>NC_088784.1:76514746-77139746 GCF_958450345.1 Calliphora vicina
AAAAATTGTGTCTGAGTTACTATCCAATAGAGCTAACCTTGGTGCAAATTTCATCCCGATCGGAAGACATCGATTTCAAAAGTTGGTTCACTTGACATGAAATCCCCCATATATATAAGTTTGTCATTCCGTTTGTAATTTCCAATTTCTGGATCCTTATAGATAGCGGAGTCGATTAAGCCATGTCCTTCTGTCTGTCTTTTGAAATCAATTTTTTGAAGACCCCAGATATCTTCGGGTTCCAAATCATCAATAATTCTGTCATGCTTTCGAGAATATTCCTATTTAAAATCAGCAAAATCGTATGATTCCAGCAAATTGTAATGATTTAACAATGAATTAATTCTCAAAGGAATGAATTCAATATATTTCAAGTACAAATGAATTTAGCCTACGAATTAATTCATAATGAATTTACTATTGGAAGCTATTTTGTAATGGATTTGAATTCAAATAAATTTTAATGATTCAATAAAGTATATATATATTAAATATGTTTGAATTAAGACTGAATTGCAGTAATTGAATGGTAAAGAAATAAAATGTAATTTTATATTGAATATTTAATTAGTAATAAATTTTTGTTGTAATTTGCTAAATGTTTGTAATTGTATAAAATCGTAATAGGTTAAAACTGATAATACAAAATGAACTGATAACATCAGATGTATTCCATAAACCCTTTAGGAAATTCTAAAGGTTGCAAATTTTAATAAAGAAATTAAATATTTATTAAAATAAAGTTTTATTTATGAGAGGGAAATCCTCCAAACTATTATTACAAAATATTAAACTCTAGGCAACAGTTTCTGCTCTAGTGAATGTTGTAAAGACAGACATTTTTTTTATCAAGCTTTGTTTTTCTCAATGATCTTGCCATTTATCGGCAATGAAGAAGACATAATAAATACGTGTGGCGTGATATCGTAATGTATAAACACGCGATATCTAGGGGAATCTAGCTGAATACATACACATTTTTAAACAATAACAACAAACAGTTATGGCGGTTTTTGTTGATGGTTTTTAGTTTGTTGGAAAAAAAAAACGTACGATTTTGAAGTTGTGGAATACACAAACAAATAATAACAAACTATCAGCAAAAAAATATAAATAAATAATAAACAAAACTACTTGGCATATGAATATGCGGAACTAAAACACGCATACAAAAATAAAAACCACTGATTTTTTTATTTTATTTTTCAACTAATTTTAAATATAGTTCTTTTATTTTATTTAACATATATTTTTGTTTTAATTAAATGATTTTATTAAATTTAAATAAATTAATTTTTATACATCAGTGTTTCAAAACCTAAGGTTCGAAAGAATTAATTCATAATTCAATTTTATCTCTAAAGTATTTCATTAAATGATTTATTGATAATTAATTCATAGGCTTAATTCCTAAATACTTGAAACTTATTGAATTCATTACTTTGGGAATTTGTTATTTATGGAATTAATTCATTATTGAATTATTCAAGTTTTCTTTCAATCTATTCCATTACTGAATGTCTTAATAAAATGTTTTGAAACTAGTTTTATGGTATTTAGCTGATTTTTTAAAAAAGTAGAAATACTACTATTTTCAAAACTGAAAATTTGCTTAAAAAAAATTTAGAATTGAAATAAACAACATAACTGCTGCATCAACTGCTACTTTACTGCTACCTTAAAAATTAAAACTCGATATAGAGCAGTAGCAATGATTTGTATTTTTATGCTAATACTCCATTTACAATTCATGTTTTATTACTACTGCTCTATTAAGAGTTTTATATTTTGAAGGCAGCAGTAGTTTTAAAAAAACAAGAAAACGAAGAAAGACAAATGCTACTTCTACCGCTACATACACTTTTTTGAAGCAGTAGTTGTAGCAACAGTTAAAAATTTGTTGGTTATCGTAGCTTTTTAAACACTGATTAAAACGTAGTAGCAATACTACTATTTTTAAAACGAAATTTTTGCCTGAAAATATTGTTTTTAACATTATAGAATTGAAATAAACAACATAAATGTTACTTTTCCACCATTTAATGCACATTTTAAAAAAAGTAGTAGAAATACTACTATTTTATTTTTAGATATTTTAAGTCAAAATTATAGAATTTCGTTTTAAAATTCGTTGTAAAAGCAGTTTTTCTGAATTTAACAGCTTTTTTAAAAAAGTAGTATAAATACTACTATTATCAAAAATGGAATTTTTTAGGAAAATTTTATTTTTATTTATAAAGAAATGCGAAATGAAATAATGTTTTTTTTTATAAAAAAAAAAATTATAGAATAAATTTGTGGCAGCAATACTACCATTTTCAAAACTGAAATTTTGCATGAAAATAATGCTTTAAACATTATAGAATTGAAATAAACAACTTAAATGTTAATTTTACACCATTTAAAAAAAAGTAGTAGAATTACTAATATTTAAGTTTTACATAAAATTAACTAAAATAAGAAATTTCAATTTAAAATTTGTTGTAAAATCAAATTTTCAAAAAGGAATTTTTTAGGAAAATTTTATTTATAAGGAAAAGCGAAATGAAATTAATTTTTTTTATAATAAAAAAATATAGAGAAACATTGTAGCAGCAATACAACTATTTTTAAAACTGAAATTTTTCTCGAAAATATTGCTTTAAACATTATAGAATTGAAATAAACAACATAAATGTTAAATTTTCACCATTTAATGCATATTTTAAAAAAGTAGTAGAATTACTACTATTTAATTTTTACATCATTTAAGCCAAAATTAACTAAAATTAGAGAATTTCGTTGTAAAATCAGTTTTTCTAAATTTAACAGCGTTTTTTAAAAAAGTAGTAGAAATACTACCATTATCAAAAAAGGATTTTTTTTATTAAAATTTGATTTTTATTTATAAAAAATACGAAATAAAAGTCACTTAACTGCTTTAGACAAAAATGCACAAAAACATAGACAAATAATAAAAGAAAATGCAAAGAAGGCTACTCGCTCCCTACTTATTATCTAGGTGCATTCAACAGATGGGCGTTCATAGCTAGATCGTCTTAGAATTTTATAAGTACACAGAATATATAATCTTTTGTGCCACAATGTGTTACAAAGGGAATGACAAAATCCATTTTTAACAATTCCCATAAAACTATTATCAAAATAGAATAAATGTTATGGTTGAGCTCTTTATTTATTACTATAATTTTAAAATTCACATTTAATAACTCCCAATAAAAGTGGGAGGGCAAGTAGAATATATAAAAATTGCGCAAAACAATTGTTGATTTACAAACACTTGAATACCCCTAATATTTTCAACATTTCTTGTTTTCTTCTTGATATTTCCACAAACTTTTAGCATTATCCCATGTAAATGTTTTTCAACACTAACGTGTTTTTTTATTTTAATACACGTGTAAACATATGGATTAAAATTATATTTAAGAACCATTCCTCAGCAATTGTTGCATATTGTTTGTTTGCATTAATACGGTTTCCCATTATGTGACAAATTGATTGCTCACATTCTATTTGAAATTGTTGGACTTTTTGTTAACACGCATCGACGTCAAATCATTTATACAAGCAAATAATCAGCACATTTAACCCATCCATCCATCCACCCACGGCGCATTTCATGTAAATTTCTCATAAGAAAGTAAAATTTTATTTGAAAAACAAATTTTCGTGCAAATAATCCGCTTTAAACTGCTAGACAATAATAAATATCGAGGGACTATATTCAAAACCGTCTATCTTAGAAAATTCAGGTTTTCAGAAGAGCAAAAAAAATAAGGTGGCTACATATAATTTATTTTTAAATTTTTGCATTTATTAAAGAGTTTTCTACAAAAATATTAATTTTGCAATTAGAAATAATATAAAATAATTCAATAAAAATTTAATTATTTAATTTGCATTCGGAAACATAATTTTTTTTATTTAATTTTTACATAATTTAAGCCAAAATTCGTTGTAAAAGCAGTTTCTCTGAATTTTAAAAAACGTTTATACTACGTTTTCTAAAATACTACCATTATTAAAAATGGAAATTTTTGATTTTTTTTGAAAATTTGATTTTTATTTATAAAAAAGAAGGCTAAATGAAATAAAATTTATTTTTTTTAAAAAAATATAGAAAAAAATTGTAGTAGCAATACTACTATTTTCAAAACTGATATTTTGCCTGAAAATATTGCTTAAACAACTTTAGCATTGAAATAAACAACATAACTGTTAATTTTCCACCATTTAATAAACATTTTAAAAAAGTAGTAGAAATACTACCATTTAATTTTTACATAATTTAAGCCAAAATTAGAGAATTAAAATTCGTTGTAAAAGCAGTTTATCCATATTAAACAGTTTTTTTAACAAGGTAGTATAAATACTACCATTATTTAAAATTTAATTTGCGAAATGAAAGTTACCTAACTGCTTTAGACAAAAATTCACAAAAACATATTTGGGGTATTCATAAGGTAATAGGACATTATGACAATATGACTAATAGCAGACCGTTTGAATACCCCAATTGTATTGTATAAATATGGACAGGGTTTATTAAAAATAAATCTATTTGAACAAATAATGTAATTTTCTTTAGGTTTTGTGAAAATTTTCCATTTCTAATTTGAAAAGAAAAATCTTGTTTCTCATCTTCATAAGATTTAAACAAATTTTTAATATTTAGTAAATATTTCTTTTGGTATATTTTGCTTGTTATTCATTCATGATCATTGCCAAAAAAATAAATGTTTTTTGTTTATTTTTTATTTATAATACAAGTACTTATGTATATCTACAATAGATATACAAACATATGTTAAAATATTCACCTTTAGACTTTTGTGTGGTTTTCGTGAAAATACTATAGAATGCATACGTGGGTTGCTAGAGAAGTTTATTAAAAAAGGCCGGATTTTCAGGCATTTATTATAAGAAAATACATATATGGGGGCCAACACCAAAGGCTTTTTATTAGGTTGTAATAAAAAATTTGCCACCGATATTATTATATTATAAATACTTGAAAATTCGCCCTCAATTATAAAAAATTCCCAATTTTATCATTCATTTCACACAAACGCCTAAAAGTCTGTCATTAAAACGAAATAGTTCTCCCCAAAAATATTCTCACAAAATTTTTTCTCTCAGACATGAAAAATATATTGCATACTAATACAGTATTTTAATTATCTCACCCTGGTTAATAACTGAAACGTGTAAAATATGTCAAATAAAAACAAATAAAAATTGGACTCATTAAAAAAAAAAGTGAGAAAGTATGCGCTACACTGAGTTAATGTGCAAAATTAAAATTTCAATAATTTATTATTCGTGAGTAGGCCTAATACGAGAGCTATGACTGATCATGGACCGATCGTCATGAAATTAGATCGCTTATTTGTATTGAATTTCATTGGAATAACGATATTTCTATGATATTTATGCTCTTTAAAGTGATCTTCGGCCTTATGTGGAAGCTATGGACCGATCCGTGTGGATACCAATATAATTGTGATATTTATGAGAAAAAAGTCCTAATTCGCGACCTGTACTTTGCGCACAATATTACATGGACAGACAGACGGATGGACATCCAACCCAAAAAGAGATTCTGCGACGATCGGTATACTTTAAGGTGATAGCTAGACTAATATTTGTGAGTGTTATAGGGTATAAAAACAAAACTAACAACCTCTAAAAGACACTCCCATCTAAATAACAGTTCAGTGGCAAATTTGTCACAAACTATTTTAGGAAAATAAATAAATTTTATTTAAAAACATTTGACCAAATTTAAATATTTTCTACATTCATTATATACAAGAATGTTTGGGCCAGAGCATTCTGGATATTCTACAAGTGATGATATTTGACCACCTGAGTTCCGTCTCACTCAAAGCCCATTCATCTATCAATCTCGATACTGTCACCAGGGGAGTGTGAATATCCCTTTGCGCTAGAGATACGTCCAGGGACGACCCGTTGGTTGCGCACTCATCAGATACTTTATTTCCCCGGATGACTTCGTGTCCTGGAACCCATATCAACTCGACGTGATGTTGTGTCAGTTGTGCCAGTGAATTGATACAATTGAGAAGACATTTCGACCTGATCACGTTGGAGTTAAGAGCCTTGATTGATGCAAGGCTGTCCAAGTAGATATGTATAGTCGAATTTTCGAGATTCAGTTCCCGGATTCTTCTCGCGGTTGTATCGATGGCATAAATCTCTGCCTGGAAAACCGTGCATGTATCGGGTAATCGAATAGACATCAAAAGGTCCAGTTCATCTGAGAAGATTCCCGAGCCCGTGCCTCTTTCTGTCTTTGAACCATCAGTGTAGATTGAGATCACGTCATCCCTTAGGACAGAGTTCGCGGCCCAGTACAGATATGTAACAAATTCCAGTTCTCTAAAATGTAATATCGAACCGTATGGGTTATTTTGACGTTCTACCACCACTTTTCAATGGTCGTGGTTTGCGAGAGAAAAAATAAAATTTTCAATAGGCAACGATCACCTCATTTCGTGCCTCTTTCCAAACCACAACCATTTTGTTTTGTTTCTTTTCTATTGTCATATTACTGGAACCAGCTCATTCATATCTATGTAATTTGTGGCTAAATATTTCAAGAGCTCTTTAAATTCGCTCCTAAACCGATTAAAGGTTCGTTTCCACTCTGAAAAAATACTTTAATTTAAATTCACATATTACTCTCGTGTATGGAAGGTTCATGATCTAACTAATAGTTTAGATTGTGATATTAAAGTTCAAAGGTCCTTGAGATATTAAAGGTCAAAGGTTTCAAAAATCAGTTTTTTGTATGTATCATCAACCTTTCATACAGAAGTGGGCCTCATCGCGTCAAATTGGCGAAGCGCGCATAACGTTACAATTTTATCATTTGCACGTGTTGTTGAATGCTATATCCGCTATTTGGCAAAACAAACTGAATAAATGACAGGCAATTGGACAGATGTAGCTTCAACAATATGACAATATAATTTAAGTTCTTCATTAGAACAAAGATTTAGAGTTGCCTTTATGTAGAACCACGACAGGATTTACTAAGAAAGTGTATTAATCTAGGTTGAATATAAATATACTATAAATTAAAGTGAACTAGTTCTTTTTTTGCATCATAACTAAAATTAGATTTTTATTTACTGAATTATATATTGTTACTATTTTTACCTTTTAAAAACGGTGGTTTATTTCCTTTAAATAAACCGCTTACTTTTGATTGCAAATAAAAGCAGTTTAGTAGTTTAAAAATTGTAACAACTCTTTATTAAAATTTACATAACAGTTTAAATAGTCACTCTGTGATTTTATACAAACACAACACGTTTATAATTCACAGAAATACACACACTCAAATTACACAATTTATAGTGTACAAGAATGCAGTTGATGTTAACTCTAACTTAGTCTATGATAAACTAAACTACCAACTGCAGGTGCCGCCATTATTTATACACAGCGTCATTTTCCTTCCAGTAGTTTCATGATTTCTATTTCTCCAATGATCAACTCAAAGCTTTTATTCAATGTTGTAAGTTCCACAGCTATGGTAATAATATCCACATTTGTGTTAACTGCTGCTAATCGGCCGGTAAACAAAATTGTCCACAATTAGAAGTCTCCAGAAATAGAAATGTTGATAAACATGATGCAACTTGAAACCAGCCATTAGAAACCGTTATATTTGTATTCAAATACAATTTCCTAACAATATTTTAAACAAACCCTAACGACAAAAATATTGAGTAATGAGTTTTGAACAAAAAAACAAAAATTTCCAGAATAGGTCTACATTAAAGAATAACAGCTTAAATTAAACCACTGTTTTAAATTTATCATTTCCTAATGACTCAATCTTAATTTCAATTCAAAATTATTTATTATTGTTTTATCTTAAGGAAACAAAATGAAAACTACACTAATGATTCATTAAGCCTTAAGACTTTTTATTGTAATTAAATCATCTATGTATAATTATGAAATATTTGAAAATATTTTTACACAATCAATACAAAAATGGCAAATACTTTAAAAGTTTTATCAATTTGACTAATTAATATATGTATAGCATGTATGTATGTAATTACTATATATTTATTTGTTTTCCCCCATTTGTTTTTTTATTTACAGATAACTCGACTGGCTGGGCATAATAATAAAGAAATAATTTTAATCGATTTGCTGATAACCTGTTCACATTTTTGAAAATAGAGGAGCTTTTGCTATATACACAGCCGATCGCAAAACAAACCACACACATAAAATCAATAAAATGGCCAAAAAATAAACTTTCTTTACAAAAAAGAAAAAGAAAACAGAACCAACAAGAGCAATTAAATAGGCCATAAACAGCCCTCCAACCCCGGACTTAATCATAAAAGAAAAATCGAACACAGAAATAAGGAATTTATTTTAGCAGCAACAACTACAACGGCAAACTCAACGCCAACGTTGTATAATAAAATAATCGAATTGTTTTAAAATACAATTAATCACAAACAGAAAACAGCAGTTACCGTCATTTAAGGCGATAACCAGGAAAATCGCAAATAAATAAATAATAAAAAAATAACCAACAACGACGGGCTGGTATTTATTTTTAATACTACTAACAAACCCATTGTAGAGCTATTCATTCACTAATTGGCTGTCCAGCAAACAGTCCATCCATCCCAACTGTGCAAAGTAACCGGATAAATTAGTTTTGGAATTACAAATCAAAGCTCAAGCATTATAACACATTTCAAAATGAATAGTTTAGTTAAAGTTTTCAGTAATTTTAGGGAGTTCTATAGTGAAATCAATGGAGCCACTTTGACGGGGGCCATTGATGTCATAGTTGTAGAACAGCCAGATGGTGAATTCCAATGTTCACCGTTTCATGTACGTTTCGGCAAATTGGGTGTGTTAAGGAGCCGTGAAAAAGTGGTAAGTTTACAAATTTTATTAAAATATTTATGTATTTTATGGCAAAGGTCTAAAAAACACTCATAGATTAAAGTTCATTGTTAGAATTTGTTATTAATTGGAATATATTTGGATGTTGGTTTTAATCATTTTGTTTGATAAGCTTATAAAAGCGTAATTCTTTTTGTCTATCAAATACGTCAGTCAAATGGAAAAGAACCTGAATATATTATGTACCCCCAGTTATTTGATAATATGTACTCGTATTTACTGATTAGATGGTCTGATGTATGTAGCAATGCACTAAATTTATGCAAACGCAATATTAAAAAATAAACAAATACGGGAATTTTTAATTAACAATTAAAAAAATGTTTTGGAAACAAATATTTTTTCCGATTTCGACCCATTGTTGATCCAGCAATTTGTGGGCCGATTTTAAATAGTATTCAAGTCTGCAAGTTATTTGGGGGCTTCTGAAAATTGATTTCAACTGACAGACGGATATTGCTATACCGAATCCCGTTATATATTGGGTGTATGACTTAAAAATGCGGATTTTTTTTTTAAATATTTAGCTTTTATTTTAAAACATTTGTGCAATATAAATTTATTCAAAGTATTGATCATTGTTAACCATGACCTTTTCCCATCTTTCGGCAACATATGGATTCCGAGCCAAAAGAACTAGGATTTTTAATTTCCCGACCTTTTTTCATTCCGGAAATCGGATTCCGGAAATCGGGAATCGGGAAATTTTATTCTACATTCCCGGGTACCCGGCTATTCCCGAAATATATAATGATACTGTAAATTAGGAATATTATAGCCAAATTTCATATAAAAACTTAATGTTATAATTATTAAATATCAGAGCTTCGAATTAATTAATAAAATTTGAACACAATTCACTAAAATCTTAATCCGTAATTAAAAAATGTCAGCCTTTCATTCCATAAATCCTTTTCTAATATTTAATTTTTTAGATTCATTCCAAAGCCTTTGTTTAAACTGAATTAATTTTAAAGTTAATTAATAACAGAATTTATTCAAACTTTGAATGATTAAATTTTTGTTAAATCAAATCATTTACAAAACTAGATTTTAATTGAAGAAAAATTTAATCATTTAATAAATTTTTGAATCTATTTGGTTTTTCTATGTATTTTCGTCAGGTTTAAATTCCCGGGATTCCCGACTAAAAATACCGGGAATCGGGTAGTGAAAAATTGGCAAAATTCGCGGGAAATTTGTACCTGGAATTCTCGGGATAAAAACCCTAAAAACAACTATTCAACTTTTGAGACCAAGAACGAATCAAGCCAATATCGGATATTCTGTTCCAAAGTGAACAGATAGCGTTCTCCATCGATCGAAACAAATAGCAGTTGGACGGGGAACGATCTGGACTATAAAGCGGGCGAAGAAAACTTCCCAACCTCTTCATTATTGATACCTTTTAACAGTTATTGTAACATGTGACCGATCGTTGTTAGTCCGCTTTTACAATGCAGAAATTGAAAGGCAGACATTTTTCTCATTCTCTTGAACCTGCCTAAACCTTTTACAATCGCGAAATTAATAGACAGACAGAAATTGTTCGTTTCCTTTTTACGTTCTTTTTCGCAATGTGAATATTTACATTGTTAAATACATTTTAACATTGATGTGAAGCAAAAACATGAAAACTGCGAAAAGTGGAAAAGAGAATCAAAAAATGTCTAGTACAGATAGTTCCAGTTTACACCATGATTTTTACGACGCGTCGCGACATCGTTTTTTCTTAATTATCTTTTGAAGTTGCTTTTACTCCACCCCTCTTATCGCGAAAAAAGTCATCGTGTGAATCCCGTGATAGTCGTGTACTACCTCTTCAATCCCTCGCCAACACACTTCATCTATTTGCCTTTCAATTTCTGCATTGTAAAAGGGGACTTATGATGAAATATTACTGTTTCATGTCTGGCCGCATATTCGGTCCTAATAGATAGGAAGCTTTTTGCTCTTTACTTTTTGAGTTTTACAACAATCTTCATGAAGTAATGCCTCCAATTCTTGGTCTTCAAATTTTTTGTCTGGCATGGGTGATATTTGTCTTCCTTGTCAAAGTCACCGCTTCTGAACCGCACAACCCATCTCTTGCACATTGAAACCGATGGAACGCATTAACTTTATGCTGTGGTGAGCAATAGGTTTGCTTCAGCGGCACTTTTTTTTGGTCAAATCGCACTAAATTGGTCGCCAAGTCTTTTATACTCCGCGAGAAATAATCATTCATACATAATATCCATCGTGGGGTTTGATGTGTGGCACATACATTTATAGCCCAGTCCTGATGGAACCACATGTCGTTCAAAAGAAATTGGTTATCATTGGTCTGTAGTGCACGACGTTGACGGAAATTACCTTAACACTGTCATTTTCGAATTAGTACGGATCTAAATCGGATCAAAATAGTAACCTCGTTTGGATACGGCTATTTTGCTTGTTCATCCAAAATATGTTAAATGTGAAATGTTCGAAAAAATTCATTCTTAATTGCATTTTCGAATCAAAATAAATTTTATCTCTTAACTATTCCGTTAATGAATTCATTATGAATTAATTCATAGGCA
Source organism: Calliphora vicina (assembly GCF_958450345.1). Lineage (NCBI taxonomy): Eukaryota > Metazoa > Arthropoda > Insecta > Diptera > Calliphoridae > Calliphora > Calliphora vicina. The sequence continues at coordinate 76,526,287 of NC_088784.1, forward strand.
TAATTTATGTTTACTTCAAATACTCTTTTGAATTAATTCCTTTGAAATTTCATTCTTTATAGAACTAGTCTCTTATTGGATCATTTAATTTTCTTGAATTCGAATCCATAGCAAAATAGCTTTAAAAATGTATGGAATGATTTAATTTTTTCAATACAAATCTATTACAAAAAGACCTAAATAATTTTTTTTTCATTAACTGTTGTAAACGATTAGAAGCAAAATTTAATGATTAACAAATATTTCAATTCAATTTCTATTATATCTGAATTAACAAAAATTTAATCAATCAAAGCTTGAATGAATTCTGTTATAAATTAATTCAATTCAACGATGAAAATTAATCCTATTTAAATTAAAGCCTTTGAAATAAGCTAAAGAATTAGATGTTGGTAATGGATTTATGGGATGATTGACTGACATTTTTTAATTCCGAATTAAGATTATAGTGAAATAAGCTCAAATTGAATCATTCAATCTTATTAAGCTATTTTGTAATGGATTTGAATTAAAGAAAACTTCAAAAATTCAATAAGGAATTAATTCTACTAAGAATGAATTCTCAAAAGAATAAATTAATTCAACATGTTTGAAGTACTAAGGAATTAATTCGTACCGAATGCATTAATGGAATGGTAGAGACAAATAAATGAATGAACAGATTTTTTTTTAATATTTGCCGGGAATGTAAAAAGTCCGGGAAATTAGGAACTCTAATTTCCAAAAATAGCTTTAAATTGGTACAAAATTTATGAGCAATAATTATCTATAACATTTAATTTTAGGCATTACGAAACTTATGATCATTATTCCCAAATGTTTAATTTTATCTTCTTTTTTTGTCTTCTTCATCGTTTTTTTTAGGTTGACATTGAAATCAATGGAGAACCTGTAGATATTCACATGAAATTAGGTGAATCCGGTGAAGCTTTTTTTGTAGAAGAATGCCCCGAAGAAGATGTTGAAGAATTGCCCGATAATTTGGCCACCTCGCCAATACCATCAAATCATTTTCCCGAAAAATATTTAAACAGCAATAATATCGAAAATGATGCTGATAAAGAAAAGTAAGTTTAACTTAAAAAGTATAAAACAAATTCAATTAATTAGATTTTGTAATATAAAAGTGGTTTAGATGATTTCAAAGAAATTTGTTTTCACTGTAAATTTAAACACATAAATATGATACAATAAGTAACGATTTTTTTATGCCCTCCACTTAGATAATAGACAATATTGGTTCAGTATTATATTTACAGGCCTGTTCTGAAAATCATTTTATATCAAAATGATTTGAAATCATAAAAAAGGTTTTCTGTGCATAAACAGTTTTAAAATTATGTAAGTTGATTTAAAATCAGTTGCTTATTTTTCTGAGGGGGACCTTGTATGGGGACTAGAGAGAAATGTTGCCCGATTTCCGCCATACTTTCATAATTTCAAATTACTTAGAACTAATTTGTGCAAACTTTATCAGGATTGCCGCATAATCAAAATATTTATGACTTATCAAACAGTATTCCGGGGAGACATTTGTATGGGGACTAGGTGGAATCATGGACCGATATTGCCATCTAGCTGCTTTCGTTTGCTCCCTATTGTGTTTTCAACAGACAGACCGACGGACAAAGCTAGATCATCTTAGAATCTTATATATACAAATGTGGGTCTGCGGCAAATATTTTGATATGTTACAAATAAATATACCCCATCTTTTTTGATGTTGGGTATAAAAATACTAAAATGATGATTTACTGAACAGATACAAATCTTACATATGATTTCAAAACAGTTACTGATTTTAAATCACTTGAGAACAGGCTTGAATTATATTTGATTCAAATCATTCAAGATATTCGGTTCAATTTGATGTTTTCTGAAGTTTGTGGACACAATATTTTTTGGCCAATTTTGTTTGATTAAAATATAATTAACATAATGAGTACTTAATATTTTTTACGTAGAATTAAACCATTTAAAACCTTCTAAATAAAAATCAGTCAATTGTTTATTAAATGATTGGAGGGTGTAAAAAACGATTTATAAGAATTTAGTACTTTGGCTTGTTTTCTATAAATGTACCTACAATATTTTGTACTATAATTATTAAAATAATAATTGTTCGATGTTTTAGTAGCACTTTGAACTTTAAACACATACCGCATTTTTCATAATCACTAACTAAAACGGTTTACGAATATGATTTCAAACATTTTTCTATTATTATTTTAATCTTTTAACTAAAAATTAGATTGTTAAATACAGAAATTATGTATGAGTATTTATAATTTGTAGATTTGACTGTTATTTAGTTGAAAATACACTTTTTATGTTGTTAAATTTATTTTCTAAATTATTATTTGTTATTAGTTTTATTTTATTTTAAATTATCTTTTCTTTTTTATTTATTTATTTTTTTAATTCATCATTTTATCAACATAGAATCGCTAGTGATGAACTACAATTGCCATTACCATTGCCTAGACGTAATTCCATAGATTTTTCCAAAGAGTCACCCAAGGATGAGGAAATCTCAGTTAAATTTGAAAATCAAGTTTCTGATTACAGTCACAGAAGGTAGTATTTTTAAGTTTTAATGTCTGTCTACAGCATGTTAAATTGTTTAAAATATAATGTGTTTTTGTGATTTTAATGTTGTTTAAGCAATACACAAATAATTGAAAAGAATATTTACTAATTAATTGCAATTTCATTGCAGACACACTGATAATGTTCTGGAAAGACCTAATTTGAGTAAAAAAATCAATGAGTATACCACACAAAAACTGCGTCAAGAATGGGCTGAACATGAAGAGATATTTCAATTTGATGCATTAGATAAAGATAAGGACTGGAGCAACAGTACTCAAACAGAAGATAAACCTATCGAATTTGTAGCCAAAGAAGAGCCAACATTACAAGAAACTAACCAAACTTCAACAAACATTGATATCACCTTAACTTCACAGTCGCTGGAAGAGACTAAAACTCCTTCAATATCCATTACTAATGTCGCTAATCAACAGCAACAACAATTGGAACTAATCAATTCTAATAGCAACAGCAATAAGGAAGAATCAAAGAGTAAAAAGAAGCGCCGCAAGAAGTCACAAATGAAGAAGAAAAATGCCCAACGCAAATCCTCTTCGAGCAGTTCGGTGGGCAGTAATACGCCCCAAGATGGTGGCGCCACCAATGATGACAACAAACAGGCCGAAGATGCTGATACTAGTTCAATATCGATCTCAAACAATACCACCAATTCATCAAATGATGAAGCCTCTCCTAAATCGGGTGAACAAGTTTCGGCTGGTTTGGTAACCGCCATGGGCGGCGATGAAAGTCCCATTTCAGAGACTTGTCAAACCTCACCCATCACACCAAATACCACTCGTATACCCGATTTGGATATACATTTCTTTTCGGATACTGAAGTTACCTCATCGGGTGGTAATGGTCCCATGGGTGCTGGTCGTGGTGCTGGCCGCCCTTCTACACCCATACAAAGTGATAGTGAATTGGAGATATCGTTGCGTGAAAAAGAAACCGATAGTGATTTAATGACCAATTCGGCTTCATGGAAATGGGGTGAATTGCCCACACCCGAGCCCAAAGATCAGTCGGACAATCAGGCAGCTCAGGCGCAGGCCAAACGTAACTCAATGCTTAGCAATATGTTTAATTTTATGAAAAACAATAATAAATTACGCAAAAATGCCAATGACGGTGGTGTGTATTTGTCCGATTTGGATACCGAAACAATGGATCCCGAAATGTTGGCCATGTATTTCCCCTCAGCCTCATCCAAAGAAACATCGCCAGCCATACCAGTCTTACACTGCAATGAGGATGATCGTGAGAGTGGCAATGGTACATCTCTGCCTCACTCGCCCAGTTCTTTGGAGGGACAAAAGAGTTTAGATTCCGACTATGAAGATGGCAAACTGCAAGAGGGAAAGTAAGTTTATTATTTAAAATTCACTTTAATCCAATTTATAACATAATTAATATTTCTTTGCAGATACTTAGACTTTGTGGCCATGTCTTTGTGTGGTCTCCAGGAAAAAGGTGATCCTTCCGATGAGGAATTTGAACGTCATTCTATTAAATATAAAGATGTAAGTATTTTATGTGCTATTTTGTTTTAATTGGGATTATAAAGCATATTCATATTTGTTTTGTTTTTGTTGAAAATTCTAATGGCATGTTATTTATTATTTGCAACGACACTTTTCTTTAAAGAAAATTACACGCTTTACACACAAAATTTTGCTTGCTTTATTTTCTATGTTTTTTTATGTGCGGGGATATTTTTAAATAAAGTCTGCTTTTTATGTTTATTGTTTGCAGAATATGAAATTTTGAATATCATTTTAAAGAACTGTATTTTTGTTAAAGTTATAGGAGTTTCGTTAATTTCTTAAATTTAATTAAAGTTTCTACAACATTTAGTTCTAAGTACCAGAACGATTCGGATTTTTGCTAAAAAATTTCCACAAAAAAAATTATTTTTAAAGGAAGTTTAAGTACGGGAACGCTTTCATGTCAACTCTGACTAAAACTCTCAAATCTTACTACACAATTTTTACTTGAAATTACACATGATATTGAGAAAATTTCAAATGAAATTGCTAATATCTACTTTAGATTGGGAATTTTATAAATTACTAGCTTCCCGGCAAACGTTGTTCTGCCATAGCTCACACAAAGTTTGAATAGTACTCCAGATATGCAATAATAAATTTTTACTTTGTATGGGAGGTGCCATACCAATTGTTCCTATAATGGTCAATTGTGAATCTAAACCATCCAGGGACCCACTCAATCACACGCATCAAATTTCATCGAAATCGGCCCAGCCGTTAAGGAGGAGTTCAGTTAATAACACACGTACAGAAGAATTATATATATATAAAGAATATTCGACAACTAGATAGATTTTTCGGATTGTACAGCTGTCTCTAAGTTTACAATCTTTTGCCGGACCCCGGCCACCATAACACGCTTTTTACAGGAAGGCAAATTAAGGTTAGCTGCTTCGAAATTCTAGGTATCCCTTTTCACCTCTTGGACCAAAGAAGTATGGATGGCGCTCAACATCTCAGTTGAAAGTCGAACTATTCTCCTACGATTTAAAACCCGAAAATTTTAGGGGTTGTCTTCGACAGCCTCCTTCACTTCTCAAGGCACGCAAATTACATCAACCAAAAGGTTACAGGAACAAGGTTCTTAATGCTATAGCTGGCACCTCTTGGGGAATGTCCTTAATTATACTGTCCTAGTATGGACTTCATTCCTTAGTGACACCCAATGACGAAGTTTACAAACGGCTTAGAATACTGATCTCCGCATCGCAACGGTTGTGTCAAGATGACGAATGTGGATCATCTACCAGACCAGGTTACTGTCGGTCAGACAACATAATGTGTTGTTGACTAGACAGTTCCAGTTGGCATGCCATCTGCCGAGTCACCCCAACCGTCAGATTCTGATGCAGGATCCCATGCTCCGCCACATCTGGATGGACTTTCGACGCTTTCACAGCGATATCCAAGGCGTCATACCATCGGAAGTCGACTGACTGTCAATTGCAGTGCTCAGAAAACATTGAATCCAGAAAATTCAAATTTTCTCAATTTCAATTTTGAATTTAAATATTTTTTTTGGAATTCTCTCAATTTTAAGATGAAATTCTCAATTTTATTTGAAGCTTTCTCAATTTCAAGATGAAATTCTCAATTTTAGTTGAAGCTTTCTCAATTTCATTTAAAATTCTCTTAATTTCAATGAAAAGTGGTTATTAAAAGTACTTATGTTTAGATTTGAACAAAAGCAATTAGATAAAATAGTTTATAAACATGAAAACAACAAAAAGGGAAAATTTTTAGACAAACATGGCAAAATTATCCAGCCAGAAGCAAGATTATCAGCATAGCAGCAAGATTTGCTGCCATATTGGACAAAATGTCCAAATTCTACTACAAATTTCAACTCCAAATCAAAAACTCAATGTTGTAAAATGTCTTAGACGATTCACTTGGTTTACTAATTTGCTAATAAAAGGACTGCAAACTTCAAATAAAGTGCAAATATATTATTTTGCTTTTGTGCAACTGTTATAATTCTGATGCGAATACCTTTATTATAATTCTAAAAAAATAGAAAGCACTTTAACAATTCCTTCTTTTTTGGTTTCACTTACTAATAAACTGCCTTTAGTTTTAGCAAACAGCAATCATATGAAAACAATTAATCTCAATTAACTTAAATACACTTAAAACATAACTACAGCTACTACTATAATCATCACTTATTGTATAATGTCTTAGGTCTGTGAAAATCCCAGCATCTTCTCATCGCCTAATTTAGTTGTACGCCTAAATGGTAAATACTACAGCTGGGCGGCTGCATGTCCAATTGTCATGACCATTATAACATTCCAGAAGCCTTTAACTAATGTAAGTTTGTTTTGTCTTGTTGTGAACAATTAAAGAAGAAAAAAAAAACACACACACTCTCTCTTTCACACACGATCATACAATAATATCATAAAAAATCTTAAATAAACTATTAATAGAATTCTTACAAATCTGTTTAAAACTTAATTTTATTAATAAACAATTTTGTCTTTCAAAAAAACAAAATAACAAAGGATGCCGTTGACCAATTAATGGTTAATGCTAAACAAGATGCTGTAGTGGCTGCTGATGCCATAAATAAGGCTGAAGAAGTTGATGGTGGTACTCCCACCGGTACACAAAATCAAGCCAAACGTTCTTGGTGGTACTGGAGACGTTCACAAAATGTTAACAGCACAGTCAGTGTTGCAAACAATGCCTCAAAGACTGGTAAATTAGATGAGAAACAAGATGATAAGGGTAAGTAATTATACATACATATCTTTTGTTAAATGTTCCAATTTATTTTTTAATTTTTCTTATTCATATTAGAAAATGATCAAAATGCTGTGGCTACACAAACAACACGTCCCAATTCGCCCGATATTAGTGATCGTACTTTAAGCAAAACCGATTCTACCATGAATGCTGAAAATACCTCAGCCATAATGGATAATATGGAGGATTTATCGCAAGCTTCATCCAAAAGTGAATCCACAGAAAATAAAAACAAATTGGAACGTTACAAAAAATCATTGCGTTTAAGTTCAGAGTCAATCGTAAGTTGAAACATAAAACAATACATATATTTTATTATAATTTCAATATCGAAATCAATTTTCGATACGAAAGCTTAATTTGGTCCCTGTATTTATTAATTTCTCTCTTTTTATTTTTTCAATTTCTTAGAAAAAACTTAACCTAAAAGAGGGCATGAACGAAATTGAATTTAGTGTAACCACCGCCTATCAGGGCACCACACGCTGCAAATGCTACTTATTCCGCTGGAAACACAATGACAAAGTTGTCATTTCCGACATCGATGGCACCATCACAAAATCCGATGTTTTGGGTCATCTTCTGCCCATGGTCGGCAAGGATTGGGCTCAACTGGGTGTTGCTCAACTATTCTCGAAAATCGAACAGAATGGCTATAAGCTATTGTATTTATCGGCACGTGCCATTGGCCAGTCGAGAGCGACACGTGAATATTTACGTTCCATACGTCAGGGTGATGTTAAATTGCCCGATGGCCCATTGTTATTAAATCCTACTTCCTTGATATCGGCATTCCATCGTGAGGTGATTGAACGTAAACCGGAACAATTCAAAATTGCCTGTTTGTCGGACATTAGGGATTTGTTCCCTAATAAGGATCCCTTCTATGCGGGTTACGGTAATCGTATCAATGTAAGTTTTTTTTATTTTACTTAATTCTGTTGTAGATTTTCTTTTGAATTTACATAGTTTGGGGAGAAATAATGAAAGCAAAACAAATTATAAAGAGAAGCTTATCAGATAGAATCAGGGCTTCGAATTAATTAATAAAATTTCAGCTTAATTCACTAAAATCTTAAATCGGAATTAAAAAATGTCAGCCATTCATTCCAAAAATCCATTCCCAAAATTAAGTCTTTAGCTTCCGAAATGAAAATTATAATATATCTCCAATGATTCACGAGCTACCGAACTTTTACGTTTGCCTTTTCAATTCGGACACAAATATCAACTTCGGCTTAAAATCTATAGCGATCGTGTCCCTTTTCTGTTCCTCTTAGTGTGAAAAACAGGCTTAAGTCCGAAATATAAAACAAACAAAAAAAATTTAAGTGAAATCAACTTATTTGAGACACACTCCAATAAATATAATAATTTTATGTTATTTTTTCTAAATTTTCGGTTTTTTTAAATATCAAATTTCGTTTATTACAATTCTATTGCAACGCCCATTTAATCTGGGCGTGGCATTATTTAAATCATAAAAACATAGATTAAATAAAATAATAATTATTTTTAAAAACTCAAAATCCATTTATTTATATAAAAATAAACATATTACAGTTTCTAATTTTGTTCGAGAATATTCGTGTGGAACTTAAAACTATGGAGGAAAACTAAGTCCAAAAGAATTGCATATTTTTAGGCATTTATGAAAAAATAAAATGTATGAGAGAAAATCTAAATAGAAATTAAATTACTATAATTATACCCTTCACCTTCGTGAGAAGGGTATATATAAGTTTGTCAATCCGTTTATAATTTCTACATTTTTCATTTCCTACCCTATAAAGTATATATATTCTGGATCCTTATAGATAGCGAAGTCGATTAAGCCATGTCCGTTGGTCTGTTGAAATCAATTTTCTGAAGACCCCAGATATCTTCAGAATCCAAATCTTTAATAATTTTGTCAGACATGCTTTCGAGAAGTTTGCTATTTAAAATCAGCAAAATCGGTCCACAAATGGCTGAGATATGAGGAAAAAACCAGGACAACCTAGATTTTTGACCTATATCTGGATACTAAGTCATTAATATAGACAATATGGATATCTAATGATAGATATTTCAAAGACCTTTGCATTGACGTATATAAAACCATAGTAAGTCGGACTTACAATGGGTCAAAATCAGAACAATATTTTTTAACCCGATTTGGTTTTTTTCATCAAAAGTTTTTTTTCGCTAAATAGTAAAAAAAAATTTTAAAAATTTCAAAAAAACAATTGGAAAAAAAATTTTTTCAAAAAAATGAAAAAACTGCAAAAAAAAAAAAATTTGTTTCCCTAAAAATATTTAAAATTTTTATTTTGAAGTATAATTTGGTGAAGGGTATATAAGATTCGGCACTTATTTTGAATATGTTTGAATGATTTTTAAGATTATTAACAGCCGAATACCGAAATTCTAACAAGATTGCTTTAGAGGTATAGAAAGAAACATAAAATAGGGATAGTAATTAAAAACCATTTAAGTGAAACTCACAAAAATAACTTTAGAAGTTTTAATATTAAAAAGAAAATCATTTCAATAAACACATGTTTCTATTATTTTAGGATGTCTGGGCTTATCGTGCAGTTGGTATACCCATCAAGCGTATATTCACCATTAACACTAAAGGAGAATTGAAACATGAATTAACACAAACATTCCAATCTTCGTAAGTACCAAAATTTTATTTTTTTTATTACAACTATCCTTTACATATTAAGCTAAACATGTCTCCTCTTCATTTAATTAATGTTTGAGTTGTATTGTATTAAAAAGTAAATATGGTGTATTGTGCATAAAATCTATCACTTATATAATAAATTGCTAATAATCACAAACTTACTTATCAATAATACAAGTGGAAAGGTGTATCTGTATTAAGATCTTAAATCACTGCTATACCATTAATATACACACTTATATTAAAACATTATTATAATGGTTACATAATGGTTTAAAACTATTTGAAGATTAAATCATTTACAGCAAAAACACATTCATTATTAAAACTCACTATTATTTATATACATACGTATACATTATATTATGAATTGGCAATTATTATTGAAAAAAAAAACGTAATCTATATTGAAAATTACAATCAACTACTATAAATAACTTATACAAATTAAATCATACTTGTTCTTTGTATGTAATAATCATAAACAAATCGTTAATCTCTCTCTATCCTTTATAAATATAACATAAATTTAAAAATGCATTTTAGTTGTTAAGCTTTTTGTAATTTTAATATCATGATGGAATTTAAAGCTGAGGACGAAATAAAACTATTAAAAGAGGTTTTTAATTTAATTTTAAGAAATTAGCCCCATTTTCACCAAGTTATTTTTTAACATAAAGTTTTGAAAAGTCAGGAAATTCAGCAGAAGAAGAAAGAAAACCCAATCCATAATTAAAGAAAAAATCTAGTACAAAAAATATATGAGAGAATCAATAATTGATTAACATTTTCAATTGGGTCATCTGTGGTCTTTGGAAAGATCGATAATTTACAACACTATCTATACATATTCAAAACTCAAGATACACAGTTTCGAGAAGAATATTTTTGAATATTTAATAGTCTTCTTTAAATAAGTTATATCCATAAACAAAACTTAATTCAAATTGATTTTTTTTACAAATTTATTACTCCTGTTAAGGGCTTTGAATAAATGAATTTAATTTTAGTTTAATTCACTAAAATTTTAAAACGGAATTTAAAAATGTCAGCCATTAAATCCATTCCAAAAATCTCATTCTTTAGCTTTATTCAAAGGCTTTTATTTAAATAGAATTCATTAATTTATAACAGAATTCATTCAACGTTTGAATTGAAAAAAATTGATTCGAAAAATTTAAGACTTTTTGTAATAGATTTGAATTGAAGAAAAATTTAATCATTCAATACATTTTTAAAGCTATTCTGTAATGGATTTGAATTAAAGAAAACTTGAGTGATTCAAAAAAGGCATTAATTCTATAAAGATTGAATTTTTAAAGGAATGAATTCAATACTTTTGGATTACTAAGGAATTAAGACAACGAATCAATTCGTGCTGAATGTTATAATGGAATTTTTAAGACAATATATTTAATCAAATATTACAAAACAATATCATAATTTTAAGTAAAATTATAAAACATTTCTTTTTAGTTTTATTTCGCCTTAAACTTTTAACATCCATTACATTAATATGTATTTGTTTTATGTAAAGAGTTTCGTTATTGTTTTATTTTTTTCGCAAACAACAAATTGTATTTTATTTTTTCAAAATTCTTTTGTTTTAACGACACGCCACTCTACAGTGGTTATATCAATCAATCACTAGAAGTAGATGAACATTTTCCTATGCTGGATAATGATGATTACGATTATAAAACAGACATTTTCGATGACGACGAGGAGGAGGATGAACTCAAATTCAGTGATACCGAAAGTGATGGAGAGGAGATTTTCAGTGATGAATATGCAGATGATCAAGATGATGGCATAGTGGTCGATGTATCGGAATCATTAAGTCCCAATGCATCGCTTAATTCCCAAACACCCATAGGTCATGCGGTAGAAAATAGAGAAGGCAATTCGTCGCCCGCAGCAGCAGTACTAATCAATGCATCTCTCTATGTCAACTGAGGCAGAAGCTAAAAACAACCTCTAAAAGCTAAACATGAACAAAAATGTTTTATATTTTTTATTATTATTATTAATTATACCTAAACTTAGTGTTTTTTTCGACAACTAAATTGTGATATTTATTACCTGGTTATTTGTATGCAATTGAATTGCTTTTAACTTTTAAATTTAAACAAGAACTATATATTTTTGAAGTGTATTTAAGGTTTCTGTGTGAGTTTTTACCATAACATTACATTACTCTAATGTTATCTAAACTAAATCTATTATTTAGTTATAAGTAAAGAAAAGTATTGTTATTTATCTTTAAATATGATAATATTCGGTTATTAAACCCATTAAGTTATTTAATCTTTAAGTTTATTTTATTTGTGTTTTATCCAAATATTTAAAAAGCGTTACATTTAGTACCTCTTTTTCTATTTTAAATTTGTAAATATTTCTTTAGTTGAATATATTTTAACAAAAATAAATGTGATGAAATTTTGAAAAATATTTATGTATGTATCAATTTTATGTTTATTTTTAAATATAAACAAATGATTTTTATTTAAATAATGTCTTTTAATTTTGCAAAAGAAAAATTATTTTAATTTCATATTTGGCAAATAAAATAGTATTCGAAATTCTTTTGTTTGGTTTTATTTTGTTACACCTAAAAAAAAAGAACAACAACAACAAAGAGATGTATGTATAGATAATTATTTATGTGTTGTAAGCAATTTTTACTAATATAGATTACGTTTTTGTGCCAATTTTTATGTGTATATTATATATGTATTATTAAAATGTTGTAATTTGTTTCTATTTATATATAAAAGGCAAATGCTCATTAGATGAGCTAGTTGTTAAAATGTAAATAGTTCAGATCCTAAACGTATGCTTTACTTTTTATATGTTTATATCTGGAAAACTATTTTTTATATGTAAACCTTAAAAAATTATTTATTTTTTCCATAGAAGTTATCAATTTGGTATCTAAAATTTTAGATAAAATATTTTTATTGGGTTTTCTTATTTATCAGGCGCCTAAAAGTAGGCATCGAAATTAAATTAAAATTTCATGTATCTTGACTCTTGCTCCTAAAACTAGGCTTTGAAATTAAATTATACCTATATGTTTTTCGAACCTACGAATATGTTATCAAAATATTAGCATACAACTCTCGATCTGATTCTGATGCCATTCTTTATAGTGTTTTATTCAATTGAAGACCTTTTGATCAAATAAGCCTAAATTTATCGGATTTCTGTGGTTGCAGTCTAGCTTCCCACTTATTTTTTGTATAATTTTTTTATTTCTTTTCCATTTTTTTAGCTTATACATAAATCAAATGATGGACTATTGATATTTTCCATTCAATTGCACTTTAAAAATTGAAAGTGGTTTCATTCCGAAAGAAATTTTCGTTTTACTTTTTCTGAAGAAGCGAAATACGGAATTAATTCCACTTTCGATCGGAATGAAATTCTGTGACAGGCCTGATAATTGGAACTTTTCCAAATATTTAAATAATAAGCCTCAATACAAACAAGTTCTTAAAAAAAATATTTTTTTAGTATTTCATTATTTACGTATGTATATTAACAACGATAAATAAGTACATAAGAGGGGGGACAATAAGTCCGCGTCTTTTTGAATTTCCCGGCTTTTAACTGAAAGGGCAACACTACTCCTGTCAACAGGCATCTGTCAGTTGACTCCTGTCAAAAATTTGAACAAGCTGCATCATTCATCAACAGTTCGAGAACTAATTTCCAATGCACACTGGCTTTTCTTCCGTTTTTTTTTTTTTTTGCATAAACTCTAATTTAAATGCAATTGAATTGAAATTTGGTTTGTATACATTTTTTATACTCCCAAGATGACCTGTCAAGTTTCATATGATTTGGGGCACAATTTCATATAGCTGCTCTATAGCCGATCTTCACGATTTGCCCCAACATTTTTGTTTATAAAGCTATTGAAGTGAAATTTGTTTTAATATTTTATGTTCCTAAGATGTCTTACCAAGTTTCATATGATTTGGAGCACTATTTCATATAGCTGCCATATAACCGATCTGGCCGACATTTTGACGTTTCCACTAAAAATATTATTTTTAAATTTTAATTTTTTCGAAAACGTGTGGATTCGGACAAAAAGGATTAGTTTCTTATTAATCTTTGGTTAATAACTTCTCACTTACAACTTTTTGCAACGCTTTGCCATGCAAAAGTACTGATCCACGAAACACAACTACACTTGTTAAGCTCATTCTAAAAATACATATAAACAAAACACGGTACAGTTGGACAAAAACACATAATAACGTCACAGACATTGGTAAACTATAGTTTTACATATCAGGACAAACGTTTTCCATATTAATTATTTTCACTTTTGTGTAAACTTTTCCCGCCAATTTCACACAAAACGTGTGGTACATAATAAACTTTCTTTAATAGCGCTCAAACAGAAAAGTATTGCTCCACATGTTGAAGTTAAATTTTTTTTCTAGGGAAAAAAACAGTGTGCAATGATTCCTACAAAGGAATAATTTTTAGGAATTACACTCTCTTGCTGTTAGTAAAGTTTTTACAGTACCTGTCTCACGAATTTTTATAATTTTTGAAACTGCTAATTAATTGAATATTTATTTATTTCTTATTTTGGTTTTTAAATTTTCGCAAATCTTGACTTTAGCCATTTTTATTAACTATTTAAAAAAGTTATTGTGTGAAAAAAATATTATAGATGTAATCGATTTAGTCATGTTCGTCTGTATGATGTAATCAACTTTCCGAAACCACCAAATATATCACAAAAATTTCATGATTTTTTTAAATAAAATGACAGAAAAAAAGTGTCAATTTCATGCCCAGTGTAATTATTCTTGAAATTTCAAAGGAAAAAAGCCAAATATTTGTCAAACTTAGTTTTTTATTTTTTTTTGTCAGGAATATTTGTCAGACTATGATTTTTATTCATAGTCTGAAAAAAAATGTCTAACACCCATCTATACCGATAGACACAGAATCACTTTCTGAGTCGATTAAGCAATGTCTTTCCGTCCGTCTGGCTGTCTATGTAAACCTTTTGCGCAAAATACAGGTCGCAATTTTGAAGATATTTCGGTAACATTTGGCATATACAACTTTTTTGGCCCAAGGACGAAGCCTATTGAAATTGGCTGAAATCGGACCACTATTTCACCTAGCCCCCATACAAATGTCCTCCCGAAATTCAACATTATCGGTCATAAATGTTTAATTTACATATATGTATAGTATCTACACAAATTTCGCTCGAAATAAGTTTTATAATTCGTGTCACCTAAGTTTAGGATGATCGGTCCACAATTAGTCATAGCTCTTATATAAGTCCCGCTTCCGAAAATCACTTTAACGAGCATAAATATCTTAAAAATGTTGGTATACACATAAAATTCAACAAAAATAACCTAGACATAAACACGACCTAATTTCATGGCGATCGGTCCATAATTAGTCATAGCACCCGCTTCCGAAAATAAATTATTGAAATTTTAAAAGAATACTGGGGCCGAATTACCGCCTCCGAATTACCGTATTCATTCAAAACTGATCGTAATTTTCTTATTTGAGATTATGGCATTCGATATCGAGTAAGAAATTTAGTACATTTTGTGATAATTTCGATATCGAAATCATTTTTTGATACGATAGCTCATTCGATCACTAATGCGGTAATTCGGCCTCTGTTTTTGCTCATTTGCTTTCTTACTTGTTAGTTCTCTTTTTTGCAGAAGTTTTGAAGTTGCCAGTGTTTTGTCAATGCTAAGAAGTATAACCACATTCTATAAATGTATTAAACTTGATTAAGCATTCAACGCAAAAATTTACTATACTGATCATAATTAAATTCTACGCAGAACTTTGAATTAATGAATTCAATTTAAGCATAATTCACTAAATTCAGAATAAAGACAATTTTGTAAATCATAAATCCATTATCAGCTAAAATTAGATAGCTTTAAATAAAGTTCATTTACCCTTCAAATTATTAAGTTTTTGTAAATTAAAATTTAAAACAAATTATATTAAAATATTTATTATTTTGCTTGATTTTTAGTCATTTTGAAAATTAATTGAAACAAATAATCTGAAGTATATGTGTAATAGATTTGAGTTGAATCATTCAATAAACCTCTCTTGTAATGGATTTAATTTAAGAAAATTTAAGTGATTCAATAAGGAATTGATCCTATAAATAACGAATTTTCAAACGAATGAACGTTTGAAGTACTTAGGAATTAATTCCTAATATATCCTTTAATGGAATGGAAAATAAATAAAATTTAACTTAACGCGTTTATGTACTTGACCAATTGTATATTTTCCATACTTGTGTTTTTGTTCAGCTAATGCAGCACATCGCTTTCTACATAATTAAAATCAATTTTCCTTACAATTTGCTCAACATTTCGACAGTTTTTTAAAAAAAAAAACCATGACAAATCCAATTTATATATTTAATCTACTATGTATGTTTACTTTTAAGTAGATTTAAAAATGTTTGATTTTAAATTAATAATGATTTTCACTTTCTCATTACAGTTACTGCAGTATGACCTACATTGTCGATCAACTATTTCCTCCCATCAAAGCCGACGAGGTAGGAGCGGTCGAATTTTCACATTTCAATTATTGGCGTGATCCCATACCAGAAATCGATTTGAATTTATTCGATAGCATTACAACCACTACAGGCTCAACCACAACACTAAATGGCAGTGTTGGCAGTGGTAATGTTTCAAATGATCATAGCAATATCATTTTAAATGGATCACACTCGAAAACATTAACAACCATTCCAGAAAATTAAAAAAAAAAATTAAACACAAAAACTAAAAAAATCAAAATGATTACACATCAAAAATCCAGACATTATTAAGCATTTTTTTTCTCATGAGTACGAGTATTTATTTTATTTCTTTTAGACATATTTGTGTTAATTACTATTACAGTTAAATTTTTCTGTTATTACCGTCATCATCATCATTATCTTCATTATTAGTTTATTATTATTGTCATCATTAGTGATTTTCATTTTAGAAAAAATTCTGAAAACAACTATTAATTTCGAATTTTAGAAATTGTTATTTATAATTATTTTTACATGATTTCTTATTTTTTTATATTTAATTATACGTATACTTAAATATTAGTAAACAAATATGAAATTTGTATGTTTAGTTATTCAACTATATTTAAAAAAATATGCAAAAACCAAAACCAAAAACATAATATAAAAAAGTTCCAATAACTTAGAACATACAAATATTTAAAATAAATACATACTTTTAAAATCCAATTTCAAGTAGGAGTATAACTTAAAAAGGGGGGCAAAATGAACATTGTCATTTAATAACTAAATAAATATGTAATAAGTTACAAAACAAATACATACTACTAATATTAATAATTTTTTAAAGATAAAATTTTAAAAATTAAATCATAAAAGAAAACTATGGAAAAAACAGTAAAATCTTTTTAGATGTAATATAATACATACATATAATTTTGTATAAATTAAATACATTAAACTTTTAAAATAAAAAATCCCTTAGAAAATTATGTTAACTTGGAAATTCTCAGAACTAAATTGGATTAAATGCAACAAAAACGTTAAAAAAATCATTTCCGTTTGAATTGTTTTACTACCAGCTTAATAAACAGCATACTTTAGGGCGCTACTCTAAAAACAATATTAATGTGATACACCCTGTTATGCCAATAATTACATTAACTAATATTTTAAAGCCTATCTTAAGGCGTACATAAAAACTAAAATTAAATAATCCACCCTGCTATCGAATTCTGAGCACTTGGTATTTTACCAAAATATTTAAATTATCTGAATTTTGTTTATTCCTTACTTACTTTACTCAGGGTTGGCAAACATGGTAAATTGTACTTTTTTGGTACACTTTATTTACACTTAAAGGGGGGTCAGACGGCATGTATTGCTTGTGTTTTGTGCCATGTATTGGGACATTTTTCCATATGTAAACATATACATATCGTGTGATCCATATGAAACTTTGTGTATGTAAAACAGTGATGTTCATCCCATACAACAATTGTTTAAAAAATTTAAACACATTTGTTACGCTCTTTTAAAGAGCGTAATAAATGTCTCATTTTTTCAGAAATTCAATAAGCATTGTTGTTGGTTGGTTTTTGGATGAAGCATAGCAAACACACGCGTTTTAATTACAATTGAACACAAAAAAACAAAGTTAAAAATAAATAAAAAATTTGAGAGTATTTCGGCCGTATAATGTATATTCTTTCATTTCCTTAAAATTTAAATTATATTCATTTAATAAATTGGTTTTATTTGACAAAAATTCTAAATTTAAACTTTCTTCATTTTGTTGTTATTTTAAGTGTTTGACATTATGTTTGCTGGGTAGCTCTCTCACCAAATATCTTCATTTTTATTTTTGAACATCACTGATGTAAAATACATGTGTATTACTCGTGACATTTTTGGCAATTAGAGCATGTTCTATTTTCGTGTGTATAACAGTGTTGTATTTTCAAATACAACACTGTGTGAGTGCAAAATAAAAAAAACAAAACAAAAGCGAGTAAAGAAAAATCATAATAAAATAAGTTTCATTGCATTAAATATATTTATTGTGATTTAAAAATGTTTTAAATAAATATATTGTTAAAAACAATAAACATATAAACTTATAGAGGTTATGTCACATGCAATTACATATGTACGTTTGAACGTGGAAATTTTGAATCGTATGTATAATGTGAATTTTGACATACACATGGAATTCCATATGTATCGAATACATGTCCCAATACACAAGCAATACATGTCGTCTGACCCCCCTATTAGCGGTAGTACACGACTCATTTGGTAAAATTTCAAAATATGTAGTACAGTTTTTATTGACATGTCATTAGCAAATTCGTCAATGTTCTCTATTATGTTAATTTAAATTATACAATTGTACATAAATGTCGTAATGATGAGTTCAGTAAATGGAGTGAAAACTAAATTTAGTTTATGCATTTTACATAGCTGTTTCAAAAATTGTTATTCCGTATTGAATTGATACATTTATGAAGGATTTACGTTGTCATTTTTGGAACAGATTCCTATATCATCTTTAAATGAGTTGTTCAGCGAATTATGAAACAGTGAGAGCCTCTTTATTACTACTTCACATTAAATGATTTTGTGGACATATCCTAAAACGAAAGTTTAAAATTTTGTCCATTAGAGCTTAATAACCTGTCTTACAAAATAATCTTTCTATTCATCAATGCATTCTTAAAATAATAAATCTAGAAAATTGGGAAAAGTAGTACATATATTTAAATCAAGGTTTACTTTTTTTATTTCGGCACTTCATAAATAAGAATGTTGTAGGCAAAGTATTAACAAGTAGTCCGACTCTTTGACAACAGTACCTAACTCTATACATTTGTTAGTAAAAAGTACCTAACTCTAAACATGTGTTGTAGGTAATTGAGATATAACAAATGTTAACCTTTCGCAAAATAATGTTCCATGAAGAAAATCTGGAGATTTTGATGACATTGTCAACGAAATGTCTATATTTTTCATTTGTCCATGATAATAAAAAAAAAAATATTTGAAGACGACTCTTCCAATGTTATGAATGTTAGAAAAATATCCAGTTTCATTATCGACATATAAAATGTACTAGTGAGTCTCTGGTTCCAATGTCTACATATGGTCCCAAAAGAAGTACCTAGCCAATAGTACTATCGTCAGTAGTAGACTTCCAATAACAAGCACATGTTAAATGTATCTAGTAAATAGCATAGATGGGGGTAGTGCACTAATTTTGCAGTTTGCAGTAATACTTAGTGATAGTGCAAAATTAGTGCAATCATTTTGTTTATATTTAGTGCTGAGTTGAAAATTAGCAGCCTCACTAAACATTAGTGATAGTGAGTTAAAAAATTTTGCACTCAAAATTAAATTAGTTGATTTAAAAAAATGCAATCATCAGTTTATTGCAACTTTTTTGTATGCACTAATTTGAGTGCAACTTCAAATTGTGCACTAAATTTTTAAGTTCAAAATGGTTTAAGTTTATTCCTGTTCACTAATTTAAAACTTAAGACTAATATTTCA
This sequence comes from Calliphora vicina, assembly GCF_958450345.1. Classification (NCBI taxonomy): domain Eukaryota; kingdom Metazoa; phylum Arthropoda; class Insecta; order Diptera; family Calliphoridae; genus Calliphora; species Calliphora vicina. Next base: position 76,545,968 of record NC_088784.1, read on the forward strand.
TTAAAAATAACAAAAAATATTTAAAATTTTTATTTTTCGAATTTGGATTCAACAATTTCATGACTACTCATTTTTGAAAATTTAGTGATAGTACGTTTAATGAAGCCTTTTTTGATTGCAGATTAAAATTTTGCTTTAATTAATTGTAGTGCAGATTTTTGCACTAAATCTTCGTTTAGTGATAGTTAAAAAATTATCACTATCACTATTTTTTTTAGTGCTAGTTAAGAAATAAGCATTATCATTAAAGCTGATAAAAAATAGTGCAAACTAAATTTTTTGCAATTTTAGTGAGTGATAGTGCACTGCTGATTTCAATCAACATTTAGTGCACTACCCCCAACTATGGTAAATAGCATTATCTGGTAAGTCACTAGAACTGGTGACTGTGTTAATAGTAAGTCAGTACAGTTTCACTATTGACATTTCCGGATGAAATTTATTGTGATACAAAAGTAGCTGTCTATATTTCAACAAATAACAGACAACTACGAATGTTTTTTGTTGAATTTTATTGTTATTTTATTGTTAAAAAGGCACAAAAAATTACAATTTACTAATTTCAAATCGATGTATCTCGATTCCAAGACCCGACCCAGCAAAATGCCGGTATAGGTCTAACATTTTTTACGCATATAACTTTTTCCGGTGAGTAGAACCCCGTCGCATAGTGTAAATTATAAAAATGATACCTTAAAGGTCTAAAATTTACATTTTATTTATATAGCTGATACAAAAACCAAAAAATTATTTTCCATCCCTGTTCTAACTGTATATATGACTGGACTCACTGAGTGTTTCTGCAAATTTAATTGATTTTAGACAAATTATTGCAATTAATGCATATTATTTTTTAAAAAAGTTCAATAACTTATTAAATATTTTTTAATAGCAACAAAGTGATTGCTTAATGGGATGTAGAAAAACGAAGTCATTTTAAATTTCATGAAATTTATATTTAAATATGTATTTATATAATTATTAATGCTTTTTATATAATTTTAGGGAGATTTTTTTATAATTGATGTTCCACAATGTAAACAAATTTAAAATCGACCCCATAAAGTCTATAAATATCTAGCAATGTATGCCTGTTGAAATCAACCTTCCGAAGACCCCAATTAACTTTCACATATGATTGATACATTAATAATCCGCTATAGTCCAACTTAGGTTGATATTTTAAATCGAGAAAATCTGCCCACAAATGGCTGAGATAAAAGCAAAAAAAAACTGCCAACATTTTTTATAACCAAAAATAGTTTTTGATCATTTTTAACATTGAATTTGAATAGGAAATTTGGGAACAACTCCCGCGGATATTTTATTCATGATTGGGTTGAATATTTATACTTTTTAACTCTTACTTGTTAAAATCTTTAATTGATTCTGAACACACTTATTTTTTCCGGACAATATTTAGTTCGTGCGATTTGCAGAGCACCAAATTGTTATTTATTAATTTTTAATAAACTGTCGTTTGTGGAAACAACTCGATTTAGAAAACAAAGTCGAAAAATTCAATACAATACTCAAGAAATTGCTTTAAATGAGTTGCATAAAATGAGGGCGTACTGTTTCCAAAAAATGCCAATTTTTATGTAAAATTCAAATTTAAATCGCATAGTCGATATCTAAGTATAATAGCCCATTATAGATGGCCCAATATGTTCTTAATTATTTGGTAAAGGGTTCCGATAATCCCGCCCATACCAGTGGCGGGATTATCGGAACCCTTATAGCCAAAAAAACGAAAAAAACTTTTTTGGGAATTGCGGGATTCCTGATTATAAATTTAAAAATTGGTTTTTAATTTTTCATTTTCAGTAGAAAAATCTATTTACCTGTAAAATTTCATAAATAAAAATTTAATTTGAATTTGAAAAATTTTTATCTTTGCAAAAACTCAACAAAAAGCTGTTTTTAACATGGACAAAAAGTATTCAATGAATTTTTTAATTGTCAAAAGTTATATATATTTTTAAAGAGTAGACAAAGTTGCCTTTACATTAATACATAACATGTCAACCTTATGGTTTTTACGTGGCAAATTAATTAGGAAAAACTTAACATCTCGCAGAGAATTTACCTGTAGTGCTCGACGAGGAGATTCTATATCAGCCCAATTATGAATAAAAATTCCCGGGAGTTTTCCCCTTTTCTCATTTTTCCTATTCAAATTCAATGGGAAAAAACTCCGGCGGAATTTTTTATTCATAATTGGGCTGATTATGTAATTTGTTTATAATCGGAACACAAACGAAGAAATAGTATCGTTTTAAAAATTTAACATACACGAAGTATCCTACTTTGGGGAAACCTGGCCGCGCCCCTGGTGGGCCAATGAGGTCCAAACTTAAACTCGCCAACACTTCCTCTTTGAGCATGTGAAATTTCATTTAATCCGGACTAACCATTTAGAAGTTACGGATTTATTTCCGTCTTTTTTTCTATACAATGTGTATAAATACATATGATAAAATTCAAATTTTTGTTCTTAAACATTTGTTCAAACGTTTGACATTACGTTTTATAAAATAAAGCTATGTCATTCAAAGTTCATATTAGGAACAATGCGATTCCACACTAAAGAGATTTTACTGTAATAAAAATATTCCATTAAAAAAAATGAATGAATTAAGTAAAACATTAAGCATTTATGAAGAAACAATTTAAACTAAGAAAGCTTATTTTTACATTTGCAAATACAAAAATACATAAATAATACAAATTTAAAGCAAGTGATTAAATTTATGTTTAACAAACAAATTTGAAAAGCCAACGTTTTATTGTGAAATCTCTACAGTTTAATTTTATACAAAAGAAATTGAAAACTAAAGGCAAACATAGAAATTGGGGTTTGTATAACTTTAATATTCTTATATGAAATCATTTTCAATTTTGTCATAATGTTTTTAAAGTTATACTAACACGAAAACTAAATAAATAATTATAATATTAAAAGAATTTGTTTATGCTTTGCAACTTATTTGAAAAGTTATACTCTCACAATATTTTTTTGTTTATGTTGCACAGCTAAATTTTTTGAAACTTTTTACCAAATTAGCTGCTTAATATTTTTATAAAACAAAATTAAAGCTTATTTGCTGTAGTTTAAGTCTATTAATAATTAATAATTATAATTATAATATAACATACATTAATAAAACTATAAATTAGGTCCTTTAGATGACAGTCTGGTTTTAAAGGACCATTATTATCATACATGCATGCAAACCGTAAATTAAAACAAAAACAACTTATTATTGTTTTTAGCTTTAAGCATTTAATTTATTATTATTGTTTTTATTACAACTATTTTGATTGTTTTTAATTTTCAAGTCATTATTTCTTTGTTTTAAAACATTAATAAGTTATAGAAATTATGTAGATTTTAAACTTATTTTAAAATCTTAAAAACTTATTAAGATCTCTTAAGAAAAAAGAAATTGTTGTTTAAATTTGTGTTGCTTTAGCCTGGTTTATTGATAATTTTATAATAAATATTTAAAAATAAAAATTTTTCTGTTTGTGTTCTTTTTTCCTAAATATGGGTAGGTTCGTAAATGCAATTGTGCCCTTGCCCATAATTTGCATTAAAAAAACGTTTTATGTAAAGCAGCGATGCCAAATATAGGGGGACTATTTTCAAAACCCTCTATCTTAGAAACTACAAGTTTTCAGGAACAAGTTTTGAGCTAATTTACATGGAATATTAAATTCGTTATTCAACAATATATTTTTTAAGGCGCTACTAAATTCTACATACAGAACTAATTCTACTTTCGATCGGAATGGAATTCTATGACTAAATGGTATTTGAGTAGTCGTTATCGATAAAGTTTGGTTACTATTGACAGCAATTTGCCATTTTCTAACCCCCTTGTCTATACTTGACAAATAGTCATCATGACAATAAATTGCATTTGTTGTCAATACAAAGCTGTCTAAGCAAAAGCACTAACAATTTTATCATAACGAAGCAATAATACTAGACTAACTATACCTGATAATTTTTTATTTAGACAATCATTTTGAAGTTTATCATGATACAAATTTATCAGGTATAACCAGGGGGTAAGGCACGTTAAAGTAGACATTGACTTAAAACCAGTATTTTCTATTGACAAGATATTGGACAACGACTCATACTAAAATTAAAAATAGTTTTGATTAGAGAAATTAAAAAAAAAAAAAAATCAACAATGGGAAGCAATTTGAAACCGTAACGGCAGAACTTAGAGCTAGAATTCCAAATACACACAGAGAAAACAGATTCGTGATAGCAACCGAATTTGTTGTCAATCGAATGATTCGGTTGCACACATAGAATTTTTCAGTTCTAACAACAGAAAGTCAGTTGATAAAGAAGAATTTCAGATGAGGCAACCAAACTTTAGTTACCCCTTCCAAAATATTGTAGCCACAACTGTAAAATTCGGTCACTAAGATAGAATCATTCGATTGGCAACAAATTCGGTTGCTATCACGAATCTGTTTTCTCTGTGCATAATTTTAAAAATGGTTGGGATGAAATCAAATTAAATATTATCTTTTAACCATTCTGTTAATGAATTCATTATGAATTACTTCATAGGCTTAATTCCCTTGTACTTCAAATGTATTGAATTATTTTTTTTGAGAATTAATTATAATTAATTCCTTATTTTGAATCATTAAAATATTCTTGAATTCAAATTCATTTCAAAATAGCTTTAAAATTGTATTGCAAGATTAAATTTTTCTATTACAAACAGTACATTTTTTATAGCCTTGACCTTCGACCCTTCCGACCCTATAAAGTATATATATTCTGGATCCTTATAGATATCGGTGTCGATTAAGCCATGTCCGTCCGTCTGTCTGTTGAAATCAACTTTCCAAAGCCCCCAAATAACATACACGATTCATACATCAATATCTCCGAAATTCTTCCGGCTCGGTTGCTATTTAAAATCGAGAAAATCGGTCCACAAATGGCTGAGATATAAGGAAAAAACCAGGACAACCTCGATTTTTGACCTATTTTTGACCTATATCTGGATTACTAAGTCATTAATATAGACAATATGGATATCTAATGATATATATTTCAAAGACCTTTGCAACGACATATATAAGACCATAGTAGGACCTACAATGGGCCAAAATCGGAAAAAATATTTTTTAACCCGATTTTTTTTTTACAAAAAGTTTTTTTTTCGCTAAATATTAAAAAAAAATTATAAAATTTAAAAAAGTAAAAAAAAATTTGAAAAAAAATTAAAAAAACAGCTTTGGAAAAAAATGTTTGTTTATCTAAAAATATTTACAATTTTTATTTTGAAGTATAATTTGGTGAAGGGTATATAAGATTCGGCACAGCCGAATATAGCTCTCTTACTTGTTTTTTTTAGATAAGATAATTTTTGAAGGACGTAGATTTAAAATGACATATTTTTTAATCTAATTGAGATATTGTCCTGAAATTAAGTTTAGAAATGCAAGTTTTATTTCCAAAAAATTTTACTTGTTGCCCACTGTGCGACGTTAACCAGGCCATCACCATCAACGGTGAGCGCTATAGATCGATGAATACCAACTTCTTTTGGCCTGAATTGGATGATATGGACGACATGTGGTTTCAACAGTACGGTGCCACACAGCTCATGTTACATTGGTCATTCTGCTCGAGCGATTTTAGGGCATGGTCATCTCACATGGAGGTGATGTAAACTTGATCCTGTTACACTTTTTCTTGTGGGGTTTTCTTAAGTTGCAGGTCTATACGAATAAACCACAGCGACCCTCAAAGTCAACATTTGCACGATGTTATATTCCATATAGGCATCGATAGGACTCTCAAACGAATAAAAAAATCTCACACAAACTTTGTTTTATTTAAATTTAAAGATAAGAAGCTCTTAATGAAAGACCCTTTATAACAAAACAGTCTTATTTGCCCTTATGTTTTTTACTTAAACAAACAATTTTTTGCGTTATATCATATTTTAATATTGTAATTTCATTCCTAAATTTTTGTTTAAGAAATATAATTTCTTTAACTTTATTAAATAATTATTTACTCTTCAGTAATATTTATTTCATTGCTAATTTTTGTAAGTAAAAATAAATAAACATAAAATATTATAAACAAAATAATTGCATTTAATTTACTATTAAAAATGAATAAATACAAAATAAACAAACAAACATGTATCTTATGTCGCTTATAATAAATAATATGTAATGGAAAAATGTGTTGTTTGATTTCATTTCACTGTAAAACAGAAAATTTGTATAGAATCAGATTTAAGGGGGTCAAAAATCAAAATTTTCTATATAATTTCAATTAAAGTGAATATGAGTAAGTAACTAAGTAGATATGAGTATTATGATTGGATTTAAGTACCAGTTGACCAGTTGAATAATGGGCAACAGTAAACTGTAAACAAAAAAGAAAAATGGATTTACACGAATAATACATACACCCTACCCAGCAGATAATAAAAAATTTTATTTCAAAAGTTCCGTAAAACATACATACAATGATAGACAATACAATGGAAACTTTTTTTGATATTTCAGTTTTCGAAAACATGACCGTTTACCAAATATATTCACAGAGAAAACAGTTTCGTTGTGATGACCAATCGAATGATTCAATTATATTCACAAATTTTTCTAGGTTCTAACAAAAGAAAGTCAGTTAAGAAAGAAGAATTCTGATAGAATTATCCTAAGTTTTGTCACACCAACTTAAATTTGTCAGTCACAACAGAAAAATTTGGTCATGAAGAATGAATGATTCGATTAGCTACAAATTCGGTTATCAGAACCAAAACAGTTTTCTTTGTGTTCTAAGATAAATTAAAATGAAAAAACAATGGAAACTTTAAAACTTCAGCAAGAAAGAAAACTAAAACAAAAATAATATGTAGGATAACGATATAAAAACGTCATCTTAACCGTTATTTCAATATTTATTTTATTTTGATAATTTATTTTTGATTTTTTTTTACAATAAGTTTTATAAATACATAGTAAAAATGGCTAGAGTCAAGATTTTCGAAAATTTAAAAATAAAAATAATAAACGATTTTAATGTTCGATTAAAGGAAAGTAATATCGGTGATAAATATTTTATTAATAAATCAATATACATATGTGTTAAGCCTTTAAAAAGCTAAAAAAAAGTTGTCGAATAATTTGTTTAGGGTAATTATGACCCAATAAACTCAGAACGGCCATCAGAAACTATCTTGCAAATTAAGTTTAGGAACCAGGTTCAAAAAGGTGAAGAGTGCCTCAGGGCATTGTTGCCGGTTTAGGTGTAAAAAACAATAAGGGTACTCATTTAAACGCTTAAGTTTCCCATTTGTGCAAATGGGCAAATTTGCGCGACATGTTTCATGAACCCACCTTTTCAATTTTGTGCAAGTTTATACAGAAAATTTATATTTGTCAAATAAAAATACATAAATTCAACAAAAGCTTTAATAATTTTTTTTCAAATTGTATAAATTTTAATTTTAAAATGTTGAATGAAAGTTAAATCTTTGGAACAAACGGTGGTATACATAGTTTGGAGGACTTTGTTTATGTTCTAGCTGTTGGTTAATGTTTTCATACACAATGTCATTTAATACAATCATTCTGTTCCAAAGTTACACAATTTTCACATGCACAAAATTTTTATATTTTATTTGATTTTTATTTCTTATAAATAAAAGTAAACAAAAGCAGCTGATTCATCAAATGCACAATAAATTCAAGTTTGCGAGTCTAAATTGTCGCGCAAACTTATCGGAGTTGTGCAAACGAATTTCCATACATTTTTTGACATTTCATTTGCGAGAGTGTAAAAATGCACAGATTGCACAGTTTGCGAGGCTTTTAAGCGTTTACATGAGGACCCTTAATAATTATGATACGATTTTATTGAAAAACTAATGAAAAAGTACTAATAAAAAATATTTCGAATAGATCGGGCGACTAAAAGTTATTTCGCCCGTCACGTCACTCACAAAACAGCTGACAGGACAAAAACTAAAAGTCAGAATGCATTTCGACCTTCGAGGGAAATATTAACAAATCTGTAACTAAATTCACAGTTTACATTAAAAAACAAAATTATAATTATTTTTTGATATAATTGGTGTTTTGTAATGCATGCCTTGGGGCACTCTTGCGGGTTAGAGGGTTAAATTACTCCAAGACTAGATAATTAAATGCAAGAGAGTTAAAAAAAATCCCAAAAATAACTCCCCGCTAGGTTATCAATAATCTAAAATTGGAAATTAGTTATCGAACTATAAGGCTGGTCTTGGTTGTTATTGCCGCGGGGAAAAAACACTCTTAGTCACTAATACGGTCAGAAAATTTTGTAAATTTTCAAATTGTAAAATTGAGTTTTGTAACACCATAAAAATTATGAATATTGTTCAGATCGTCGAATTAATTAATTCAATTTGGCGCCCTGCGAAAAAATTTAGGAATCATAGACAAGAAATGTTCCCCACCACTACACCAAATACATAGAGGGTGTTGTTTCTAGGCAACGACAGATGGCAGCCCCATTACACTAGGACCTGCTACAGCAGACCAATCATAGTTGGAACAACAACAGATTAACGAAACTGATACAAGGCAAAATAACAATAGACTGGATCTTATGGCAACATCGTATATGGAAACGAACGATACTCCAAAAACTTACATGGGAAATATGCGAAAACAACTGCAACAAATCGACTTAATCATTTTTGTACTAGATTTGAATTGAAAATAGATTGTAAATTTCAGTGATTCAATAAAGAATTAATTCTATAAAGAATGAATTCTAAAAAGAATGAATTAAATACATTTAAAGTACAAATAAATTAAGCCTATGAATTAATTCATAATGAATTCATTAATGGAATGATTAAGAGATAAAATTTATTTGAATTTTGAAAATGGAATTATGATATGATTATGTTCTAATTTTTTAATAAAATACTAAAAAAATACAAATTTTAACTTTTTTTTCATTTTGATCAATTAATTAAATATAAGGTTTCCATTGTATTGCCAACTACTACGTATTAAAATAAATGTCAGGTTTTTGACAGGGGAGTAATACTACTTAAAATACAATACGTTTAAACAAACTAGAAAGCAATGAATTCACTGTATTCGTCCATTCTTAAATTACTATTCAGTTTTCATTCTGATCGAAAATGGAACGATGCATCATGCATCTTCAAATAAATTAAAATTAATCATTTTTTCGTATTGGAATCACTATTAGCTTTAATTTTTAACAAAATCGATCGAAAAAGTAATTACAGAATCAAAACTATTTCTACACATTATTCGCTTCATCTTTCTTCAGATTGAAATCAAGTCGGTGAAAAAAGCAGTTGCTCTGGTTGCTTGTAAACTAAATAACAAAACAAAACGACCTGAATGCCCAACTTAATTATACTTAATATAGATCGCCACCGCCTGCTGTTAAGTGCATAATTGAGACAAGTGTCATGCATTCGAAAGTATGGAAGTATATAAAAGAACATAAATAGTTAATTTTTGCTTATTATTTTCACATTTATGTAGACATTCACTTAAAAATTAAAATGGTTGTTAGCAAAAAATATTTTGCGATGTACAATATCTTATAGGTTTTCCATGGGATTGAAATCTTTTGACTGAACAGATCACTTCAAAACGTGTGCATCATTGGATCTCTCATCGTTTAAAATATTATTAAGTCATATTATCTTTTAGGTTATGAATTGGACCCATACCTTGCCCCAAGCCATAGATATCCCACTCGCATCCCACTATGCGACCAAATAGGTCTTAAAGGAAAAGACCTAAGCTTTCTTTTCAGCAGAAAAATTGTATTTCTTGAGTTACAAAATATTTATTTTGATAGATATCCCACTCGCATCCCACTAAGGGACCAAAATTATCTTAAAGGAATGTACCTAAGCTTCCTTTTGAGCTAAAAAAAAATATTGGAAAAAAATATCGATTTTGCAAAAAAAAATTAAAAAATTGTATGTCTTGAGTTACAAAATATTTATTTTTATAGATATCCCACTCGCATCCCACTAAGCGACCAAATAGGTCTTAAAGGAATGGACCCAAACTTTCTTTTTAGCTAAAAAAAATTAAAAAAGAGTCCATTTTGAAAAAAAAAGTCAACGAAGTTTTTGATTTTGCAAAAAAAAGTCAAAAATTGTATGTTTTGAGATACATAATATTTATTTTGATAGATATCCCACTCGCATCCCACTAAGCGACCAAATAGGTCTACAAGAAAAAAAGGGACCATTTCATTTCGGAAAACAAATACATATTAAAATATTAAATTTTGACCCCCTCTAACTCAGAGAGTTCTCGACCGATCTTGTTGAAAAATTGTGTCTGAGTTACTATCCAATATTCTAGCATTAGAAGACATCGATTTCAAAAGTTGGTTCACTTGACATGAAATGTCCCATATACATATCTATTTCGTAAAAGGCCATGTTTATGAAAACTGACAATTGCGGAATATATGTATCTATCAAAAAAATGTCCATTGTATTGACAATTCACTGTATTTTTTCACCAAATCAAATTTCTTTTAAATTAGTTTAAAGTAATGTAAAGTGAATGATATACATATATTAGATTCGGATATGCGAATATAGCACTGCCACTTGTTCCAATCACAGATTCTGAAAAGATTCATATTACTACAGTAATGATGATGATCTGCTCTGTAGATTTCATAATTTTATGACTCTGGTTGCAAATAACAAATGTGTACTCACTCCCACTGGATAAAGAAAATAAAAGAATCTTCCATGGAAAGTTTTTTTTTTCCTCTTGTGTGTACAAAAATACTAAAGTGCGTTAATAAAGACTAATTTAGTTTTATATGTTTATATTGGCTCTCGTCAGTTCATTTGATTAAGGAAAAGTACAATTTTCTATGTAAAATAAATGGTTTTAAAAGTGGATTTTATTGTGCATTTTATGTAGGCATATATAAACATAAACAGTTAGATTATCAATGTTTATATAAATAATTAAATAAATTTAGTACGTACATATGTAGTTTGAATTGAGAAACTTTTTACAAAATTAGGAACAAATAATTCCAAGTATTTCAGAAAGGCCTATTCATAATAACTAACCCTTAAGTAGTTTGTAGCTCAAATACATATATTTTTAAGTATGCATTTCTTATGATCAAGACGTCATTTGAGTGAGATTTTACTCAATCAAACATTTTCAATATTTGATTGGGTTATTAACATAAACATGTAACATAATGTCCATATATGGACATTTCATTCCGGGGAATTCCCGGCAATTTTTTAATACTAAATTAAATCAAAAACCACTAATTGTTTTCGAATAAATAGTCTTAGATTTGCACCAGTGTTTTAAAAGATATATAAAATAACTATATTTGGTTTATGTTCAATCTCAGTTGGGTTAAAAACTTTTAAACTTTAGTTAGTAGTAGGATACAATGGTGAGCATAAAAGTGTTTGACATAAGCCTACATGGAGCTGTCATTGGTACAGATCTGGGTGGTAGTAGCAAATAATCGGATGAGACCTTGGACGACTGATGTGAAGAAGGGTTTTGTGTGAACAGTGATTGATAACGAGTTAGTCGATCCTAAGTTTAAGGCGAAAGCCGAAACAGGTTCCAATTACGTAACCTGTTGAGTAGCCGTTTGTTATTTAAATTTCTATTATTGTTATTATTTTCTCTAAATATGAATATCCTTAGAACTTGTTTGTTAATTAATCCTTTAAGAATATAAAATTTCAATTTGATTCATTCTTAATGTCCAATTTTTCTGATGTGGGTGAAATATTGTAGTTGAATGAAAAAAAATCGGTTATTTCAAACGTAAAGTTTCTTTTCCAACTGACTATCTATTGCTAGAATCAAAAAAATCGATGCATATAATAAAATCATTCAATATTATAACATTAAGAAGAAAACTTATAAAGAAATTTTCGAAAAAACATTTTCCCGAGTAGCAACCCCATGAGGTTGTGATCTTTCCCAAAATGATCTTGCAATATCATGTCTGGGCCTACAACCTGATTTTTCCCGGATTTTACAAAATTCATCCTGAAGAGAATGACAGCCACAATTTAATTCGGAATACCAGCTAAACCCTGTGTTTAGTGATTGTTCTGCACTATCAAGAGATCTTGCAATATAAAATCTGACCAAGCCACCAGATTTCTGACGAGATTCACGAAATTCATCCTGGAGAGAATGAGTGACACAATTTAATTGAAAATACCAAATTCAAAATTAACAAAATGTAATAGTTCAGCGCACTGTTCTCAAGTTCATCCTAGTACCCATTCATTCTCAGATGAATTTTTAAAGTCTCCAACAAAAATAATTGATAAATTGTAGGTTAGCCTGGTTGGTTCATTGTGATACTATGGGATGCTGTTCACCTAGTTCAAGCCAATATCATTATAAATCTCATAATACGCAGTATTATAATGAGTCACATAGCTAATCGACGACAATCGATCCCTGATCCTTCTCCTTGTTCACAATAACTTCGATCAGTTTACAAGTCTACTTACACAAAACACGTAATTTTTGGCTAATTATAATGTGGAATAATTTTCACTGAATTACCCAAAATAACACAGACGATCATTGGAGCAATTTGCTACAGTTTAATGGATTTTTTTAATATCAATTAAAAACGTTAAATTTTGTTTACACAAAAATTTAATGCAATTTTTTAGTTTTTTTTTATTTTATTGCAAAATAAATTGTTCGTTCTCTCGTGCTCCTAATTTGACAATTAGAGAGGAGACCACAACACACATTAATGACAACAAAAACAAATTTTGTGACTGACAACTGTGAAAAGTGTATAAAAAAAATAGCTATACTAAATAATAAAAAAAAATATGTACCGGCAAATTAAGAAAACTGAATCTGAACATCACACTTATCAACAAAAATTTGATGTGATAAACATCAAATACGAAAAAATTGACATATGACAATTGCAACGTTTATAATCAGGGCAAGTTTTTGCATATTCCACAAATATTTTAGATTACTAACCACCGCACAGTGGGGCAGAATCGAATTTTTTTGGAAATAAATATGGCATTTCTAAACGGCTTATTCGATCAGGATAAAATTTGACATGGGCCTAAACAAGGAGTATTCAAGTTTAAGTTATTAAAATGGACCCTACAAATGCTCCAGCGGCGGCGCTATGGGGACTCAAAGTAGGGTACTTTCGACATGTAAAATTTTTAAACACGTGCTATTTTTTGTTTCCCATCCGATTTCAAAGATTATTACATTTTTGGAAAGCGCTCGGCTATTTATCTCTTATAATTATCAAGTTATAGGCATTTGAAAATTTAAATTTAAAAATTTTGCCATACCTTGATCCCCTTTTTTAAAAATATAGGCCGTATTTTTGGACCGAATCGAATTTTCTTTGTTAGTTACCTATAATATGCAAGCAATATCAATTACGGATCCAAAACGATTTTCAGTTTGAAAATTAAAAAAATAGTATATTTTTGCTGTTTTTTGGGAGAAAAGGTGACTTAACTCTTTTTTTTATTAAAAAAAAAAACATTCTTTAAGAACATATAAAAATTGTATGTCTTTCTGTAAGGTGTCTTTAAGGAAAACATTTTGATATAAAAAACATTTCCTATTTTTTGAATGTGTCGCCCCTACGCCCTTCGGAATTTGACCTATTTTTTTATCAAAATTTCAACTTTGGACCACATGTTCTAAAATCCGAAAGCTGGGATCATAAAATTGAAAGTAGTTTTGGAAACCCTTCTATGTTCCCTATTTATTCCCAAAGTATTTTCCCAGCCCCGAAGGAAATTTGGACTCTATGGGCAAAAATGTAAAAAATATTTTTTTTGGGATTTTCGCTCCAATTTTTAGGAGTTGAAAATTTCATTGAGGTTTGTTAATAAATAACGATTTTATTACATATTACATATTTATTAAGTTTTTAAAACGAAAATTTGCATCAAAATTTTAATACGATTGCAATATTAGGAGCAATTTAGTCCACATTTATGTCCTTCAAAAATATTGCACTGTTTATCCTGATCGGATAAGCAGTTTCAAAATGCCAGATTTATTTCCAAAAAATTTCGATTCTGCCCCACTGTGCACCGTGGCGTTTGGCATTAAAATAAGATACAAATTTTCGTAGCGTATACATTTTTTTAAAATCTAATCATTTTGACTAAATTTTCTGACCAAACAAACGAACTAGCAAAGTAACACTGAATTCCATGAGCAATAAAAAATCTGTGCTTTTTTTATTGAATGATTGAAAGTCTCTTAAAAAACTGCGGTTTACAATATTTTCTATTTAATATATTTATCTAACCGGAGCACCCTGACTTCAACAAATTTAACCCTCTAACCGGCAAGGCTGCCTTTAGGCGGGTATGTTAAATGTATGTAATGCTGCTTTATTTGGTTATTTTTCCCGTTATAACGGTAAATATGTGTAAAGAGACAAACAATTTACTTATTGTGATAAACAAGAACGTGCAATTGTCGTTTGTTTGTTTTTATTCCAACGTATTTCTTTTTTTTTCAAACAATAACCTGGTATATTATTTTACCTCGAAATAAAATTGTCCGGTTAGAGGGTTAATTGTTTAGCATAATGCCAATAGATGCCAATAAACTATGTTTTAAAGACTATAGAAAAGGTGGTTAGTAAAGTGACCACTAAACTGCAAAGTGGAAATTGAATAGTTATGGTAAAATTGGGCCTGTTATCATGTTCATAGACAGTCAATTTGCTATGGATGCACTAAAAGACGGCATCGTGCAATTCCAGTAGTGGCAATGAAACAAGTTCCCTAAAATTGGATTCTCCATGTACAAGCGTAAAACTGCAGAGGTTACATCATGAGTGGTCACGAAGAATTATATCTCAAGATTTCCTTTTTTAGGGAATGAGAAGAGAAGTAATACAAGACGCCCTATGTGCCTATGTCAGGATTTTCATCTAAATTAAAATGAATATCTAGTAAGGAATATCCGATCTGCAACACATAATTTGTAAGATTTGGAGGAAATCGCTTAGGGTTTGTTTTGATCACGATGAGCCAATAAAACTTAACTATCGATGGATCGGTAGTTGAACATACATATATTTTCATTATTCTAATGTATGGGGTTGGGCAATCATCCTAATGAATCCTTCATTAACTATAGTTTCTTCCATAATTTTCTTTCGTGGTCATAATTTTGCATTCAAACTTGCCCTGTTTATATGTAATAGTTGATGCTACTCAATCATGTACTTAAATATACAGAACACTCTCCCAATGAATGGCCAAACAAACAAAATAATAATTGTAAAAGAATACTTTGTTGATTAATTTTTAAGAGGCCATTAGTCGAATACGTACGACTGTCTACATTGTCTACCCTCCCTAATAAGTACGGGTGAGTTTGTATCTATAGGAACCTAAATTTCATTCCCTCAACTCCTCCTGTAGACAAAAGCTTATTGTTGTGACGATTACCACGTACAATAAGTGAGAGTTTGGATAGATCTGATTTGAGTAAATTAAATTTTAAATGAGAGAAAGAGACTATAAAAACCCTGATGTTGGTGACAATTGTCATCAGTTTCAAACGGATCAAGCTTAGACAAACATCTATCCAATCGTACAAATATATTTTGTGATTTTTTAAATTCTTTTGTCCAAAAGTTTACTACAGATTTACAAATCAAAATGAAGGCATCTATAGCAATTTTAATCGCACTCTTTGCATTGGTAAGTGATATATTAAATCCTTCGAAATTTTCCATTAGAAATTAAGAATTTCTTTTAGAAATTAACAAATTTTCCTTTTAGAAATTGAGAATTTCCTTTAGAAATTGAGAATTTTTTTTAGAAATTAAAAATTTCTTTTAGAAATTAAGAATTTCTATTCAAAATAAAGAATTTCTTTACAATTTTATTAGTTCTATTACAATTAATAATTTCTATTGTTATTCATTACCAAATTTCCAGGTTTCCGCCGAATACAAACTCCGCAGTCAAGAAGATCTATTGAAGGTCCGCAAGGAATGTATGGAAGCCAAAAAAGTCTCTCCCGAATTGATTGAAAAATACAAGAAATTCGATTTCCCCGATGATGAAGTCACCCGCTGCTACATCGAATGTATTTTCGAGAAATTCCAATTGTTCGACCCCAAGGATGGTTTCAAAAATGAAAATCTAGTTGCCCAACTCGGTAACGGCAAGGAAAACAAGGATGAAGTTAAGGCTGATGTTGAAAAGTGTGCCGATAAAAATGAACAAAAAACCGATTCTTGTGCCTGGGCTTTCCGCGGCTTCAAATGCTTCATCAGCAAGAATTTGCCCTTGGTTATGGAGAGTTTGAAGAAAAACTAAATTTCTCTATTTAGAAGTACTACTTTAAATTTTTTTTTACATATTTAAAATGGATTCAATTGTCAACATCTAACAAACAAACAAAAAATAAGACCCACAACAACAACAGTATTCCAATCATCGACGATCATCTCTATGATTTGGCAAAATAATATTTGAAATAAAACATGAAAAATGTTAAATGAATCATCTCTTACGTCCCACAATCGTCATTTTTTATTATAATATGTTTTTTATATTAAAGTGTTAAAAACTTTCGTTAATTTTATTAATAAAACGCAGACTCTATAAAAGAATTGTTCAAAATGGTTTTTTATTTCTTCTATTGTTAACTTTTAAAAATAAAAAAAGGAACTTTAATAAATGCTCAAAATACTGAAAAAATTCCTAAATATCATAAACAACGCTTAAAAGTTAAAAAACTTAAATTTATAAAAAGTACTTTTTTGGTACTTTTATGAAAGATCGTTTTAAAATTGCACTTTTGTATAATTCCAAAAAATTGGAATAAACAAAGTGAGATCAAAAATTTTGCTAAATATCTAAAAAATATACAAAAAAAAACTTCAATTTAGAAAAAGTACATTTTTGGTATGTACTTTTATGAAAGATTTTTTTATAAAAGTACAGCATAGAAACTACCTTTCAGTTAATTTTCAATTGTTAAATTGGGAATTCAGCATAATATAACTTTTGATGATTTATGAAATTACTTTAAAGTAAAATGTTCCTTAAAAATTAAGCAGAGTATCATAAAAAAAGCTTAGTTAGTTAGAAAAAGTACCTTTTTGGTTATTTTAGAAATATGTATTTGTTTGGTACTATTGTATAAAGTGATTTTAGGTGATTTTAGATAAATCTTAGGCGTTTGGATTAATTAAATTTATCAATAAACTAAATATCATGGAATGGTTGAAAAAGCCGACAACACACAGTAGAAAATATTAAGGTTACCGATATAATCATAAATACCGTTACCGTTATTCTGTAAATAATTTAAATTATAATAAAAAACAAGTAAGAGAGCTATATTTCGGCTGTACCAAATCTTATATACCCTTCACCAAATTATATTTAGGTAATATATTTAGGTAAACAAAATTTAAATTTTTTTTCGAAATTTTTTTAAACAATTTTTTTTAATTTTTTTCTTTTCGAAAAAGTTTTTTAATTTTTTAAAAAAAAATTTTTGGAAAAATAATTTATGACAAAAAAAAATTTTTGATGAAAAAAAATTCGGGTTAAAAAATATTTTTCCCGATTTTATACATCGTTGCAATGGACTTTAAAATATCTATCATTAGATATCCATATTGTCTATATTAATGACTTTTTAATCCAGATATAGATCAAAATTAGGCCAAAAAGCCGATTTTGTCGATTTTAAATAACAACCGAGCCGGAAGAATTCCCTACATATTGATGTATGAATCATGTATGTAAGTTATTTAGGGGCTACGGAACATTTATTTCAATATACAGACGGACATGGCTATATCGACTTCGCTATCTATTAGGGTATTCAATCGATTAACCGTTAATCGGTTAACGGATTAATTTTGGACGGTTAACTGTTCGAATAATTTGAAATTGCCAATTTTCAAATAACAAATAAACCGATTAATTTGTGTCGATTAACCGATTAACCGAAATTCCTTTCTTTTGCAATTTAAAAAATTTTTTTGTATTTATTTTTCCGTTTCAATTCAAATACAAATTTCAAATTAAAATTAGATATTTTTTGAACATCCGATAAACATGATTAGTGAGTATGTATAACAACTGACATATTTAATATACATGTATTTGAAACTTTGTTTGTATCTACATACATGTATAGACGAAATTTTTTTGTTGAAATGATTCTTTTATCATAACTAAACGAAACTATTAAATTAATAAAAATCTAAAACAATCCAAAAAGGAATATGTATTCTTTAGGCCCAACTATAATGTGCATAAGCTAGCATAAGTTAATGTCAAAACCGACATCCGAAGAAACTTTTAGGTGGCCATAATGTACTTATGTGCATTCAAAACAATTTAACCCCATTTGCACATTTATGTGCAACACGAAATTAAAACAAGTAAGAGTGCTATATTCGGCTGTGCCGAATCTTATATTTTTAGGTAAAAAAAATTAATTTTTTTTCCAGTTGTTTTTTCATTTTTAGGAAAAAAAAATTTTCGGTTGTTATTTTAAATTTTTAAAATTTTTTTTTTTGTTCGGTTTAAACATTTTTTTTTCGGATTTTGACCCATTGTAAGTCCAACTTACTATGGTCTTATATACGTCGTTGCAAATGTCTTAGTAATCCAGATATAGGTCAAAAATCGAGGTTGTCTTGGTTTTTTCCTCATATCTCAGCCATTTGTGGACCGATTTTGCTGATTTTAAATAGCAAACATCTCGAAAGCATTTCTGACAGAATTATTGAAGATTTGGATCCCGAAGATATCTGGGGCCTTCAGAAAATTGATTTCAACAGACAGACAGACGGACATGGCTTAATCGACTCCGATATCTATAAGGATCCAGAATATGTATACTTTATAGGGTCGGAAATGAAAAATGTAGAAATTACAAACGGAATGACAAACTTATATATAACCTTCTCACGAAGGTGAAGGGTATAAAAATACGTTGTTATTATTTTATGAAAATAAATTAATTTTCTTCATCCTATTCATTTTTTCTTTATTTTCTTTGTATACAATAAACAAACTTACGGAATGTGTGACCACCCAGCAAAAATTTTGTGAATTTTTGTAATGACAACTAGTTAATTCAAGCATTCTTTTGTAAGGAGTGGTGGTTACCCAGCACATTATTTTATTTACTAGAATAAGTACTTATTTTTATACAGGCTGGTAATGAACTTTTGCATTTAGCACAGCTATTTAGTGTGTTTGACTGGAAAACGGGAGGTTAGTGGTTCGCCACCTGTCAAAGCCATTAATTTTTTTGTTCATATCATATTCATTTATATGTTGATGTTAAAACTATTGTTAACTTCCAATAAAATAACTCGTACATGGAGCAGTGAGTTAGCAGCTTGATTATCAAACACAAGCAAATAATGTGACTGTTCGATTCCCACACAAGGCAATATTTTTTGTGTTTTTTTTTTTAGCTACATATTCTTGTTGTGAATTTACTACTTATTTCTCAACTGATTGTAAGTACATTTGTAAGCTTGACCCCTGAAATTTTTAAAAATCTCGAACAACGGTAAGTAGTGTTTCAGTCAAATAATAAGTAGTTATCGCTTTGCTCCAATTATACTTGCTGGCTTACTAGGTAAGTAAAGTTGTTGCTGGGCAACTTCGCTCTTTGCTTAAGCAAATAAAATTTGACGAAACTCTCTTAAGTACATTATAGAGTTGCTTAATGCTTTTTATTGAATTTAGCACAGATACAAATTTTTCAAATTGAAATAAAATTTTTATTTATGAATATTTTTTAATGAAATTTCACAGTTATGTAGATTTTTCTATTTAAAATGGAAAAATAAAAACAAATTTTGAAATTTGTTATCAAGTATCCCGCAATTCCCAAAAAAATCTTTAAAAATCCCAAAAATGGGATTTTTTCGTTTTTTGGCTATAATATCCATACCAGGGGCGGGGTTATCGGAACCCTTTACAAAATAATTAAGAACTTATTGAGCCATCTAATATAGGTTACTATGTTTTGATATCGAGTATGCGATTTGAGAATTTTTGCCCTAAAGATGAATTTTACATAAAAAATAGGCATTTTTTGAATGGACCTGATCCCGTCGGTATCAAAAATTATAAATGTGTTTTTTCATTTAAAATATTTTGGGTAAAGTTAGCTTTTCAAAAAGTACAAACTCATTATACATCCTCTTAGAAATTTTTTAAATAACTTAAAACGAATAAAAGAACTTTTTTCCCAAAAAATCGCCTTTTTTAATTTTTTTAAATTCAAATGCATGTAACTTTGGACTCAGCCATGATTTTTAAACACTTCTTTCTTTATAACAATATAGATCTATTGTTAATCCTATAAAAGAAAAATGGATAAAATCGGAGAATATTTGGAACCGCGGTCACCAAAAAACTGGTGTAGGGTGGGTAAAAATGTTGAAAATTAAATTTTCAAATGCGAATATCTCCTAAGCTATAAGAGATAATTGATAGCTATGACTAGGTTTTGTGTAGTGCTCGACGAGGAGATTCTGTATGTGTATTTTTTTTAAATCGGAACACAAACGAAGAAATAGGATCATTTTAAAAATTTAACATACCCGAGGTGTCCTACTTTGGGAACCCCTGGTCCCGCTCCTGGTGGGGTCATGAGGTCGAAATTCAAAACTTAAAATCGACTACACTTCCTCTTTGCGCATGTGAAATTTCATTCAAATCGGCGTAAGGGTTTAGTTACAGATTTATTTCCCTCTTTTTTTATTCTCATACCACTGTGCAACGTCATAATTCAAAAAAAGTCGTTTCGAGAAAATCGTCTTTGAATATTTTATGACATTTTACTATTTCTTAAATAAATTTTCAACAAATCATGCGATTTCAGAAATATAAATAGCAGATGTTAATATCTTTCTAATCTGTATTTAACCAAATTTTTACTTATCAAATATACGAGAAAACATAAATTTTAATTTTGTTGTTTACAACAACAAAAAACACTCTCACACAAAAAATAATTGACTTTTTGAAAACTGATGAAACTATATGAAAGACTATAGAACAGCGCTTCTTTTGTATTACTCAGTTCATAAAACATGGATTTTGAGTTATGACGTTGTTGCAGCATATAAGCGATATGTTTACAAAAATTATCTCAAATACCTTATTTGCTGTTTTTATGTTTTTGTACACAAAATTCGTTATTGTATTTTCAATTTAAAATGAAAATAGAAATTATTGGGTTAATCGAATAGCTTAAATTGACCGATTATTAACCGAATAAATCTAAACCTCGATTAATTATTTGCTCGATTAACCGATTAAATCAGAAACCCGAATATTTGAATACCCTACTATCTATAACGATCCAGAATATACATACATATATACTTTGTAGGGTCGCAAATGGATAATGTAGAAATTACAAACGGAATGACAAACTTAAATATACCCTTGCCACTCATGGCGAAGGGTATAAAAATAAAAAATCGAGCTTTTCTTGGTGTTGTCCGATTGTAGATTGAAAGTGCGAGAGATTGTGGAAGCCATAGGCATCTCACATGGCTCAGTGGTTTCAATTTTGAATGATCACTTGGGTAGGAGAATGTTTTCCACAATATGGCTGCCGCATTTGCTCACAATCAGGTGCATGTGCAGTTTCCATGTCAAAAATCCATGAATTAGGCTACGAAATGGTTCCTCTTCTGCCCTATTATCCAGATTTATCACCGAGTGACTATTTCTTGTTTTCAAACCAGAATAAATGTCTCGGCGGAAAGAGATTTGACTCCAACAATGAAAGCATCTCACAAAAAATACCTATTTTGATGACCTCGATAAATAATTTTATTTTTTTTTGGAAAGAATACCAAAATTGGAGAAACGTTGGTCAAAGTGCATAGAGCTCTAAGGAGACTATGTGGAAAAATAAAATAATTGTTTATCCAGAAACATGTGCTTCATTCAAAAAGGCACGGACTCTTTGAACCATCCATGTATTTTAACAGAAAATGCCATTACCGCTAAGCTAACCTTACCGAAATAATTGTAATTGCAATTATTTCGGTTGCATTTAAAATACCTTACCGAAATACCTTGTGATTGTTACGAATCGGTAGCCAACCTTGGCAGAATTATAGATAGAATTTTAAGACTGATATATAAACAGACAAATCGGGATGTTTTTTGAGTTTTATGAGATGACGAAATAAAAGTATGTTGTTCGTTATCATCTCGATTATACTGTAAACAACAAAGTTTTTTTTTCTTCGAATATGTCGAGATTTGTGCCAACAAAGCGTCATATGCGGGAAGTTTCTCTTTTGCAATTTCTCACCAAAGCTTATGGTGAATGTGTTCCATCGGTTTCAACGTGCAAGAGATGGTTTGTTCAGAAGTGGTGATTTTGACACGGAAGACAAATATCGCCCAGACCAACCAAAAAAGTTTGAAGACCAATAATTGGAGGCATTACCACATGAAGATTGTTGTCAAACTCAACAACAGTTTGCAAAATATTTGAGAGCTACTCAATCAGCAATTTCAAAAAAGCTGCTGGATTCATCCAAAAGCAGGGAAATTGAGTACCATACAAATTGAAGCTAGGAGACCTTGAAAGACGATTTTGCTTGTACGAAATGTTGTTTGAACGCTATAAAAGAAAATCATTTTTGCATCCAATCATTACTTTCGATGAAAAATTGATCTATTGCGATAACCCGAAGCGTACACAGATTCGTAATAACAACGGAATTTGTTGCCAATCGAATGTTGCACATAGAATTTTTCGGTTTTAGCAACTGAAAATCAGTTAATAAGGAAGAATATTGGTTGAAGCAACCAAATTTTTGTTACCAGTTCTAAAATTGTGTAGCCACAACCATAAAATTCAGAATCATTCGATTGGTAACAAATTCGGTTGTTACTACGAATCTGTTTTTTCTGTGTAAGAGATCATATGTGAAGCCCGGCAAACCAGCCGAATCGACATCAAAGCCAAATATCGATGGCCCTAAGGTAAACCTCTGTATTTGGTGGGACCAAAAGGGTCATATCTATTATGAGCTTCTTAAATCTGGCCAGACCGTCACAGCGAACCTGCACCGAAGATAACTGGTTCGTTTGAAGCGAGCATTGGCCGAAAAACGACCAGAAAATGCGGCCAGACAAGAAACTGTAATATTCCATCATGACAACACTATTTAACAACTATTTAGAATGAAGTGGTTGGGAAGTGGAAGACCTTGTCCCGTCCTACTAATATTTGTTCGGATCGATGCAGAACGCTCTCTCGGGAATACGTTTCACTTTGGAACAGAGTATCCAAGTTGGTAGTTGGCCTATAAGAGCCATTTAGGTTGCTAGTAACCCCTATATTAATTAAAAAGACTGTATTATTTTTAGGTATACATTTAATTATATTAATAAAATGTCATTTATTAATATATTCGAATATTTATTAAAAAATACATATGTAAATGCATACTTGAAAAAAATTTCGTAAGACTAATGAATTAAATTCCTACAATTAATCACAAAAAATCGGTTTTCTGTAAATGGTGTTGGAAAAACTTAACATTTCCAAAAGAAAATCTTTATCGAGATTGATTAATAATTTCGATTTTCTTTGGACATGTTGAGAATGTTTAATCTTCGATTCGACCAAATCTTCGATATAATTTGCCATTGTCGGGAAACACATACGATATAAAGGGGTTGATGATGATGCCATAGACGATAGAGGTAATGAAACACATCGGGTTATAGTAGATTAAGCATTTGCGGGTTCATCAGCCATCATGGGTTCACTGCCAGTTGATGCGTCTTCGTTGATAATAGTTGGATGTATAAAATCGGGAATCATTTTCACAATACAAAATTCGAATATGATAGAATATGAAATACTTTTACAAACAAGATAAGATATGCGTGTTAACTGCGAAACTGTTTAGAAGCGAATGGTATTCACTTTGACAAATCTTAGAGTATTTATAGATCAATATGAAGAAAATTGTGTGTGTCTAAGCAGGTAGGATCGCAGGACCGTTAGGAGTAACGGTAACAGGTAGGATTTTATTTAACAGTAACCGCCAGCTGAAGAGGTAATAATTCTATTTAAATTAACCCTAATTAGGAATTTCCAATGTAAATTTAGAACAACGCTTAGGTTTTTGACAGCTGAGTTTTTTTTCCACTAATGTATCAACTTTAGTTCGTCTAAACCAATGCTAATGTTTGGCTTAATGGTTTTTTGCACATCATCTGCTTCAAGTGATTGCATCCATAAAAGAAGACTGTGTGGTGTGATTGGACCAATTGAATCAAAATAGAAGACTGATTGTAGTCAGAATTGGGTGGACACTACAATGATCTTGGTGCATCAAAAACTAAAACTAATTTTAAGTTTATTTGATATACTGATTCTAACTGTATACATAATTATTTTTCAATTATACGTGTAAAAATAACATTTTATTAAATTATTTTAAAGGTTATAAGCTTCTTTTTTAGATTTTCAACAATGGACGTCCTTAGGACACTCCCATGTGATACTCCAACAGTAATCTGCCATCATAAGTTCATCCCAGAGATCTTGGTATCTGTCTTCCATCGGTTTTAAAACTTGATGACAACGTTCCCTTTGTTCTTCGCAATATAATCCAAGACTTTCAGACAAATTTTATAAATGACTGTGCACATAGTGTACTATAACTAATTCCTTGCAATTTTTCTGATTTCCTAAGCAACAATAGATTTCCAAGCCGCTTCTTCTAAATCATGTATTGAATGTATGAAATTGTTGTTTTTCATTAAAAATCGTCTGTACTTAAACCTGACAACTTTATTTAACGAAAGGCAAAACATGGATCTAATACCTTGACATACTACTTCATAAGTGATGTTTAATGTAGGCAAAATTATCTTAGCTTTGGATATCAAAGATGGTTTTATAACATAAAAAAAAATTAAAAACATTATTGGTGTTACCAAAGCACACCTAATACAAAACTACTAACGGTATCTCGACACCAACATTTTTTTCTTTATTTATTGACCCGTGCAATCAATGATACCTTATATGTATGACGTAAAAATGTGGGATTTACAACTAATTTGGAGATTATTTTAACAGTTTTCAAAAATTTTCGAATATAGTTCGTATTTTCGAACATAAATTGCTAGTCATCAAGTTTATGAATGATCTAGAAATTATTTCAACAGCTTTAAAAAATTTTCGAATATAGGTTCGAATTTTAATTATTTTTTTTAATATTGAGAAATATCAAATTGAAATGAAAATGGAAAATCCAAATTAATATTAAGAAAATAAAAAATTAGGATGAAAAATTCAATTTAAAATATAGAAATTTTAATTCAGAAAAGTAAGATGATATTGAGAAAAAATATTGAAATTTAGATATCAAAATAATTTAGGTTTTCTCAACATTAAGTTGTATTTTCTTAACTTAAATTTTCTGAATATTAATATCGATTTCACAATTATAATTGGTTTTTTCTTATTATAAAATTGGATTTCTTGTATTTCCTCGATATTAATTTCGATTTCTCAAATTCAATTGGGTTAACTTAACTTGATATTCTGAATTTCAATTTGTATTTCTTTATTTCATTTAGCATTTTCGCAATATTAGCTGGCTTTTCCGAATTACAATTTCTATGTTGTCAATATTAAATTGATTTCTCATCTTCAATTAATATTTTCTTAGTATTAGTTTGAATTTCTTAATTTCAATTTGTTTTTTTTTTTCAATATAAAGTTGTGTTATAAAAAAACATCATAAGTAATATTAATTATTGCGGCATAGTTTTTGTTTTATAAGTTTTTTAATGTTAGAAGAAATTTTAGATGATGATCAATTCTTTATTTTGATTGAAAAAAGTGCAGAAAAGCTAGTTTCACATAAATAGGTATGTCGATGACAATTCTAACAATTGTCAACTAATTCAAAATCAAATTCAGCACTCGAGTGACATTTCATTTCAATTATTTCTTCTGGAAATATGTCAGGTATTTATTTCATCAACAAACATAATAAAAGGATTTCGAAGAAAATTATTTTGCGAGATATACTTCAATCATATCAAAGATTATAAATTAAATTTCGAAAATAAATTAGAATACAGTGTTTAAGCTTAATGGTTTTCTAAATTCGACTTAGAGACAAATGCACTACACAATTAATATATGAGTTTTTGTATACTAAAAATAATTTGTAAAATATGAGTGATAACCAGGGAAACCAAAATATGCAAATGCATATTTTTTCTGGTGAGTCTAATGAGCACATGGATAAGATATTTACACGTTTCAGAACTATTTAAGAATTTTGGCATCGATTTGTTAGTGCATATTTTTGCATATTTTACCCTTAAATGCATTTTTTTTGCATATATTTGTTTTAAGAGCATATTTATCGTCATATTTTGCGTTTTTAGGGCATATTTTACTGTTTAATAGCATATTTTGACTTTATCAAAAACAAATTTTGTCTTACTTATTTTTCGCTGTTGCGTTACAGGTTTTTACTTCCTTTGTTTAAAATTCAAAATTGAAAAATATATTGCTTTTTTAAATATAAAATAAGCACTATTTTAGTAATAGCGCCATCTAAATATCAAATTTTAGTTCTAATTCAAACTTAATCATCGTTCTAAGTGTTAAAGAAATATTGTCTTTTAAATTTGCTCCTATAACATCAGTTGATGTCGAAAGAACATTTTCTATGTATAAAAATATTTTCAGATCCAATAGACAACGATTTTTATTTGAAAATTTAAGTCAATATTTTGTAATTTATTGCAATAATAACCTTAATTGAAGAAGTGACTTTATATTTATATAAAATAACATCAAAAAATACCTCTCGAGGCCTTTTCATAGCTTATTGTTTTTATGTTGTATTTATTCTTTGTTATACTTGTATTAGTTTATGTTATTTTTGTTTATTTTATGTTACTTTACTATTTACTATTTAGAAATGAATTGTATTGATTTTTTTTAATAAAAGTATATTTTTTGGTTAAAAATGATGTAAAAGTTTGTTTTTTTAAGAGCATATTTTTTAAATTTTAAGAGCATATTTTAAAGTTTTTACTGCATATTTAAAGCGCTTAAAACGCTTTTTTAAGAGCATATTTCCGGTTTCCCTGGTGATAACAAATTAATTTGGATTGGATTTATCCACATCTACACACTCGAGTTCCTACTAGCGCCTTGTTAGTTAATTGTTGTATGAATGCAGTAAAAATTGGCTTCATAATTTCGAATAAAATGTGTTTTGCAGTTTTTACCCCTGTTTGGTACATTTTGTCCCCATTGAAATGATAATTTTAATTTAATATATTTCGGTATCGTAGTGGGAGGTCATAATAAAATATTCATATGTCTATGTCAATTTATAGAAAAACATTATTTTATGGAAAAAAAGTATCAAAAATAAAAACATGTATTATTGGTTGCTGCTAAACATGCACAATTTAGAATGTTATTGAAACTGTTTTGGAAAAGGATTAGTATTCCAAATATCGTTTAAAGAAAAAAAAGAACTAATTTTTCTACGATTTAAATTTTTTGATTTAAAAAACAAGTTTTCAAAAAAGTTAGTTCAGAACTAATAAGTGATCTATAGCACATACAACCAATGTATAACTAGTATAAAATAACTGGTTCCTTAAAAACTCTATGGAACATTTTTAGTATCGATATAATATTCCACAGACCTCGATCATGTCATTAAGAATCTTTTTAGAACAAGTTGTAAACTTGCTCCTGGGTAATTAAATAAATTCTGAAAATAGAAAACAAACTAAAAGTATTTATTATTATGGGTGTGACAAAACAATGGAAACTTAAGTTACATTTTCACAAAAATTGTCTGATCCTTTTAGTGACTGCTGCTTCACAGCGATGATGAGTTGTTCTAATTACACTGTGCAACAAGAAAATCTTTCCCGAATGAGACCAACGGGAAATGAAAGTAGATAATTAGTATACCAAAACCCCCAAAGGGTTTTTAAAAGTTAGCTCGTGTTTTAAAGTTATTCGCCTTTAAAGTTCAGCTTTTTTGAGTAAAATTTTTTCATATACATATATTTTATGAATAATCTATTGAAGTAAGTCAATATTTATATAAAGTAATTTTAGTTGAATGTTCTAGTCCTAATATACTTAAAATTCATTAATTTTAACACTTTTTGCAGATTTATTTTTTTATTTTTATAGTTTTTGGTTCTTAGATACGCAATTATCAATTTTTGGAGAATTGCTGAATATTGCTGTAAAAGTATTGAGTAGTGGGTATCGTGTATCGAGTATTTGCCATATTGTTTGAGTACTCAATAGTCAAAAGTAGTTACTCAATACTTTTAGACTTGTATTTTTACAATTTAATTTATTTAAATTTAACGGTTATGGTGCAAAAAATGCATCTCTACTATAACTATATCTGTTTGGTAAAAATAGGTCTGACAGCTATCAGAGATCTGTTAACGCAATGATGAATGCTTTTTCTAAAATAGGCGTTAATATGTCGCTCACAATTCATTACCTACATCATTATCTAGACTACTTCGGTCAGCAACTAGCGACCGAATCAGATGAACAAGGTGAACAGTACCACCAAATTGCAATGCCATTTGAAATGAGGTAATTTTTAATATACATATATTTTTTTTCCCAATACATTTTAACACAAATTTTGCAGATATCGAGGAAAAAAGTCTCCCGATGCTGTATTAGCGGAAATTTGTTGGTGGAGCAAGAACTTGCATTACGATGATGAAGGAGAAGAAAACACAGGAAGTGAACTACAAAATTTGTCTACTTCAAATTCTGGTTCTACAGAGCATCCACCAGAGCAGAAAAGACCTCGAACTATATAATGTAGTTCATTTTTATATAAACTATGTAAAAAATAATACAAATTAAATATATGTATATGAAAAATTGTTACTCAAAAAAGCTGAACTTTAAAGGCGCATAACTTTAAAATACTAGCTAACTTTTTAAAACCCTTTGGGGGTTTTGGTCTACTGATGTTCTACTATCACTTCCCGTTGGTCTCATTCAGGAACGATTTAATGACCCGAAGTTTGATGCACAGTGTTATAGATTCAATCATCTCCTTTAAAATATTTTGCCATTCCCTTATAATTAGGAGCATATTTACCTCAGCGTCCAGTCATAGCATCTTTTATGATATGAATTGGATTCAAACCTTGATCTGAATCCATTTTTAACGGAAAAAGTTAAATTTAAAATCAATTACAAACTACGATTAATGTAAATCTTAAACTTGATTTGGATCAAAGTTATTTAAGGAATATTAATCGAATAAGCATTTTTGGTAGAATTTAAATTAAAACCAACTGCAATTCCAAAAGTTGAGTCAATCCATTCCAAAGCAATTTAATGATAGTTGTAATACAATCTTTATAAATAGCATTCTTCTTTAATTATAAGTTAAAATTAAATATAAGTTTAAGTCAAATATTTGTTTCCAAAATATTTTCAAGTGTAAAACAAATTTCGAATTTGAATTCAAGCTAAATTGTAAGTGTTTAAATTGTTAATACTTTAATGTGCATTGGGAATATATCATAAAACATTTCTTTTGTCGTATGTTGTTAAAAGAAATTTGGAGTTTTTCGCGCAAAATTTCTTTGGAAAAAACCATCTAAAACACAAAACATGACATTCGCTAATCCCTAACTAAAATTTCCTAATAAGTATAAATAGATTAAATATTAAAATGTGTACACCAGGTGTGATAAATTTACATTGGAAAAGCCTAATTAGGGTTAAACTGTAATTACCTATTCTAATAGCTGTCCCTGTTAAGTGACAATCTTACCTGTTACCATTACTCGTCCTACCTGTTTAGGATCACACAATTTTCTTCAATTTAATCTATTGTTTAAATACTCTACGATTTGTCAAAACGAACATCAATCACATCTCAAGTGTTTACCAGTTAACATATCTTATTTGAAAGAGTATTCTAGTTTATATCAACAATGATTCCCGAAATGACAAATCCAACTATCATCAGCGAAAGTGCTTCAACCGGCTGTGAATCCATGATGGCTAATATTCCTGCAAATGCTATCACTACTAAACCCAGAAATGAATCAATACCTTTGACGTCTAGAGCATCTTTCTATTTACATCGTGTACCCAGTGGTTCCAGACAGTGGGAAATGTACCTCCAGGATCTGGTTGAATCTAAAAGAAAACTAACTCAACGTGTGGCAAGTGAGACGGAAAGTATTAATGATTTTCTAAATAGATTTCCCATTTGTTAGACGTCTTAAGAAAATATTAATTTTTATCACAAGATTTCATCACCAGTTTTTATTTAAAAAACTCCACCGATTTTTTTCGAATTTAATTCATTAGTTTTAAGTAATTTTTATGTATTTTAATATAAATATAATTTTCTATTAATAAAATAAAATGTATAATACCTCAAAATATTAAATATGTTTTTATTAATATTTGAAAATAATATTGTAGTAAAATGGACCCTTTGATATGTAAATTAGGGTGGCAAAAAATGTTGTGGATGTTTCCAACCAAAACCTCGAAAAGCGGAATGAATTAATTGCAGCATTAAAAATAATTAATTACTTACTTTAAATAATTCTATATGGAAATTTTAAAAACTTAGAGCCAACATTTCATTTGTTTTCTTTGAAAAAAGCTAATTTTTATACTTTGACGCCAGGACAAACATTTTTAGAAATGGTTTTCATAAATTAATTTTAATTTTATTTGGAAACATCGACACAAACATCCTCCATATAAACACGATCATCACAAATGATCGTACTTTTCATAGCCACCATCAAAAAAGATGTGGGTATATTGAGTTTGTCATTCCGTTTGTAATTATGCGGCAATCCTGATAAAAGTTTGCACAAATTAGTTCTAAGTACTCTGAAATTATACTGTAAAGTATAACGAAAATCGGGCATTATTTGTTCATCCCTCAGAAAATAACTTGAACATTCAAAATTGTCTTATCATAACACTCTGCTACAAAATAACACTTTTTGCCAGAACTTGAAAAACGACCTAAATGGGGTCGTGAGGCCTAGGTAAGGACATACTAAAAGATGTGTTTCAAAGATTTTGAAACACCCTCAAAATTTTGAGTTACAGTGAGGCCTCGATTATCCGTGATTCGATTAACCGGCAACATCAATTATCCGGTAAAGAAAAAGAAAATATTTTTGGATCGATTTCAACTTTTTTGCATCGATTAACCGTAATTAACTCTATTATCCGGGATTATAAGCAACATTTTTTTCGATTATTTTTGGACAATCAAACATGAATAAATCGAAAAGGGGAATTCCCTCGACTTTTAAAGTTTTGTGTAGAATGTGATTTTGTTATTGTCTTTCGATGTTTCCTGAAAGAACGAACTCCAATTTCTGGATTAATAGTGAATGAAATATTCCACTCAAAATTAAACAAAAAAAACGATATGGAATTCACAACCTTAATGCTGCAGGAGAAAAATGATTATATAGCTGCCACAATTTCTGTGGAAAAATTAAATGAATTCATATCAATGGAAAAACTCAACAATGAAAACATTATTGAGAAATTTTTCCCACCAAATGTGATGTCTTTCCGATGGGTCAGGGTGCAATATGGAGCTTTAAATGTCATTATCGAAGAACTCTAGTGTAAAAACTTGTTACGTCAATCAACAGAGAAGAATTCAAGAAAGCAATGTTCTCAATTAATAATTCTTGGAACGCTATTACTTCAGCAGTTTTGAGAAATGCGTAGAATAACTTACTCTGTCCAGAAAATTAAATTATCCTTAAATAATTTTATTATTACTTATATAATTATGTAATTACAACAATATTTATTAAAAAACTACTCAAAATTGGTACTCAATTAACCGGGAAAATTGATTATACAGAATGCTTCCGGTCCCGACCAATACGGATAATCGAGGTCCCACTGTATTTTGAAAAAACTGTTATAGGGTAGCTCGTAGTACTTTAGTACCTCTAACTCACACACTTTTATAGCGATTTCAAAATTTGAAATTACCATGGATAGGCGAAGAATTAAGCTTTCATAAAATGTATGGATAAAATGAATATTCCAAAATATTGTGTAAGTTTTTATAAAAAGTTTCGCATTATTTTTTTTTTTGTTTGTAATTTTGCATATTCAACAATAGTTATTTTAATTTGTTTCTATGAAAACCTATTTTTCGTTGCAAAGTTTTGTAAAGACAATTTTAAATAGACAAAAATGATACATTACTTGTTAAAATCGGTTTATATTTGCAAAAGTTATTAAACTTTTTCGAAAAAAGTTCGACAAAATTTATCTTGAAAAACTTTTACAATTTTCATCCGATTTGAATAACTAAAACCATGTTTTATTAAAAATTAAATTTCCTTTATACATTGTTATAAACTTTCATATCAAAATAAGCAATGAAAAGCGACTAAAATCAAAAAAAATTAATAAATTCTGTTTTTCTTTTAGATATTCTTAACCATAGAGAATATACATAGAGCCTAACTCAGTTGTCAGAAACCTAAGTGGTGAGAATGTATTAGTAGAAAAAACTATGTGAAAACAAAAACAACACTCGTATGTGTGATTATTTTGCGTAATTTTTTTGTTTGAGTTTTTTTCTAGTTTCCGCTCTATGTTCTTAACAAAAATAATACTTATAACTTACAAATGTATCAAAAAAAAGTATGGTCGGTCAAGGCCGACCATATAATACCCTACACTAAGTAAAAGATCAAAAACATTTTTCTTTTAAAATTTCAATAATTTATATTTTTGAGTGATTTTCGGAAGTGGGCCTTATATGGGGGCTATGACCAATTATGGACCGATCACCATGAAATTAGGTCGTGTGATTTATGACTATATTAAAGTTAACTATGTTGAATTTTGTGAGTATACCAACATTTTTAAGCGATTTATGCACGTTAACGTGATTTTCGGAAGCGGGACAATTTATTGGTCGGACCCTGTAATTTTGGAAAAAATTTGATTTTGTAGCTCTATATGGGAGCTATGACTAATTACACTATACAACAAAATCAAATTTTTTCCAAAATTACAGGGCCGACCAATAAATTTTGATAGAGGAGTCAAAAAAAAAAGACACGTGTATCGGCGTTTTGAAAGTTTACATCTGAATTTCATTTGAGGGTTAAAGTTTCCCAACTCTGGCACATTCTTATTGTTAATCTTCATAAGAAACTATATGATCCTTACATTTTAGGTATAAAATGTGTTCAGCAAAGTTGTGTAAAATGTTACGGAGAATATTTTTGTAGAATATGTTAACCCTCTAAACCCTCAAGGCATGGGTCTTTTTTGTCCTTCTTTTAAAAATGAGCAAAAACACCATTACCACAGGGATTTAAGGGGTTAAAATGTTCCGCAAAAATATTGTCCGTGAAATTTGAGGATTTAGAGGGTTAAAATATTCTACAAAAATATTCTCCGTAACATTTTACATAACTTAGCTGAACACATTTTATACCTAAAATGTAAGGATCATATGGTTCCTAATGACGATTAACAATAAGAATGTGCCAGAGTTGGGTAACTTTAGCCCCCCTCAAATGAAATTCAGATGTAAACTTTCAAAACGCCGATACACGTGTCTTTTTTTTCTACTCTATCAAAATTTATTGGTCGGACCTTATAATTTTGGAAAAAATTAGATTTTGTTGTATAGTGTAATTTCCGCTTAAAATACAATTAATTTTGAACTAATTTAATAACAATATTAAATTTCAAAAATACTGCAATTAAAATAGATTGATTATTTGTATTTGGAAAATTGTATGTTATATTGGAAATGATTCAATTACTTTATATGAGGAACCTGTTACTTTAACAGGGCATTGACCTAGGAGGGGGTAAATTGTTACCTTCCATGACAGTTCATGGAATCCAAACGAATTTGTAAAACAACTAAAACAAATTTTTCACAGGGAACTTATATTTTCTTTTAAGATTATGCTAAAAATCTGAGACAATAATTTGAACATGGTTCTACTGCTTCTCCAGTATTTTTAAAGACATTATTTTTGTAGAAGTTTTTATAGTCTTACTGTTTCCAAATTCTTTTGAACAATACATGTTAGAAAACTTAATAAATGGCTTATTTAAGGATCGATTCCAACAAACAGTTTTTCTAATTGAACTAAGGACATTTGGTCAAGTTGAAAATATTTTCATTAGTCAAGGATGAAGTTGTACCTATAGTCAAAATAAAAGTTTTTCGAATATATTGGAAACGAATACTTAATCAAACAAACATCAAGTTCATTTTTACTTTTTAACCTTTAAAAAGTATCCTTTGGTTAAAGTTTAAAACCATTTCATAGTCTCAATTTCCTATGCCAGACTGTAAATACTTTAGCTTCCTTTAAATGTTTCACAAAATTAAATAATATAAAAGTTATTCAAGAAATTTTAGAAACTTTTAAAATTTCGCTATTTTCCCCGTTAGGACTAAAATATTAAATTCAATTTATCATAAATTGAGGCAGTTCAATAATCACGTAAACTTATGAAACTTATGAAAATGTCCGTTGGTAGAAATCCACACCACAAGGTATCTTTTTATGGATGCAATAGAGTATGTTGAAACAGGTGTGAGTTTATTGCGTATGTAAATTTCGCTTATTGCCAAAGTTATAAAGTCATAAACTAAAGTTGGTGTAAACACTCTAAAAGTTCTCAAAATATCTAAATGTTTAATTTACATTGGAAATTCCTGATTAGGGTTAAATTATAATTATGTACCTCTTCAGCTTGCTCTTAAGTAGTTATCCTACCTGGAACTATTACTTATAACATTCTCGTTGTCCTACCTGTTTAGGATCACATACTCTTCTTCATTTTGATGTATATATACTATACGATTTGTCAAAACGAACATCAATCACGTCTCAAGTGTTTAACAGTTAACATATCTTATTTGAAAAATTATTCTAAATTGTATCAACAATGATTCCCGAATTGACATCTTCAACTATGATCAGCGAAGGCGCTTCAACCGGCTGTGAATCGATGATGGCTGATATTCCTGCAAATGCTATCACTACAAACCCCACAACTGATTCAATACCTTTGACGTCTAGAGCATCTTCATATTTACACCGTGTACCCAGTGGTTCCAGGCAGTGGGAAATGTATCTCAAAGATCTTGTTGATTCTAAAAGAAAACTATCTCAACGTGTGACAAGTGAGACGGAAAGTATTAACGATTTTCTAAATAGATTTCCCATTTGTGAAACGTCTACTAAACCAAGAACTGAATCAACTAAATCCAGAACTGAATCAATACTTTTGACGTCTAGAGCATCTTTCTATTTACATCGTGTACCCAGCGGATCACGACAATGGGAAATGTATCATGAGGATCTGGTTGAAACTAAAAGAAAACTATCTCAACGTGTGGCAAGTGAAACGGAAAGTATTAACGATTTTCTAAATAGATTTCCCATTTGTGAAACGTCTACTAAACCGAAAACTGAATCAACTAAACCCAAAACTGAAACAATACCATTGACGTCTAGAGCATCTTTCTATTTACATCGTGTACCCAGCGGATCCCGACAATGGAAAATGTATCACGAGGATCTGGTTGAATCTAAAAGAAAACTATCTCAACGTGTGGCAAGTGAAACGGAAAGTATTAACGATTTTCTAAATAGATTTCCCATTTGTGAAACTCAATCAACTAAACCCAGAACCGAAACAATACCTTTGACGTCTAGAGCATCTTTCTATTTACATCGTGTGCCCAGCGGATCCCGACAATGGAAAATGTATCACAAGGATCTGGTTGAATCTAAAAGAAAACAATCTCAACGTGTGGCAAGTGAGACGGAAAGTATCAACGATTTTCTAAATAGATTTCCCATTTGTTAAAGGTCTTAAGAAAATATTAATTTTTATCACAAGATTTCATCACCAGTTTTCATTTACAAAACACCACCGATATTTGTACGAATTTAATTCATTAGTTTTAAGTAATTTGTATGTATTTAAAAAAAATATAATTCTCTATTAATAAAATAAAATATATAATACCTCAAAATAATGAATATATGTTTTTATATTTTAAAATAATGTTGTAGTAAAATGGTATATTAGGATGGAAGTTCCAACCTAAAATAAATTCACCATTAGTAAAGTTAGAACTAGATTGAATCTCGAAAAATGGAATTTTTAATAACTGCATTAAAAATTAAATTATTTAAGTACTTTAAACAATTCTATGTCAATTTCAAAAACTTAAAATTTTTGCAGAAAATTACAAAAATTATATTTTTGAAATTATAAAAATTTAGAGCATTAAAAATGTTTTTCAAATAAATGCTTCACATGATACCAATAATAAAAAAGTTATAAAGATTTTAAAAAGGAAATTTTTATACTTTGACGGCAGGTCAAACATTTTGACCTTTCATTTTAGTTGGGAACATCTCCACCTTATTTTTCCTCCATACAAACCTGGCATATACATTACATATATTGTATATGTACATGAAATAATTGAAAATAAATGTGATCACAGATTATGGTTCTTTTTCCATTTGTACCACTATTTATCGACTTATAGCCACGTTTGTGTTTCTGTTCATTTTCTTATGGAACATCGATTTTGTGTTGATAATATAAGTGATCACAGATTATCGTCCTTTTCTATTTGGGCCACTATTTACCGACATTTTGTTTCAATTCATTTCCATAAGAAACATTGATTTTGTGTAAGTGATCTCAGATTATTGGCCTTTTTCCGTTTGGAGTACTATTTACCGACACGTTTATTTTTCAAGTAATTTTCATATGTATAAAAAACGTTTTTTGCTTGAAAATATATGTATTTAAGTTGAAATTGTGAAAAACCAAATCGAAATTCAGAAATCAATTTGTATTTCTTAATTTAAATATTTATTTTCTCAATTTGCATTTCGCGATTTCAATTTGTATGTATTTTCCCACTATTAATTTGTATTTTCCCAATATCAAATTGTGTTTTTTAACTTCAATTTATTTTTTCTGAAAATCAATTTCCATTTCTTATTTTCAAACTGTATGTTTTTTCTCGGTAAATAGTGATCCAAATACAAAAAGGACGATAATATCACTTATATTTTCAACGAAAAAATTATTTTTAATATGAAAATTAATTAACTAAATAGTGTTCCAATTAGAAAAGATATTAGATAATCTGTGATCACATTTATTTTCAATTATTTCATGTACTTAGATCAGCGAAATGCAAACTCACACCACTACAGTTTTTAGATATTGTAGTTGTATGAGTTGAGAATTATTCTCTGGCAAAAACAAAAACAAATAGCTGAAATAATGAAATAAACAAGCATAAAAGCGTAACACAACCTGCTTCTATCAATGCTCATGCGAGACTGACTGTTTTTATACAATGTGTGTGGTTGCGTACATGTGAAAATAAAAACAAGAGAGCTCATTTGAGAGCTCATTGCATTTCGCTGACTTAGATACATTATTACAATGCATTAGAATGACCGGGTTTATATGGAGGAGAAATAAGAAATGTCGACTATATTTATAATTTTTTTTTATATTTCTCTCCAAGAAAATTTATATGAAATATTGGTATCATGTGAAAGGCATTTGAAAAACGTTTTCATGCTCTATCAGAAATTGGCATAATAGGAGCCGCAGAACAAAAAAAAGGTACTTTTTCGCATTTTTTGACAAATTGGTTTTTTGGTAATTTAATAAAATTTGGGTTGATATCTTCTAGAAACAATCAAGTTAGCAACATTTTTTAAATTGTTTTTACTAAGTAAATGGGTTCTAAAAAATTGGGGCTTTTTTTCTTTTCCGATATAAAAATAGTTTTATATCAAACATCCTTAACATTTAATGTGGTGACTTATAACAGTTAGATGTATCTATTGATAAGTAAGAAACTTGTTACCATTTTCAGGTTCATGCAGTTTTTTAAGGGGACGATATAAATAAAACTCAATTTCTCAAAAATTTTAAATGAACAAATATAACGTCAGCGTTTGTGTATTAATTGCAATTAATTACATTAATTTTTTAAATTTTATTTATGAGATATGTCATTTAAGAAAATTCGCCCAATATATTTGACTTCATCTGGCAGGCATGTGTGACGATTTACCTGTAATTTGACTTCATATTCTTAATTAGCAGCCTCAAATTAGCTTACACTGAAATTTTCAGTTTTTTATCTCAACTAATTCTATTTAATGTCTGAAAGGGTTAATGACCACTAATTTTTGATAATTTTAAAGTATAAAAACGTATATTTATTATTTTGAGGTATAGATTTTATTTTATTAATAGAGAATTATATTTTTTTTAAATACATAAATGCATACATAAAAACTACTTAAAACTAATGAATTAAATTCATACAAAGATCGGTGGTGTTTTGTAAATGTAAACTGGTGATGAAATCTTGTGATAAAAACTAGCATTTTCATAAGACGTTTAACAAATGGGAAATCTATTTAGAAAATCGTTGATATTTTCCGTCTCACTTGCCACACGTTGAGAATCGTTAATACTTTCTGTGTTTCTTGCGACACGTTGAGATAGTTTTCTTTTAGATTCAACCAGATCCGCGAGATACATTTCCCACTGTCGGGAACCACTGGGCACACGATGTAAATAGAAAGATGCTCTAGACGTCAAAGGTATTGATTCAGTTCTGGGTTTAGTAGACGTTTCACAAATGGGAAATCTATTTAGAAAATCGTTAATACTTTCCGTCTCACTTGCCACACGTTGAGATAGTTTTCTTTTAGATTCAACCATATCCTGGAGGTACATTTCCCACTGTCTGGAACCACTGGGTACACGATGTAAATAGAAAGATGCTCTAGACGTCAAAGGTATTGATTCAGTTTTGGGTTCTGTAGTGATAGCATTTGATGGAATATCAGCCATCATGGATTCACAGCCGGTTGAAGCGCCTTCGCTGATCATAGTTGGAGATGTTAATTCGGGAATCATTTTTGATACAAATTAGAATAATTTTTCAAATAAGATATGTTAACTGGTAAACACTTGAGATGTGATTGATGTTCGCTTTAACAAATCGTAGAGTATTTAAACAATAGATTCAAGTGAAGAAAATTGTGTGATCCTAAACAGGTAGGACGAGTAATGGTAACAGGTAAGATTATCACTTAACGGGCACAGCAATTAGAATAGGTAATTACAGTTTAACCCCAACTAGGCTTTTCCAATGTAAATTTAACACACCTGGTGTACACATTTTAATATTTAATCCATTTATACTTATTAGGAAACTTTAGTTAGTGATTAGCGAAGGTCATGTTTTCTGTATTATATTGAGGGTTTTTTCAACGAAATTTTGTGCGAAAAATTTCTTTTAACAATTTGCGACAAAAGAAACTGAACTCACAAAATAGAATTGCATTTAAAAGAAATCCAAATGTTTTATGTTCTATTCCCAATACACATTAAAGTAATAACAATTCAAGCACTTAGAATTTAACTTGAATTCAAATTCGAAATTTCTTTTACACTTGGAAATATTTTGAAAATAAATATTTGACTTATGTGCTGTTTTTCTATAGCGAACGAGTACTTTGAGTGGAAATTTAATATGTGTTTTGTTATTGTAACAAAAACAAAATACATATAAAACGTCCACTCAAAACGCTCATTCGCTATAGAAAAACAGCACATTAAACTTATATTTTCTTTTTACAGAAGAATTCTATTTATAAAGAGTGTAATACAACTATCATTCAATTGCTATGCAATGGGGTTTGAAATCAAAAAATCGTATATTTTTAAATGATATACAATGGAAACTAATGTATATTTAAAAGCTAAATTTAAATTTACTATGTTTTCTATTAAAATATACATAGTAAAATTCAGCCGAAAGGAAAGAGTTTGAAGGTGGCACAATTATGGTGTGGGGTTGTTTTTCAGAGCAAGAAATGGATTCAATTCATATCATACAAGATACTAGGACTGTATGCTGAGGAAAATATGATCCTAATTTGGGATTCCAGCAAGACAATGACCCCAAACACACCTCAGGTTTGCTACCGAGTGGTTACAAGCCAACATACATCAGATATAAGGGAATGACAACTATTCATAGGAGACGATTGAATCTATAACACAGGGCAACAAAATCGAAAAAAATTTGGAGGCTTTTTAAATCACTACACAATTTTGATGTATTGTGGTTCTAGTAGTACAAAATTGGTAAAATTTTTAAATTCTATGGATAGTTTTTTTTTCTAAAATTGTGATTTTTTTAAATGTTTCTCCACATAATTTATGATAACTCAAAAACGGTTAGTCCGATATTATTGAAGTAAAATTAAAAAAAAATCAAATAACCTTTAATCCGGTTATATATTGCATTTTAATCGGTTCAGTAATTTCGGAGTTATAATAACAAATTTAAGCAAAAAATATATTTTTTACGTGAAAATAGCAAATTTTTGTGTTTAAAAAATCTTATGAAAAATCGAAAACGGCAGAACTTGTTCAGGTTTATTACTTTGTCTCGTAAAATAGGAACAAAATGAGGTATCGAAGATAAAAATCGATTGATTATTTTCGAATATATTCACAATTAAGTGAATTCGCTCATTTTCACACATATATTGCGTTTTAGTCGGCTCAGCAGTTTCGGAGTTATAATAACAAATTTAAGCAAAAAATATATTTTTTATGTAAAAATATCAAATTTTTTTGTTTTAAAAAAATCATGAATAATCGAAAACAGCAGAAATTGTTTAGATTTATTGCTTTTTCGCAAAGCCATATGTAATAGGAACAAAATTAGATACCGGTCATAAACATCGATGGATTATTTTCGAATTTATTCACAACTAGCTGACCCGACAGACGTTGTCCTGTCCAAATTAAAAAAATGCCTTTGTTCGATTTGTGAATTTGTGAGAAGTGGTTTGAAATGGGTAAAAAGAAATAAAAAAACGTATTGTTACTGAAGAAGTGTTACTGAGAGACAAAGAACCTAAGACTGTTGTCAAAAACCTAAGACTTGCAACAACAGAATACATGTACATCAATGTACATATTTTTTGTAATTTTGGTCTGAAGTGATCACAGATCGAGCTCTTTTTCCTGATTAAACGCTTATGGCCAAGTTATTAACGAATTTAGATATTTTGAGTTTTTATATAAAAAAATATGGTCAGAAATATGAGTGATCACAGATCGAGCTCCTTTTGTTGATATAACGCTTATTTGCCAAGTTATTAGCGAATTTAGATATTTTGAGTTTTTATATAAAAAAATCGATTTTTGGTCAGAAATATGAGTGATCACAGATCGAGCTGCTTTTCTTGATTAAACGCTTATTAGCGAATTTAGATATTTTGAGTTTTTATATAAAAATATAGAATTTTGGACAGAAATATGAGTGTCGCAGATCGAGCTACTTTTCTTGATTAAACGCTTATTGGCCATGTTATTAACTAATTCATTTATTGTGAGATTTTATATAAGTAATTGAATTTTGGTCTGAAATATGAGTGATCACAGATCGATGTATTTTGCAGATGTATTTAATATATTGGCGTATTAGTGGACGTGGACAATTTTGCGGACTATTGCGAACATTAAAAAAGAGTTATATCGGTAAAGGCGTCCTGCGATTTTAGATATATCGAAAGAAAATTGGCGTGGTCAATTTTTCTTGCAGTAAAAACTTAAATTGGATTACTATGAACATTTAAACAAAAAATTAGCCAAATCAGTGTAGATAAATCGAAAAAAGTGGGCGTGGTCAATTTTTCATTCCGTAAAAACCTAAAAAAATTGTCTAATTCGGTCCGGCCTTTCTCAACTGATGCAATTACCAACGAACGACATTAGATTTTTATTTACAGTGACTTAAACGCAAAATCGGACAAGAGTTTGTATGATATAAATGTGCTCTAAACATATAAGGATGTACCAAAAAAACAGTTTTTTTCGCTACTATTTACACACCACATACCTATATCTCTAAAAAATAACAAAAACTAAAATTTGCATAATTAAAACTGTAAAGTTTTGCATAAAAACCAAAATAACTCATTGCGCCAAACACAAAATCGGACAGAGTAAAATAAGTAATCAAAAGTGGGCGATAAATACTTAGTTGCATATTCTTTGTTGTCTCGAATGACCTGTAATCGATTTTACCATGTTCTGGCATACTTTTATCTGAACTAACGTGTTAAATTTCATTTGATGCACTCTCCTAGCTAATTCCTCCCAAATATATTCAATTGCATTAAAGTCTGGGCTCTGTGCAGGAGTTTCTATAAGTTTGGGACAGTTATGGATCAACCAAAGATTTGCAACACCTGATGTAAGCTTGGGATCGTAGTCCTGATAAATGGAAAAGATGTTTTCTGTACCCTCTTTTTCGCACTTTGCTCTAAATTTTGCATCAATATGTTGAAATAGACACATTTGTCCATTTTGCCATCGACAAAATGCAAATTGCATACTACGGCACTCAATATACAGCCCAAACCATAACAGAGCCTATACTCCATGCTTAACTGTGGCTTTTGTGCTTTTATAATAAAATTCGGCAACAGCTTGCAGTCTGATCCATGTACAATAATTTTACCTCCGTCAGTGATTAAATACTTTAAAATAATGGCAACTATCAATAAAAATGCGCTTTAGGTAGTTTACCAACAAATTTACTACTTTGTCCCAAAAATCTTCTATTTTATTTATGGTTTGGGGCTGCATATTGAGTGCCGTAGTATGTAATTTGCATTTTGTCGATGGCAAAATGGACAAAATGATGCAAAACTTAGAGCAAAGTGCGAAAAAGAGGGTACAGAAAACATCTTTTCCATTTA
Organism: Calliphora vicina; assembly: GCF_958450345.1. NCBI lineage: Eukaryota > Metazoa > Arthropoda > Insecta > Diptera > Calliphoridae > Calliphora > Calliphora vicina. The sequence continues at coordinate 76,589,014 of NC_088784.1, forward strand.
TCAGGACTAGGATCACAAGCTTACAACATTTGTTGGAATTTGAGTTGAATGCAAATGTAATTATGTTTTAAACTTGAAAAATATTTGAAAAATTAAATGTTTTTCAAACAAAAAACATATGGCTTGAATTTATGTTTCCTTTTTACTGGAGAATGCTATTAAAATAATGTGTAATACAACTGTAATTCAATTGCTTGATTGCAATTAAAGGCTTGAATTACACTTGCATTCAACTTGAATTCCAGTAAAAATGCTTATTGGGTTATACCTGGTTTGTTCTGCCATGATTTTTTTAATTTCAATTTATTTTTTCTAAAAATCAATTTCCATTTCTTACACAGAAAAAAGTTTCAACATAAATATTATGATTCGAATTCATTGATTTCAATTCATAACATTTATAAATAATTTCTTAAATAGTATGATTTTTTTAATATTTTATGTTTTGAAATAAAATCTAGAAGGCTTGAAAAATATAATTTCAATTTCATTTTTATTTTTATGATGTTCAAAAATGTTTGAAATTTTTCATGGAAAATTTTTAGTTTTTTTATGATTTTCAGCTACAAAATGATATAAAAAGCGCGAAAATGATTAAATTGATGAAGAGGATGAAATGCTTTTATATTTATGAATGTTTTATTATGTTTAATGATAATTTTTAAGTTTCAGATATTCTCCTTTTTATCTTAAAATATTGGCCAATATATGGCTATTATGCAAATATTCTTGCACTAATTCATTATATAATACAATTATAATGCAATTTATTAAAAAAAATAAGTAAAAAAAGCAAAAATTTCCGTCATGTAAAATTTTATAATATTTATGAACATGTTCTTATTTTGAATGAAATAAGTTTGGGAAAAAAAAGTCAAGTTCGATTAATAATATTTATTACAAAATTCATTCCAATTATGAATTTTTTTTTTCTGTGTATGTATTTTCAAATTGTATTTTCTCAATATGAATTTGGATTTCTGAATTTCAATTTGATTTTTCTCAATTTCAACTTAAAATGGTGAAAGTGATTAGTTAAACATTAGTTGTAGAGAGCAAAATAAAGTTTCACTCACAATTAAATTATTTGATTTAAAAAAAGCAATCTTCAGTTTATTGCACTATTTCAAAACTTAAGAATATTAATTCATTAAAAATAACAAAAAATATTTAAAATTTAGCTTCAATAATATCATGACTACTAATTTTTGATAATTTAGTGAGAGTATGTTTAATGCAGATTTTTGTTGATTGCAAGTTAAAATATTGCACTAATTGAGTGTAGTACAGCTTTTTGCACGAAATCTACGTTTAGTGATAGTGAAAAGCGTATATTTATTATTTTGAGGTATAGATTTTATTTTATTAATAGAGAATTATATTTTTTTAAATATATAAATGCATACATAAAAATTACTTAAAACTAATGAATTAAATTCGTACAAAGATCGGTGGTGTTTTGTAAATGAAAACTGGTGATGAAATCTTGTGATAAAAACTAGCATTTTCTTAAGACGTTTAACAAATGGGAAATCTATTTAGAAAATCGTTGATACTTTCCGTCTCACTTGCCACACGTTGAGAATTGTTAATACTTTCCGTGTCTCTTGCGACACGTTGAGATAGTTTTCTTTTAGATTCAACCAGATCCTCGAGATACATTTCCCATTGTCGGGAACAACTGGGTACACGATGTAAATAGAAAGATGCTCTAGACGTCAGAGGTATTGATTCAGTTATCGGTTTAGTAGACGTTTCACAAATGGGAAATCTATTTAGAAAATCGTTAATACTTTCCGTCTCACTTGTCACACGTTGAGATAGTTTTCTTTTAGATTCAACCATGTCCTGGAGGTACATTTCCCACTGTCTGGAACCACTGGGTACACGATGTAAATAGAAAGATGCTCTAGACGTCAAAGGTATTAATTCAGTTTTGGGTTCTGTAGTGATAGCATTTGCAGGAATATCAGCCATCATGGATTCACAGCCAGTTGAAGCACCTTCGCTGATGATAGTTGGATTTGACAATTCGGGAATCATTGATGATACAAATTAGAATACTCTTTCAAATAAGATATGTTAACTGGTAAACACTTGAGATGTGATTGATGTTCGTTTTGACAAATCGTAGAGTATATATAGATCAAAATGAAGAAAATTGTGTGATCCTAAACAGGTAGGACGAGTAATGGTAACAGGTAAGATTATCACTTAACGGGTACAGCAATTAGAATAGGTAATTACAGTTTAACCCCAACTAGGCTTTTCCAATGTATATTTAACACACCTGGTGTACACATTTTAATATTTAATCCATTTATACTTATTAGGACATTTTAGTTAGGAATTAGCGAAGGTCATGTTTCGTGTATTATATTGAGGGTTTTTTCATCGAAATTTTGTGCGAAAAACTTAAAAGGAATTCAAATGTTTTATGTTATATTCCACATGCACATTAAAATAATAACAATTCAAGCTCTTAACTTGAATTCAAATTCGAAATTTGTTTTAAACTTGAAAATATTTTGGAAAGAAATATTTGACTTAAACTTATATTTTCTTTTTAAAGAAGAATGTTATTTATAAAGAGAGCTTTACAACTATCATTCAATTGCTATGCAATGGATTGACTTTACATTGGAATTACAGTTGGTTTCAACATGAATTCTACCAAACAAAAAAATTTTTTCTATTATTTAAGGACGAAGGCCACAGTAGCCAGTTTCCTAATTTCTTGTTATATTGATATGTAAATTTAATTTGCTATTAATAAATAATAATAATAATAATAATATTCGATTATTATTCCGAATCGAGTTTGAGATTTACATACATATTCGTTTTTGATTGATTTTAAATTTAACTTTCTCCAATTTAATAAACGTTAAAAAATGGTTTTTGAAATCAAAAATCGTATATTTTTAAATGATATACAGTGAGTGACAATACAATTGAAACTTTAGTTTATAAAAACATGAAATTTTACCAAATAAAAATGTATATTTCCAAGATAAATTTAAATTTATAGTTTTGTATTAAAATATAGTAAACTTCATCCGAAGGGAAAGAGTTTGGAGGTGGCAAAATTATGGTGTGGGGCTGTTTTTCAGAGCAAGTTATCGATAAAATTAATCACCCTTATCGCGAATCAATATTTCACATGAAATATGTTCCCTTTTCCCATTTTTCGTTCATAAACTTTGTTCACGTGAAAAAATTCCCCATGTTGTGAAATTTTTAGTTGAAATTTTGTAAACAATAGACAGCTGTTATGAACAAAATCAACTATTGTGAATGAAAAGTTCAGGGGAATATCACGATAGCAATTTTCCCTTCGAGGGAAATGGATATTTCATGGGAACATAAATTTCACATGTTTTTCATGATACGGGTGAATATCATAAAAGATACTATGACTGGACGCTGAGGAAAATATGCTCCTAGTTTGGAGATTCCAGCAAGACAATGAACCCAAACACACCACAGGGTTGCTACCGAGTGGTTACAATCTAACATACGGATTCAAAGCTTTATCAGATTCTGTTATAAGGGAATGGTAAACTATTTCAAAGGAGACGATTAAATCTCTAATTGGTGCAACGCATCATGTCGCTGTGAAGCTGTAACCAGCAACCAGGGCCAGACCGTTTTTGTGAAAATGATACGTAAGTTTACATTGTTTTGTCACACCCATAATAATAAATACTTTTAGTTTGTTTTCTATTTTCAGAATTTATTTAATTACCCAGGAACAAGTTTAGAACTTGTTCTAAAATAACTAGTTCTAGAACGAGTGTAATCAGAATCACTTCAGATTCTTAATGACAGCCTTGGAACTAGTGATGTCGCAATTACTTCTGGAACGAGTTATGTGGAACATTATATCGATTCTAAAAATGTTCTAGAGTTTTTAAGGAACCTCTAGTTATACATTGGTTTTACTCTAATTATATAGATTACTTATTAGTTCTGAACTAATTAATTTTTTTTTATTTTTTTTTTTAAAATTAATATTTTTCTTATATACGATATTTGGGATACGAATCATTTTCCAAAAGTGTTTCGACAACATTCTAAATTGTGCATGTTTAGCATCATCCAATATAACGACCTCTGAATGCATTATGAAATACATATATTAACCATATGTTCGGTAAATATAAGTCTTCTAATGCTAATTCAAAAAATAAATCAAAGAAACAATAAAAGTTCCTTATCAGTTTTGGTAAATTCGCTAAACTTATATCTTCTGAACTCATATAGATACAAACAAAATGGATATTCATCTACTTACAAAATTAGGGGTTTGGTACTTCCATCCTTTTAGGGGAGACACTGCACCTTTGGTAACCATGTTAGGAGACTTGGCTTGCCATACCACGACTTCTACAGAAGTTGTCCAAACGAGGAGAACGATGAGACTATTTTTCATCTTCTTTGTCACTGTCCGGCATTAGGAGATCTACGCCTAAGGTTTCTGAGACATCGTTCCCTAAATAGTCTTTCTGAGCTCTCGAATATGAGGCTTAAGGGCATTAATACCTTTATAAGGAGTAGTAATTGGTTAAAAAGACCAGACATGGAAATCTCTTTAGAGTAATCTAATTAAACGCCGACTCAACTTTTAAAAATCTCATCCCTCTCTCTTTCCTCTGACATCTCCTTCTTAACTTTTCAATATTCTCCTTATCTCTTTTCAGGTAACACAAAGGGACCACTGCTTGGACCCACGTGAGCTGCTCTTCTTTTCTTCATTTCGTGGCTGCCTGGAAACCTAACCTAGGGGAGAAAATGGTTAAAAACTGTATTTTGGTACTTTTTTGCTAGCACCAATAAACATAGAAATAGATTTGAAAACGTATTCTTTACTTATTAAAAAATAACAAATATAAATTTGGTACTTTTTGGAAATTCTAACAATTAAGGGGTAAAACATTTTTTTTTTATTTTTGGTCCTTTTTTCATAAACAAATGTTTTTCTATAAATTGACAAAGCCATATGCCTATTTTATTATGACCTGCCACTTCGATAATGAAATATATTAAATTAAAATTATCATTTCAATGAGGACAAAAAGTACCAAACAGGGGTAAAAACTGCAAAACACATTTTATTCGAAATTATCAAGCCAATTTTTCCTGCGGTCATACAACAATTAACTAACAAGATGCTATTGGGAACGAACTCGAGTGTGTAGGTGTGGATAAATCCAATCCAAACTAATCTGTGATCACTCATGTTTTATACCAAAAATTAATTTTTAGTATAAAAAAAAACTCAAATATCATCATAATATTAATAGGCAAGTCGATTTCTTTAGACGCCTTTTACGCTCAAATTATACATTCAATTTGGGAAAGAAATATTAAAGGGATTTATTCACAGAAGTGCAGAATATATATATTATTGAAATCGGCTTAGTTTTTTACATGTGAAACTTAAGCTAAAAAGTAAACAAAGCAATGCGTGATTGTCCAATTTGTTGTTGTAAATAAATAAGAGAAACAATTAAACAGTATTGATTTCACTCTGTTTTAAGTGAGCGTTGTTATAGAAAACAATGAGGAAGAAGATTTTAATAATTTAAAGTCGCTTGAAAGAAATATTTTGAAGGTTATTTTATTTTCTCAATATGTAAATAGTAAGTAAATATTTATTTTATAATAGGTCTGTTCATTTACTTTCCCAGTAAATACTTGCAACGAGAGAATAAAATCAAAATTTACAAAATTACTCTCTTAAATTCTCAAAAATAGTAAAAAGTAAATGAACGCTTTTCCAGTAACAATTGTTTTATACACACAATTTCCTTATTTTATTCCTTTTAAAATGTATAAATACTCACATTTTTTCAATTTTATTGAAAATTCTTTTGTTTTGACATTTTTTCACCACAAAAATAAAATTTTAAATAAGTAAACAATAACACAAAACATATGAAATATAAGCAGCTAACTATTATGAGTTCAAAATAGAATTTGTAATAGTTTGCAACGAGAGAACACTCTCTAAAATTTATACGCTCTTGATTTTTTCTCTACTTGCAAGTTTTTGAGTTAATGAACGCTTTTCCAGTAACAATTGTTACTAACTAGTAACAACTTTTAGTTATTGAACATAGCTAATATCTGCAGAACTATAAATGTCTTTAAACTTTATACGAATCAATTTCTTATCACTGCATGAAGTTTAAGCAAAAATGGGACGGATCGGATACAAAGTAAATAGTTATTTTTAAATATTTTGTGAGCTATAATTCCAAGATTATTCAAACTTTGTATAAATGGCTCTTTTATCATTTTGCATAGTTTCGCTGAAAATGTTCGGGATTGGAATAGTGGGCGTGACACACCCTATAAAAAGTAAATATTTAATTTTGAATATCTGGAGAATTATTACAATTATAAGTGTTAAAACTTTTTACGAATAAATTTCTTTCTTATTACTGTGCGGAGTTAGCTGAATATAGGCGAAGTTAGATTAGAGGGCGTAGCACCTCCCATACAAAGTAAATATTTATTTCGAAAGTCTGGGGAACCAAAATAGAGGGTCGGTAAAGGAGGTGAGTCACCTCCCATACTAAGTAATAATTACAAGATTCTTCAAACTTTGTCCGCATAGGTCTATTACCATTTTACAGAGATTGGATGAAAATGGTCGGGATTTCATTAGTGGTCGTGGCAATTCCCATACAAAGTAAATAATTAATTTTGAATATCTGGAGAACTATAATTCAAAAATTATTTAAAATGTGTATCAATCAATTTATTACCATTCTACGGATGTTAGCTAATAACGATCCTTTTTATAAAGTTTAGCTAAACGTGATCGGATTAGTAGGAATGACCCCTCCCATAAAAAGGAAAGTTAAAGTGAAGCTTGATATGAGTTATTTAATTACCCAGCAAAAAATAATGGAAGTGCATCTTTACATATGACATTTTAATCACATCTAAAGTTGCAAATGAATCTTTTGTACCTCTGAAGATGTGATTTTAAATATGGGTATTTGACACTGAATTATAAATATTTCGTTGATGTAATTGTTTCCTACATTTTTTGAATTTTTTAAAATTTATTAAAACCTGTAAAAATTGGTATACAAACAATTTTTACATTTTTTAATCATTAAAATTAATCAACCATTGCACAGTGGATCCGCCCATAGGCCAAAAATAAATAAAACGATGACAAAATATTTAGACAAAATGCATAAAAATTGTCTCTTAGATATCCAATCTTTTAAATGGCAAACCGGTTTTTGCTGGAAATCTAACGGGACTTTTTAAAAATAAAATTAAAAGCATGAGCAAATATTCATTTGCAAAGCGCAGCTGAACGCTGGATTTGCAAAAGTGCACTTCAAAACGGTCTTGCAATTGCTGTAGTCTACAAAATTAAATTATTTTCAATGAATTTTGAAGTTAAAGGTATTTATTTTATCTTTAGAAAATAATAAAACTAACTTGTGTTGTAATTCTTGTGAAATTAATGTTTTAGTTAACCTATATATTTGTTACTTTTTTGTATAACTTCATTATGTTTACTTAAAGTTTTAGATGTGTTCCCCCAATATTCCCCCGTAGGGTTTTTTTTCATTGTATTTATCAGATTCTTAAGATAATAAAAGTGCTGAAGTTAGTTGCGGAAATTTGCGGATGGGCGTGTAATCTTTAATATACTAACTCGCCCCACAGAGGGATGGCTTCATACATTTTTTTGCAAAAATTATAAGCTGTGGTCGTAGAGCGCTGAAATTTGGCACAGAGAATTATAAGGACTAAGTTAAAAAAAAAAATGAAATTTTATCAAAATCGTCCACGCCCAACGCCCACTGCCCATACAATCCTAATTGATTTTTTCGCATAAAATTGTTTATATTCAAGCAAAAGTCTAGAAATTTGGTACATACATTTATTGATACCAAAAAGGAACTCATGCTGACTTTCAATAAAATCGGTCACGCCGATGGATATTTCGTTTATTATTCGACAAAAAATTTTTAGTTTTCATCCTGTCCCTGTTCAGAAAACAATTATTTTTTTAAATCGAAACAAGACAGTCCCACTTTTCATTTTATTAAAAAAAGAGCTTGGGGGAAAGTGGGGCTACATTTTTTTCTCCATGGAAAATCAAAAATACAATAATTATTAGAGACTTATAGATTTGGGCATATCTTCTTAACTGTTATGGTATCCCCATAATTTTTCTTTTATTGATGTGGAAATGTTATATTTTTCAAATATGTTAAAGGTAAATGGTATATAAGCCACTGAATTGCGTGAAAATATAAGTAAATTTTTGCTTAACACCCTTGCAAGGACTTTACTAGCATGGACTTTTTTAAAAATAAAATAAATTTTTTCTTAAAACTATAAGTGTACATTTCATCTTTAAACATTTCTCTACAAAACTGCATCATTTGATTGTTGAAATTAAGTGTTTGAAAAATTGACTTTTTGACACCAAAATCCCTCTGTGCGCCGTCTTATTTTTGCATCGGTACTTAAAAATCTGATCCATGGAGCTGAGGTAAGCAAGCATGTAGTAGTGTCAATAGGTGAATTGTCGGAGGAAGATGCTGAAGCGAAAAATAAGCATATAAAACAGTTTAGATTGCATCATACCCGAAAAATATCGCGCATATAACTTTGTATAACTTTTTAATTTAGTTTTTTTTTTTCATTGTATAATTCAAATGAATTAAAATGGAATAAAAATTAACTAAAATTGTTTAAAACAAACGAATTTTCATACTGAAATATTTTATTTCAAAAATTCATAAAACAAATCTAAAAGCCAATTAACCCTTGGAAAATCAAAGGGCTACTGTGGCTACAGTTGTTAATATTTTTTCCAAAAAATTTGCGGACTTTAAGTTCTTCGGGCATGCTATGAGGTGATACATTTTGAAGACCCTACCTTTTTTAGTTTTGAAGATATTGATTATTGACCGCTTGTTCATATAAGGGAAACCACTGTGCATTGTTTCATAAATTTTATAACTACACTAGCTGAACCCGGTCCGCGTTGCTGGCCCTTACAATAATTCTGTTTTATATTGCATCTCGATTTGAATATATAGTGTCAGACAAAAAAAAGCACGGACTCCCCCGACCTGACATCGCACCCGAAACACTGAGGTGGTCTTTTGACAAAGTTGTTATTTCTCGAATGAAAAAATAAAAATAATTTTTTGACAATTTTTTTTTTGATTTTTTTTAACTTTTTTTTATTTGCAAAAGTTTGGTAACAATTACTGACCTTTAAATCATTACGTATAGTGTCATTAGCGCTATAGTGTAAAAATTTGAAATTTGAAGATTCACTGAAAATTTGATAAAAATCGGTTCAGCCATATCTCCGCAACCACTATAGCGATTTCGATTTTTCTATTATTTATATTTCCATCTATTTTCTATTATTTATATTTCCATTATTTATATTTCCATCGATTTTAAGGTGTTACCTGAAATTTAATCGCATCGAAAGCATCGAATTTATTAAGTAACAAGTTGTCAAAAATGAACAACATCCCTCCAATGACAAGCTAATGTAAAATTCATAGCTTTTTCACCAAAATTGGAAGTACATCAAGCATGCTATTTGTTGTGAATATTCTGCATCTTCTTCCTCACTTTTTTTGCTGGGTACATAAAATACATAAAAATGGATGGGATCAGTGGTATCTCCCATACCAAATTAGTTATTGTTTGAATATCAAGTAAACTGTAATTGAGAGATTCTCAATATTTTGCATGTGTTATTTTCATATCATTGTACGTAGTCAGAAATCCATTCAGATTTCTTAATTTTACTAGAATAGGGGTAGCGAAGTGCACCGGGATATGCTAGTGTATATAATCGCGAATCAATATTTCACATGAAATATGTTTCCTTTTCCCATTTCTCGTTCATCAACTTTATTCACGTGAAAAAATTCCTCATGTTGTGAAATTTCTAGAGATAATTTTGTAAGCAATAAGCAGTTGTTACGAACAAAATCACCTATTGTGAATGAAAAGTTCATGGAATATCGCGATAGTAATTTTCCCTTCGAGGGAATGGATAATTCATGGGAACAAAATGTCACATGTTATTGCCGATAGGGGTGAATAACTTCGTAAATACGATTTTAGAGAAAATAAGCTTAATCTGTGAATACTCATGTTTTATACCAAAAATCAATTTTTAACTTCGCAAATACTGTGATTTTAGTGAATATCTGCTAAATATGCAAAATACCGTTATCTGCAAAATCAATGAGGTCCACTCATAAACTTTCTGTGGATATAGGATACGAAGATGATCCCCATCCTCATAATTTAAAATTAAAAACAAAAAATTTTGAATTATTTTTTATGCACACATTTTATTTTATTAATAAAAAGTCTTTTATTAACAGACAATAATATATTTATTTTAAAATACATTAATTAATGCATACATAAAAAATTACTTAAGACTAGACTGGGCCGTGAATTTAATTAGTTATACAAATTAGTTAGTTACAAATAAAAACTGGTGATGGAATAAAACTGGTGATGAAATTAGTATTTCCTTAATGCTTTTCATAAATGGGAAATCTCTTCAGAAATTCATTAATACTTTCCGATTTTGTTTGGACACGCTGAGAAAGTTTTATCTTTGATGCAACCAAATCTTTGAGATACATTTCCCATTGTCTGGAACCACTGGGCACACGATGTAAATAGAACGATGCTCTAGACGACAAAGGTAGTGAATGATTTTGGGGTTTAGTAGTGAAGGCATTTGCAGAAACATCAGTCATCATAGATTCACAGCCAGTTGTAGCGCCTTCGCTGATGATAGTTGAAAGCGTCAATTCGGGTATCATTTTTGATTTTAAAATTAGAATTTATTACGTTTTGGAATAAGATATGTTACTGGTAAACACTTGAGCAGGGAATGATGTTCGTTTTGACAAATCGTAGAGTATTTATAGATCAAAATGGAGAACATTATGTGATCTCTAGCAGGTAGGACAATTAGACCGTTATTAGTAACAGGTATAATTGTTTACCAGGAGCAGCAAACTAAAATTTAACCCTAATTAAGAATTTCCATATTTAACGCTTATGTATTTTTACAACTTTAAGAGGGTTTACGCCAATTTTAATTTTTTGCTTAATAGCTTTAGCAATAAGTAAAACGTGCATTATTGGACAGCAACAGCTGCAACATTAGAGGGATTTAACCCAAAAACTAAGGTAGTTATTTTGAAGAACTTTTATGACCACCAACTACAACGTTGAAAATACATTGCACAGTCGAGCTCGAAGAAATTGTATATTAGCAACATAAACCGATCTTTCTACTAATATATGCATATGCCTGACTGAAAGATATATTTCCCTCAGAGTATGGATAGATATCATCGTTTAAAATGGATCTGTATCTGACACCAGTCATAGTATCTTTTGTACTGGAAAACTGTCCCACACCATTATATTTCCACCACCAAACTTGACTATCTTACTTGTGTACTTGGGATCAAATCTCTTTCCCTTCGGACACCATACAAATGTTCTTTCATCACTGCCCTTTAAATTGTACCAAAAAAACAGGCATTGGTAAAAACACAACGAAATCATAAAATGAGTTGGCTGCATTTCATTACAATAATGATGGTGACTGCAGGAATCACAAGGACATACTGATTGGTTCAATGAACAAACTTTGCTTACATTACAGTGTTTTGAAGTTTCCTATGGAATCTCCGGGAATGTGCTGTTCGAACGGTAAAGTTGTTCTGCTACCAATAATTGAGCGGCCTTTACCGCTTCTAAGTTACATTTCGGCGTCACTCCGATTCCCAAGCACTTCCTTCAAAATATCCGAAAATACAACTCATGCTTTCAAATGACGTCCTTCGGGGCAACTAATATCGTAAACAACGTCGGCTTCATGTCCACCTTTAAAGTTCAATGCCTAATGTACCACAGAATTGGATCATTGCTCTCGCTTCTTAATGATGATGCGAAGTTCCTTCAAATTTATTTCACTGGAAATGAAGCTACAGAAGCCGAACGCCATCGACGAACATGCGTGTGCATTTGCTGCAAGACCCTTCTTCCGAAACATTCTCAAAACAATTGTTGTACATCGGAAATTGAAAAATTATATGTAAGTGATCCCACCACAAATGAGATTTCGTTCCCGCCGAACTTCTGCCAAATGCAAATGAACATTCAATCTATTGTCGACAAGTTATTCCCAAGTCTTACAATCAACTACAAAAAATCGGATTGGCTGTAGGAACGTGCAATTTTGGCACCAAAAATTGTTGGCACCAATTGAAATTTTGGCACCAATTGAATTTACTCAATGAGTAAATTCAATTGAAACTGCCTGGCGAAACAATAAAATACAAATCGATTGACACAGTAATGAATTCATTGGCACCAGCCGGAATGCCATCACACGTATTAACATTGAAGGTTGGATAACCGACTAAGTCCGACACTGTATATTAAAATCGAGATCTAGATGCAATATAAAACAGATGTTTTCTAAGGGCCAGCAACGCGGACCGGGTTCAGATAGTAGTTCATAAAAGTTTTTTACGGAACAATGAAAATCCAACGTGCAACACTTCCTAGAACAGTGCGATTGCCAAAGTTTTGCAGCAAAGCAAACTGAACATTTGGGATGAGTGTACGATGGTGCATAAAAAGTCTTTGGAGGCATAAGACAAAGCGATGCGAGATTTACGAAACAATCAAAGACGGTTTGGTGGTGGGATGATTCTGTTGACAGGTGATTTTCGACAAACATTGTCAGTAATTCCACGATCAACGACAGCCGATGAATTTAATGCACGTGTGCAGTCGTCCGTTTTGTGGAAACACATCAAGAAACTCAAACTGACGACGATCATGTGTCGAGCTGCAGAACTACCAATCTGGAGAAGTTTTTTCAAAGCAATTACTGAACATTGACAACGCGGACATTTCGACCGACCGTATTCAATTTCCCGTTGCTTTCTGCAAGTTTACCGAATCAAAATCCAAACTCTTCCGCAATGTGATTTCAAACATTGCACAAATCATGATTGATTGAGCGATCGTGCTGCGAAAAACATTAATGTCGACGTACAAAAATCGGTCAACTATCCAATCGAGTTTTTAAATACCTCACAATTAGAGTATCCAAAACCGAAACCGTAAACTTCACCGGTTTAGGTTTTTTTAAGTTTTCGGTTTTTTGACAAACCGGTTTTTGTAACCGGTTTTAATGAAATATATTTTCTAGCTCATTCAAACATATTTATGAAAAACTTTGACACCATTTTTAAAAATATTGATTTATTTTATAGAAAATTATAGCATTTGACAATATTTCGTAAAAGATATAAAATAATTGCATAAAGATAGAGCCTTAAGAATTCAAAAATGCTAAATTTCCGAAGATTTAGTACACAATTCTTAACACATTTCCTATTTCCTTTTTCATATTAAATAAAAATTTATTCACCCTTATCGTGGTTGGCGTAAACGTCTTACGCCTACGACTGTTTCGTACTAGATTAAAGATAAAATGCAAACTGTTTCTTTAATCTAGTACAAAACTGTCGTAGGCGTATGACGATTACGCCAACCACGATAAGGGTGATTATAAACCGGTTTTTTTAAAGTCAAAAACCGAAACCGGATCACCGGTTTTTTTAAAAGACAATAATCAAAACCGGTTTATTCAAAAACATACTCAATTTCGGTTAAACCGGAACCCGGGTTTTTAAATTTGCCACTTTTTTGGACACTCTACTCACAATCTCCAACTGAATGTCGGATCGGTAATCATAATGTTTCGAAATATAAACTAACCACATCTTTGTAATGACACTCGGCTTGCGGTGAAAAACCAGATGAAAAACGTTATCGAAGCAACAATACTTAAAGGAAAGTAAAAAGGAGAAGAAGTTGTGATGCCGCGAATCCGAATGGTTCCGACTGAAACGCTCGCAGTTTCCGGTACGGCTAGCATTCACAATGAAAATTAACAAATCTCAAGGCCAGTCATTGCGTGTTTGCTGTAAATAAAACATCTTAAGATTTATTGTAATTCGGCAGTGCCGAATCTTACTTATATACCCTTCAACAAAGTATACTTTAAGATAAATAAAATTTTGGAGAAAAAAATTTTCTGTAAAAATAAAATTTTAGTCGCGGTAAGTTTAGGTCCAATTCTGTTGAATTTGAAATTCTATTAGTCCTCTTTTAATTATATAAATACATAGGAATATTTTAATATATAAATGCATTCCTAATGCAAAAGCAATATTCTGATGCAGTTTTGACTAATGTCTACCCTTTTAATTTTTACTCTTTTTCAATATATTAAAATGTTCTAAATTAAATAGATTTATTGTAGTTTTCGCGATAAGTGTTATCATTTCCTTAACGCATTTCATAAATGTAAAATCTTTTCAGAAATTCATTAATGCTTTCCGATTCTTTTTGATCACGCTGATAAAGTTTTATCTTAGATTCAGCCAAATCTTCGAAATACATTTCCCTTTGACAAAGCGTCGAGTATTTATAGAGCAAAATGCAGAAAATTATGTGATCCTAAACAGGTACGACGACTTCACTGTTATTAGCAACGGTAAATAATTATTTACCGCTAAATGTAACCCAAATTAAGAATTTACATATTTAACGTATTTTTACAACTTTATGAGCGTTTACACCAATGTTAACAAGTAAAATATGCATTATTTTACAGCTGCACAATATTAATGTTGCATATTAGAAGGATTTAACCCAAAATCTAAGGTAGTTAATTTGAATAAATTTTATGACGTTTTTGCTAACAGCATCTTAAGTTTGAAGACTATTAATTTCGCCCATTTTTATTATATTGCTTTATGTTTTGTGTGTGTACAGTTTTATTACTTTTGCAAATTAATACTAAGAACTAGTTCTTTTTCTAAACAGTACGACATGGTGCTTGAATTGTTATTAAAATTCCTAATATTAAAATGTGTATGCCTAGTTAGTGTTAAACTTTAATTACCTATTCTAATTGCTGTCCCTGTTAAGTGAGAATCCTACCTGTTAACATTACTCGTCCTACCTGCTTAGGATCACACCATTTTCTTAATTTTAATCTATATATACTCTACAATTCGTCAAAAATAACATCAATCACTTTTCAAGTTTTTAACAGCTAACATATCTTATTTTAAAAAAAAAAACTATTCTAATTTGTATCAAACATGATTCCCGAATCGACAAATCCAACTATCAAGGAAGGTGCTTCAACTGGTTGTAAATCCATGATGGCTGATATCCCTGCAAATGCTTTCACTACTAAACCCCGAAATGAATCAATACCTTTTACGTCCAGGGCCTCGTTCTATTTACACCGTGTTCCCAGTGGTTCCAGACGATGGAAAATTTATCTCCAGGAGTTGGTCGAATCTAAGAGAAAACTTTCTGAACGTGCCGAAAGAGAGTCGGAAAGTATTAATGAATTTCTGAAAAGATTTCCCATTGATGAAATGCCTTAAGGAAATGTCAAGATTCTATCACCGACATTTATTATACGAATTTAATTCATAGTCTTAAGTATTCATTTACATATTTTAAAACATAAATAGTAAACGATTATTTCTATTTAAGAAATAAAATCTACATATACCTCAAATTAATACAAACAATTATATTTTTTTGTGGGCATATCAAAACTAAACTCATGAAACAGAATTTCAACAAAAAGGAATTCAAATATTTTATGATATATAGACATTAAAGCAAAAACACGCCATTTACCAAATATAAATTAAAATATAGTAAACTCCAGCATTTTTAATTTTTAAAGTTTACCAGAAATAGATTTATAGAATGTGGTTATACTTCTTAAAGGAAGAGGACTAAAACAAAAATGAATATGTAAGAAAACTACGTAAAAAATTTAATTTTTCAATTTTTTGACTAGATTCCAGATTTGCGAAAACAATTTTAATGCTAACACGTATTGTAAAAACTCAACATTTGGTCCATAGAATAAACGCATAGAACGGAAGGAGAGAGTAAAATATTACTCTCTTTTCACACATACGGGTGATACAAAAACAAAATACATGCAATACATTCTCATGAATTAGGTTTCTGACAACAGACTTAGGTTTTTGGCTCTCAGTTACCTATCTAGTTGTTGTCTATGATTTGGTCTTCGTAAAACTACTCAAAAACAAGTAAGAGAGCTATATTCGGCTATATTGTGCCGTATCTTGTATACCCTTCACCAAATTATACTTCAAAATTATTTTTTTTTCCAAAGCTGCTTTTTAATTTTTTGACAAAAAAAATTTCGAATTGTTTTTATACCCTTCACCTTCGTGAGAAGGGTATATATAAGTTTGTCATTCCGTTTGTAATTTCTACATTTTTCATTTCCGACCCTATAAAGTATATATATTCTGGATCCTTATAGATAGCGGAGTCGATTAAGCCATGTCCGTCTGTCTGTCTGTCTGTCTGTCTGTCTGTTGAAATCAGTTTTCTGAAGACCCCAGATATCTTCGGGATCCAAATCTTCAATAATTCTGTCAGACATGCTTTCGAAAATTTTGCTATTTAAAATCAGCAAAATCGGTCCACAAATGGCTGAGATATGAGGAAAAAACCAAGACAACCTCGATTTTTGACCTATTTTTTACCTATATCTGGATTACTAAGACATTAATATAGACAATATGGATATCTAATGATAGATATTTCAAAGACATTTGCAACGACGTATATAAGACCATAGTAAGTTGGACCTACAACGGGTCAAAATCGGAAAAAAAATTTTAACCCGATTTTTTTTTTCCAAAAAAAAAATTTAAAAAACAAAAAAAAAATTTTAAAATTTAAAAAAAAAAAAAAATTTTAAAATTTAAAAAAAAAAAAATTAAATTTAAAAAAAAAAAATTTAAAATAACAATCGAAAAAATTTTTTTTCAAAAAATTAAAAAAAAAAAATTTAAAATAACAATCGAAAAAATTTTTTTTCAAAAAATTAAAAAAAATTAAATTTTGTTTACCTAAAAATATTTAAAATTTTGAAGTATAATTTGGTGAAGGGTATATAAGATTCGGCACAGCCGAATATAGCACTCTTACTTGTTTTTTTATTATTTTAGCGAAATAAAACTTTTGGTGAAAAAAAATTCGGGTTAAAAAATATTTTTCAGATTTTGACCCATTGAAGTATCTATC
Organism: Calliphora vicina; assembly: GCF_958450345.1. Taxonomy (NCBI): domain Eukaryota; kingdom Metazoa; phylum Arthropoda; class Insecta; order Diptera; family Calliphoridae; genus Calliphora; species Calliphora vicina. The sequence continues at coordinate 76,606,249 of NC_088784.1, forward strand.
ATTTGATATCCATATTGTCTATATTAATGACTTAGTAATCCAGATATAGGTAAAAAATCGAGGTTGTCCTGTTTTTTTCCTTATATCTCAGCCATTTGTGGACCGATTTTAAATAGCAACCGAGCCGGAAGAATTCCGGAGATATTGATGTATGAATCGTGTATGTAAATTATTTGAGGGCTTCGGAAAGTTGATTTCAACAGACAGACGGACATGGCTTAAACGACTCCGCTATCTATAAGGATCCAGAATATATATACTTTATAGGGTCGGAAAATTATATTGTAGAAATTACAATATACCCTTCACGAAGGTGAAGGGTATAATAGAAGAGAGTTTAATGAATTCCCAAAAAATTACGCCCCAGGAGGTTATCAATAATCTTTAACCTTCCGACTGTTGAGTAAGAAATGCCCTTATACGAAGTACAAGGTCCACCGGGACCTTTAGGGAATTTTATATGAAAACGCATTTTTTAAACATTTTTTTTGTTTTGATTTATTATTATTTACTAATTATACAATAATGAATGTTAGAAAATAAATTTTCTTTTGTATATAACATTATTAATTTTTTATGAGTTTTATATGAAAAAAAGCCTAAAAAACTATTGTTGAAATTTCAGTACAAGGTACCTTTTCACACGTTCCCGTACTAAACACATTTAAATCTCAATAGAAACTAAACTATTGGTTGGATTTCTTTGATTTTTTTTAAACGATTCTAGATAAAATTTCCTTGGAATACATGTGGGGGGCGGGTATACTTCCCATCGACCATCAAGGAGTAATTTCAGTTTGAAAATGAAAAATGTCCCCAGGGACCTTTACACCTTTTCAGATTTAAACACATTTAAATCTTAATAGAAACTAAACTATTGGTCGGATCGCTTTGATTTTTTTAAACGATTCTTGATAAAATTTCCTTGGAATACATATGGGGGGCGGGTATACTTCCCATGGACCATCAAGGAGTAATTTCAGTTTGAAAATGAAAAATGTCCCCACCTTCTCACCCGCCGGAGGGTTAATGGAATATTTGTTCTTGAACTGTTAGCCGCGGTGCAAATGATCCTGGTATTGGTAGCTATTGTTCCGGGAAAAAACCTCTTACTTCTAAAAGTACGAGCAGTACCATATACAATTTACCAAAGAACATTTTAATTGCTCGAGACAGAAATGGAATACTGTTCTATTTTCGGCCGATGAGAAAGAGACGTGACCCCAAATACACAAATAAGTTGGAGGTGGCAATATTATGGTGTGGTGCTGTTCATAAAATATACTATACTATGACTGGAATCGGATACAGATCAATTTTAAACGATGTTATGTATCCATACGCTGAGGAAAATATGTTCCTAGTTCGGATATTCCAGCACTTCAATGACCCCAAACACACCTCTAGGGTTGTAACCGAGTGGTTACAATCCAATGAAGTATTTTGAAGTGGCCTGCCAGATCTCAATGCCATAGAAAACCTATGGGAAATTGTAGATCGCAACATGGGGACTCAAAATGGTTAATTGAGAAATGAAGCTCACTCTTGAACACAGACATTTTTATTCGCATTTATCGTGGATGGCGTAAACATCTTACGCCTACGACAGTTTCATACTAGATTAAAGACAAAATGCAAACTGTTTGTTTAATCTATTACTAAACTGTCGTAGGCGTAAGACGTTTACGCCAACCACGATAAGGGTGAATATGAAAAACCAAAATCCTATATTAAGCGTTTAATCGACAAAAGCTGCTCAGTATGTGTTGATCACAGGATAATAAAAACTGTAATATTGAATAAACAGGACTTACAAAATGCTTTCTCTTTTAAAAGAATGGGGCATAATTTCATCGATTAAAAAATCTATTAAATGGTATGTTCGAGATCAATGGAATATGAATGAATGAATATTTTTCATAAAATACAAAATATAAGGTCGAATTAATTAATTCAATTTGAGTTTAATTCACTAAAATCTTAATTCGGAAATGTCAGCAATTCATTGCATAGATCCATGTGCTAATTCTTTAGCACAATTCAAAGACTTTTGTTTAAATAGAATTCATTCATCGTTGAATTAATTCATAACAGAATTCATTCGGCCTTTGAATGAATTCTATTCTGAATAAACGAAATGCTGATCAGGTTCGTCTATACGACTCTATATCCAAAAATTCAACTTAAGGAAACTATAACCAAATATGTACTTTAAAAGTGGTAGTGTCATTGACATAAAATTATTAGAAATGTTGTCAATATCATAATCATTAAGGTCGGATTTCATAGATTTTAAAAGAAAAGAATTTATGTATTTTTTAATATTTTTTTTTTTTTTCTTATTATAATTTTTTTTTGAAGTTTTATTTTTTACAAGGATTGATGATACGATATGAAAGTGAAAGTTGTACGAAAAATGCATTTTTTAAGGTTATGTATTTTTTATTTATATTTTGTGATGGTCGACTAATGCGTAATAAAAATGAGCAGAAGCGGTAGATTTTACACAATATGTAGTTTCTGTACTTACCATGTTATGTTTTTGTAATTCAAATTCAAATATTCGAAATTGTTTTTTGTATTTAAGATATAAGAAACTGAAAGATTTACACTATAGTTAAATCTTTCATAAAAATTTGTAATTTTTTTTTTGGAATACAGCAACAGCCTTCTTAATTATGAATTGAAATAAAAATGCAAAAAGGTTTAGTTTTTTTTTAAATAGTATATTATTTTACTATTGTTTTCTTTTTATTATTCTTTATTTTTTGTTTTATAATTAGCTTATTAATTTAATAGCAATGTATAATTGTTATTTTTTTCATAAAAATTGTTTGTTCATTTTTTTATGTGTGCTTTTTTATCCATTTTTTCCTTTTTCTTGATGTAATTTTATTTCTTTTTTTTTTGGATGGGTTCTCTTTTTTGTATCTTCTTTATCTTCTGGTATTATGTTTTTTTTAAATTTTTTTATTACTTTTCTTCTATTTTTTAGGTTTACTCCATTTTTTAAAAAATATTTTTTTGATGTCCTTTTTTGAAATATTTTTTTTTAATATTCTTTCTTCTTCAATCATTTTTTTTCCTTTAGGTCTTCTTATCTTTTTTATTTTGTTTTTTTTTTCAATTAGTATTTTGTTTTTTGTTTGTGGTTTTAAAATAAAAAGGTTTTACAGATATATATGTATATATATAGATATATTTTATTTGGTGATCATTCAAAAAACATTATTAGCCACTTTTATATTTGTTTTATTTAGTAATCTACTAGAAACAATAGACGTTCTCTTTAGTCTCATCTTCTTCTTCACATCTTTCATTATTTTTGTCATTTTTTAGAGGGATTATTCATATTTTTTGTTGCTCATCTTTATTTTTTTTTGATATATATATTTTTTGCATCTCATATCCACCTCTTCATTTTTTTATTATTTTTTGTCTAGTTCTATATCATATATCGGATCTTTTTCTATATATTTTTTGTGTATTTTCAAGAAGATATTTTTGTGTAATTATGGCAATCATATAATGTTTTTTGAAATCATTATATATTGTAAAAAAAATCTGAAATCAAATTAATAGTGTTGAAATAAAATGCAATACGAAAATAAAAAAGAAATGTGCAAATTTATCTAAAAGCTATTATATGTATGAGAGAGTAGTCCTTATTAAATCGGGTACAGTAGTAGTAGTAGTAGTGCAGCCAAAGTCAAACAAATAAAAAGCGTTTATAAAACAATTAGCTTATAAAATAAAATTAAATAATTAATTAACACACACTTATATTTACAGTTGGTTTTTTTTTTTAAAAAGGAAACAATTATATTTTGAAAAGCATAAAATAAGAAATTTAATTAAAGTTGGAATTTTTATTTAAAATCTGTGATAAGGTTTAAAACTGAATATGTAATTTGTAATTTTTCATATTTTTAATGTCGAATGTAACTTTTTGCATACGCACAACCGAAACTTTTCAAATATACTAATAATTTCCGAAAAAAAATAATTAAAATTCGGACTTATGTTCGAAAAATTTGTAAAGTTGGTAAAATAATTTCTAGATTATTCATAAACCTGATGCAATTTATTTTCGAAAATTCGAACTTATATTCGAAAAAATTTTAAAGGTGTTAAAATAATTGCTAAATCAAGGATTTATATAAAAATAATTTTAGTATTATTTTTTTTCTTATATTTTCTAATTTCGAATTTAAAATTTTGAAACAAAATTTAATTTTAAAGTATTTTCAATCACCCTTATCGTGGATGGCGTAAACGTCTTACGCCTACGACTGTTTCGTACTAGATTAAAGATAAAATGCAAACTGTTTCTTTAATCTAGTACGAAACTGTCATAGGCGTATGACGTTAACGTCAACCACGATAAGGGAGAATATATTTACATAATATATATTTTTTGAGATATGTTAGAAAATTCGAACTTAAATTTTAACCCCATGTTTTTATAAAACTTCTAGCATGTCTTTTATAAAATTTACGAATTTTTAAAGTAACTGGATGTTCTACGATGTCGAAAGAAAAATGAGTTGAAAAAATTTGTATAAAAAACACTAATGTGCTGTTTTTCTATAGCGAACGAGTACTTTGAGTGGAAATTTAACATGTGTTTTGTTATTGTAACAAAAACAAAACACATGTAAAACGTCCACTCAAAGCACTCGTTCGCTATAGAAAAACAGCACATAAGTTTTTAAAATTCTTTCGAATAGTTTTCATACAAATTTGTTCGAATTTGTTAAGGCCAAATTTGTATAAATTGTTTTAATTAAGAGTATATTTTCTTCTTTTAGAATATTTCAAAAAAGCATTTTTTCCTCTTGAATTGAACATTTTTTTGAGGAAACAGTTTTCACAGCATGCTTAGGTATTTTACAATAATATAAATGTTGTTGTAGTCTATTTATTTTATTCAAAAATAGTTGCTTCTTTAAAACTTTCGGTATTCGGAAACCCAATATTCTATCGAACTCTAATTGAATTGCAGTGTAATCATAGATTATCAGCATAATATATACTCTATTCCGCAAGGTTTTTGGAGCATTACTTAATAAGCTAAGCTTTCCACATAAACTCGACTGTGATAAAACTATTTGTATAGTTTTAACCCTTATGTAAGTAAAGAGGTACCTGGGTACAAATTGCATTTAAAAAAAAAAAACAACATTAACCCTTACACTCTTAACATCGCTACAAGATACCCTTAAGTTTTTCCTCTAATAAAGCTGCTGGATTAGAAACAGATTCCCGTTGACGTTCCCAAGACAATGGAATCTTTGCTCCGGAACGATTATAACTTGACCAAAGATTATCAACTCAGCGACAGATATACCAACCGGAAGTTTTTCCCAAGGGAATAACTTTCGACGACAGCAGACCCTGTTATAACACCAACATATTTTTGAAAAAGAAAATATTTTTAATGAAAAATTCGCAATAAATACAATTCCAATTTGTTTTCGAAATATTTCTGTTTATAATGCAAGTGTTCGTTCATTTAAAAAAAAGGATTATAAAATAAATTTAACTCAACTAATGCCGATTTTTAACACCGTCAAGAGAGGGAGTGGATTTTGTTGTTGTTGTAAGAGCAATTGTTGCTGACTTGACAGACCTTGGCCGAGTGAATGTAGAACCGGCTGTCGTGGGAATGTGGTTTTTGTTGTGTTTTGGTCCACTGTAGTCAAACGTTCTAGCACGAAAAAAACAGCTTATAAAGCTGCCGTTAAGTTGACAATCTTTACGTTCGGAAATAAAGATATAATTGTCGTCAGAAAACCTCTGAGTCGCTGGACCTCATTTGATAACTATTGCAGAGTGAAGTTCCAATATATTCACCCTTATCGTGGTTGGAGTAAACGTCTTACGCCTACGACAGTTTCGTACTAGATTAAAGAACAAGTTTGCATTTTATCTTTAATCTAGTACGAAACTGTCGTAGGCGTATGACGTTTACGCCAACCACGATAAGGGTGATTATATCTCTAAAGTACATATTAAAATCGACTTAACCACTGAACATTTATATACAAAATCTAAAATTTCATCAGTATAATAAAGCTTAACCATTTATAAAGGTAGGCGTGCCGAGAACGTTTAAGACATAAGTGTGAAAATATGTATAAAAAAAAAGTGCTGCAAAAATTGGTACAAACGCATGCAAAGTGGAATCTAAAACATAAAATTCTTATAGATTCTAATAAAAATGTTAATCAAATGAATTATGTATTTTTTATTTGACCCTAGAATTAATCGCCGAACCAGTTCAATCATTTGGGGTGGGGAAAACAATTAAAATTTTATTTTTTCCTTTTTTTATACTAAAAATTTTAAGTTTTGGCTAGCAGATTTTCGTTTACTGTTTCTATTTTTCCTACATCTTAAGGAATCGCTTGGAAATATGTACGCTGGTAGCTACAGTGCACAGTTGCCTAAGTCCACATTTTATAAAAATTAGGTTTATTTCCACAGGACGATAGATAAAAAAATTAAAAATAAACTGTTAAATCAAAAATTAAAAATAAACTGGAAATCAATTAAAATTTCAGTTTCCTTTCTTTTTTCCTTTTTTTATACTAAAAATTTTGGGTTTTGGCTAGCAGATTTGTCGTTTACTGTTTCTATTTTTCCTATATCTTAGGGAACCGCTTGGAAATACGTACGCTAGTAGCTTACAGTGCACAGTCGCCTAAGTCCACATTTTATAAAAATTAAGTTTATTTCCACAAGACGATATATAGAAAAATTAAAAATAAACTGTTTGCATAAAAAACGATTAGTTATTTTCTAGCTTCTTGTTGTTATGCTCTTCATTGCAAAAGTGTTATGTTCATTTAACATTTCAGTCAAATCCAATTGAGTATAATTGTGTTATTAAAGATATTTTCAAACGACAATACTGTACAATTTCATTGTATTAGATTATTTCCAAATGATTTCTTCATAAACCGAATGAATTTCATATTTTACATCTGAAAAGTATTCAGACGAATTATGAATAAAAATTCCTGCGGGAGTTTTTTCCCTTTTCTCATTTCATTAGCCAATCTATACAGCCCAAAGATTCTGGTAGGAATCTGACTATTAAATTGGCAAGCCACCAACAAAAACTTAAAATAAGAAAATCTACTTTTATTAGTTAGTCGACTTTTCGACCTTTTTGGGATAACGTAGTCGATTGTTCGACTTTTTGAGAATGAAAAGTCGAGTTCTACTTTTTGGCTTTTTTCATAGAACCCTACTATATATTCAATGATTTCAAATAAACACTTTTTGTAGATTTTAGATAATGATGTATTCTACTAATGCAGTATTCTACACGACTGCTATGACGTTGAGTCTAGTACAAGTTATTAACTTTGGCTGTAGTTTGACTTGTCTGTGCTCCAACAACGTAAAACTTACTGAAGACATGCCCACAACAATTGGGAGCTATTGCAACAGATTAGCTGTAAAAAAGTTAAAATTTAGAAAAATTGGAATGCCTTCATTAATTCCATGATACTGACATTCCTAAAACCATTTACTTAAATTTTCTCAACTTCTAATGTCAACATAATAACCCACGAAATGAAATATGTTTTAATAAAGAATTGATAAAACAAACCAATAAAAACTTAAACATAAAGATACATACACACAAAATAAAAATAATAATAATAAATAGTAGTAGTAATAAATATGAAACATGCATAGAAAATAAGAACAATTCGTTCGTACTTACCATTAAAAGTAGGTAAGAATATTAATCAGTAAGGAGCATAGTAATTAACACGTCCACGATAACCTCTTCTAGAACCAAAGACAATAAGGCATAAGTATATGGGGTCGCAAGAGATGAGTAAAAATTGGAATTATCTAATAAGTGAAACTAACACTTACATTGGACGACGGGTGCCACGGAATGTGGTGGTATGACAACATGCTCGGGAGACACGAGCACCACCACGACCACGAAAACTGCCACGGGGGAAACGATTGGTAGTAGAGAGGCCAGGACGATTTGTACGTTTGGACATAACCTAAAAAAAAAATTACAATAAATACGTCAGCAAACCAAATACACAATTGATAGATACATAGTTTATATTGTATGTATGTATTATGTATGAATAAGTAGGTTGCTCTTTACCTTAATTTGACGACCACGAAACAGGGTCTCATTCATGGCCAATGCAGTCTCAACATATTCTTTGGAACCAAATTCAATATAGGCAAATCCCTTGGGATGACCATCAGCCTTATTGCACAATATAGTCACTCGATTGATTGTGCCACAGCCGTGGAAGTGTGCCTCCAATTCTTCAGCCGATGCACCATAATCAACATTACCCACATACACCGAACGTGTATCGATTTCCTGTTTCTCCTCCAACGACAAGGGAACTGTAGCTAAGCCCGTTGTCGAACCGGCCATTTGTTTATCCACCTCAGACTGCATTTGTTTAATTTTCTCAGCTTCTTCTTCCATTTCTTTGACGCGAGCTTTTATAGCTTCCAATTCGGGATCAATCTGCATATTGTTATCCTCCTGTTACAATATATTTATCGATATAATTAATTTAAAACAAAACACAACACAAACTAAAATATTTAGATCTCTTATTTTAAACGAAACAAAACTGCGGTTAAGATGAAAATTTTTATTAATCACACGCCCAGATTTGATGCAGCAAATTTAAGACAAACGAAAATCGATGGTATACAAAGGCAAAGGAAAAGAAATGAAAGCAAAATAAAACTCAATGGTTTGGGTTTCGGTTTTATTTTTTTTTTTTGTTTGTTTTTTTTTCTATGTAACTGACACAAAAGTTTGCGTTTGCTGCGACTTTTGGCGTCTCTTCGGTGTTGCCAGACTCGCCAGATGCAAATAATACCCGTACAAATTGTAAACAAAAAAGCTCTGACAAGTTGCAATTTTAGGTGCATATAACCCTGTCATGATAAACGTCATAATGGTTTTCAAGATAAAAAGTTATCAGGTATAGTCCCCATTTATTAGTATTATTGCTTCTTTATGACAAAATTGTTATTGCTTTTGCTCTGACAACATTGTCTTGACAACAAAGGTCATTAATTGATATATTGTTCAAAATTATTCTTATGCTTGAAGTGATGGTAATAAAAAATACAGAACAGGCTTGTACAAGCGTAACATTATGGCTTAAATTTAACTCTTAATTTTGTCACACTGAACAGTTTTCGAGATATGTATTTTAACTGTGTTTTTTAAGAGTTTTATCTCATTTTTAGTTTTAAAATATACTGAAGTTGAGCTCCTAATTAAGAAACATTTTTTTAATTTAATATTTAAGAATATTTGCAGGATTGTGCAATTACTTGCTAGATTCTAATTTTTCAGTTTATTGTGGTAGTTTTTATAACAAATTGTATATTTATTATTTTTTTTACCCAATTTTCCGATTAATATTATACATAATGAAATTATTAAATATTTGCATTAAAATTGCCCTAGTTTTATTTCTAGATAGAAACCAATTTAATTTATCCAATTTAATATACATATATCCATTTTCGAAATCAAATTAAATTTTATAAACCATTTTGTTAATGATTTCATTATGAATTAATTCATAGGATTAATTCCTTTATACTTTAAATGTAATGAATTATTCATTCTTTGAGAATTCATTCTCAAAAAGAATGAAACTGAATGAAGAAAAAATATTTTAATTCAATTTAAATTAAAAAAAATTTAATCGTTCAAAAGATGAATGAATTCTGTTATGCATTAATTCCATTATGAATTAATTGAAAGATTTAAATAAAAGCCTTTGAATAAAGCTAAAAAACTAGATGTTGGGAATGGAGTTATGGAATGAATGGCCGACAGTTTTTAATTCCGAATTACGATATTAGTAGATTAATCTTAAATTGAATTAATTAATTCGAATCTCTGCTTTCAAACACAAATCAATTTGTTCCTATTACAAAAGTTTCGAATATTTTTTCGAAAATTGAAGTTATTAATTAATGTTTTACAAAATTTAATATGAAATATAATTCTCTAAATTGTCTAGTTTATGTAGTGCTCAAAAAAACATTATTATATTAGCTGCTATAAAATCTGGTGGCATTAAACTAAAAAAAAATAAGATTTCTTACATAACATTTTAAAACCATAAACTGTTTTTAAAACTTTCTGTTAAATTCCATGTTCTTGGGGTAAAACTGCTGAAAAGTATCTCGAAAACTGACCATACGATTTAAAAATGTTTGCCATATTATGGATCAGCGTATTAGTTATATAAAAAAAATATGTTTTATACGAGCAGCCGTTTTTTTAGATAATTTTCGCACTGATAATAGTAGCGTCAATTTTGAATACACTCTAATATTTTAGAAATTAGAGGCCTAAAATAGCAAATTTTCTGACAAGTTTTAAGTAGAAAGCCGACCACTTACAATAAGCCAGTTTTTGTCATATCCCTGAGTTAAAAAACCTTCAGCTAAGACGAAGGGCAGCTATTAAATCTTTTCTTTTGTGACAAAATAGCACGTCTTGATTTGCTTGCTCATTATTGACATCAGCAAAACTTCTGGGAAAGTTTTGTTGTTGTAACAGTTCCATGGTTGTCGAAAATTCTTTCCAGTACAAAAAAAAACTCAGTTGATATAGCTGACGCTGGATTACCCTGCAATTATCATGGGAACGTGGCAGAGTTTTGTCATATTTACTACTTCCCTCTAAATATGTTTCAGATTTAGACCCCCTGCAACATCTTTCTATTTAAATACAAAAAATTATATTCGTAGTTAAACTCTATTTCTGTGTTACTAAAAGAACATTCTCAAATACCATCGCCATTTAATGCAAGAAAAAATTATTAATAGAAAAATTAAAAGCATAGGTGTACTTGTTTATAATTTGCTTTCACAAAATTTTTTGTGTTAAAATGGAGGGAAAATTTATTCGCCATAACCTCAATTTACTAAAATACCACCATCTTTTATCAAAATCCCTGAAGTTTAACCCACATATTCCAAGTCTGGTAACATTTTCAACATCTATCTTTTCATCACTTTTCTGTTGATACTACACAATTTATGAGATACAAAAGCTTTTGCTCAAAACTTGTTTTTATTCCTTTTTTTCCATCTTTTTGCGCTGGATTTCATTTGCAAAGCAAAAAAGAAAAAAACAAAAACTAGTTTTCTTCTTCCCCATAATACATGCATGCTGCATACACACTTACCTCATTTATTAGTTCTGTTTCATTTTCACCATTGGCCTCATCCAAATTCTCCAAGAGTTGATCTTCATTTAGTGATAAATCTTCATCGGCCATTTTTGTGGATAATTTAGTTAAATTGTTTGTACAAAAATAAGTAAAAGTTTATTTTTATTTTAAGGTATTTTTTTTGATTTTTTCAAAGCGTCCTTTTTTCTACTATGTATTTTTTTTATTAAATGACGTTGTACTTTTCCTCCGTTTCTCTGTATTTTCAGTGCTCTTTAATTATTTTTTCTTCGCCGAATTCGCTGCTGTCAATTTATGAAAAAAATATCCAATTCGCCCAAAATGGTGGTATTGTATGTTGTTGGTGGCAAAATCTAAATGGAAAAATACACAAGCACGCGTTAATTTTTTTATCACCATAAAAAACACATTATTTTAAGACATAACATATAGTTAACGGTAAGATTATAGTTTATTTTTATCACAATTTTCAATTAATATTTAATAAATTACCAATATTTTTATTTACTTGCAATTACAAAAAAGAGCAAAAAATCCGCCTTTCCAAAACGCACACAAACGTAAAAAGAAATTATTTTCTATTTTCGTTCAGTTTTGACATTTTGTAATTAGAGTTGCCAGATATTTCTTAACAAACGAAAAAACAACATTGTTATCATACAGTGTGACCTTTGAAGTAGTAACTTTTGCTTTTTAAAATGAGTGATTCGGAATATGAAGAAGAGGAATTTTTAGTATTTGCTGATTTTAAAAATCAGATATTTCCTGAACAACTCTCTGATGAAAATTCGGCTATTAAAATAATTGGTGTTGAAAGTAAAAATCCAGTGGCTGAAATTAATGGTAACATTTTTAAAGGTAAGTAGAATTAGTTTAATTAAATGAAATATGATTTCAAAATTTAATTTTATTTATGTATTACTTGGAATTTTAAGCTATGTATCGACTAATGCCCTATGTTTTTAGGTACATACGATTATGCCATGGGAACCGATGTATTTTTTGAAAAAGATGCTGATGCTCCACTGCCAGATCCACTTTATGAGCAAAGTTGCCGACAAAAATTTAAAGTAATTGGCAAAACCAACAAAGTCATAAATTTCCAACGTATATATGTTGAGAATATATCAGAGAAAAAAGAAAGTGTCGAAGATCCAGAAGGAGAAACATCAATGGATACTCCGACTGAAGATAATTTAAGATTAAATGTTACCTATGAAGAGGCAATTAAGCAATTTCCTAATGTCAATGATCCCCAGTGGAAAGAAAAGGATCTGTTTTAAATTAAAACAATTATTTATAAGTACATACTAATAGCTAAATATAAAATTAACTTAAAATTAAAACGTGCATTTTAATATTTATTGATTGTTTAAAAACTTTTTATTTTAGGGACATTACAAAACTAACGAATCATTTTTTTTATATTTTTCAGAATATTTTACAAAATGGAGGAAATTCTAGGACAGAATATGCGAACCCCTATAAATCTTAAACAGTTTCTATCGAACTACAACAAAATATTTAAACATCCGTATACCATACCATCGAAAGATATTAACATACAAGATGCCCTGCAACTTTCAAATGATGACGAACAATATAACACAGTTCAGGAAAATTGTTCGCTTGAGCATATAAAACAGTCAAGCGATCCACGAGTGGCCGAGTTTTTACCCGGATTTTCCGAAATACCACGAAAAACTACTGCAAACATTGATATAAAAAGCGTTAAATTAAAATCTTTTGAATTATTAATAAAACATAAGCAATGCAAAAAGCCAAGTGCTTTTCAACGTTCTCGTGAGTGTTTTACAATGTTGAAACCGCCTTCGGCTGAAGGAGAATCATTGCAAACTATACGACCTGGCGAAGAACTTTTAATATATGTACGGTTTTATAGACCGGCGCGTGCCACCCATATCGGTCGGACATTAGAAAAACCTGTTTTTTCTCAAGAATTTGCATGTCTTGGAAGGAATTTGTTGAGTGAATTACGTGATAAAGTATATTGTGTATGTAATAATAAAAGATTTTTCGATGTAAGCGAACATCCTGAAGATCCTTTACCAACTAAAGACGCAGATCCTGGATTTTTTTTCATAACAGATACCTTTTACAACGATAAACGCCATCCTGGGAATATGGATTACTCTCAAGCAATACGAAGTTGGGCAAAAAAAGCCAAAGGCTTAGATAATCTGAAATTTAAAGTAGCTCGTCTAGAAGAAACCCGTTTCATTGATCTTACTATAAGTTTAGGTTTTCCACAACTTTACCAGCATCATGGGAATTGTGAACATGTTTTTGTCTTTTCAAACATTGAGGTTATAACAAATCCATGTTTACAAGTTTTACCCTCATTATCCTCCTATCCATATGTACAAACGATTAGCCGTTTTAATACCAGAACATGTAATATATGTGGAAAGATGAATTATGTTTTCGTTGTCGAAGGCAGTAATCGTCAACTGCAGGATCCGGCATATTTATGCAAACAGTGCTTTATCTCTTTTCATTATGTGGATGGTAAAAAAATTGGAGAATTCTCTGCCTATCGCTTGAATGATGAATTACGAAATCCAGACGAAGAAAGTATTGAATTATTCAATGACGGCGAGGAGATTCCCCAAGAAATTATGAATGATGAATACAGTGACGAGATTGCTAATGAGATAATTGATAATAACTCGGATAATTCGGAAGAAATCGATATAATTATAAAAGAGGAAACAATTTGTAATATTGAAGACAATTAATTGCATTATGAATAAATATAGTATGTAATTTATAAAAATTAATTAAAAGCTGTGTCTATGTGTATTTTAGGTGTTTTAGATGTTGAGGCAGCATATCGAAGGACTATATTCAAAATCCTTTCTCTATCTTAGAAAACTCAAGTTCTTAGGAGAGCAAAAAAACTATTTATTTCGCTAATTCATAAGTCATATTAAATTATTTCTTCTGCAATATATTGTTTAATAAGAATCTAAATTGTAATAAGAATCTACATAACTGATTCTATATGTGGTCAAAATTTGGTGAAATTCTACTTCCACAAAGTGGGTCAAAAGATCAATTGAAATATAACTTTTGTTCTAGATGTTTACTAACACAAAAATTTTAAACTCAATTATTTCGAAAAGGCAAAATAATTATACACTATTGTTTTATTAAGGGGACGATATAATGTATTTTTTAAAAATTTGCATTATTTTATTGGAGAAAATTTTATTTTAATTAGTGACTTCGGTCGATTCCAGGTATGTGATGGAAATCGATTTTAATAACGAATCGTTTTGAAACCGAAAGGGATTGTGATGGATTTATTACTTTCGTTTTGTGTGTTGTTATTCTAATTTGATACTTTTCCATCGATTTTGATCACATTTGTTTACTAAATTCGATTAAATTACTTGATATTTCTCATCTGGACTGTATTTTGGAAGTAAATAATAACCCACTATATAAAAAATCATATTTCACACATACCTGATTATATGATGGATATGTTTTTTATAAATTACAAGCAATTAGTATTGTTTAATTATTTTTTTCTGGATTCTAACTGGTTAAAATTATAGTAGAGTGAATGGTGGAATGGTTCAAGCGGTATTATGCTTTTAAAATCTTGCAAATACTTCCATTTATATGGACGTATTGTAAATTGAACAGAATATAAAATCTTCGGATCAATATAACTTGTGTATGGTTTAATTCGAATAGGAAGGTCAACATTTATTTAATACATACCTACGCTACAATTTGGTAGATAAAATACTGACCTTGGTTCAGATACCTTAGACGACTTTCACATTAGGCAATTTAGTTGCGCAAGTCTCTTGGCCAACAACAAAACAA
Source organism: Calliphora vicina (assembly GCF_958450345.1). Taxonomy (NCBI): domain Eukaryota; kingdom Metazoa; phylum Arthropoda; class Insecta; order Diptera; family Calliphoridae; genus Calliphora; species Calliphora vicina. The sequence goes on from NC_088784.1 coordinate 76,621,350, forward strand.
ATGAAAAATTCGCTTCATTTTGAACATGCTAAAATCGTAAATATTTTCTAAAATAATTGTTCGATTATAGGGATTATCATAAATAGGTGTCCTCGGGATATGAAAAGCGGCTTCGCAAAATAATTGTTAGATGTTCCGTCGAAGACAATTTTATTTCAGACACATGCAAAATATCAATCGTATTACTGTATACCATACCATTTATACCATTAGTCTTAGATTCTAAGAAATCGTACCCGTTCAAAACCTTAAACGCCAATATTTATAAACATATGTATGGAAATTCACATTCTTTTAAATGACTCAATCCTACAATTGAATTTGGTAGACAGGGTAACCATAATCAACTGTCAATTATTATGAATAAAGAAGAAAGTAACAAAGAATAATGTAACAAAAACACACACAATAAAATAAAATTTGTTATCTGTGCGAAATGTTTGCATTTTTTGTTAATTTAATCATATATTCATCTAATACAAGATATAAACTAGTAGTATACACTTTTCATTAACAGTGACTAATTTCTATAGAAAAATAATAAGAATATTGTCTTTATTTATGCAATTAATAGCACTATTTTAAAGGTAAAAATACCCCTGCAAAGTGTTGAAAACAAAATACATGGTTACAGACAAATAATAAAAAAAAAACGAAATACTACACAAACATAAAATGAATTACAATAAAAGTGTATTACAACATGAAAGTAATAGCTTAACAGAAACAGTTGAATTACCAACAAATACAGCGGAAGCAGCAACAACATCAGCAACGATGACGACAAATGCCATAACATCGACAACGTCAACTAAAGAAAAGAAAGGAGGATGGTTTCATTCATTAACCAGACGTAAAAAAACACAATCACAATCATCCATAAATTATCCAAATCCATCAATACAAACAACAATGACGACAACAACACCAGCAGCTAGAGAATCCAATGGCATGGCAATCGCTGCCGATACAAACACTACCAACTATTTACACACAAATAACAATAATGAACCATTAATGAGATCTTGTAATGCTAGCTCATCCGCCGCCAATGAGGATTTAACATCAGCAGACATACCAAGCTGTAGCAGCAGTAGCGGTAATAATAGCGCTCGCAAACGTAAAGATGAAAAGAATGCATTTCAACGTTTTCGCAAGAGAATGGGTTTACGTTTTCCCTCCCTGAGACGTCACAAACACTCATCGATAGATGGGGCCACCACAGACGCCTCGTTCGAGTTTCTAACACACTCACCGATACACGAACCGCTGCATTTTAATTTCAAGCGCAGTAGTAGCAGTAATTGTGCCACTGCTGGTCTTTCCACCGATGACAGTGATATGATACCATTTACAAATGATTTTAAGCGTTTCATTAGGAAGAAATGGCTGGAACGTGAAGAGGGTCCAAATTTGATAATGTATGAAGCGAGTTGTGAAATGTTAAAGTATGTATTAATTAACAAACTACCCGTGTTCCCAAAAGATTTTTATATTTCTACACAATATATATTTCTTCACTAAATGTATATATCTACACCATTTCCAATTGTATTTCAGAAGTTTCTAATTGTATTTCAGATAATCCAATTGAATTTTAGAAATTTCTAATTATATTTTAGAAAATTCAAATTAAATTTCAGAAATTTCCAATTGAATTTCAGAAAATTTCCAATTATATTTCAGAAATTTCCAATTTTATTTCGGAATATTCCAATTATATTTCAGAATTTTCCATTTGTGTTTCAGAAATTTCCAATTGTATTTCAGAAATTTCCATTTGTATTTCAGAATTTTTAATTTATACTTAAAAAGTTTCTATGCAATTAGAAACTTTTTAAGTATAAATTACATAAAAAATGCATTCTCAAAGGTATGAATTTCAGAAATTTCTAATTGTATTTCAGAAATTTTAAATTGTATTTCAGAATTTTCCAAGTGTATTTAAGAATTTTCTAATTGTATTTAAGAAATTTCTAATTGTATTTCAGAATTTTCCAATTGTTTTTCAGAAATTTCTATTCATACCTTTGAGAATGCTTTTTTTATGTAATTAATTCATTGAATTAAATTGTGAATTATTCAATAATTCAAGTTTTCTGTAATTCAAATCCATTACAAAATAGCTTAAAAATGTATTGAATGATTAATTTATAACTGTTGGTTTAAAATAGATTTAATAAAATGTAAACATATTTTTGGGACTTATTTCTATAGTACTTTTTCAATTATTTATCTTTAAAATATTTAATCAAAATCAAATAAAGTTATAATCAAAATCAAACACAAAATAATAATGAATAATTTATTTCCATTTCAGCCAAGTCTGGTATTGGGGCGAAATATCACGACGTGATGCCCAAAAGCAATTAACAGACAAACCAACCGGTTCATTTTTAGTACGCGACTCAGAAACAAGCGGCTGCCAATTTACCCTCTCATTTCGCATTATCAATGTTACACTGCACTATCGTCTCGAATATCGCAATGATTATTGGCATTTTGAAGAGTTACAATACGAGTCCATTGTCGAAATGATTGAAGATATTTTGTATCGTTGTACAAATGATAATTTTGTTTGTTTCGTTAAGGTACCAAATGAAATGCAACCACCGTTTCCAGTTATTTTAAAATATCCCCTTAGCCGCTATTTAAATATGCCAAAATTACAGGACTTGTGTCGTCGTGCTATACAGCGGTCAACGAAACCGGATGATATAGCAAAAATGTCTATACCACCGGGATTACAAGAATATTTGGCTGAAAATAGAGAACTTGTGTTTTAAGAAGAAACTAAAAAACCATATATTAGTAATTAAGAGAAATATGCATAAAACCGAAAAAAGTATGAATTCATTTTACTAGTTATTTAATAGATTAAGTTTTTTTTATTATTTTTTTATCTATAACCAAAGATTTTCTATTATTTTTCTTATATGCTTAGTGAGCAAGACTTTTTGAACTTTCATATATTATTTACAAAGTAATCTTTTTTGTTAAATCAGTTTTAAATTGTTTATTAAACATTGGTCTATGGTATTCCTTTTATAATTACAAAAAAAAATTACATCACTATTTTATAAATTATTTATAAACATTTAAATATAGCTACATATATGTATGTATTTAATAGTAAAGTTTTTACTATAATTAACTATTCTGGTCCTAATTAAGCAATGCTTATTTTTATCTCATTGTCTTCCTTAAGTAAAACATAAAATACTAACAAACACTTAAGAAATTAGCAAAAATATTACTACTATTTAATAAATAACATGGAATCTAAAATTAATGAATGTCACAAATATTTATAGAGAAAAAAAACGCAGAAATTTATCACTTTCCGAGCCAAAGTCACTCACTATTTAAAATATTTAAATAGCAATTATGTATATTTTACAGACTTGGGTACGTTTGTGTAACTATTTAAATCGTAAAATAGTTTTCATATATCAAGTCGATATATTCAAAAATTAAAGAGCAAATTTCAGACCCTATTTCGATAAAAATAATTGTCGAACAGTTATTTTCAGTCTTTTACTTTTTGTGACTTAAAATAATTGGTAATAACTTACATTCGGATTTGAGTTTTTGGTCTCTGTAAAATATATTTTTATACCACTTCAAATAAATACAAAAGGGCTATATTATATACCCTTCACCAAAGTATAATTTAAGATAAAGAAAATTTTCGTTTAAAAAAAAATTTGGTTAAAATTTTTATAAAAAAAAATGAATGTAAAACAATTTTTTTATGTGAAAAACTATTTTTGAAAAAAAAAATAGTTAAAAAATATTTTCCCGATTTTTACCTATTGTCGGTCTGAATTTGAAATGTCTATCATTAAATATCCGTATTGCCTATGTTAATGACTTCGTAATCATCTGGATTATATCGAAAATTGGTCAAACATCGAGGTAGTCGTGCTTTTTTCTTTATATCTGGGCCGATTTTCACGAATTTAAATAGCTACCGAATCAGGACATTATCGGATATATGTATATTGATGTATCAATTATGTATTTAAGTTATTTTGGGGTTTCGGAATGTTGATTTCAACAGACAGACGGACATGTCTATATCTATAACAATCGAGATTTTGGGGTCGCATAAAGGCCTGTCACCGAATTCAAAAGTGGAATTAATTCCGTATTTCTCATCTTCAGAAAAAGTAAAATGAAAATTTCTTTCGGAAAGAGACCACATTCCGTTTTCAAAATAGAATTGATATTTCATTTTCATTGATTAAAATTTTTAATCAATTTCTGTGCCAAAAACTTTACTTTTGTTTTAATCTAAAAAAACTCTGTTAAATTAATATCAGAAATACAGAATTATTACTTTTGTAATTAATAAATTACACTGAATATTGAAGAAACTATAAAAACTACGGAAATAAAACCGGAAATGTGTGACAGGCCTGATAGGGAGTGTTCGAAAAGGCACTAGATTTTTGCATTACTGCCATTAATATGCATTAAATACGTTTGACGTAAAGAAATGATGGCTAATTTGCTTTTTCGAACGCTAAACTTTAGTTATAATGCAGTGATGCACTGTTACATACCAATCATGGTAGATGGTGATTAGGAGAAACGTTTTTTTGTTTATTCTATGATAGATTAGTAAAGAGGAATAAAATAACTTATGTATACTTAAATGAAAGGTATACTCTAGATTTCTCATGATCAAGGTTTTAAGAACGCACAATAAAGCCTTGCTAAAGGGTACCATCCCAAACCAAAACACAGATAAGTGTCAAATGTCTCAATAATAGATATCTTGTTATAAAACAAGTAAACCAGTTTAGAGCAGAGTCAGCCATAAACTTCTTTCTTTGTCTTTTTGACAAAAAAAGTGATCAGAAATTCATCTCTGTGTCTTAATCGATGGTATAAAAGCACAAATGATGTTAACACATTTTCATATATTTTATTTAAAATATTTGTCTTAATATCAATGAAACAATATCACTCACACAAATCATATTTAATATGCACAATTATTTTATGATTTTTATTTTAAAATAACCAAAAATATAAATAAAAAAATATTAATATCAAACTAAATAATCATTACATTTATACAAAAAGTAAATTAATTAAAATATTAGTTGTAAGTTGTAATTTCAATGTTAGTTTGTAGTATTCCAAAAGCAATTTTAATTAAAATACAACAAATTCTATAAATTATACTATTACATATTAAGAAAAGAATACTATACTATGCAGATATAATTTTTTTACACAAAGTTTTTTATACTATTTTAAGAGATGTTGTTTTCTATTTTTCAAAATACTCTAATTAATATCACTATTAAAAACATATATTGTGTACTGTTCAAATAAATCGTTGATATTGATGAGAATTTGTCACAAATATTTGATTTTAATTTTTAAATAATACTTATTTATCACAGAAAAGTTTTATCTTTATAATTTGTTGATTTTTACTAATTCATACTAAAACCTGTAGACTCAAAATATATACAGTTAGTAATCATCGAGCGCTCGCCCAAAATCCACAACAGACTTTAGCGAGATGCATTGGACGCTCTTGGGTCTCATCCAGAAATGGTCCTCATCGCATAAAATGGGCGAATCGAGCGTAAATACAAAATTGTCAAAGTTTGAAAGTCCCTATTGGAAGATCCTTTACTAATCATTATCATCTAAACATACACGTCTTTTATGTTTACTATGTTGACTTTTAAAGTTTATATATAAATTTACTCTCATTATTATTATAAAAATTACATATACTTATTGTGAATTCTAGTTTTATTTTATAATTATATTTTGATGTACGTATTCCTATGATCTTGATGTGTTAAAACAAAATGTTGAGATTTATGCACAAACTGTATAGGCCTTTTTTATGAACTATTTTATTTATTGTTATATTAGATTTCATTGAAGATTATTCAATAAAATAATTAAAAAAATATACTTCAGGTGTTTGATTTTATTAGTTTTCGATACCACCAAAAACCACATTTCCACGACAGCCGGTTCTACGCACCGGAATGACCCTAGGTCACTCGGCCAAGGGCTGTCAACTCAGCAATCACTGCTGCTACAACAACAACAGAGGGTTTCCGTTGCTGTCGAGGTCCTTTCCAAGATGTACTGGAACCCAGTCACTATTTAACCAATATTTTTTCTTTTTATTTCATTTTACCACACTAATTCAAATGAATAGTGGTTGTGATTTTTTGTATTTTATTAAGAATATTTAAAAATAGATGTAAAAATGTTACTTTAGCTTTAAGCTCTTGAAAATAATTTAGGTTTGTGCATTTCATTTAATTTAAGCTGAACATATTTAGTGTTATCTCGAGAATCATCCAAATTACAAATAAATTGACTAGGCATGTGACGCAGCTCAGTATCGCCATCTAAATAAAACAAAAAATAGATAAATTATAACCATACATAAATAGAAAGCTGCGGTAATATTTGTACATACCAATAACTAAGAACTTAATAGATTTTGTTCGTCTATTGATATATTCAACCTTTCCAGCCATGTGATTTGTATAAACAAGCTGTTTCTTCTCGTTAAAAAACGGTATCTTAAAAAAATACAATTTAAAATAAGGTTACACTCTTTTTTTTTAGATTATTTTAAGAACAAAGTTTACCTTGAAAATTACTATATCACCAATTGTGGGCATGTCTTTCAATTCAGTAGAGAATGGTAAAATTTTATGGATTTGTATATCATTTATAGAATTGGAATGCGCTGTAGACGTATTAACTGTAGTATTGCAATTGTCATCGGTTTCATTTAAATCAATTATATCCGATATTTCCTCGATATCTGATGATGAATCATTAACATCACCATCTACAGTTAAATCTAGTTTTTCCTGGACATTCTTTTTTTGCACCTCATTATCCTCATCTTCTATATCTATACTCAAATCAACACAGTCCACTGACATTATGGACGTTTCCTGCATTTGGGATTCAGTCTGCGACTTTATAACATTTGTCGTTTCATTGCTAGACTCAGCTACATTTTGAGCGATTGTTGTACTGCCCGTGACATTGCTTGTATTATTTAAAGAACTTTTTTCATTCAGAGAATCTGTCTCCTCGGTAATTTCAGTTGTTTCAATTGTTTTTTGCTGTATTTCGATTTCATTTACTTCAGTTTTCTCTTCGGAGGGAGATTGTGGATCGGTTTTTAGTATAATAGGAGGCAATATAATTTGTTCTTGTATTTCCAATACGGGTTTCTTAGTTGCATAATTTTCAATGTTTTTTGATTTCAGATTAAATATTCTTGGTTTTTGTGTTTTTATGTCATTTGTCAGCTCACTTAGAGGACAACGGAAATATATGCGTGCCTTAGTAGATTTTGGGGTCTTGAAGGGATTGTTCGGATTAGGCGTACTGGTAAGAGTGTTTACATTGTTGCGCTCTTCTAGCAATTTACTTTCGTTTAAAAATGTTGATGAAGGTATACTGGAATGACGTGCTGTAGTTGCCTTTGTTCCATCGCTAACTAATTAAATTATAATAATAAGAATGAGTTTCTAATAAATAACTCTCTAAGGCTGATTTCAATATATGCTAGGAGCAATAATAGTGTGTGCTATACCAATGCTACAAGGTGTCATAGTGAATTCTATATTCGTTGGTTCTATAGTTGAAACCACAGATATAGTTAGTCTATCGTTGAAACAAAACTTTTAAAAAGTCAACTTTTCGAACTTTCTACTTTTTAAAATGTTTGAATAGTCGAAGTTGAAACCACAGATATAGTTAGTCTATATCTATAGTTAAAACCACAGATATAGTTAGTCTATCGTTGAAACAAAACTTTTAAAAAGTCAACTTTTCGAACTTTCTACTTTTTAAAATGTTTGAATAGTCGAATTTTCAACTTTAGCTATTTATAAAAAGTCGTCCTTTTGTTAATTTTAATGTAAAAAATATATGGTTGCCAGTTCTTTTTGATGAGAAAGAAGTTTTTAAAATTTGTACAACAAAAATTTAAAAAAAAAAAATTTAATATTTCAACTTTTTTTTGGACAACGTAATCGATTGTTCGACTTTATACCCAACAGAACCAAATTTTTGATATTTTGTTTTCCATATAAAACTATAACTTGCCCAATGCCCAAACTCCCTAAATATATAAAGGGTCTTCCGTTAAGAGCTACATATCTATAAATTTAAATAAAACAACGTGTGTGTAAGATATCATCGACAGTTTTTATTCGTTCGAAAGGCCTATCGATGCTTATATATGGAATACAACATCGTGCAGCTTCGCCAGGTGGCGCTTATCCGAAATATCCAATTTTAAGATAAAGTTTGAAAACAATTTATGTTGAACAAATTCTCAGTCATATGTGGGCCGATTATCCGGAATTTAAGTAACAACATAAGCGGGTCTATAGTGAATGTATTGATGTATCAATCATGTATGTAACCAAATTTCAGGAAAATTTAAATTTTTCTACTCAGTGAAATATACAATGGGCATTTTGAATATTAATTCAAGTAGAAGTAATTTCAAATGTAATTATATCTTAACTGGCGCCAGAAATTAAAAATATTAGCATTATACCACAGATATGACAGTTGTCAAAAAACCAATACTATATCTAACGGTATGGTTGTTTTGATGTTCTGCAACCACTTTTCAATGGTTGTGGTTAGACAGCGAATAATTTTTAGCTGTAGCATCACAAAACTGTTGCTGATTTCAAGTGAATAAAACAAACAAAATGTTGATTAAGCTTACATGTTTTTTCCACTCCATTTTCTTCAAACTCAAAAGTTTTCTTGTCCTTTGGCGTGGAAGTAAGACGTTTTTTATCAGCATTCTTATGATCCGTAGAAGTTTCCTTTACATCTGCTGACTGTTCGGTGACTGTAACTTCAGATTTTGATTCACAAGTTTCAATTTCTACCATAGATTCTTCATGCATCGATGGAACAATTGATACTTTAGATTTTTTGGTTTTCGATTTTTTAGTTTTGACCTCCTCGTCGAGAACTTGCAGGGGTGATACAATTGGTGGTTCACTTGTACTTGTGATTTCAGAGAACGTATTGTAATTTTTCGAACGCTTAGCTTTGTTGGTCAATGTGCAAGAAGGATTGGTGTTTGCCAAAGAATTGTACTTGCGTTTAATTTGTGAATCCTCTATTTGTTGCTGAGCTTTAAGTGAGGTTTCTTCATCGCCGGATTCCTCAGATGACTTTTCAATGTTCTTACATTTTTTGGACTTTTTCTTTTTTCTCTTTTCCAGGGATTCTTTTGGCACAAATGCTCTAATTATAAGGGAAAATAAGATTTACTTTGGCTTGTGCATAAAAATATATACATGTCACTTACTTAAGATCGTTACAGAATTTGATAATTTCAATTGACTCTTGCGGTGGCAAAAAGTACCCATCGCTGAGGAATCTAACAGAGTCTACATCAAATAAAAACTCTACTCTTTTCTGTAAGCATGCGACACTTTTCCAGTTCGGATCGACCAAAACACAGGTCATTTTTCTTTCATCATCAAAGAACGTTGATAAATCAATTTTAATCGCTTTTTTGTTCATAATTAGAATAGAACTACCGTTTAATTTGTGGTATTTATTTCAATAAGTTGTTGTTAAAGGTGAATTTATTGTAAGGTGGTGTGGATTCTACAACAAGTACAAGAACCACTTGCAATTTCTTTTTGTTTATGTTGTGTGATTTGTCAAAGTTTGCCTGTTGTTTTTGTTTCCTCTACGCGTGTTGTAGCTTTCGCGGCAAAAAACAGTTGTAATTTTGACAGCTCAACAATCAAACCGACTAAAAAAAATTCAACGGCGCTGTCGATACCACCTTATAGTAAAATTCTTATAAGGTGGTTGTAGTTCTCCATAAACAACAATTGGTCATATGAAATGTCAAAAAAGCAAATGAATAATTAAAAAAATATGTATTGAAACTTAGAATAGTATTGATAATTGAGTAATGGTGGTTTAACTAATTTATATAAAAAATACATATTTTGTTAATAAGCATAGATTATCTACATATAAAAACAAGCTTTGACAGCCGCTACACCAAACAAGCGGAAAAAATGTATCAGCTGTTTGACTGACTCCACCTTATATGAATTCGCGTTGATACAGCAAGGAGATCAAGGTGCATTTAATAAGGTGCCATCGGCAGCACAGCTGATTATAGAAATAGCACGTACAAATGTCAAACTACATATATAAAAAATATTCGCCCGTACGTCCGTATATCAAACTCTATATATAAAAAATAAGTGAATTCGCCTGTATTTATTTCAATTCGCCACTGCTGTCACCTTGTTAAATACGCCTTGAAGGAGATTTTATGTAAATTCGACAACAAAAATCAGCAACGATTATAGGAAGCTAGCACGATTTTAGATTTTTTATGATAAATACATATGTAATTTATTTGTATTCAATTTATATAACCATTCCCTAAGGGCCATTTATAGCTGCTTTATAAATTAATTAATTAAATATATTTACTTTTAACAAAAATAGTATAAACAATTACGTGTGCCAAGATATAAGAAAAATCTAAACACCGGTAATGTAAACGAGGGAATTTTGTTATCTCGTTTACGTGAATCGAATGGCAGCACCGGAAATGAAAATGAGTTTATTGTGAATCGAGTTTCAACGAAAACCGGCAGCGATTTTATCAGTGGCAATGAAAATCAGCAAAGATTTTTGGAATTTTATCTAATGAAAACTTTCAACGATTATGAGAATAAAAACAAAATCTATTAGAAAAGTCTTTGAACGTAATATAATTAAATTTGTTAATATGTATTATATGAATAACCTCTCTTCCTGACAAATCTTTGTTCTTCCAAAAAATCTGGTATTCCAAATTTCATAGAATGAAATTTCGAATGTTCAGTTTCAGGGCATAGACTTAATAGGAAATGCAAGTATACATTCCATTGATTGAAAAAACATTCCGTGCAAAAAATTATTTGAACTTATCGCGATATTTTCTTTATGCTGGATTTGTCGCGATAAGCTTTTATATCATATAAATTCCATAATGTAATAAATAGTTTGTATTAATTTACAATTTAATTTCTTCTTTTTACACTGCAGCCACACGATCAAGTTTTTCTTGATAGTTTTTTACATATATTGTTTGTCAAAATTTATAAAAATTGAAAGCGGTGACGTAGGCAGCACGCAACTTGAAAACAATTTTAGTACAAATTGGACATAAAAATGTAATCAGCTGTTTTCTTGAATGAAAAATTGAACACCAACTTGAATGTGAAATTGAATGCAAGTTCGTTTCAATTTCTAAAAGTGTGAGTGTATTAGTAAAAAAGTGTGAGTGTATTAAAACTTGAAAGGCAAAACTTGATCGTGTAACCCCCAAGTTAGAGCATAATTATGTTTCAAATTAATAAAATTCTACATCAGCTTCATAAGATACGAATATTTGAAAATACAATTCCTTAATTTTTTTCAATATTCCAAAAATTTAAATATCGAACAATATTGAGAGTTTTTGTCTCTAAAAGTATATGTTTCCCGAATATGACCAAAATCGGAAGACCCAATCTTAATTTCCTTGTAATGTCCTATGAGATTCATGATATATGCCCCAAAGATAAATACAATTTTAAACAAATTCAACAAATACAAATAAAACAAAAGTGTGGCAACACTTTTGCAAAATAATAACCACCATTACACAGAGTTGTATTTTATGTGTTTGTGTGTTGTTTTCGACATTTTGCTTTTCTTTTTTTGCGAATTTCATTTGCACTCTTTTCGCCGCCGTGTTTTTATCTCGTCTGCCCAATAAACGTGGGAAAATTTGTGAAATTCATTGACTAAAAAGCGGTTTGTTTTATTAAATTACAATTTTTCATATAAATTGTTTTTGTGAAACTGGTAGAAATAAATATTTACAAAAATACGCAATTATAAAAGGAGTTGTTTGACAAAAGAACAACAATTTTAGCAGCAAATATAAAAAGTACATCAAAAAGTTTTACCAGTCTTTTTTTTTCTATATAAAAGAAGGCGTGGGGATACACACTGTAAAAACCAAGACAAAGCAATAATTGCAAAAAAAAGAACGGAAAATTCAACTCTTTCAATTCTTTTAAGAAATAAAAGTTAATTTTTGTAACCACGTGAATGGAAACAAAAGTTTGTTTTAAATATTCGACAATATTTAAATCTAGCAATTGATAAGAACATATACACACTTCTTTATACATATAAAACGCGCTTTTCAAGAAAATTTTTTTTTAATTGAAAATCCAAGCGTTGCCGCTGCACGTCACTTGTGTAAGAAAAAGTAAAGCGACTCACATCGATTTTTAACCGGCTTCATAAGGAAAAAGCGAAACTCACACCCCTTCAACAATAAAATTAGCATTTAATACGTATTTAGGGTTGTTTTGAATTTAATTAATCAAAACAAATATGGGGGCCTATTTATCGCAACCCAAAACAGACAAGGTGTCCACAGATGAATCCAACAATTATTTGTCTGTTGGTGCATCGTCTATGCAAGGCTGGCGTAACAGTCAAGAGGTAAGTTTATAATAAAAAACACATTTATGCAAGTTAATTTATAAATAATTTGGTAAATTTTGAGATTTTGGCGGCTACGTAACGTAAATATCTAATTAAATCCCAGTCGATTTAGATGGTAGTAAAGGGTTCATCGGGAAAAACATGTTTTTTTTTATAACTGACGCTAATCACAAATATGTCAAACGTTTTAAAATCGTACGGGCAGTTTTCGAGATATTTTCACTTTTAGTTTTATGAAATTAATTGCAAAATTCTATTTTTTCAATTTATTGTCAGGTTTTTATCACAGTTAATATATTTGTTTCGAATAGTAAAATCATTAAACACTATTTAAAATATTAAAAAAAATAATTCCAAAATTAAGCTCAAGATGATCCGATAGGCCACAAAATTTAAAATTGTTTAAGAGTTTAATATACCCTACTAAATTATTAATGAAATCTTTCCTTAGGATGCCCACAATTCAATATTAAATTTTGATAAAAATACAGCATTCTTTGCTGTATATGATGGCCATGGCGGTGCTGAAGTATCAACATATTGTGCCGATAAATTGCCGCAATTTCTAAAAGCTTTAGCTGCATATTTAGATGGCAATTTCGAAAAGGCTCTCACAGAAGCTTTTCTGGGTTTTGATAAAACTTTATTGGATCCAGAAGTTATTGAAACTCTAAAAATTTTAGCTGGAGAAAAGAATTTTGTTGATGGTGATGACAGCGATGCCATGGAAGATGATGAGGATGAAAATTTGGCTGAACTACACGAGGAAGGGAATTTGCCGCTAGATGAAGTAATGGAAAAGTACAAGGGACATCCATCGATGCCATCATTGAAAAAACTAAAAGATAGCAATAGTTCTAAGCCACAATCGCCTTTCTTGCGAGGACGTCGTGCCGCTGCCGTTATTGCTGATGCTGCTAATCGAGCAGAACTAGATCCTGAATCCAAACCGGAGGGCTCATCAACTTCCAAAGCTGCCTTAGCAGCTCTAAATGGTAATAATACAAAAAAACTAATTAAACACTTGTATATTTTATTTATTCTTATATTTCCATATTAGATGATGGTCCTAGTTCTTCGAAATCTTCGCCATCAGGTACTAAAATGGAAACTGAAGAAGATTCTACAGTTAGCAGCAGTAGTTCTAGTGCCAGCAAATCGAATAGCAACAATAATTCGGCTAAAAATGCTGCTGAGGCGGAGGCCTCAACCACAGTAGAGGTAGCAGAGACCGCCATAAATGGCCAAACCACAGATGCTGTAGTTCCCGATTCATCTGCCTCCAAGGAAAATGAACAAAATGGCAGTGTATCTTCGTCAGAAGTGAAAAAGAAGGATGTTCCAACCACATCTTCGTCCAAAGAGGATGCAATTGTCTCGGGTTCGAGTGATGCCAACAAAAAGGAACTCAAACAAAATGGCAGTGTAGAGTCGTCTACAAAGTCACCAGCGAAACAGGAAGCCAATTCTTCAACTATTACATCAACCAGCAAGTCTAAGAAAAATGCTAAAATCGAGGAAGACGACGAAGACGTTGATTTCGATGGTAAGTTATTGAATTTATTTTATTCCTATTCAATGTAATGATAAAGCCATAATTGTTCAAAAATTTATATTTAAAAATTTCCGTTTACTTTTAGCCAACGAAAGCAATGCTCGCCAGGCCTTAGAATACTCATCCGAAGACGAGGAGGAGTTGGGTGAAGACGACACCACAGATGAAGATGCCGACTATGATGACGATGAAGTCGAGGAGGATGATGAAGAGGTAGAGGACGAAGAGGATGAAGAATCCTATTTGGCAAATGAACAATTTTGTGCCAATATGATTGAAGAGCCTGGCAAGGATAGCGGCTGTACAGCTGTTGTTGGTCTACTTAACGGTCGCGATTTATATGTAGCCAATGCCGGAGATTCACGTTGTGTTGTCTGCCGCAAGGGCAAAGCCATCGAAATGAGTTTAGATCACAAGCCCGAAGATGATGAAGAATCATCACGTATTATCAAGGCTGGTGGTCGTGTTACTTTAGATGGACGTGTTAATGGTGGTTTAAATTTATCACGAGCATTGGGAGACCATGCCTACAAAATGGTAAGTTGATGATAAAAACCAAATGTTTTATTTCTTCACTAATATATTTTATATATTTTTTTTTGAAGAATCATGATTTACCCGCCGAAGAACAAATGATTTCCGCACTACCAGACATTAAGAAATTAATTATATCGCCCGATGATGAATTCATGGTTTTGGCTTGCGATGGTATTTGGAATTTTATGACCAGCGAGGAAGTTGTCGATTTTGTACGTTTACGTATCAACGATGAAAATAAGAAAATGTCGGAGATTTGCGAGGAGTTATTCGAAGCCTGTTTGGCTCCCAACACCTTGGGCGATGGTACCGGTTGTGACAATATGACTGCTGTTATTGTACGTTTCAAGCCATCCATACTTGAACTGCCGACGAAACTCAATCCCAATGATGCGGAAGATGTTTTGTTGGCTAAGCAAGAGGCCGATGCCGAAAAATCTGGCCAAAAGGCACAAAAACGTGCTGCTTCACCCACCTCAGATGATAATGATTCCAATGAAGCCGAAAATAAAAATAAACGTTTGAAGACTGATGGTGATGTTGAGGAAAATAAGACCTCCTCTTCCTCCTCCCCCAAAACTAAATCATCCTCCTCCTCGAGTATGCCTGCTAATAGCACAGATGCTGCATCCAGCAACGAAAGTAGCACAACATCAGCTGCTAAGGAGGTACAAAAAGATTGCGACAGTGCAGTGGCATCATCAACGTAAATTGTAGATTATTTCGGGATTTGATTGTGAGTATGCTTGATGATGTGGGTGGTTGGTTGGCTGGCTGGTCAAAGGTAACAAATTGTCATGCCATACAACTGCATCTACAACTACTGCTCACACTCAATCTCTTACATTTTCAACATAACTACAATGCATACAACTAAATACATATAATATGTCTCTATATATAATAATTATACTAAGTTGGTGTGAATTTTTCCTCCCCCTAACCTAGAATTTAAGTTTATAAGGATACATTTTCAAATGAAAAGCAAAATAAATTAATTTTTACACAAACTTCTGACTCCCTTTTATCCCACAACAGAACTCTCTACCACAACATAAACATACCAACAACATTTTAGAGTAGACTCAGAACGTGTAAAACCGCTATAATAACAATTCTTGTTCTCGTAATTCTATTGTCGGGTCTGGTCAGTTTGTATCTATCTGCCTAAAACCTTAAAACTTTTTCACTTTTATCGAACCTATATAAACAATTTTAATTGTATTTTAAAAGTAATAAAAGAAAACAAACAAACAAAACAATGCATAAACATTAAATTCATTATTTTCATTTTTTTTTATTTTAAAGTAATTGGAAAATTGCTCTTAGAGCATTAAATAAATATATCTATAAAATTAATAAACTTTGTATGTGTAAAGAAAGACGAAGAAAAAAAAGCAAGTGGTAAACTTGAACTCAAAATCAAACATATTTTTTTGTAATTTTAAGTTTTTAATTATTATTTTTATCATAAAATTTGCGTTTTAATTAAAGGAGAAAATATTTTTGTTTAGTTTCTTATTTTTTTTTTTTATAAAATTACAATAAAATGAAACAATAATTAAATATGTAGTCATTTACACATTTAAACTGCAATCATACACACACCCAATTGCAAACATACAACAAAACAGTATAATAATAATAAAAAATAAAAACAAAGTAAATTCTATTATATATAAATATTGAAAAATATTAATTATAATAACAGTAATAAATAAAACCTATAAATTTATGAATAATATTATTATTTTCTTTCATTTGTTATTCATTAACACAAATATTCGTATTAGTTAAAATTGTATTTTTGTAGTACGATTTTCTAAAATTTATTTACGAAAGTTTCATATTTAAATATTTTATTTAGTGGAATGTTTTCCTTTTCGAAAAATGTAAATATCCCTTTTGTAATGGCAAAATTCTGTGGGCGATTTGTAGCATTCGTGATTGAATAAGCAATCGTATCGAAAAATTATTTCGATATTGAAATTATAAATAAATTTCTAGCTTGATATCGAAATTTTGAAAATTGAAATTTTGGTTTTACTTTTTCTGCAGAAGCGAAATGCGGAATTAATAAATATCACTTTCGATCGGATGGGAATTCTGTGACAGGCCTGATATAGAGATGTCATTGTCAAAAACCTAAATCTGGGAGCTAATTACCGCAGTCGAACACAATCGAATACTTATTCCTCATATCGCTGCTCTTGCCCAAGATGCCGATTAGGAACCCGGAACATCGAACATACGACGTGCACGAGGTTCCTAAGCAGAATTTTGGTGAAAGATTTGCAGATGTTCCCTTATAAAGTGCAGACCTACATCATTAGCTGTTGACCGCCAAACGCGTCTAACCTACGCTCATCCTGAATCTCATCGGAAAGGTGGACGATTTTTCATCGAAAATTATCATCAGCGATCGAAAATAATCGTTTTTGAGAATATCCCACATGACTATATCCCACTCGCATCCCACTAAGTGACCAAAAAGTTCCTCAAGGAAAAGACCTAAGCTTTATTTTTATAAAAAATGCCCCATTTTGAAAAAAAAATCCAAAATGTTTTTGATTTTGGAAAAAAAAATTACAGAATTGAAGAAATAGCAATCTAAACTATTTGGACACATTTTGCTAAGAACAATAGGTAATAAGTTAATTGGGTGAGTAAAAACAACTGTTTGGCCAAAATGTAAAATTTTTACCCCCTCTAACTCAGACAGTTCTTGATCGATCTTGTTGAAAAACCTGGTGCAAATTTCATCCTGATCGGAAGACATCGATTTCAAAAGTTGGTTGGTTCACTTGACATGAAATCCCTCATATATTAAATATGAAATTTACAAATTTTCCTTCGGTTTTGTTAATTTTGTCTGTTCATTTTTTTATGCACTGGCAATTTAAATAAGACTGATCTAAATGATATTCTAAAAATTTATGTGAGTGCTGTGAATAATTTATCAGCCCAATCATGAATAAAAAATCCTCTGCAGTTTTTTCCCATTTTTAACACTGAATTTGAATAGGGAAAATGGGAACTGGGAAAAAACGCCCGCTGATTTTTTGTTCATGATTGGGCTGCATATGCATTACCGGGTTTTTTTCCTAAAAAATGTATAACAAGTAAGAGAGCTATATTCGGCTGTGCCGAATTTTATATACCCTTCACCAAATTATACTTCAAAATACAAATTTTAAATGTTTTTAGGTAAACAAAATTTATTTTTTTAATTTTTTGTAAAAAAAATGTTATTTAAAATTTTTTTTTAAATTTTAATTTATTTTTTTTTAATTTTAAAAAAAAAATTAAATTTTTTTTTAAAATTTTAAAAAACAAAATTAAATTTTTTTTTTAAATTTTAAAAATTCGGGTTAAAAAATAGTTTTCCGATTTTGGCCCACTGTAGGTCCAACTTACTATGGTCTTATATACGTCGTTGCAAAGGTCTTTGAAATATCTATCGTTAGATATCTATATTGTCTATATTGGTGCCTATTATTAATTAAATTAAATTTTCGACTGTAGTCGAAATAGCTGATCGAACGAATTGTCATTTGGTATTATGGCGCACATTCGTTGCTTACAACTTAGACCTGCATAAAATTAACGAAAATATTTCAGGTAGTGATATTTGGTCCACCAAAAACAAATAAAATTTCAAATACTTACATTTTTAACAATTTTTTTAAATTTTATTTACAGTGTCGAAAGCAAAATTGTGTAACTTATAATACGAATTTTACATTCGATAGTTGATATTCGATAGCCAACGAATATCATTTGTCGAATGCAACTTATAATAGGGGCCATTAATGACTTAGTAATCCAGATATAGGTAAAAAATCGAGGTTGTCTTGGTTTTTTTCCTCATATCTCAGCCATTTGTGGACCCATTTTGCTGATTTTAATTAAGAAACTTCTCGACAGAATTATTGAAGATTTGGATCCTGAAGATATCTGGGGTCTTCAGAAAATTGATTTCAACAGACAGGCGGCCATGGCTTAATCGAGGATAAGGATCCAGAATATATTTATTTTTTTTTTATTTATTCATTCAGTAACAGAATCCTAGCCAATAGGCCATAATCGGTTCCAATTATACTACTCACAATTTGATTATACATAAAATAATAATAAAATTAAAAGATATCAATATATAATTTGAAAATTAACTCATAGTAATGGGATCAGCAAATAACCAATTAAATTAATAGATAATAATAAAGACATTTAAACTACAAAAAACAAAACCTCACAAAATTGTAGCCAACAAAATTAAAGTGAGAATACATACTCTATATTAAATGATAAATATAGAGTATATATATATATACTTTATAGGGTCGGAAAATTATATTGTGGAAATTACAAACGGAATGACAAACTTATATATACCCTTCTCACGAAGGTGAAGGTTATAAAAATATTAGAAATTTGAAAAATACAGATATCAAATCACAATCAAAACGCGTGAGTTTCAGAACATGCAGAAACAACTTTAGCGATTTGCTACTCACATGTGATTTGACAATCGTGCGAGTGTCAGAACATACCTGATAGTCTTCCAAAAATGTTGAATTGTATTGGCACTCACTTGTATTCTGAACAAAAACTATCGGTTCAACCTATTTTGTTAATTTTGTTTACACATAATATATGTACATAGCTATCAGTAATAGTAACTATTTGTGCCAAATTGAATTTTTGTAAAGGTCGGACCTATTTAATACAGAAAGAACATTTCTGGTCCACAGAGAATATTTGGGGACAATTTCATCTCCCTAGGGCTATCATGCCTTCAACATAGAATAGTAACATGATCGCCATGATTGAGTAATATAACAATACATGCATGGCTCAATCACCATTATCACGGTTTTTTATGTTTACATTTAATTAAAAATTGTATTACACTTTATGATCAATTTATTTATTTAAAGTAATACATAACGTATTATCAGTAATATCTTAGTATTCATTAATCTTCAAACGGAATTCTGTTAAACATAACTCAACGTCTGTATACAATAAAAAAAACACTAACAAATAAACGAAACAATTAGATTTACAGGTTTAAATATTCCTTAATATAATCATTATAATAATTTAGAAAAATCACTTTTAAATCATCAGCAATTATTTCGAGAGCCCATAGCATTTCGTTCATAGCGGCTTTAGAACATTTATACTTATGTTTGGCCAATAAATCCCACAAATAACTCATTAAAATTACATATTCAATTGAATTTACTGAACTCTCAGTTTTGGTGACATTTAGAGCATATTTCAGCATATCAATCATATCACAATAGTCCTGATCGTTAAGAGGAACATTAACTGTGAAATAAAGTCAAATTATTAACAAATGTACATGAATATACTTGTAAACATTACTTACTTCTGGGTAACTTAAACCATTCATTCACCAATTTCGTGGCTATATAAGACCTAGCAACATTTAAACCCAGCAGATATTTGTCCGATTCTTTAAATATCTGATACATACGGCGTCTGGTAGTTGATTCCATTATTGTATACATTAGACGGTACATCTCGTGATACCATTTCATGGATTGTTTGCAACCACACGCGGTACAATAGAGAGTCGTTTCTATGTTAGCATTTGGACTATCGCTTTGCCACCAATTTAATGTGGGCTTTTCCGGTATATTGGGTACATATATTTGTCCACACTTGCTATTGTCACAACGATATTGATGAAATTTGTTCTGAAATATTAAAAAAATAATGTTTCTCAAGGAAAAATGTCTTGGTGTTTTAAAAACAAACAAACAAACGACTTACAAACTCCACATCTTCGCTATCCTTTTGTAGACAATTTTCACATTGACATTCGAATTGATATGTTTGTTGCAGTTTTTCCCGTCTCGCCTCACGCTTACCTTTGCGATAGTCCACATCATAGCAGTTTGTTATCTCCTCGCCCTTACTGAGATTACGCAAAGCATATGTACTGATGAAGCGACCCGAAAATTTCGGTTGAAACGATTGTACACAAGAATGATTGCACAAACTCAAGTAGGGCAGATTCAATGATGCCACATCATCGTAGTAGCTAAAGAAATGCATAAATCCCAATTTCAAATGCCAAGGACTCGACCAGACATTTTCATTTAACATATGGAAGTCGGTTGTGGTTAATAGCGTTAATGGCCTGGGTAAGATTGTCGTTAAGGTATGGCCATTTGATATGGACTGACCAATATGACGTAATATCAAAGAACCTGTTATTAGTTCCCAATCAATGAGTTTGTTCGTTGCATTCAAAACCTCAAAGTATTTGGTATAACTCTTGAGATAGACAACTAAATGGTGAGAGACTAAGGCGAACCATTGTATATCCATATTCGACCTTTTATTCAAATGAGTTATCATGCGCAGGGACTCAGCGTATGGAATATTATTATTTTTCCAAATATCACCACCTTCTGTGAGTTCACTCCATAGTTCGGATGTTGAGCTTTTATTGTCCAGTTTTAATTCGTCCAGTATGGAGTAGAGACCATTATCGAGTACGATTCTTAATGCTAAGTGAGCAATGCCAACATGAGCAAATAATTGAAAACGATATGCCGGACATTCGTACACATGTATAAAGCTATGGAGTTCTTGGCACTTTAGAGAACAATAATTTACCCGACCACGGCAGTGTAAACAAGGAATGGGTATAAAATTCGCCGAGCCACACTGATGGCACACTCGACGTGTATCGCCAACGGCTACGAAAGCCGATGCTCTTTCGGTGAATATCAATTGATTCTTTTCGATCAGACATTTTGCTTGCATACGGCGTCCATTTTCTGCAGTGATGCTGTAAGTAGTAATATATTTTATGTTTTATATAAAATTTTGTTGAATCTCTCAAATAAATATCTTGGTGTAATTTATGATTCTAAACTCAATTTTAATTATCATATGAATGGTAATAAAGCTTATTTTGAGAAGATTCAATCGTAGGTCTTTATGTAGAGCAATTTCAGATTTAATAGTAGGTCTTAATGTAGTCAAATTTTAGCTTAAATCATAGGCCTTTATAGAGTGCAATTTTAGTTACAGGAGTAGGTACTAATGTAGTCCAATTTTAGCTTCAAGAGTAGGTCTTAATATAGTAAAATTTTAGCTTCAAGAGTAGGTCTTAATGTAGTCCAATTTTAGCTTCAAGAGTAGGTCTTAATGTAGTTCAATCGTATTAATGTTGTCAAATTTTAGCTTCAATCGTAGGGGTTTGTGTAGTCCAATTTTAGCTTCAAGAGTAGGTCTTAATGTATTCTGATTTTAGCTTCAATTGTAGGTCTTTATAGAGTGCAATTTCAGCTTCAATAGTCAGTAGTCAAATTTTAGCTTCAATCGTAGGTCTTTATGTAAAACAGTTTTACCTACTCGTAGGTCTTAATGTAGTACAATTTTAGCTTCAATCGTTCAAAAAGAAATTACGCGATTTTAGACATTTTCAATTTTATTGACTTACATTTCCTGAGTTTCTCTATTAAGTGGAATTTCTTTCTCCGCCATTAAATCTTCCGGCTTATCAACCATTTCCCCTTTAAGTTCATCGAAAGCTTTCAAAAGTTCCCTGCGTTCCTTCTCGAAACCATTATTCAATGTTAATGCCTCCAGCTCATTTAAATGTTTTTCAGCTCTACTCAAATCTCGCATTTTGATGCTACAATAAGCTTGTCGTACTATAATTTTATGACGCAATGTCTCAGGATAACCGAATTTTAAGGCACACACACAGTCATCGTAGGCTTGTTGATAATAACCGAATGTTTGTAGAGCCGTAGCACGATTAGCAAATCCTAATGCCAATTCGTCACTTTTGGTATCCAATGCAGCATATATGGCATCATTATAGAGACGACAAGCTCCCAAAACATTACGTTTATCTCCTTTGGCAGTGAATAGACGATTGCCCTGCTGCCTTAGATCTTTGGATTCTTGAATTTTTTCACTGTTTTCTTTTAAGGCAAACTCCATATTTTCATTTTGTTCCATGGTCTGTAACCATTGAAGCGATAAAACACGTACAAATTGGCTTTTCTTCTCCGGCATAAGATCGTAAAGGAGACGCATAGTTTCAAACTCATTTTTATATGTTTTAAAATCAATACAGCCACCTTGTACCGCAAATAACGACAACAATTTAGAATCCATTTCGTTATTTAAATGAGTTGCAAGAGTGTCTTGCCGATTTATCTTTAATGAGAAGCCAGCTTATGTTCTTGACATAAGGTATTATGGGAAGAATATTGGTTATTTGCTCTACTTAAATCACAAAGTATAACTTGAATTATATTTAAAAAATAAACATCAACTTGCAGCCGCTTAATTTTCTACATTAAATTAACTTATAATAGTGTTGGTATTTACTTGGAAATAGTACAAATAAATTGGTCTTAATGCACCTAGAACTTTCAAGAGGATTTGTAACAAAATTTAGTTGATTTTTCTTGAAGAGAACTGACAACAATATTACATATTATATATTAATTCATATGACCAAGCATATAATTTATTCTTCATTGAATAAAACTTAAATTTAAATTTCTTTAATCAATTGTTTTTTTTTATGAAATATATTTAAGTACCAAATTCTCATTTATTCCAATTTTTACAATAACAAATCTGTAAAATGTGCTTTCTGTATCATCAATGGTACTATTAATGTACTTTAACATGTAAACAATGTAGTTAACAGAATATTAACAGTGAGCAGTCTTTCTACGCACATCATACAAACCATTTTTTAAATAAATTTTAATTACTGGCACATCAAATCGAAAAAATTCCATAAAAATTTATGAAATATAAATTGGCATAAGTTAAAACCATATAGAAATACAGATTGGGCGGAAACAAGGTGAATTTATAGAATACTTTATAAATTCGCCTTGACCAAAAGCTATAAAATAAACTAAAAATTACACAACGTGACTTTAATTAAACAAAAGCAAAAAGCAGAAAAAAGTCGATTTATATTTGTCAGCTTCTACAGAAGTCATTGTAGGGCAATCCAAGTCTCTTATTATATATCTGTGTCCACGCAGCCATATGAGTACGACTGTCTCGCCATCCTATTCAATGATGCCCGCCATTCCTGATGTCGCGTAAACACCTATAATAGAACTAGCAGTATATATACGGATATCCCTGTTTATAGCCGATATTTCAGGCTGAAGAATACTACACCCATTTGGAAGCCTAATCGATAAACTTATTCCAAATTCCTGGATGTAGACACCTCCCTTTTTTAAAGCCATTTGTACAGACGGAGAGACTTGTTGTCTCAAGGGGAAGACGCTCCACTAATTCCACTGCCACTGACTGCGCGCAATTTGTGCTTTATAAAATATGAATTCCAATTATGAGTGGATGGTATTTAAAAGTCGACTTAATTATAATTATGTGCTCAGGAAAGACCTCTTAAATTATTATACCCTACACCACCATAGTGGGGAGGGTATTATGCGTTTGTACAGATGTTTGTAACGCCCAAAAATATTAGTCTCACACACACCTTAAAGTATACCGATCGACTTAGAATCACTTTCTGAGTCGATGTCCGTCCGTCTGGTTGGCTGGCTGTCCATGTAAACTTTGTGCGCAGAGTACATGTCGCAATTTTTAAGATATTTCGATCAAATTTGGTACATATTATTTTTTTGGCCCAAGCACCAAGCCTATTGAAACTGGCTGAAATTGGTCTATTATTTCACCTAGCCCCCATACAAATGTCCTTCCGAAATTGGACTTCATCGGTCATAAATGTTTAATTTATAAATGTATCTCCACAAATTGCGCTCCAAATAAGTTTTATATATGGGGCATTTCATGTCAAGTGAACCAACTTTTGAAATCGATGTCTTCCGATCGGGATGAAATTTGCACCAAGGTTAGCTCTATTGGATAGTAACTCAGACACAATTTTTCAACAACATCGGTCGAGAACTCTCTGAGTTATAGGGGGTAAAATTTTGACAATTTGGTCAAACAGGGGTTTTTTCTTATCCATGTAACTTATTACCTATTGTTCTTAGCAAAATGTGTCCCAAATAGTATAGATAGCTATTTCTTCGATCTTTCGAAAAAAAATAATTAAAAAAAAAAATAAAAAAATTTTAATATTTTTTTTCCGAAATCAAAAACTTTTTTGACTTTTTTTTAAAATGGGTCCTTTTTTTTTTTTTTTTTTTTTTTCTTAAAATAAAGTTTAGATATTTTCCTTGAACACCTACTTGGTCGCTTAGTGGGATGCGAGTGGGATATCTATCAAAATAAATATCTTGTAACTCAAAACATAAAATTTTTGACTTTTTTTGCAAAATCAAAAACTTTGTTGACTTTTTTTTTCAAAATGGACCCTTTTTTAATCTTTTTTTTTAGGTCAAACAAAAGCTTAGATATTATCCTTGAAGACCCTTTTGGTCGCTTAGTGGGATGCGAGTGGGATATCTATCAAAATAAATATTTTTTAACTCAAGACTTACAATTTTTGACTTTTTTTTTTGCAAATACGATTTTTTTTCCAAATGGGCCCTTTTTAAAAAATTTTTAAAAAAAAGTCCCATATTGGAAAAAAATTTCGATTTTGCAAAAAAAAATTAAAAAATTGTTACAAAATATTTATTTTGATAGATATCCCACTCGCATCCCACTAAGGGACTAAAAATATCTTAAAGGAATGGACCTAGGCTTTCTTTTGAGCAAAAAAAAAAATTAAAAAAGGGCCCATATTGGAAAAAAATTTTGATTTTGCAAAAAAAAATTAAAAAATTGTATGTCTTGCGTTACAAAATATTTATTTTGATAGATATCCCACTCGCATCCCACTAAGGGACTAAAAATATCTTAAAGGAATGGACCTAAGCTTTCTTTTGACTACAAAAAAAATTTTAAAAAAATTTTAAAAAATCGTATTTGCAAAAAAAAAAGTCAAAAATTGTAAGTCTTGAGTTAAAAAATATTTATTTTGATAGATATCCCACTCGCATCCCACTAAGCGACCAAAAGGGTCTTCAAGGATAATATCTAAGCTTTTGTTTGACCTAAAAAAAAAGATTAAAAAAGGGTCCATTTTGAAAAAAAAAGTCAACAAAGTTTTTGATTTTGCAAA
This sequence comes from Calliphora vicina, assembly GCF_958450345.1. Taxonomy (NCBI): domain Eukaryota; kingdom Metazoa; phylum Arthropoda; class Insecta; order Diptera; family Calliphoridae; genus Calliphora; species Calliphora vicina. The sequence goes on from NC_088784.1 coordinate 76,647,149, forward strand.
AAAAGTCAAAAATTTTATGTTTTGAGTTACAAAATATTTATTTTGATAGATATCCCACTCGCATCCCACTAAGCGACCAAGTAGGTGTTCAAGGAAAATATCTAAACTTTATTTTAAGAAAAAAAAAGGACCCATTTAAAAAAAAAGTCAAAAAAGTTTTTGATTTCGGAAAAAAAATATTAAAAATTTTTTATTTTTTTTTTTAAATATTTTTTTTCGAAAGATAGAAGAAATAGCTATCTATACTATTTGGGACACATTTTGCTAAGAACAATAGGTAATAAGTTACATGGATAAGAAAAAACCCCTGTTTGACCAAATTGTCAAAATTTTACCCCCTATAACTCAGAGAGTTCTCTACCGATGTTGTTGAAAAATTGTGTCTGAGTTACTATCCAATAGAGCTAACCTTGGTGCAAATTTCATCCCGATCGGAAGACATCCATTTCAAAAGTTGGTTCACTTGACATGAAATGCCCCATATACAAAATTCATGTCACCAAATTTTGTTACGATCGGTCCATAATTAGTCATAGCTCCCATATAGACCCGCTTCCGAAAATCACTTTAACGTTCATACATCGCTTAAAAATGTTGGTATACTCACAAAATTCAACATAGTAAACTTTCATATAGACATATATCAAACGACCTAATTTCATGGTGATCGGTGCATAATTGGTCATAGCCCCATATAAATTATTGAAACTTTAAAAGAAAAATGTATTTGCTCTTTTACTTAGTGTAGGGTATTATATGGTCGGGCTCGTATCAAATTTTGAAAATGAAATATCAATTTGTTTTTAAAATAAATAAACAATTTTCTCACTTCCGGTATATTTTGCTGCATTATTATTATATTTGTTTACTTTTCATTTTCTCATCTCTAACATGCCGTCACATTGCAAATAAATAAACTTGGCAGCACTTTGTAAAGCACATTACGAATGTCAAAATAAAAAATATTTGCAAAATTCTGCCGACAAGCCGCAGTAGCGGCATACTTTTACTAAGTGTTGCCATTGTAGGATAATTTTTAATCAGTAATTAAATTTTTGCAAATATTTCTATATATTTTTAATTAAAATTTTTAACCGATTGTGATACACAAAGTTTAGGTTTTATTATTAAATTTTTGATATTATAATGCAAAAATACATTCAATTTCAGCTTCAGAATAAACAAAATAAAAGAGTTATACATATTTATTTGGAGAATAACATATTTCAAATGTAGACTTCTGGTAACACCGAGTGTAGAACAGCAGGCCAAATAATAAAAGAAGAAGCACCTGAAAAATATCTTCCAAAACGTCCAGTCTTATTGAGCAAACAATTGAAAAGTTTTTCGTTTATAATTTTATCATAAAAAGTAAACCATTTCTAATGTTGAAATCTATGAAATATATATTAACAAAACAAAGTGATTAAATAAGAATTAACGTTTTGTTAAGAAACAGAATAACAAAAGAAAGACAAAAAAGAGACAAGACACCCTGAACTGAATTGTATCGTATATTTTCGGCCACAACAGTTGGACAACCAAAAATAAAAGTAAAATTTTACATATTGTCGGCATTAAACGAAGAAGGAACGTATTATTGTTGGCGTTTAAAGTAAAAGTAAGAATAATTGTGATTTGCAAATATTTCCAGCTTTGTTTTGTAAATATATTGCTGCACGGTCCGGTTTTTTTTGCATTAAAATAGTATACGAGTATAATAGTATTATAGTATAAGACAAGCAGCTTGCTAGATATTTTCTGGCCGTTCGATCTTGCTGGGTCGGTCATCTGCTATATTTTATTGTTGTGGTATATGTTTGTGTGTTTTGATTTTAATGCTGATTCTTTTGCTGTTTGTTTAATATTTCCATACATAATATTTATTTTACTCACTCAATGATAGCAAAAACAACGAAACGACCCTACAATCATAAGCGTTGACAGCGCTGCTTAGCGTGTCGTACGAGCGGCGAACTATGAGCGCCTCGAAAAAATACAAATCATCAGAAACAGCAACAGAGATACTACATCAGCAGGATACTGAAAATATCAATAACCGTTTTAGAAAATCGGCCGATTTTTTTGGTCCCTCAACTTCAGCAGCGGCAGCAGCTCAATCGAATTCAGCGTCCGGCGTCGGTGGACGCATTGCTTTGGGTCAACAAAATACAAACGCCATGCAACGTTCCGGCAGTAATAACAATTTGAATAGCGGCGGACCTGGTGGCATTGGCACAAATGGTGAACGTCGTGCAAATTTCTCCATGTTGGATACAACAGCTCATCTAAATGATCATCGCTCATCGACAACAACCTCAGCGTTTTTCAACAAAATGGGAACCAACAATGCCTCCAAACCGGGTGATGTTAAAAAGATTGTTATTAAAAACTTTAAAGGTAAGTTTAGAGATTTTGTCAAAACCATATTTTTTTTTTGTATATTTTGGAAGTTTTCCGATAATTGTAAGATAATAATTGTTGGTTTAACCCCCATTAACACGAAGTCTGGTTAGGAGCTAACTAATAGTTATACTGTCGTTTAAAATTATTTTTGTATGAAAACTGTCAGTATAACTATTGGTTAACATTTAACCAGACTTCGTGTTAATGAGGGTTATTAGGAATTACTAAAACTTATAAATATAATAATAGCTTTAATTTTTAGTTGAATTTTGTAGAAATCGAAATTTTCATTAAACTGGGTTTATGTTTTTGACAATAGTTTTATTCTTATTAGGAAAGATTTTTCAGGAAATTAAAAAAATAAAAACACACGTTAAAAAACCTTATTGAGGTATTTAAAGACGACAATACTGTGTATTACTACATTTGCATTTTATTTTTATTTGAATTTATAAATACATACCCGGTACATAAGAAAATAAAAAGTTTTTGAATTGTTTTAAAAAAAATTTGGATACTGACCGTTAATCCAAAAAATTATTTGTGTTATTTGAAAATCGAATAAAATGTTTGTTTAGACTATGAAATTGTATTATGATACATGAGTTTTTGATAAGTATTGTAGTGTAAAAATACCTTTAAATATGAGACCATCAGTGCAAAAGTGAAGTAACCCAGATTTTTGTTTGTGGTACATACAGTTCTTACATTACGCTACATTTATTCAAAATCAGATGGAGCTGAAAAAAATCGTTTTTGCACAGAGCATAATATTACAAACTAATGTGGCAAAATAACTAAATAAGTAGTTTGGGGTTACACCACTTTTGCACTGATAGCCTCATATATAAAATTGAAAAACAAAATTATTTTTAAATTTAAAAAAAAACAATTGGAAAATTTTTTATACCCTTCAGCTTCGTGAGAAGGGTATATATAAGTTTGTCATTCCGTTTGTAATTTCTACATTTTTCATTTCCGACCCTATAAAGTATATATATTCTGGATCCTTATAGATAGCGGAGTCGATTAAGCCATGTCCGTCTGTCTGTCTGTCTGTCTGTCTGTCTGTCTGTCTGTCCGTCTGTCTGTCTGTCTGTCTGTTGAAATCAATTTTCTGAAGACCCCAGATATCTCCGGGATCCAAATCTTCAACAATTCTGTCAGACATACTTTCGAGAATTTTGCTATTTAAAATCAGCAAAATCCGTCCATAAATAACGGAGATATGAGCAAAAATCCGAGACAACCTCTGAAAATTTCATCAAAAAACACAATGTATTGCATGCTTTGACAAAAAAACAACAAAACGTATGGTTGGATGTGCATTCTTTGCGTATTTTGTTTTTATACCCTTCAGCTTCGTGAGAAGGGTATATATAAGTTTGTCATTCCGTTTGTAATTTCTACATTTTTCATTTCCGACCCTATAAAGTATATATATTCTGGATCCTTATAGATAGCGGAGTCGATTAAGCCATGTCCGTCTGTCTGTCTGTCTGTCCGTCTGTCTGTCTGTCTGTCTGTTGAAATCAATTTTCTGAAGGCCCCAGATATCTCCGGGATCCAAATCTTCAACAATTCTGTCAGACATACTTTCGAGAATTTTGCTATTTAAAATCAGCAAAATCCGTCCATAAATAACGGAGATATGAGCAAAAATCCGAGACAACCTCTGAAAATTTCATCAAAAAACACAATGTATTGCATGCTTTGACAAAAAAACAACAAAACGTATGCTTGGATGTGCAAGCTTTGTGTATTTTGTTTTTTTTGTGTTTTGTTTCTTTTGGCGTTGTTGTTGTTTTTTATACAACTAAAGTTTAGTTTGGTTGTGTGTTGGTTTTTTTGACAAAAAAACAACAAATCGTATGTTTGAATGTGCATGCTTTGCGTATTTTGTTTCTTTTGGCGTTGTTGTTGTTTTTTATACAATTAAACGTATGTTTGGATGTGTGTTGGTTTCATTGCCTTGTGTATTTTGTTTTTGTTTTTTCTTTTGGTGTTTTGTTTCGTTTGGCGTTGTTGTTGTTTTTTGTGTTCTTGATAAATTTAGGATGCTGTACGCTGAAAGTGGGCAATGTACATACATACCTATATACTAATTATAAAAAATAATAATGCATCCACAACAAAGGTGAAGGGTATATAAGATTCGGCATAGCCGAATATAGCACTCTTACTTGTTTTTTTGTGTTTTGTTTCTTTTGGCGTTGTTGTTGTTTTTTATACAACTAACCGTTGTTTGGTTGTGTGTTGGTTTTTTTTGACAAAAAAACAACAAAACGTATGGTTGGATGTGCAAGCTTTGCGTATTTTGTTTTTTTTTGTGTTTTGTTTCTTTTGGCGTTGTTGTTGTTTTTTATACAACTAAACGTTTGTTTGGTTGTGTGTTGGTTTTTTTGACAAAACAGCAACAAATCGTATGTTTGGATGTGCATGTTTTGCGTATTTTGTTTTTCTTTTGTGTTTTGTTTCTTTTGGCGTTGTTGTTTTTTAAACAATTAAACGTATGTTTGGATGTGTGTTGGTTTCATTGGCTTGCGTATTTTGTTTTTGTTTTTTCTTTTGGTGTTTTGTTTCGTTTGGCGTTGTTGTTTTTTGTGTTCTTGATAAATTTAGGATGCTGTACATACATATATACTAATTATAAAAAATAATAATGCATCCACAACAAAGGTGAAGGGTATATAAGATTCGGCATAGCCGAATATAGCACTCTTACTTGTTTTTTTTGAAAATAAAATAAATTTTGTTTTCCTAAAAATATTTAAAATTTTTATTTTGAAGTATAATTTGGTGAGAATGGTATATAAGATTCGCCACAGCCGATTATACTCTTACTTTTTTTTAATAAAATTTGTGAAGAAATTTTAAATACTCGATGATATAAACATTTTGTTAAAAAAATCAGACACCATTGCCTGAAGTACATGTTTATATCGATTTAAAAATGTTTGTGGCTAGTTCTTATCAATATTAGAATTTTTTAAATATTCAAAAATTTTTTTTTATAAAAGTTTAATTTATGTCAAAATGTATGCAATGTATACACATTTTCACGACGAATTGAGATTTTGGAAAAAAGTTTTTTCGTCTTATCTTCTATATACTATGTATATAAAAACGAAATGGTCCAAGTATGTAATCGCATCACGTGATGCAAAATTTTCAGGAAATGGTTTGTAAAGAAAAAAATTAAAAAATTTCTGGTAAAACTAGGAAATTTTAAGTTTTTAATATATTGCCTCCTTTTCATGTAAAGAATTAACAACACTGCCTCCTTTTCACTTCTCACTTTTAAAGTATGAGCAAATTTCAGGAAACTTTAAATTATAATGCCTCCTTTTCACTTCTCATCTAAAATAATAAGATACTTTTTTTGAGAAACTTGAAGAGCTTACAATCCTACCTACTTATTACTGCTTAACAAATTGAAAATTTGTAGTAACGTCTATCACTATCACTACGATACCCAGTGATAGTGATAGACGTTACTACAAATACCCAGCATATCTTCATGAAATAAACAGGATTTTTTATTACCCAATTTGCTCCAATTTTGCTAACAAAAGTTCATTTAATATCTGTCCGTATTTGTTACGACCTCTACAAAGCTTTGCAAACTAAAGGTGGTCATCTGTGAAATCCTGTATGAAACCGGTGGTGCACATGGAACCACCGGTGGGCCACATGGTAGCGAATGTGTTAAGCTTCATTCAAAGGCTTTTATTTAAATAGAAGTCATTCATCGTTGGATTAATTTATAATGGAATTAATTCATAACAGAATTCATTCAACCTTTGAATGATAATTTTTTTTATTTCAAATCTAATAGACACAAATTGAAAAAAATAAAAAAAAAAATTCGACATTTTTAAAACTTTTTTTCATTTATTAGCGAAAAGAATTTTATGGCAAAATTTTTTTTATTTTTATTTTTTTTTATTTTTTTTTAAATTTAAATTAATTTGTAGAATAAATTTTATAACAAAAACATTTTTTTTTTTAAAAAATTCGATGTAAAAAATATTTTCCCGATTTTGACCCATTGTAGGTCAGACTTACTTTGGCCTTTGAAATACATATCTATTATTGGATATTGAATGATTTAGTAATCCAGATAAAAATAGGTAAAAAATCTAGGTTGTCCTAGTTATACCCATCACATTTGTGAGAAGGGTGATTGATATAAGTTTGTCATTCCGTTTGTAATTTCTACATTTTTCATTTCCGACCCTATAAAGTATATATATTCTGGATAGCGGAGTCATTAAGCCATGTCCGTCTGTCTGTCTGTTGAAATCAATTTTCTGAAGACCCCAGATATCTTCGGGATCCAAATATTCAATAATTCTGTCAGACATGCTTTCAAGAAGTTTGCTATTTAAAATCAGCAAAATCGGAAAAAACCAGGACAACCTTGATTTTTGACCTATTTTTGAGCTATATCTGGATTATTACTAAGTCATTAATATAAATATCTAATGATAGATATTTCAAAGACCTTTGCAATGATGTATATAAAACCATAGTAAGTTGGACCTACAATGGGTCAAAATCGGAAAAATATTTTTTAACCCAATTTTTTTTTCACCAAAAGTTTTTTTTCGCTAAATATTAAAAAAAAATTAAAAAACTAAAAAAAAAAATTACAAAAATTTAAAGAAAAATTTTTTTCCAAAAAATTAAAAAACTGCAAAAAAAAAAATAAATTTTGTTTACCTAAAAATATTTAAAATTTTTATTTTGAAGTATATTTTGGTGAAGGGTATACAAGATTCGGCACTCTTACTTCTTTTTTTATATCTTAGTTAGCCATTTGTGGACCGATTGTCTCGATTTTAAATAGCCGGAAGAATTCCCGATATATTTATGTATGAATCATTTATGAGATTTAATAACAATTTTAAAATACATTTTTTAAAAAAATTTTAATTGAAGATAAATTGAATCATTCAATACATTTTTAAAGCTATTTTGTAATTGATTTGAATTCATCAAAATTTTAATGATTCAATAAGGAACTAATGTATATCGAGAATGAATTCTCAAAGTAATGAATTCAATACATTTGAAGTACAAAGGAATTAAGCCTATGAATTCATTAACGAAATGGTTAAGATATAAACTTTATATTGATTTAAAAAATGGAATTAAGAACTAATTCATTCGAAACTTTGTTTTAAATATACGAATTTATAACCACTGTGCTAGATTTTAACGGGATTATTATGATTTTACGAACAACATATGTTAGGTGGCTATAGTTGGAGTGCCGTGAGGGAGACAAATGAAAATATTTATTATTAATATTATAATATTTATTTAAGATTGTATAAAGTCAAGCTCTCTGCTTTCCAGGTAGTCTTTAGTTTATATATATATAATTTAGTTTTTCCTAAAATTTCTTCATCCTTGCTTTCACTGCATAACAATTCTTTTCTGGAAAATGATAAAATTCGCCACGCTTAAATTTTCATTAAATTATTTTGTATACAGATATTGATTATTTTAGCAATACCCTCTCATTTCAGTAAAACCCACACTGCCTGAAAATTATTCAGAAAGTACTTGTCAGAAACTGGAAGAAGCCGTTGTTGCTATACAATTATCCCGACCTATTAAATATTCTCTGGAAGAATTATATCAGGCTGTGGAGAATATGTGCAGTCATAAAATGGATGCTCAACTCTATGCAAAATTAAAAGATTTAACCGAGGCTCATGTTAAACGTAATGTCGATACATTCACGGGCGGCAGCATGGATAAATTGGTAAATAATTTATTATGAAATTAATAAAACATTTAAACATTTGTATTATTTGTATTTAATTTTGTAGGTATTCTTAAAGAAAATCAATGATTGGTGGTTATCATATTGCCAGCAAATGATAATGATGCGTAGTATATTTTTATATTTAGATCGTACATATGTTTTACAAAATCCAACAGTACAATCTATATGGTAAATTCTGATTACCTGCCTCCAGCTTAACTACAACTATTTACCAACCTTTCATTTTCTATATATTTTAGGGATATGGGTCTAGATTTATTTCGCACTCATATAGCACTTAATTCGTTGGTACAAAAACGTACCGTCGAGGGTTTACTAATGCTGATCGAGAAGGAGCGCAATGGTGATGCCGTCGATCGTGGACTTCTAAAGAGTCTTATACGCATGTTGTGTGATTTACAAATCTACATAGCCGCCTTCGAGGAGAAATTCTTAATAGCCACACGACAATTGTATCAGGCCGAAGGTCAACGTAAAATGCAAGAATTGGATGTTCCCGAATATCTGCAACATGTCGATAAACGTTTGGCCGAAGAAAATGAACGTTTACTGCATTATTTAGATTCGAGTACCAAGTGAGTTATTCTATTTATTTTTCTCAATTTTAAATAATAAATATTTGTTTTTTTTACAGACATCCTTTAATTTATACCGTGGAAAAAGAACTACTTGCCGAACATTTAACACAAATTCTACAAAAAGGCCTAGACACCCTTTTGGAAGAGAATAGACTGACTGATTTATCAATATTGTATAGTTTATTAAGTCGTGTTAAAAATGGTACCGCCGAATTGTGTGGCAACTTTAATGGTTACATCAAAAAGAAGGGTCGCACCATTGTCATTGATCCCGAAAAGGACAAGAGTATGGTACAAGATTTATTGGATTTCAAAGATAAACTTGATATTATTGTGCGCACATGTTTCGAACGTAATGATAAATTTACAAATTCATTGCGCGAAGCATTTGAATTCTTTATAAATCAAAGAACCAATAAACCAGCTGAATTAATAGGTAAGTTTTAGCAAAAAAAGAAAGTACATGATTCCAATTTAACTCAATTAAAAGGGAACAGTGAAAGTAATTGTTATTTAAATAAAATTCATTCATCGTTTAATTAATTCATAACAGAATTCATTCAATCTTTGAATGATTCAATTTCTGGCAATTCAAAACTAATACAAATTGAATGTATTACCAAAAAATTTAAAAATTGTTTTTTTTTCCAAAAAATATAACTTAACCAAAATTTATGTGTTTTGCTTTGTTTTTTTTTCAGCCAAATATGTTGACATGAAATTACGCGCTGGCAACAAGGAAGCCACTGAAGAAGAACTGGAACAAATACTCGATAAAATCATGGTACTTTTCCGTTTCATACATGGCAAAGATGTTTTCGAAGCCTTCTATAAAAAGGTATATCAAGTGTAATATCTTTTAAACTATTTATATTCTCTACAGATATTTATTGTTGTACTTCTATAGGATTTATCAAAACGATTACTGGTGGGAAAATCAGCCTCTGTAGATGCTGAAAAGAGTATGCTTTCGAAATTGAAACAGGAATGTGGTGGCGGTTTTACCTCGAAATTAGAGGGCATGTTCAAGGACATGGAATTGAGTCGTGACATAAATATTTCGTTTAAACAATATGTGGCGAATATGGAGGGTGAATTGACAAGTATCGATCTGACCGTTAGTATATTGACAATGGGATATTGGCCAACATATCCACTGACAGAGGTTAATATGCCGCCTCAATTGGTGAAACCACAGCAGGTATTCAATAAATTCTATTTGGCTAAGCACAGTGGACGTAAATTACAATGGCAACCCACACTGGGGAATTGTGTGCTGAAAGCACGTTTTGATGGGGTGAGTATTTTTCTTTTCAAAAATTCAATTTATTTATTTTTAATTGTTTTATGCGTTAAATTTGAAAGGCATGAACAATCTTTATTAATTTTGAGAAGTTTTTCTATTTCTAAACGAATTTTCGAAAAAGAAGTAAGAGAGCTATATTCGGCTGTGTCGAATCTTATCTACCCAAATTCACCAAATTATACTCAAAATATAAATTTTAAATATTTGTAGGAAAAAATTTTTTTTCCAGTGTTTTTTTTTTCATTTTTTGGAAAAACAAATTTTTCGAATTATTTTATTTTTTTTTAAATTTGAAAAAAAAAATTTTTATTTTTTAAATTTTTTTTTGGTTAAAAAAAATCGGGTTAAAAAATATTTTTTCCGATTTTGACCCATTGTAGGTCCAACTTACTATGGTCTTATATACGTCCATATTGTCTATATTAATGACTTAGTAATCCAGATATATGTCGAAAAGGGGTCAAAAATTGAGGTTGTCCTGGTTTTTTCCTCATATCTCAGCCATTTGTGGACCGATATTGCTGATTTTAAATATTAAACTTCTCGAAAGCATGTCTGACAGAATTATTGAAGATTTGGATCTCGAACATATCTTGAGTCTTCAGAAAATTGATTTCAACAGACGGACAGACAGACTCCGCTATCTATAAGGATCCAGAATATATATACTTTATAGGGTCGGAAAATTATATTGTGGAAATTACAAACGGAATGACAAACTTATATATACCCTTCTCATGAAGGTGAAGGGTATAAAAATCAAGTTAGAGTTCTTAATTCGGCTCCCTTCACCGTCGTATACTTTAAGATAAAGATTGAAAACAATTATCGTTAAAATAAAATTATGGGAAACAAAAAATTATGGTTGAAAAAAATGTTTGGGAAAATCAATTTTTGTTAAAAAAAAAATTTTAATGAACATTTTTGGACCCATCCCCGGTCTGATGAAATGCCTTTCATTTGATATCCATATTGTTTATGTACATCGTGTTATAGGTTAAAAATAGGCTAAAAAATCGAGGTAGTCGTGTTTTCATTTTTGGGCCGAACCAGGACAACATCGATTGTTGACCTATTTTTTTTTATCTATATCTGAATTACCAAGCCTTTAATATAGACAATATGGATACCTAATGATAGATATTTCAAAGTCCATTGCAACGATGTACAGTGCCGGTCAAAATAATAGCACCACAGAACCTTAAAGCAATGAACATGGGAAATATTTTCATTTCCATAGTAATTTTAATTAAATATAATATAAGATCGTAAATTAATCTCTATTTCTTCTATGAGTAAAGTTTTCTTTAAGAAATATTGACCTTTCAATCAATTAAATGGTATTTTTGAAAAATACCCAGATTTTGTGCAGTCAAAATAATAGCACCATCGTAAGAAATTGTCGAAAAAATATAGAATATTTACATATATTTTCGTTTTAAAAAATTGGCATAAAATTATAATTTGAATCTATTTATATCGAAATGAATAAAATTAAAAACAAAAAAATTTATTTTACTTTTCAAATTTTTTTAGTAACAAAAAAAGTCGTGTATGTGAACTTTAGTTTAAAAATAATGATTTTTGAACATAATTCAGAATAAAACTATTTATAGATATTTAGAAATGATTTTAGGTAGCACAACCGCTTATCACTTTTAATCATAACACTCCATTTCGAAAATCTGGCATTTATGTTCTACACGGTGGTAAAAAGTGACGACTAGTGTTGCAGTTATTCGCTGACCATTACAAGAACAAAATTTTAATTATTTAAATCCTAGAAAAGTTTCACCAATAACAATATAACATCCTCTATTAAAAGTAAAATTTCCGAAGTCGCATTACCATTTTTCAACATTCAAGTACCAATAACTTTTTGGTCAAATAATTAAACTAATTATATTGTTTGATATCAGACTTTTATAGAATGTCCTCCGAATCCAATTTCAACCAAAATTTGAGATAATATATTCATCTTATCTTACAAACACACAGATTTCAAAATTATGGTTTGATTGTGGTTTTTCTATTATAACATTCTAAGAATATATTGAATACGTGGAATAAATAATTCAATCTTATATGATCAAATGCTTGATGAAATCATACTCAGATATAAATCAAAAAAATTATGACCATATGAATGGTCTATGGAATGATAAACTGATATAAATTTGGGTTTCAAACTAAAAGGTCAATGTCGTGGTGGCACAGGATGTAATATCCCCAAACAGAATTTTATTAAAAATAGATGGTAAGAGTCACAAAAAGAGTAAAACGAAACCAAAAATATTTAAGAATTTATTTTGGGGAATGAAAAAATATATTTGGCATACAAGTTCGATACAAAATTTTCAAAATTTTTGAATCTTTATGGGCAGGAGGTGGTCGGTCTCTTTTTTCCCAAAAAATACGAAAACAAAAGACAGCAATATTTTACTTTTAATAATAACGTGTTAAGAACGTTGCAAACCATAATAATTGTTACTAAATACAATACTATACAAAACCAAACAAATGAATGTTACAGATTTTATGCAATATTATTATATAACAATATGAATGTTGTGGTGCAATTATTTTGACCGCAGCTGTATATAAGGCTATATTAAGTTGGACCTACAATGGGTCAAAATCGGGAAAAATATTTTCTAACCCGAATTTTTTTTTGACAAAAAAATTTGTTTGTCATATATTTTTTTTAAAAAAAATTTAATTTTTTTTTTTAAAAAAATTTAATTTTTTTTTTAAAAAAATTTAATATTTTTTTTTTAAAATTTTTTTTTTTTATTTTAATATTTTTTTTTAAAAATTTAATTTAAAAAAAAAAACAAATTTTAAAACATTTGGAGATTTTGAAAAAAAAAAATTTCTTTTTAAATTTTCTTTACCTAAAAATATTTAAAATTTGTATTTTAAAGTGTAATTTGGTGAAGGGTATATAAGACTCGGCACAGCCGAATATAGCTCTCTTACTTGTTTAATTCCGAATTAAGTTTTTAAAGTCTTTAAAAACAGACTTAATCGTTAAAAACAGATTTGTCAAAAAAAAAATCATCTATTATTCACCAAAAACCAGCGGCATTATTGTGTCATTCGATTCGAAAAGAAAATCATTTGCAAGTATGCTTTATAAATGGAAATTCGAAATGTTTTCTTTCGAATCGAATCAATTTTTCCGCAACTACTGTAAAAATCCGGTAAAACACGGGTCTTTTTCACAATATACATAAATGATTCGTTCATGGCTTTTAAAGAACGTAATAAGCATTAAAATTTTATTTATTTATTTTTTATTTGCAGGGACCAAAAGAATTAATGGTTTCCTTATTCCAAGCATTAGTGCTCTTGTTATTTAACGATAGAGACATATTTTCATTTGAGGAAATTGTAGCGGCCACAAATATTGAGGTGAGTTATTATTACAAACAATTAACTATTTGGGGTTTGTCGCTAAATATAATTAAAAACTTCTGAAATGCAATTGGAAACGCTATTATATGTTTTTGTTTTACAAATATTTTATTTTATTGCATAGGATGGTGAATTGCGTCGCACATTACAATCGTTGGCCTGTGGTCGTGCTCGTGTTATAACTAAAGAACCCAAGGGTCGTGAGGTGGAAGATAAAGATCAATTCCATTATAATAATGAATTTACCAATAAATTGTTCCGCATTAAAATTAATCAAATTCAAATGAAAGAAACGGTAAGAGTTGAAAAAAAACTAAATTTATTTGTAAATATTATTTATTTTCAATTAATATGCCTTTAATTTTGTTGTATAATAGACGGAAGAACAAAAAGCTACAGAGGAACGAGTATTTCAAGATCGTCAATATCAAATTGATGCTGCTATTGTACGAATTATGAAAATGCGTAAAACATTATCACATAATTTACTAATCACTGAACTTTTCAATCAGTTAACATTTCCTGTCAAGGTGAGTTGAATATCATTGATTATATTAGGAATATTGAAATATGTTTATCTATAGTTTAGTAAAACTTAAAGCACAAAAATTGCACAGTTTAACCTAAACTTAAGATTAATAACAAAATAAACTATTTACATTTGTTTTAAATTCAAGATTAAATTCTTTATTTCAGCCGGCTGATCTGAAAAAACGCATTGAATCACTTATTGATCGTGACTATATGGAACGCGATAAGGATAATCAAAATCAATACAATTATGTGGCTTAAGTTAACTCAAATACAATTAAAAAGCGACATTTTGGTCGCTATTTCTATACTTTTTTCATAAGTTTCTTTGGAATGTGAATGTAAACTATTAAACAAAACCAACAAAAACAAACAAAAAAAAAGCAAAACATAACACTTATTTAAATGAATATACATATAAAATTTATGTTCTGAAAAGCGAAAAATCTAAGATCGTTTTGTTGTTTTTCTCTTCCTACTTCTAACTTCTCTACTCTTATTTTTTATTACGAAATTAAATTTTTTTTTGCAATCCAAAGAATTGTAAACTTTTACCTATTCATTAATACAAATTTGTTAAATTTAGCTTAAAAAAGAACAACAACAAAATAAACTTATCTGAGATGAAAAAAAAACTAATAATAATACATACTTTATAAGGCAACTGAGCAACAAGTTTCATAATTATTTTTTGGTTTTTTAGATCCTTGAACATTGAATAAATTATATATAGAAGCATTGCAGAGAGCAAAAAACCGAAATTTTTTTAAATTTTTTTCATATATATTTTTTTTTTGTAAAAAAAATGTTTTCCCCAATTTTGACCCATTGTGGGCCGACGTACTACGGCCTTATATATGCCGTTACAAAGGTTATTGAAATATCTATCATTAGATATCCATATTGCCTTATTAATGAAGTAGTAATTCAGATATAGATCAAAAATAGGTCAAAAATCAATGTCCGGTTTTCTTTCTTATATTTGTATGCGGATTTTCTCGAGCCGGGAGTATAGCAGATATTTTAATGTATGAATCATGTATGTAAGTTATTTGGGGGCTACGGAAAGTTGATTTCTACATACAGACAGATAGTCGGACATGGCTAGATTGACTCCGCTATCTATAACGAAAAAGAATATATCGTTACCTTAATATAGAAAGGCTCTAACTCGAGTTTTTTTGTAAGCCCAGATTTCGACTTAAAAAACACGATTTAGAGCTTTTATATATTAAAGTAACGACATATACTTTGTGGGGTTGCAAATGAAAAATATAGAAATTACAAACGGAATGACTAACACTTGCCACTCGTGGTGAAGGGTATAAAAAATCCAGAAAAACTGTGCCTGAAACAATAAGATTAAGAATAGAGTTCACATTTTATTTGATTCTAAATACAAACCAAAAAAGTGCATTAATTTTAAAAAAAAGTATAAATTAGGGCATTATTCTTATATTTCAGTCTATGATTATTATAAATTTTAATCGATTAAACACTTCAATCAAACAATACCCCTAGTATTTTTTTCAGTGTAAACATATGCTTTTGACATGTGTGCTGGTTTGACAACTCATAACATTTTGATATGGCAATGCCAAACCAAAAAACAACAAAACATAGAAAATCAACCGCAGTCGTGGAAAAAGCTGCCTTGATGGCAGATGAAAAAAATACTATTGTTTTTGCGGAGCATTTAACAAAATTTTGATATAAAAAGAATACCACAATAAATATTTATAAATTATAATAAGAATTGAAAAGTAAACTCAAATAACAATACAAATGTGTTTTAAAGAAGTGTAAAAAAGTATTAAGTGTTCAAAACCACATTCCCAAAAAGGAAAAAGATTTTCGCAGTTTTATATTCTATTTTTTTTTTTAATAAAACAAAAGCATTTGAAGCAGAAAAAAACATAAAAATGCGTATACAGCAGCAGCTAATGGGAACTTGGTTGATTGTATTGACGGTTTTTATAATTGAATCAGCAACAGATGAGGTAATTTTAATACACGATGAGAAATAAAAGAATATGAGCAAAAGGTTTTTTAAATAACAATACAACTTGAAAGACAATGAGATTATAATAATTTTTTGCCATACGTTATTTAGTAACAAATGTGAAATAATTTCTTTTGTTTTTCATGAATTTCTTTATGGTCAATTTGTTTTACAAATTTAACAACAACATATGGTTACAGCTGGCTTAATTTGTTTGTTTCTCTACTGGCTGTATTTGTAATTTGTGTATTACTTATTATTTGTTTACCGTTTCTATAATATTTTTGTATATAATAGTATTTGTTGTTATTTTTGTTATTATTGGGCATTTTTTTGTTGTTTTATTGATTTGTTTCATTTCCTAAAGCGGCGTCTGGTTTTTTTGTGACGTATAAAAAAGGTATGAATGATAAAATAAATATAAAAAAAGCCACCAAACGTCATCAGAATTTGTATTTTTTTTATTAATAACCCACAAATATGGACGTGGGTGTAAACTGTATGTACTACGTTGCAATGCCTACGCATGTATTTTTATAGCAAAAAGATTCAACATGTTATTTACTTTGCAAGGATTAAGGACATTTTAATGTAGTTTTTTATAGATGCTGTTAAAAATATTATTTCGTTAATATCAGTTGACATAGTTTATGTTTTGACACATTCTAAAATGTAGCTTTCTGTGTTCTGGAATTGTAGTTAAGTCAATCTTATTAAAGTCCCAAAACCTTGTTATAACTTAAAATTTGCAATTTATGAACTGACTGTTACAATTTGTAAATTACTCCAGTTTATTAGGCATCGAGTACGGCAGTTTTTTTTTTGGTAAATTCTGGGGAAAACTTTTACCATTCTTTCGTTAAAATTGACTTAATCTGCTGGATAGATGACGAATTGCTTTTTGAACTCGTGTCTTTATAACTATAGCATGCAATTCCTTATTAACAGAGAATAATGCTTGGCGTCATTGTCATGCATAAAGTTACATATGTATATCCAGTAGCCAGATGCAGCTTTTCGGCACTTGGAATACGAATGGTTTATAGATGAATATCAACCGCATTATATTTCAGCATTGCTTTGGATAATTTGACTGCTATTTGACCAAAATATCAATTTGGTTGGATAGAAAAGTCTCTGATCTTTAGTAGGAGTGATAACTGGTCACTGCTCAATTGGGGGCTTCATTGGTAAACTGGATAGTGGTACACAGTACTTTTGTAAGATGTGCGATGATTTGGGCTATGTAGGAACAGTAGAAAACATTTTATATTATCTAGCTCTAGCTCTTTTAAGTGACAGTCTTTGGAGAACCCCGGTCTGTACTTATTTTCTCACCTTATTTTCTTAACATCCTGAAGCGTATCACAATGAAAAAATGCCCCATAACATAATATTGTGTCCGTCAAACTTGACTGTCTTATTTGTGTACTTGGTGTTCAATCTCTTTCGTCTTAAAAATGCTCTTCCATTACTGCTTCTCACATTGTATTTGTTATGCATATAAAAATAGAATAGTTTTCCCCATTTCTGTTTCTACCAGTTTAAATGTTCTTTGATACATTGTATACGATCAGCAGTAGGTTTTCAGAAAGTGGGTGTAGAGATTTCTTTTGTTGAAAATCTAAAAAACCTTGGAATGATTTCGCTTCTTTTACTTTTTTGGTTAATTTCGAAATTTTTTTCAAATTTCGAGGGCATCGCCTTGAACTTAACAGCGATAACTTTCGAAAAATTCCACTTTAAAACACAAGTGCCGCCAATTCTCAACCCCTGCTGTTTTTCTATAATTTATAATTATTTAACTGAATTGCACATTTAATATCACACAATAACAATAATTTGTTTGCTAATTACTTTATTACAACAAAATTATCTTGAAAGTAATTAATACTAAGTACTTTCATACATTATAAGATCAAATAACAATACAACAGAAAATAACAAACTAACAATTCTAATTTACATTTGAATGTCTGATTATTTTCTTAGAAACTCAGTTTACAACGTTATTTTCCATTGGTAACCGAAGAACAAATGCTAAACAATGATAAACGTTTTCAGCAGATTATGCAGGGCAGTAGCAGTTCATCGGATGCAGTGTGGCCGGATAAGCATAAATTTGAAAAGGTTGATGTTAAAAAAGAAATCAATAAATTGAATATCAGTAAGTTTGTGAATATTTATGCATATTTATCGCTTTATTGTTATTATTTATATATATTTTTTGTATTGCAGCATATGTTTATCAAGCGGCATGGCCTGAAATGAATATTAAATTGGGTTCAGTTACAGCTGTGAGTTTTGATAAGGCTGGCAATGTTGTTATCTTTCATCGTTGTGATCGTGTTTGGGAACAAGATACCTTTGCAAGAAATAACGTTTTTACAAAACGCAGCAAAGGTGCTATACGTGATAGTACGGTTTTGGCGTTGGACAAAGAAACTGGAAAATTAGTATATGATTGGGGTAAAAATTTGTAAGTAAAGAAATTAAACAAATAATTTATTGTTAATAAATTTTTCGAAAAAAAAGATTTTTTCATTGAAAATTTTATTTCGTTTTTAAATAAATTTAAAAAAGCAAAAACTTTAGCAACTATTTTTTATCGTAAAACCTCCATAATTAATTTTTTAAGGTTTTACATGCCTCATGGTTTAACGATTGATCACGAGGATAATGTTTGGATAACAGATGTTGCTCTACATCAAGTCTTCAAATTCGGACCACGAGGCTCAAACGATAAGCCGCTAATGACATTAGGCATCGCTTTTACGCCCGGTGCTGGAGAAACAAAATTCTGTAAACCAACATCTGTAGCCGTATTGGAGAATGGTGATTTCTTTGTGGCGGATGGTTATTGCAATGCGCGCATTCTAAAATACACAAAAGAGGGAGAGAAAATTTTACACTGGGGACAAAATACATTTTCTGGAGTATCATTCGGGGTGGCACCACAAAATTTCTTTGCTATACCGCATGCTTTAACGCTGGTACCCGAACAGGAATTGATTTGTGCAGCAGATCGTGAAAATGGACGGGTTCAGTGTTTCTATTGGTCCAATGGTACATTCCACTCACAATATCATTCACAGATTATAGGAGATCGTTTGTTTAGTATGGATTATACCCCAGCGCAGGGTAAGTTTGATTTTTTGACTTTAAAATTTAAGTATTCTTATGTTTTTGTTTGTTTTTTTTTAAATTTTCCATTTAATAGGTGGCCAATTTATAATAGTGAATGGTCCCACAGCTGAATTGGGTCTAAAAACAGAACAATATAATGAAGTGCGTGGTTATGTTATGGATTTCAATACCAAAAAGGTAACAGGGAAATTTGGACCAAATGACATGGAATTTTCTAATCCTCATGATGTGGCCGTCTCAAACGATGGCAATGAAGTTTATGTGGCCGAACTAAATCCTATGCGAATACATAAATTTCTGCACAAATCTGTAGTTAAATCTATACCACTATCGGCTGCCAAACCGACCGCCAATGTTGAAATTGAAGTCAGTAAGGAGAAATCTGCCAGCCTAGAAGCAGCACAAAAATCAGATGTTTTAAGTTCGGACAGCCCTGCCGACCCCTCGGTTATGTTGGAAATTACTAGTGACACTCCACATCATAGACCTGGAGCTACTGCGATTCTGGTGGCCTCTCTAATGCTGCTGTTTGCATTTCTAACATTCGGTTTGGCTTTGCTAATAGCCCGACGACGTAAACGAGGTAATGCCGCCAGTTTAACCGTAGGCCAACCTAGTGAATTGGTCTATCGTAAATTGGTAGCCTCTACTCAAACTATTTGTGATGAATGTCCTTAATTTTTAACTAAAACTATATACCCAAACATTTTCCTCATTTTGTACTTTTTATATGTTTTTTTTTTTCTTTTGTTCTTCTATTAATTAATAATTATACCTGTTTTGTGATTATTGTGTTTTTAAGGCAGCTCTATTTATAGTTTTGATTTAATTACATTAATTTATTTGCCCTCATTTTGTTTAAAATTTTCCAATATTTAGCCTATTTTCAAAATAACTCTTCAACCAGTAGCAAAACTTTGTAGAATTTTCATAGATCTCCCATATTTTCAAAAATATACACAGGCACTACAGAAACACAAACATTTAATGCAAGTAAAATGTTTCATTTTAAAAAACATCTTGTTTTACCATTCCGTGATTTTAACATCAAGCTACTAACATCAACATTTTTTTATGGACCTAGTTTGTAGGAATTAAACGTAGCTTAAACTTATACAGTTTATGTGTTTGTTTCCAGATTAACCGATAAAATAATAACTAAGCCTAATAAATAACTCATTTCAGCCTCCTATTAATAATGACTAATTAAGTTTTTGTTAGTTTTTCATCAAATAACTTTAATTAGTTGTATGTGTAGCTATTTCCTTAAACAATTCAAACATTTTCTAGAGTAGTGTAACCCTGAGCTAAAACAGCCATGTAAGTGATTTAATCAATATACAACAATTACAGAAACAACAAATATTTTCTATTTAGTGTATGATCTGTTGGTTTTGTAATTACACATTAACTTTTTGATTGGAACTCTGAATATTATCCCAAAGTACATATCTCATTTTATTTCTCTTCACTTTCAACATTACATAGTCGTCAATCTTACTAAGTGTGCTAGTGTTTTATTTAATGTTATTTGTAAATTCCATAGTCAAACTGTATGTTTTAGTTCGTGAACTGATTAAATTTAAAACACATCCAATTTATTAAAACACATATTTTATATTTATATGTATGTTTTGTATTACGATTTTATTTTTTCTATGTGTATACTACAATAATTATTGTAATTAATTTAATGTAATCTCATTTTTTTATGTTTAAAAAATAAATTTATTATGTATTTCAAAATAATTGTTTTTTTGTATTATTTGTTTTGTTTGTTTTTTTGTTGCATTTGTTTATTTTACATATTTGTTTATCATAATTTTTTCAAAATCATTTTTATTACACTTTATAACTGTTCAGCGATTATCGTTAATATATGGTCCTTTTTTACTTAAGTATTAAAACTAAAGTTTAAGTTTTGTATGATTGTTCCGTAGTTAGTTAGTTAGTTTGGCAGGGGTGTGCACTATGTGCACTTCCAATCGGAGACCACAAGGTCCATGGTGATTCCCTTCAAGAGTCATATCGCACACCCAGTTCAAAAGTGAAACAACTCAAAATTTTAATTTTGAAATCGAAAATAAATATGTACCAATTGAAACATAATGAAAGACATTAGTGTTTCTTTTGTATATACATATAAACAAGTGTATTGTGCATAGTTTAAGCGTAAAATTAATTTTTCGGGTTTATATAAGCCGACAAATTAATTTTTGAGTTGTGTCACTTTTGAACTGGGTGTGCGATATATACAGTAAAGAGAGATTGTGAGGAAAAAGAATCCAAAACTGCATAGGGAAAGAACAAATTTTGTTACCGTTTTGGAATCGCTTTAGAACGTCCTTTAAATAGCCAACCTATTCCCCTAATAAAATCTAGTATGTTACACAGTTTACAGCCAGCAACACTACCGAGTTCATCCAGAAATCTGTTTCCTAGCCATTTAAATCTATGACCCTGTAGTCTAGGGCAGTTGCCCATAATATGCTCTACTGTCTCTAGCACCTCTACGTCCCCAAACACCCAACAGAAATCTTGTGTGCCATTATCCCATTTACCTTTGAAGGCCCCAATTGAGCAATGACCGGTTATCACTCCTACTAGAATCCTGACTCAAGCAGTGTTTTGGTTGCATCTGCATTCAGTTTTGGCCAAAAGGCCCTGGACACTTTGCCATCCGTCCTATTGCTCCAGGATTGGTTGGTGGAGTCACGGAATCTTTAAAATATTAACCTGTGGTAGTGACATATAGTATCATGATCTAAATCAGAACCATGTCCAGCCAGTTCATCTGCTACCTCATTTCCTTGTATATCGCAGTGCCCCGGTTTCCAACACAATCTTATTGAGTAGTGTACCAATAACTCCTCGAGAGCTCTCTTACAGTCTTCCACTAAGCTGGTATGTATTAAATTACATTTCAGAGCCTTAAGTGCCGCCTGACCACATTTATAGTCACTACAGAGCACTCATTGACGTGTACCTTTATCAACTCTGTGGTTTTCCAGATCGCGAATATACCTACCTGGAAGACGCTGCATTCGTTAGAGAGTCTATATGAACGTTTGATATCCATGTCGACCAAATAAACCCCGGCCCCTATAAAAGAGTCCATCTTGGATGTGTCAGTGAAAACTGCACCCCCATCGAACAGTTGATCGAATCCTACCCAATTATCCCTACTGGGGGTGAGGCACCGAAGTTGAAGGTCGCTACTCTATGATCAGAAATTTCAGAAGGAATGATGATAAGACCTGCCTCATACAGTATCCTAGAGTGACCTACCCGCAAAGGTTTCACTAACGAAGATTGAAATAGCCTGAGTAACTTCCTTGCTGCCACACTCTCAACATAATAATCAACAATGATTGGTAAAACTGAAGGTGAAAACTGCTAGTGAAGTAGATTTTTAACAGATTTGCCTTCCATTTAGGCTAGGTTAGAAGAGGACCACCCAGAGTTCTGTGTGCATTCACAAGACCATGTATGCTGATCCATAGTGAGTCGTCAGATAAATAATTGTGCAGTGAAGTAGACCTCATTTGTAGTGATCTGATGATACTGATGATAGCTTTGTCAATTTTATATATTTCACCATCTTCAGTTGATTTATCCCCCTCAAGAAATTAGATTCAAAACATTTAAATCGATAGCGAGATTATGCAACGCATCTACAATTGCTATCAATACATAAACGTATTTTCTTAAGGAAATATCTCAATTCAGTGTGGCCGGTAATAATACCTTAGTTCATATTTTTCCATCCTTATTCTCAATTTGATGTTATATTTAGGATTCCATAGAACTTTCGCTTGCTTACATCGTAAGCAAACGAGTATCTGATTCAATTTTGAATTTATTCTTTATATTTCTATATTCAACATCAAGTCCAGGATAAACATCCGGTGTTGATATCACATCTGCCCTTGCACGTGCTAATTCGTCAGCATATTCATTACCTTGTATAATATTGTGACCTGGTACCCAGCACAGATTCAATGCGTGGTATTCCTTGAGAACCTGTAGCATTCTGCTATAACTAGGGTTTTTATCCCGGGACTAATTTCCCGGGAATTTTTGCCAATTTTTCACTACCCGATTCCCGGGAATTAAAAACTGACGAAACTACAAAGAAAACATGTTAGAACTCTATTTTTTTTTAAAAAAAAGTGAAAAGTTTATTTTTTACAATTTTTCGTTTATATCTCGGCAACAATATACCACTTATTATTTATTTGGGGTTTTTCGAATGAACATTTAAAAATGCCTATGGAAAGCTGAACGATCTAGAAATAAAGGTGAAAAATCTTCAATGTCAAGATGGACCAGTGTGAATTATACCACAAACCTCTAGTAGATCAAAGTCCCCTACTTTTGATGGCGGCACACCATTTGGTATTTTCAAGTATAGAAATGATTTTGGCCTTGAAAGGAAACACAGCAATAGTCCTTGGTAACAATATCAGCTTTATAATGAGTGTGTTTTGCAGATGTTGTATTATAAAAATTCACATTTGAATCCAATAATTTGGAAATTTTCGATATCAACATAAATTTTATGTCTTAACTATAATGGAATGAATTCATTCCTTTTACTAAAAGGATTATGAAATTTATTTTTTAATTCATTTTGAAAATGATTAAAAGTTAAATAAAACTGAATGAAGAAAAAACATTTTAACTCAATTTGTAGTAGGTTTGAATCAACAAAAATTTAATCATTCAAAGTTTGAATAAATTCTGTTATTAATTAACTTAATTAATTCAATTTAAATAAAGCCTTTGAAGGAAGCTAAATAATTAGATATTGGGAATGGATTTATGAAATGAAAGGCTGAAATTTTTTAATTACGGATTAAGATTTTAGTGAATTAAGCTCAAATTGAATTAATTACTACGAAGTTCTATATATAATGATACTAATACTAAGTTTGTATATGAAATTTTGCTATAATATCCATAGTTTACAGTATTATTATATATTTCGGGAATAGCCGGGTACCCGGGAATGTAGAGAAAAATTTTACCGATTCCCGGGAATCAAAAAAGGTCGGGAAATTAAAAACCCTAGCTATAACGCCTGACCAGCTTATATCTAATATTCATGTTATATAGTGCCTTTAATGTAGCTTGATAATCCATGTAGAATGTATTATCGCTCTTGTTTATCGGTTCCATAGATATAAGTTTTGCTGTGAGTATTTTGGCCTGAAATACCTAACTTACCACTCCCTGTACCATTCTCCTTCTTGGAGCCATCCGTGTATACTTCAATAATTCTCCCGTTTTTCCCTTGGTGGTTGTTCGTTATAATCTCCTTATCCCAACAAATTTGAGATGTTTGGTGGTCAGTTATAATGAAAATCTCTAATTTAGTGCCGTGTTTCACAGATCCCCCATTGTCCATTCTGGCTTAGCCTAATTTGTGTTTTTGAAGTGTATGTGCTAGGATTGGCCTTATATATCCAATAAATAAAACGTGATTTGTTAACCAAAGTTCTCCCTATACCTTTCCTTTAGATTCGGTATCCATTTTAATTTATTATCAACTATTACTTCCAAGAACTTTGCGTCCTTTGATAGCCAAAAAACTTCTCCCCACATTTTTGGGTGGTATATATTAATTTCCTTTTGAATAGCTCCATTTCTTTATTCGGTGGGTTAAAACTAAAGAAACAAGTATTGGCCCATTGTATCAGAAATTGATAGCATATTCCGCCTGATTACCCCGGGAAATCGGGATTAACTTTGAAATCTCCCGGGATCCTGGGAATTCCCGCCTAGAACAAATTATTAAATTTTAAAATGCAAGATTTCCCTTCCCGGGAATCCGCGTGAAAAACTCTAATGTCAAGCAATGAAGCACTGATTTCCCATTGTTGTAAGCATGTTGATGCTGGGAGAATACCTTGACTGAAGTTGTGCTATAAGGTCTGAAAAACAATGATCCTGTATAAATTTTTACGAACATATAAAAAACTTGATTTCTCTCTTTTTTTTTGCATTTTTAGCCAATAACTTTTTTCTTTTATAAAAACCTTAACAGACGTAGAGACAATTAATTACTATAAAATATAATTTTTATAAATTTCGATATCTCTTTAAAGGTTGCATGCCATTTGGTTCCAATAATCGACGACATGCCTGGGATTTTCCCTCAAAACCAGATGGCTTTAAACTTGGCGGCCTACTTATGGAGCGCAACAAACGCAGTGGTTTTGAGAAGCTTGATCAGAATGCCAGTGATGAGGAAACGGAAACGGCCACAAACAATACATTAACAAGTGCACAATTTGCTTAGTTTACATTAGGAATCTAAAATGGAAAACCCACATATTTATACATATAAAAACTAATGAAATGAACCTCTAACTCGCTCCAGTTGAAAAAAAAATTGAATTTATTTTTTGAAGAGTTTTCTTTATTCTTTTTCAATGAATCTTTTTAATACGCTAAAAATTTATTAAGTTTTATTTATAAATATATGTATATTTTAATTGTTTTTTTTTTATATTTTTTGTAGGTGTATGTATTTATAATTTATAATTAACACAATAATCGAAAATTCAATTAATCATGTAGAATTTAAGATTTAGTAAACGAATAATTTGTAAGAGTTTTATTATATAAAATAATCTGGATAAGGACCAAAAAGGAATGGAAGCATGAAGAGAACGTTGTTTTCTTTTATTTTGATTTAAAGTTATTTAATAGGAACTTTTGACCATATAATGAATACATAGTGATACAATAATAATTCAGCAGTTTCACGAATAGTATCCCTTATCGACAGTAATTTTTATTAATTTCTGATCACTTGGCTGACTCAAATTTATATATTTTGGGATATTTGACACGTATGTGCTCTTTGTAGTGAAAGGGAAGTCAGTTGGTTACTTTATACATCCCAGGTAATTAAGAGTGAAGTCATTTGTCACTTTAGTCTCTCTAAATATTCTATAGTGTATTCAAATTGGATCTTTAGTTTGTATTGCACCTTAGAAAGTAGTTATTTTACACACCAGAACTAAAATATCTACTTTCTAAGGTGCAGTACAGAGAGTCAGTTGTCATTTGGTGTCTCTTTGTAATGTGAAGTTCAACATTTCAAGAGAAGGCCTGATTTTTGGTAGACTCCTGAAGGGTAGATATAAAGAATGTGTCAGAAAAAACGTATACGCACTATTCCAGCCAAAACTTATCCTTGTTCCAACAAATTATTATTAAAACTTTCAAACCAATCCAATATGGACTTTCAAAAGAATAGCAAAAGATCTGAAAGTTCATCGTTTACACTGTTTGGTCTTAAATAAGCCATATTCCCTTAAATAAGCCAATTTTTATACCCTTCGCCATGAGTGGCAAAGGTATATATATGTCATTTGCGACCCCACAAAGTATATATATTCTGGATCGTTATAGATAGCGGATTCATACATCAATATCTCCGAAATTCTTCCGGCTTGGTTGCTATTTAAAATCGAGAAAATCGGTCCACAAATGGCTTAGATATAAGGAAAAAACCAGGACAACCTCGATTTTTTACCTATTTTTGACCCATATCTGGATTACTAAATCATTAATATAGACAATATGGATATCTAATGATAGATATTTCAAAGACCTGTGCAACGACGTATATAAAACCATAGTAAGTTGGGTCAAAATCGGAAAAAATATTTTTTAACCCGAATTTTTTTTTCACCAACAAATTTTTTTTGTTCACTAAATATTTAAAAAAATTAAAAATTAAATTTTTTTTTTTAAATTAAAAAAAAATAATCTTTTAAAATTTAAAAAACAATTTCGAGAAAACAACTGGAAAAAATTTAAATTTTGTTTACCTAAAAATTTTTATTTTAAAGTATAATTTGGTGAAGGGTATTTAAGATTCGGCACAGCAGAATATTGCTCTCTTACTTGTTACTTTACACGCGGTATACAAAAAAAGTTAGCTTGAGCAATTCTTTAGTTTATAGAAGAGAGAGGAAGAAAAAGAGGGAAATCTTTCCCATCTCCTGTCCTCTCAAATTTACAAACTCAAGACTTGCGGAAGTAAACTTGACTGGTGTGTGAACCAGCACTTAGAGATGTAATATGAAGACTTTTTGGGAAAAAAACTTAAAAAATATGTCCTATTTTAGATAGTCCGAATTTGGATGCGTGTAACTTTTTATAGAGACCAGATAACTGTATGGAGCTTTCTTATATTTTATTTTAAACTAGATGACCGTCCGGCTTCTCCCGGTAGCTATTTACTAATGTTAGTTCTTCAAGTTTCTCAAAAAATGTCTCTTATTAAGAAAAGTGAGAAGTGAAAAGAAGACAATATATTAAAAATTAAAATTTCCGAATTTTTGATTTTTTTCTTTCGAATCGAATAAAAAAATCAGCCAAATCGCTCCAGCCGTTCTCACGTGATGCCATTTCATACATGGACCATTTAATTTTTATATATATAGAAGAAGATAGATTTTATCAGAAATATAACCGATATTTTTAAAAGATTGTTCGACCCTAAACTACCGTGCAAGGTTGACTTAAGTCGCAGTTTTGAGATGACAATATAAAATTCAAACGGCTAGGCTAATGAGTGAATCTGTTTAGGGGTAACAGGCTACCGTTGGCAGAAACACATAAAAACTGATTATCTAGGGGAACTTAAACCGTTTTGTGTTGAGAATTTTATTTATTTTTTTCAATCAGCAATATGAAAAGCCTCAGGAGACTTGTTAGTAGTAATATCAAATATGTATGCCCCCCATTGCATAAATAGCTACAAAATACAAAAAAAAAACGAAAAGAAAAAGCGGCGTGTCCCACCACAAGATCTAGAAGCGCTATCTGAAGCTGTCAGAAAATATGTAGGTGCGGCTGGACTTAGTGTCTGCCTGCGATATGACCAAGGCAGAGTCAAAAGAGGGGAGACCTGTAGATTCTAAGGGGTCTTGTACTGCATTCATCTATATTTACACACGAGAAATGGTTTATTCCTTTAAAAATCATTAAATTCAACCAAATCTTTTACATTCCGAAGTTATTCTAGTTTGAAGGAGTCAGAATTTTTTTTTTTTTTTTTTTAAATCATAATATTCAACGAAATGTTTGTAACATTCCCGAGATATTCCAGTTTTCCCTTTTAAACTCATTCATTTTAATTATATTTATGTATCGCTGTATTGCTAACATAGTGATGGATTTATAATAATGCTAAAATTAAAGCTAAATAAAACCTTAACGATATAATTTCATTAAACCATAATTTTTCTCAAAAAAAGAAATACAAATTGATTAAATAATTATAAAAAAACGAGTCATTCCATGTCTGTATATATTTTTAAAAACTTTTATATTTTAATACTGTTTTAATTTCCAAACTTTTTTATATAAGTAAATTATAATTTATGTATTTTAATACCTAAAGCCAAAAATGTATGTAAATCATTAAAACAAACAAAATAAATAAATTGCAAACAATTTTACAAACCTATTATAAAATACATATAGAAATATATTCCATAAAAATCATTATGAATTTTATAAAAATTTGTTTTTATTTATAAAAAAAGCGTAATGTAAAATTTGAAAAAAACAACATTAACATTTACCACCCCCGCATTATGATCACATAACAACGACAGTGGTAAAAGGTTAACAAACAAATACAATAAAACTATTTACATTAAAATAAAGCAAATCATAATCACTTAAATTACAGTTAAGTTATGTGGACTAATTTTAAAATATTTACAATTTACAGGTTCGCTTTCATAAATGGTTTCAAGTATTTATGGAATGATACATTAACTGGTTCCTTATTGAGTGGACTCTTCTTGGCAGCCTCAAACATTTTCTCATACACATTACCATCCCAGCCACCCAATGCTGAATCTAGAATACGGTCATCTATACCAAAGGCATCCACTAAAGCCACCGCATTGGGACGCAATCGTCGTAGGCAGTTTTGCAAACGTAATTCTAATTGACCCACCTCTTTGTCCGTAAAGTTAATAAACTGTTGTGTGTTAATTATAGAAAAAAAACATGATGTGTAAGTGTTTTGTTTAATATAAATAATAAAACTTTTTAAATATCTTACCCGCAAGAAATCACCAATGCGATTTAAACAAGCATCCACTAAATATAATTCCAAAACTGTTTTCAAAACATCACCCAAGGCCGGTGATACTTGTGTGGCTAGATTTTGCAATTCAAATAATGCGGAGGAGGCTAAGAAGGAGCGGCCATGAAGCTAAATGTATAAGGAATTAAAAAAGAAAATCAATAAATAATTTTAGTATTTTATTTGTGAAAATTTAAAAACTAAAATAGTAAACGATTTTAATGGTGAAGCAAAACACTATCTGTGATTCAATTAATAAATCAGCAGTTTAAAAATTTTTATATAAAAATTTGAACATGAGATTGAATAAAATTTACTTATTTTATCAAATTTGGGAGGAAGACCTTATAAAACTACTTCAAGAAAAGATAATTTAATAGCAAGAGAGTTTAAGAAAATGAAAATTAATAGTTAAATTTGCCACAGGACAAAAGAGGCTGGTATCTTATTTCTAAAAAACCATGCTGCCAAGAACGTACAATTTGTCGAAGAACATTTAAACTTGTCAAGGCAGAAATGGAATACTGTTTTCTATTCGGATGAATCCAAATACAATTTAAGAGGCAGTGATGGGTGAACATTTGTATGGCGGCCGAAGGGATAGAGACTGGACCCCAAGTACAAAAAAAAGACAGTGAAGTTTGGCGGTGAAAAAATTATGGAGGAAATATCATAAAATTCACTATTACTGAAATCTGATACATATTGTTACGAAGTTACACTAACGATTTCAATTTTACGGTCTGTAACGGCTGCTTGCAACATTTATCATATTTATAAACATTTTCATCAGTAGAAACTTCAATTTATAAACAATGTTGAAAACATTAACTATTAAAGCTGCTAAAAGTTCTAGAAATAGAACATTAAGATAATTCATGAAACTATTAGAAGATGACACTGTGTATATACATAGTAGCAGCGGGTAACAGCCATTCAGCGTATTGTAGGCGCTGCTAGACTTAATATCAACTATATTACTAGTGTGTAATATAGGTGAGAGTGACTATTTAAATAAATAAAGAGTTGTTATAATTTTAAACTACTAAACTGCTTTTATTTGCAATTAAAAGATTTAGTTTTATTATTATGTATTTAGGAAATAAACCACCGTTTTTAAAAGGTAAAAACGTAAGAATATCCTTTTTAAACGATGTATCTATACGCTGAGAAAAATATGTTCCAATTACCACAAACACACTTCTAGGATTGTAACAGAGTTACATGTAAAATTGTAGATCGTAAAATACGGACTCAAAATTATACCACGATGGAAGCTTTATCAGATACGGTTGTAAGGGAATGTAGAAACATTTCAAAGGAGACGATTGATTCTTTAATTGGTTCAATGCATCGTCGCTGTAAAGTAGCAATAAAAAACAAGTAAGAGCTATATTCGGCTGTGCCGAATCTTATATACCCTTCACCAATTTATACTTCAAAATACAAATTTTAAATATTTTTAGGTAAACAACATTTTTTTTTCCAAAGTTGTTTTTTTAATTTTTTGGAAAACAAATTTTTCGAATTATTTAAAAGTTTTTAAATTTAAAATTTTTTTTTTTAAATTTTTTGTTTTGTTGAAAAAAAAAAATTCGGGTTAAAAAATATTTTTTCCGATTTTGACCCATTGTAGGTCCAACTTACGTCGTTGCAAAGGTCTTTGAAATATCTATCATTAAATATCCATATTGTCTATATTAATGATTTAGTAATCCAGATATAGTTCAAAAATCGTTGTTGTCCTGGTTTTTTTCTCATATCTCAGCCATTTGTGAACCGATTTTGCTGATTTTAAATAGGAAACTTCTCGAAAGTATGTCTGACAGAATTATTGAAGATTTGGATCCCGCAGACATCTGGGGTCTTCAGAAAATTGATTTCAACAGACAGACGGACATGCGGACAGACGGACATGGCTTAATCGACTCCGATATCTATAAGGATCCAGAATATATATACTTTATAGGGTCGGAAAATTATAATTTGTAAATTACAAACGGAATCTGTTCTGTTCTGTAAATGAGCGATTTTCAAAAACAAATAGCTTAACAATTTATGTTCTACAAATCGCACAATTTTATACATTATAGAACACCAAAATATGTGAATTCGTTAAAAAATTAAATCGTTACTCGAATTCGGTTTAACTATTTGAATTGCAGCAAAATCAAATTTATGCCGTAAGCAACCCATTCAAAGTTCCTGAACTTAGAACTTATAATCTCTGGTTATAGTTTTTCGTAACGATATACTTCCAATTAATATAAAGTTTGTAATATCGTCACGATAATAAATAAACAGAGATTGAGAAATTGGGGACTACTCTGTTTAAATTATGTCAACATATTTTACTTACATCAGCAGCTTGAGTCAATTCAATGCCGCACAAATTGGCTGTAACTTCAGGACCATAACCCTGTCTACGACGTTCTTCCATGCGTTCATAAGCAATACGAACTTTACTAAAATAGTAAAAAAATATTAAATAAAGTATATTCTAAAACATAATTGCACAATATTTTCCAACTTACTTGGCTGCCACAAATTGGAAGGCCTTAACAATCGATTCTAATGAGCCATCGAAATTAATAAATTCTGTTTGGTTAATCGCCTCCTGTATATACTCCACTGTAGGCACCAGTTTAGCACCCTCCAAAGCTTGACCATAAACCTTTACCAAGTAACGGGCTGTTTGCAGCAACATAACAGTGTTTTCACCCTCATAGGTGCACACAGCTGTAGCCATGCCATAAAGTGTAGGAAAATTGGAACAATCCATAAAACCATGCCCACCACAAGACAAGCGGCTTGTCTCAACACCCGCGGCAGCATCAGCACTACAAATAGCCTTTAGACAACAAGACAGGGCATGCATTTCCGGTAAACGTTCCAGTTCACCCTTTTCAATTTCGTGTGAAATTTGATTGTACATATTCCAAATGTTATCGCCATTAGTCTTAAATACAATAGCTTTGGCGATTTGGGGAAATACTTTAAGTTGCTGGGTGGTATGCTCCATAATCTGAGGTTCCGGCAGATTGGGATCGATGGGACTTTGACGGCGTACAGCCGAGTAACGGCAGGCAATGGTGGAGGCCTTAGCTAAGGCCATGGCAGCATCACGTATAAGAACTACACGCACAAACATCATAGTACCATAGGTGAGCACAGAGTTCTTGGGTGCCACATACGTGCCATTGGGCAAAACTTGTTGATTTTTCATTAGCATGTTGTTCAAGGGGACGCGTACATTCTTGAAACCCAAATATCCATTATTAACCGATTTCATGCTTAATTTGGTGCCAATTTCACCAATATCAATGCCCGGCATAGGCATGTGGGTCTCCTCATCACGCACCTGCACAATAAATGGTGCTAGACCTCGAAATTCGCCCTGAGTATGAAGCTGAGCAACAACAACAGCATAATTGGCAGTATGACCCACTAAAGAAACAAAAAATAAGCTAAGATGTTCCAACAGAAATCTAATCATATTTTTATTAATAACTTACAGCCTCCCGGCCACCATTTGTATGAAGTTATTGTAGGAGAATTCAATACAAACTCCTGTGTTTTGGCATCATATTCAGCTCTCGTTTCCAGACCACGCAAAAATGTACCATGACCCAATTCCGTTTGAGCATATGTACCAATTATTGAACAATCCCAGGCTTTACTTAGCCACTCGACCTGTTGTTCTATGGTACCCTGGCCCATTATTGTGGGCACAAACATCACAAAATGTAAACTCATGGGATTGCCTTCTTTTAGTAAAGCCGTACCCAGAGAACCTCCCAAAATAGCACTAAAATTTTAAGTGTTAAATAAGACAAATTAAATTGTGTTTAGTTGGAGTAGCGTAAAATGGTCACATACTTGTAAGTATCAACACTGTCTTCTCCATTGTCGCGCAATTCACGGATTATTTCAGCAATTCTAACAGCCTTGCGAACACTGTGTTCATACAATTGTTTGTGAGACATATACGAAATCGGTAAGTCATCTTTTAGTTCTGGATCGTCAAGAAACCGCTTTTCTATATGATAAAAATTAAGAAATAAAATAAATAAAGGGAGTTAGTAATAGTCGTATTGTTGTTTTTACGGCTATGTTTCTATCCAGAATTAATACATTATTCACATAGAGATTTCGCGAATTCTCGGTGATTTACTACAAAATAATAATTTAAGTTGATAAATTATAATGTGTGTGAAGATAAATTTAAATTTATTTAGCACAGACATAAACCACATATTTTAGCTCAGCCCATTTTGCAGTTAACAGAGCACGGTTAATCACTTAACAGTAGGGTATTCAATTAATCGGGTTTCTGGTTTAATCGGTTAATCGAGCAAATAATTAATCGAGGTTTAGATTTATTCGGTTAATAATCGGTTAATTTAAAATTATTCGATTAACCGAATAATTTCTATTGGGTTAAATACAGATTAGAAAGATATTAACATCTACTATTTATATTTTTTAAATCGCATGATTTGTTGAAAATTTATTTAAGAAATAGTAAAATGTCATAAAATATTCAAAGACGTTTTTCTCGAAACGATTTTTTTTTAATTATGACGTTGTTGCAGCAAATGAGCGATGTGTGAGTTTTTTTTAGGGTTTTAGTGAGATCTTCTGAAATAATATTTTATAAAAAGAATATAATTTAAACGGTTTTTTTTCTTTAGATTTAATAAAACTTTTCTTTGGAAAAAAACTCTCTCGCTGATTGTATATGTTGGAGAAATCAAACGCATGATAAAGAATATTCCTTTTTGGATTGTTTTAGATTTTGATTAATTTAATAGTTTCGTTTAGTTATTTTAAAATGCTAATTTCCAAAACAAAATTTCGTCTATACATGTAAATACAAACAAATTTTCAAAGACATGTAAATTAAATATGTCAGTTGTTATACATACTCACTAATCATGTTTATTGGATGTTCAAAAATATTTAATTTGAAATTTGTATTTGATTTGTATTATTGAAATTTAAAGTGCAAAAAAAAGGAATTTCGGTTAATCGGTTAATCGACACAAATTAATCGGTTTGTTTGTTATTTGAAAATCGGCAATTTTAAATTATTCGAACAGTTAACCGTCCAAAATTAATCGGTTAACCGATTACCGGTTAATCGATTGAATACCCTACTTAACAGTCATAATACTTGAATTATAATAAACAAATTTATATCTAAAATATCTGAAATAATTTCAGAATAAGAAAAAAATGGAAAAAAACTATCCATCTGAAATAATACATGGATATTTGAACCCATCGTAATATCAGGATTCCAATAAATTTGAGTTTTTTGAAAAAATAAATCTGGAGAGGCTTTTTGGCCATTATGGAAAATAGGAAAGGGCTCGGATATGACACTATATAGAAATGGTATCCCACTACCACAGTTCCATTAAGTGACCCTAGGACTATCATTTCTATATAGTGTCATATCCGATCCTTTTTCCTAATTTCCATAGTGGCCATTATTATTTATGCTGGATTATTATTAGACTACCTGACCCAGATCGAGCTCCATTTCTTGATTAAACGCTTATTGGCCAAGCTAAAAGCTTGGCCAATAAGCGAAAATGAGTTTTTATATAAAAAATCGATTTTTGGCCAGAAATATGAGTGATCACAGATCGAGATCCTTTTTTTGATTAAACGCTTATTGGCCAAGTTATTAGCGAGAAATATGAGTGATCACAGATCGAGCTCCATTTCTTGATTAAACGCTTATTGGCCAAGTTATTAGCGAATTTAGATATTTTGACTTTTTATATAAAAAAATAGATTTTTGGCCAGAAATATCAGTGATCACAGATCGAGCTCCTTTTCTTGATTAAACGCTATTGGCCAAGCTAAAAGCGAATTTAGATATTTTGAGTTTTTATATAAAAAATCGATTTTTGGCCAGAAATATGAGTGATCACAGATCGAGCTCCATTTCTTGATTAAACGCTTATTGGCCAAGTTATTAGCGAATTTAGAATGTAGACAACACTGAAATACATACTTTTAATTAGATTTTTAAAGTTTAGGCAATCCCCTTATATAAAAAATGTGTTTGCATCCTCTAAATTAATTTTTTTGTATGACACCGAATGACTAATTTTATTTTCTATGTAATTTTATTTCAATTAATATTTTCTCGTGATCTCGTTTTCGAATTTTAATTAATAATTTTAGTTTTATATTTTAATAAAGCATTTAATAATAAAAGAATTTCACGTTCAAGCGTGTAAAACACAGGTTTATATTGTACAATTTTTCCTTCAGTAAAAACTTAAATTGGATAACTACGAACACTTAAACAAAAAATTAGCCAAATCGGTGTAGCCGTTTTCCGATTTTAGATAAATCGAAAAAAGTGGGCGTGGTAAATTTTTCTTTTCATAACAAAATTGTCTAAATCGGTCCTTCCGTTCGTAACTGATGTAATTACCAACGAACGACATTTGATTTTTATTTATATAGAAGAAGATTGTATTATCTTAGATGACAACTAGATAGGTAACTGAGAGCCAAAAACCTAAGTCTGTTGTCAAAAACTTAATTCATGAGAATGTATTGCATGTATTTTGTTATTGTATCACCCGTATGTGTGAAAAGAGAGTACTTTTTTCCATTGCTATTTCCCTCTCCTTCGGCTCTATGTATATTTCTCTATGAAAATTACTGTCATAGCGATTTGAAAGCGAATAGATGCTATGCGATTCTTATCAACCGTCAACTGCATAATTCATTTATCTGTTTGGTAAGTGATCGCGTTGTTTTGCCAGACGTACTTCTTGAGTTGGAAAATTAGGTCTATTATTAGGAATTCTTCGCCTGGAAAAAAGTTATCTAAACACTTTCTCAATCTTTCTGTTCTTGTTATAGTTTACAAACGAGAGCTTATAAGGATCAACGAAGTCTCATGGCTTTTTTATAGCGACCAAAATGAGAATGTTGTCCAAGTTCAATACAGTTTGGGTTTGCCAATTGGGTAGACAATGAAAATAATTTGGAAACTTAAATATATTGCAGTTACTCTAGTAGGGAATTCTTTATTGATAGTAGGAAAGTCGGATCGTTTGGCAATTGGTAATACCAACTCTCATGATGATAACTAGCTCTGATGTTGTTGACGAGCGGTACCTTATTCCATTACTCCAGTATCTATCGAAATGAACCTATAGATGAGATATGATGAAAGCGCTTCCTACACCATGATCTCTATCTTTATCCCTCCGAACTATGTAAAAATTCCCAGAAGATGAGAGTGAGTAATCGCTAGAAATATTCGCTAAGGTTTACAAGAAAAAGAAAATAATTAAATAGAAATAATAATTCTTTTGGTTCTAATGTAAATTTTAAAGAAGATTTTAAGTTATTTTAAAATGTATGACGTATTCGCACACAAAGTTTCCAAATCAAATAGTAAATGACAGAGATTCAATGTCTCTCTCTATTAGTTCTGAGTTTATTATTCATATTTAAGTGGCTTTCATTAAAAAAAAATAAACAATTTTCATTGTTTTCCTGCTTATTTTGTAGACGCTGTGACGAAATGTTGAAGTTGTTCGATTCAATTGAATCATTCATGATTTAAACATTAAGAGCTAGTTTCTGGGATAGAGATAATCTACATTCTTCGCTTAAACCTAAATTAAACTAAAAATTGTGTTTCTCACTTATTGTTTATATGCTATATAATCTAGGTTTAACTGAGCATCATTGGTGAGTTAAACCTAAGTATAAAATGCCAAAGCACAAACAGATGGAAAATAAAATAAACAATTCAGCACAGCAGCTCTTTGTTTTTATATGCTTTATTAACATCAATATAATTTTTAATATACATTTTATATACTTTTATGTCGCTTTTTCTTTTAGAAAGTTAAAATTTACAAAAAAAGTTATGTAACGCGGTTGCTTTTTCTTATAAATGTATAGTATTGCCA
Organism: Calliphora vicina; assembly: GCF_958450345.1. Lineage (NCBI taxonomy): Eukaryota > Metazoa > Arthropoda > Insecta > Diptera > Calliphoridae > Calliphora > Calliphora vicina. The sequence continues at coordinate 76,684,420 of NC_088784.1, forward strand.
TATTTATATGAAAAAATTTGAAGAATAAACATGTGATTTGACTGAAAAGTATGGCAATGGTAACAAAATTAATCCACTAGTGAGAAACACAATCATTGGTTAAATTCCGGCAAAATATGTTTCAGGATTAATATAACAGCGTGTTAAGCTGAGTTTAACTGACAAGTAAGAAACTAGCTCTAAGTGTCATTGTTGTTCATATAGGATTAATATTATTGTACAAGAGATATATACGATATTTACATACTTCCAATCATTTTTGTAGGGTATATAGAATAGAGAAACATAGAGCGGAAACTAGAAAAAAACTCAAACAAAAATATTACTAAAAATTATCACACATACGAGTGTTGTTTTTGTTTTCACATAGTTTTTTCTACTAATACATTCCCACCACTTAGGTTTCTGACAACTGAGTTAAGTCTTTAACAGGAGAGTTTCCGCTCTATGTATATTCTCTATGGTATATAGTATAGTATGATTTTAATTATAATTTTGTTATGAAATTGTGAATTTTATTGTTTGCTTTCTTAATAGAATTGCATGCATTATAGAATAAATTAACTCAGATATGGCCTTGTTTATAAATATTTAAAAAAAAAACATTTATAATGGTTCAGTGAACTTTGTACTATAGTAGATAAATAATGATGGAAAATGCTGATTCATTCATCTACTTTCATAATTTCAAATGAAGCTATACATTTGCAATTAAAACACAGCCATTTGTATTTTTTTCTATTCAGTACTACTAGTGTTTGTTTCGAAATGTGAATTAAAATTTTAAAAATGTTTTATTTGTTTAAACTTTGCACCGTTTTGAAGTGCTACTATTTAAATAAGATTAACTGACCATGATTTAGCCTTATCATTTATATATAGTAAGTATGTATGTATATTAGGTCTGCGTAACGAAAAATTGTCTTGAAAGGGTCTAGTTTTGGATTTCCGGATTTCTTCGCGGCTCTCCTGGAATGTTGTTATAGACATTCTACAGACAAATTATTGTTCTAACCAGATATAAAACATTGTAATTGATGAAAAATAGTTATATGTACGATTTCTGTCTCTGGTTCACATTTTCCTCAATAAATTTTAGATATTACAGAACAAAATTACGCCCATTCAACACAGATTAATTTTTTAAGGGCTGGTCTAATGTACATACTTATGTACTAAGCCACCATAGACTTTTATTATTTGCTATAATAAATATATTTTCAGTAGATTCGTTAGCTATAGTGCAAAACAATTAAGTATTGTTTGCGGGGAGTTTTGATACGATTATCACTGATAATCCACATACAATTATCAATACTTTACATTATAAATACATTTGTATTTGTAGTTACGTGAGGAATTTATTGTAGATAACTTTTTAATTTTATATTGTTTTTTTAATTGTTTAGCTTTTGTATTTTCTGTTGTCGTTCTAGCATCAGCTTATATAGCTCGAAATGACCTTTGTGGTCAGTAAATTTTTATTTCATTACTTAAGTATTTGCATTTATTAGGTAATTTTATAATTTTAATGCATTTTTTTCTTCTTTTATTTGTAACTCATTTATGCTAGTCACTTCTAGCTGACCTTTGTATGATGATGTCTTTAATCGCTAAGTTAATTTGTAGTAAATGCAACATCTTAAATAACCTTTAATTTTAATTAAAAATAAAATAGAGTTCTATATTTGATTATGTCGAATGTTATACAGTGACTAACAATACAATGGAAACTTTTTTGAAAACTATTTTCCGGTTATTTAAATTTTTGTTTTTACTACATATTAACATAGCTATTAAAGATATCATCATTCAAAGGCCAACTAGAAGTGTCTGGCATAAATGAGTTACAAACAAAAGATTAAAAAACAAAACAGTTTTCAAAAAACATGACCATTTACCAATTACAATGGGCTTTATGGTCTCAGAGTGGAAGGGCATATTTCTGAGATAAATTCAGATTTACTAGATTTTCTATTAAAGTTAACAAAAATACATTTATAGAATGCAATTGTATATCATTGCAATGCTGCAATGGAAATTTTCAAACTTTTTTTTACCGTCATTTCAAAATTAATTTTATTTGGAGAATTTATTTCTGTAATTTATTTTGTCGCTAACAATATAGAAATAAAAAGTTATGTCTAACGATTAAAGATATTCTTTAAATAGTTATTAAAAATGTCTAGAGTCAAGATTAGCGAAATTTTTTTTAATAAATACCGAAATGAATAATGGACAAAATTCATTGCAAATTTGCCTCGGGGCTTTAAAAAATTTTGGAAATTAACAAAACCCTGTAAAGACAATAAAATTTCACTAACTGACCTTCATGTGATGTTTTAAAAACTGGAGTTGAAAAGGCAAATTTCTTTAAATAATTTTTCACCTAGGGACACAGATGTCTCAAGATTCATTTATGATCTTAACAACAATATTCTTATTTTTCTTGACATCGCAAAAGCCTTCGATTCTAGTTTTTAAACTTAATACCTTCAATTATCCAACGTACCTGCAAAAAAATATATAGAGTTTTTATATGCTGCCAAGTGATAGACAAATACATGCGGGTCTGCAACAAACGTCGGTATTATAATCTACACTTTAATATGTTTTTATTTCTAATATTACTGTTCAAAGGAAACAAACGCAATAATCAAAAAAATGGAATATAGTTCTAAAATTTCCCTCAAATACTTTGATAAATGGAAAATAATTGTAAAAAACAAGCTATTATATTTATATATAATAGGTTGCTATAACCTAGTGCCCTTTATGCCCTATTCAACGGAAGATCTAAACATAACTTAAAAAACAAGATTCTTATTTACAAAATGTGTATTCAGCCAATTGTGCTTTCATAAAGATTCTAAATCTTATACTAGAAAATTGCAGATAATACAGAATAAAAATCTGAATTTCTGATATTATACTGATTTACAAAGCTTTGATAAATTTAAAAGCAGTTTATGAATAATCGGGGTTGTCATAAAATCCAATCATTGTTGGAATCGGTTTTGAAAACGAAGAAAACGTACATTTGACTTATGAAATCCAATGTAATAAGCAGGGAAACCAGAAATATGCTCTAAAAAAGGGGTTTACGCGCTTTAAATATGCAGTAAAAACTCTAAAATATGCTCTTAAAATTTAAAAAATATGCTCTTAAAAATACAAACTTTTATATAATTTTTAACCAAAAAATATACTTTTATTTAAAAAAAATCAATAGCGGTATTCACAATGTAGAGTACTTGGCCTGGCAATGTAGTAAAAGAGCACAATAAAGTAACATAAATCGATGTCTATTGGATCTGAAAACATTTTTATACATAGAAAATGTTCTTTCGACATCAACTGATGTTATAGGAGCAAATTTAAAAGACAATATTTCTTTAACACTTAGAACGGTTTGAATTAGAACTAAAATTTGATATTTAGATGACGCTATTATTAAAATAGTGCTTGTTTTATATTAAAACAAGTAAGAGAGCTATATTCGGATGTGCCAATCTTATATACCCTTCACCAAATTATTCTTCAAAATAAAAAATTTAAATATTTTTAGCTGAACAAAATTTTTTTTTTCAGTTTTTTAATTTTTTGGAAAAAAAATGTTCGAATTGTTTTTTTTAAATTTTAAAAAAAAAATTTGTTTTAAAAATTTTTTTTTTTTGATGAAAAGCCATATATTTTTCAATTTTGAATTTTAAACAAAGCAAGTAAAAACCTGTAACACAATACCGAAAAATAAGTAAGACAAAATTTGTTTGATAAAGTCAAAATATCCTATTAAACAGTAAAATATGCTCTAAAAACGCAAAAATATGACATAAATATGCTCTTAAAACAAATATATGCAAAAATATGCATTTAAGGGTAAAATATGCAAAAATATGCACTAACAAATCGATGCCAAAATTCTTAAATAGTTCTGAAACGTTTAAATATCTTATACATGTGCTCATTAGACTCACCAGAAAAAACATGCATTTGCATATTTTGGTTTCCCTGGTAATAACAAAGAAAATAATAAATTTGCTAAATAACCTTTGTAATTAAAGAGTTATATGTATTTAGTGTCTGTTTTTAAAATTTCTTATAACATTTGAGGCATCTTCAAAAATACCTATACGTTCCAGAAAACTGGCTTGAAATAATCAAAACGGCTCGAACAAGGCAACCATAATACGAATGAGTCCAACATAAAATTTCGATTAGTAACACCAAGGTGGAGTGGTAGAACGTTCAGTGGCTATGATTCCATAAAATTCATCAAATTCAAATTGTTTACAAGTGTTCTAACAATCAGTGTTAAAAAATACTACTTTTCCTTAATACTGTTATATTAGTAGTTTCTTTATTTAATTATTTAGGTGTTAATTGTTGTAATACTTTTAAGAAAATCTTCAAAATATTGTAAAATAATTAGTATTTTACAAAGGTTTCAATAAAGATATTAATTAAAATTACAAAAAAAAAACTAAATATAAATGTTGATTGCTGGGTAAAAATTTAAATTACTGGTTAATTATGCAAAAATGTCAACTTCCAATACGAATTTTATTTCCTGTGAAAGTGGTTTGAACAATAAGAGCTAGTTTTAGTTTCAAATACATAATAAAAATTCCGCATTATAAGTCAACCAAAAAAATATAATTACCATAACACTAAAACAGTAAATAATAATAAAGATGCTATTATTATTAAAGTAATTATGCCTAAGCTTTTAGTTAAAACAATAGTTTAAATGTTGCACAAACATTAAAATAATTTTATTAAAATCATAAAAAATAGGGTCAAGTATATGAAGCAAATAAAATTTTAAAAATAAATAGAAAAATCACAAAAAAATATTTCGCAATATTAGAAAAAAATTACTAATAACAATTGCATTTTGTAATGCAAAAACCATAGGCTAACTAACAATCGTAGAAATCTACACCCATAACTTACCCAATGATTTGCGCTCTTCGTATTTTTTCTGTCCACCACACCACCACAATGTGAATTCCTCGGTATTGAATGAGGCACTATTGCGCTCTTTTTGCAAGTCGGGATTAACTTTTGTGGTCATTATTATTTTTATTTTATTTTTTTTTTGCACTTTTTCACACTTTTGTTTGTTTTAGAATTAAAAGCTGCTGCCAATCTCTTGCTAGTATGACTGGTAGCAATTACTTAGCTGTACTAACTAAACACAAATATGTTTAAATGTCTAAAATAAATAAAATAAAACAAGTTATTGCAAGCTGCTAGTTGTTTGGCTAAAAACAATCTTAAAACTGAACCAGCTAAGGCAATTATTACTAATATTACTGACAATTATTTATTTTTTTAATATAGACCTTTGACTACTGGTCCCCACAAGTTGTTTTGTTGTTGCTGTTTGTTTTGTTAAATGAAAAATTAGAACATTTTTGTTTGTTATTGATCGAAAAAAAAGTCTTATCAGTATAGTATACTACTTTATTGGAAATACGAAAATTCTTATCATAATTTACGAATAATCAACTGAACACATTTGTTTCGGTGAATGTAAGACATTCGAATTATGTGCGCATATTTGTCTTGTAAAAAATATGAAGTTATTACATAAAAAAAAACTTGTTTAATTAATTTAATAATATTACTACTATCCGATATATTCTTGAATAAGCTTTTTTTAATACACGACAGACTACTACTGGAAGATGTATGATGTTATTTTTTTTGTATAAACAAAGGCGAATGAGGTATGAAAACAGAAAGCTAAAAAAAAACAATTACAGCTGTTTGTAAGGAATTGAAACTGGCAATGCCATTTAAACAGCTGGCAAGATTACAGCGGTTGATTTGTTATCATACAAATAAATGCAAATCAGGGATAACAATTGTGGCCTTTTCAACACTTCAAAAGTACTCAGTTATTCCAAAATTGATTTTAAAAAGATTTGGAGCATAGAGAAATACTCATAAAGCGGTAACTAGAAAAAAATCTAACAAAAAATTTACTCTACAAAATCACCCCCATGGGGCGTTTGGTTTACACATATGTTTTTGACAAGTGGGTTAGGTATTTTACAGGAGAGTTTCCTAACTATGGTATAAATAAAGTTCCGTTATTCTGCCCAAGTTATTTTTTATGTTAAGAAATAAAAATTACGCATGGAGCCGGGGGTAAAGATTGGAAAATAAGATTATTAAATTTAATTCTCATTTTAGTACAATTTGAACAAAAAGTACTTTTGTGGAAATTTTAAAAATCGGCGTTATCATCCCTGATGTAAACAATAATAAAAAAAGAAAATAAACATGGAATATCAGTTTCTTTCATCATCCGATTTAAAAAGTAAAATAAATAATTGTTTGAATATTATACGTAAATATGATTGGCTTATAAATTCCTACGTGTCAGTAAGTTATAAAAATATCCAATTAAGATTCGTTAATATTTTGTTCTTTTAGGATTTCTATGTGGATGATCATTGGTCTAAATTGCCAACATTATGGCGGGATTGTTTTCAAGATTTGCCGCCGGATCATTTAAGTTATTTGTTGGATACCAGCAATGCAGATGTGCAAGATGTTTGCAGAGTATGGCTCTTAAGTTTGCTGGCACTAAAAAAGGCTTTTAAGGAATTGTGTGTTAAACGCCAACAAAACTGTGAGGTAAATTTGAATTAGGTGTTTGTGGAACTCAATTACATCCCTAAATTACTAAAATCTTAAATATCTCCAAAAATAATTATTCGATCCCAAGTGTATTGATACGATTTAAAAGAGTTTGAGATGTAATTATATTTGGAAAACTGTCTGTCTTTATTTCAAACCTCAAAATTATCAAAAATCAGTGTTGATTATTTTTTCTGAGTAGCCGGAATTTGGCTGGGAATATCAAAAAGCTTGGTATGCCAAAAAGCAGGGCTTAATTATTTTAATCTGTATAACTCTATATATAATGTATAAAATGGAGCATAAAGAATTTGTCTACCATTAGTCTTAGAATCTGAAACACTATTAATTGAAAAATAAGTTCTACAAGTTTTGTAATAAATTCCCAAAATTTAAGGCGAAGTGTTTGCCAACAAGTGACCAGAATTGATTTTGAATAAATTGAGAATAAAAATGCAAAAATCAATGAATGATTAGAAACTCATCATAGAAAAACTTCAAAATTAATCTTAATTTCAGCATGTCCTACCTCGTAGTTCCCTACTCGATCATCCCAAACTAAAACATATATTCATTAAAGGTGTCAAACCCAAAAAGCGACATGAGTTGGAATATATGGCGGCCTTGTGTAAAAAGATTTGCACAGAAAATCCAGTAGATTTTGTTATTGACTTTGGTGCCGGTTTAGGTCATTTAGCCAGAGTTTTAGGCTATGCCTACAACATCAAGGTCTGTGGCTTAGAAATGCAAACCAAACTCAATGGAAATGCCTATGATATGGATAGAAATATGGAAAAACTCATAGAGAAATATTTGCCCGCAACAGAAAATGTGCAATATCAAAGTCCAACACATGTAGATCTTTGTCTAACCGCCCAAATGACAAGAGAACAATTTTTGGCTATTATAGAAAAGGCTTTAGGTCTCACAAATGAAGACTATACATTTGGTATAATAGGTTTACATCCCTGTGGCGACTTGGGAGCCATTTTAATGCGTATGTTTTTGCAATGTAAACAAGCAAAATTTTTAAATTTTGTTGGTTGTTGCTATCAAAAATTAAGCACAATTGAAGGACGACTGGGAGCGGAAAAAAAGCCAACACAACAATTTTATGGTTATCCCTTAAGTGAATATTTAAAAACGAGTTCGTGTGATGTGCGTTTAAGTTATGAGGCTAGAGAAATTTCCTGTCATGCCACGGAATTGTACAATGAACGTTTATCTCAAAAAGATTATGACTATTTGAAAGTGCATTCATTTCGGGCAGCTGCTGAAAGAATAATTGTTAAGCATTATCCTTGTTTGAAACATTCGGGTTTGAAAAATGTTAAACATATACCAGATATGAAATTTGAAGAGTGAGTAGAAGTAAATTAAATGATTTCGAAAATTGCTTAGTTTTTACGGTTTTTTTGTTTGTTTTTAGTTATTTTTATAGAGCTGTTAAAGGCTTACCTGTGGAACATCTAACTGAGAATGATTTAAATACTTCAGTAACTTGTAAAGATCTTTTAAATTGGAAAAATATTTTGATTTTTTATACATTGCGTTTATTTTTTGCTCCCTTAATTGAAAGTGTTGTACTGTATGATCGTTTGCTGTATTTACTGGAAAATGGTTAGTATCTTTTACAATTATTTCGTTTATAAATTTAATGTCTTGTTTATTTTACTATAGACTGTGTTGTACAAATAAATCCCATATTTGATCCTAGGCTGTCGCCCAGAAATCATATTACAACAGCTGTGAAGAAAAGCTAAAAATATGTTTGTAACAATTATTGTTAATTGTTTAAAATTGTAATTTATATTGAATGTGTTACTCAGGTTTGTAATTGAGTATATGGAACATTTTTTCAAGAATTTGTGGCAATAAAATAAAGTATGAATTTAAGAAAAAAAAAAACATTTTTTTATTTCAAAATTGTTTATAGCATCAATGTTTGAAGTTTCTTTTTTGCGAAAAATATTATAAAAGGAATTCAGGAATTTCTTTATAAATTGTCCTCTTCAATTTCCAATATTCAGATTCATTGTGATGACCAAATATGTTGCTAATTGAATGATTCCATTATATCAAGGTTGGCTAGAGTTACCGCTAAGCTAGTGTTACCCATAAAATACTTTTTCAGCTCAACTCAACCTTCGGCCACCATTTAAATGTTCTCCCACCACTAGCTCTTAAATTGTTCTAGTGATGACGAAATGATTCGATTTAGGTGAAACATGTATGATTTTTACATTAGCGTGTCATTGGAGATCATGTGTTTATGTAAGTATTTAAATATATGGCTTTTCCATTGAATGATTGCATAGAACCAATGCAGCAAGTTCAAGGAATTAACTAAGTTTTTTTCAATGGTGAAATTTTTCATAATTTCAAATTTAAATAAGTAATAATGACTCACAAAAATTGTATTGTTTCTGAAATTCGACAAATAACTAAAGACAAAGGGACTTTCGATCACTGTAGATGAGTGTTCCGATAGCTCCCTATAAATATATAAATACTAGCTGTCCCGGCAAACGTTGTTCTGCCATAGCTCACACAAAGTTTGAAGACTCCCACAATAATAGTATTCTAGATATGTAATAATAAATTTTTACTTTGTATGGGAGGTGCCATGCCCATTGTTACGATATAGATCAATTGTGAATCTAAACCATTCAGGTACCCACTCAAACACACACAACAAATTTCACCGAAATCAGCCCAGCCGTTAAGGGAGAGTTCAGTTACTAACACACGTACAGAAGAATTATTAATTAATTCTTTATATATAAAGAAGATTACTGCAAAAAGTTACAATTCTAAAAACAAATCTTTAAAAATTTTTAACTTAGGACTTGAACCAATGAAAATAAAAGGTACGGAATAAAATATTTCTTATTTAGCTGGCGAAATATTAGAAGAATCGCAATTAATAATCAAAATATTAACTTAGATTAAAGTGGAGTTGAATGTGATTTTGAAACGGTCGTCGAAAGTGATATTGGGGATGACATTTATAATGATTACATTGAAATAGATGAAGGCCATGATCTTAAAATATATTTATATAAGTGATGTTATTAACCGCGTACGTAAGTGTATCAAAATATTTAATAAATCGAATGATAAACACAAATATTGCAAACTAACGTTTTGTTGCAAGAAAAGCATGGAGTTCGTCTTATACATGATTTTGAATATCGTTGTACATCTTTGTCTAACATGGTAATAAACTTTTTGCGTATTTGTAAATGCGTCAATCATGCACTGCCTGACTTCAAATTAGCCACGTTCACTGACAATGATATCAAACTTTGGACAGATTCCCTTTATTGTGTAATTCCCCAAGACCACTTTATTAAGCAAAGATTCGGTAACGTTGATAGAGCTTGATGTATAATACAATTTGTTATAAATAATTTAGAAATAGTGAATATGTAATTAATTTATGTGCTGTTTTTCTATAGCGAACGAGTGCTTTGAGTGGACGTTTAACATGTATTTTGTTTTTGTTACAATAACAAAACACATGTTAAATTTCCACTCAAAGTACTCGTTCGCTATAGAAAAACAGCACATTACTAAAGAATTAGTTACTCAATTTAAAACCCGAATTAATGAACGACATAAAAAAGTTCTTAATACGTTTATAGTGTACTTGAATTCAGGATCATGTCCAACTAGCTCAAATTTGTTAAAGCATATATCCAAAACGGAAACTAAAGGGTTTGCTAGTTAATTGTTTTGTAGATTGTTCGGGAATTTATCTGATCAGAATATTTCTGATGAAAATTTAATGATGGATTTTGTTTTCGAATGTTTTTTTAACATTATGAATACTTGAATTGTTAACTTTAACGTTATTTTTTGTTTTTCTTTAACAATAAAATATTAAAAACCGACATCAAAACTTTATTCTTTACTTTTTTAAAAAAAAAAATTAAATTATTCGAATAATTCGATTAATTTTAAACGTGTGATCGAATTATTCGAATAAGTTAAAATCTTTTATTCGTTTTATTCGAACAAGAGAAAAATCGAATAATTCGAATACCCTAATATCTAATGATAGATATTTTAAAGTCCATTGAAACGATGTACAGTGGTGGCCAGGAATTTAAGACAAAAATTGTTTGCTAAATTCCATGTAATTGTCAATTATTTTTTCAAATATTTCCACAAATATGTATGCATGAGGACTGTTTTAACACACAAGTGTGTTTTATTCGACTGTGTCAATTCAAATATAACGATTTTAAGGGCTGATTTAAAAGTAGCATAATGCTTTCAAATAACAGTGCTGTAATAGCAAACTGTAACATATCTGTGGGCATTATTAAATAAAAGCTTTCAGTTGATTTGATCGTTAGTTGGCAACACTGTATTCGAATTCGAATATTCAGTTAAAGAACATTGTAGAAAGTACACCACAGATGGCGTATGTATTAGTAAGATCTAGAATATTCGAATTTTGACAGTTAAAGAACAATCTAGAATGCAGATGGCAGTGTTATAAATAGTGGCAGAGGTTGCAGTCGTGAGGGAGTTTATCAGAGACGCTTTTCGAATAAACATCAACTGAGTGCCTTAAAGTGTGTTGTGTTTTTCAAGTAAATTCGTGTACATTATAAAATGTGTCTGTATTTCTGAGAATTTATAAACGTGTATAAAAAACATTGAGTGGCTATTTAATTCTGTGGTTGTTGTACATTTTGAATAAATAAAGAGTTGTTACAATTTTTAAACTACTAAGCGGCTTTTATTTGCAATCAAAAGTATCCGGTTTATTTAAAGGAAATAAACCAAACGTTTTGAAAAGGTTAAAACGTAACAATATTCACCATGAACCAGTGATGTTCAAAAATAAAAATGAAGATGTATTGGTGAGAGAGCTACCCAGCAAACTAATGTCAAACACTTAAAATATTAACAAAATGAAGAAAGTTTAGATTTAGAATGTTTGTCAAATAAAACCAATTTATTAAATGAATGTAATTTAAATATTAAGGAAATGAAAAAAATATACATTGTAAGTCCGAAATTCTCTTAAATTTTGTATTTATTTTTGACTTTGTTTTATTGTGTTCAATTGTAATTGAAACGCGTGTGTTTGCTATGCTTCAAACAAAAACAACCAACAACAAAGCTTAATAATTTTCTGAAAAAAATTGCGATAGTCCGTCACATGTGGTTTCTTCGCATTCTCAGCGATGAATGAACAAAAGTTTTTAAAAGAGCATAACAAATGTGTGTAAATTTTTCAAACAATTGTTGTATGGCGTGAACATCACTGCCATGAACACATAAAATTTTTCTACAACTTCACAGAAAAAAGTTTCAACATAAATAGTATGATTTGATTTCATTGATTTCAATTCATAACATTTATAAATAATTTCTTATGCTGGGTATACACGTTACGATAAGTCGTACGATAAATCGTATAAGTATGAAATTAGTAACGTGTATCATGTTGTCGTACTAACGAAGTATGAAAATCAAAAATTTTTGATTTTTGTGATATTTTTTTTATTTTATTTTTTTTTTTCAAAGGAAATAATACGATTTGTAGTAACGTCTATCACAAAACCGTACTTCTACTCATACTACGATTAGTACGAAAATTAGTATCGTGTATACCCAGCATTAAATATTAAGATTTTTTCATATTTTATGTTTTCAAATTAAATCTAGAAGGCTTGAAAAATATAATTTCATTTTCATTTATATTTTTTTGTTTTTGAAAAATGTTTGAAATTTTCCTTGGAAAATATTTTATTTATTTTTATGATTTTCAGCCACAAAATGAGCAAATATACGCGAAATTGATTAAATTTTTTTAAGGGGATGATATGCTTAATGTTTATGGATATTTTATTATGTTCAATGATATTTTTTAAGTTTCAGATATTGTTGATTCATCTTAAAATATTGGCCAATATATGGCTACTAAACAAATATTTTTACATTAATTCATTAGATAATCCAATTATAATGCAATTTATTATAAAATATTATTAAATTTATGAAAAAAAGCAAAAATTTCCGTCATGAACAATTTTATAATATTTATGAACATGTTCTTAAACTGAATGAAAAAAGTTTGGGAAAAAAAAGTCAAGTTCGATTAATAATATTTATTACAAAATTCATTCCAAATATGAATTTCTTTTTTCTGTGTTGACCAACAATTTTTTTTTAAATAAACATATTTTCTCACATTTATAGCATTATCATTTTATTATTATAAAATATTCGGACCAAATTTCGTATTTTTAGTTCCATTAGTTTCGGTCATATCATGTTATTAACAGCGGATGTTCGCTGAGGTGGGTCAACGTATTTCCACATATCTTTGTCCATATATGTTTTACCGATTTTTCCAAACATTTTTCAGAAACTAGAAACATTAATAATAAATTTCATACCCTCTTAGAGGTCCTTTTATTTTGGCTCTATCGCACTTAAAATTCAGTTGATGAAAAAAATTCAAGTATTTGGCTTAAATTGGTGGCCACCACTGTATATAAAAATATTTTTTACCAAACATTTTTTTTCGCTAATAAATAAATTTTTTTTTTAAAAACTTAAAAAAAAACTTGGAAAGAAATTTAAAAATATTCGACAATTTTTTTTTTAATTTTTGAAAAAAAATTTAATTTTTGAAAATTTTAAATTTGTATTTTAAAGTATAATTTGATGAAGGGTATATACGATTCGGCACAGCCGAATATAGCTCTCTTAATTCTTTTATAACTATTTCTATTGTTACGTTTTACCTTTTAAAAACGGTGGTAATTTTTATTGTAAATAATTGTTACTTAAAAATTTGTGAAAATGTCATTCACTTTGAACAATTTCTAAATTTTTTTGCTGTGTGCTGATTTATGACAAAATTAAGAACATGCATTAATTTTATCTTTCATCTTATTTGCATATTAAAAAATAAAAACAAAGAAATATGTATATTATCTATAAATATCTTTAAATAATAAACATATGAGAAAGCAATGAGATTATGCATACAAAAATATTTATTAAAGAAATAAAAAAACACAATATTTAACTTTTTATAGATATTGCAATATCTAAATACAGGCAGTTGTTGCTGTTCTCTTTTACTTTCACTTTAACATTTTCTAAGATTAATTATAATAACCTTTAGCAGCAGCACCCTTAACAATTGCCTGAACAGCAGCAAAAGCTTCCTGAGCTGTAGGCAAAATCTCTTCGGCTGGTAGAATAAACATGTCTTGGCTATCGGGTGGACCACGCAATTCAAAAGTATAGGCAATGGGTATTTTTTGCACGCCATAAACCCAGTCTATACTGCTGCCACTGGAGGGATAAATAGTTTCAATTTTACTGCCACTGGTATAATGTTGACCGGTCAATTCCTTTATAGCATTCGAGGCCGCTTGACCCAATTCCTTTAAGTCATCGTAATTGTGAGCATGCTCCTTGGTGTAACCATAGGGGAACATAATCATTTGCGAATATGAATGTAAGGATAAATAGGTTTTAATTTGTTCTTTTCCCACATTATCCTCCACAAATTTCATTAGACGTTGTGTTTCCAACTCAGAGCCAGCCGTTGGTCCTGAAAAATCATAACGACTGGGATCACTACTGCTGCCCGTGGAATTCCAGTGATCAGGATAATTACGATTTAGATCAACTCCTCGACTGATACCAAATAATTGACGATTCTTACGCCACATACGATCGTGTTCAAAGGTGAATTTATAACCATCTGGATTAATACTGGGGAATATAATCCAATTGTAGGTTTTGGCCAAACTTTGTACACTCTCATCGTTTGAGGTTAATAGTGAGTTGATTATGAAAGTAGCCGTAGCGGGAGCTATCCATTCTCGAGCATGTATGCCCGCTTCTATGAATATGGCTTTATTAGCGGGATTATGGGAAATTTTAACACCTTTAATGGGAAAGCCTTGTGTACTATTGCCCATATCGAGTAGTGTTACTACGTTGGGATATTTCACCACTAACGATTGCAACCATTCGTAAATTGTTTCCAGATGATAGTAGTGATGCCAATCGAATTTTAAAAGATCTGTGCCAATGGGTAAAACGGAAGCATAGTTTTTGTCGATTTTCTCTTGGAAATTGTAGGTCTGAAAAGAGGGAATTAATTTTAAAATTAAAAAAAAGGTAGGTAGCACTTTAAATCATCTCACCAATATACGATGTTTGACCTGATAGTGCTCAAGTAAATCAGCCAAGTCCGCCACTCTATGGGCAGCAACTAAAATTGACAATTTCTGTCCCACCTCACGAGCATGACCTATAAACGACAAGCTATCACTTTGCTCCTCTAGTTTTTGAAAAAGCTCCACATGCTGTTGTGTTGCCAATTCCACATTATAAATACGATAATGATCGTAACGTGATCGATTCTTAAAGGGTTCCGTACAATGATCCTCATTGCTGCATAAAGCACTAGAACTGCTAACCGTTTTTTGTTCCGACATTTTAATAAACCCTGTAAACCAGAATACTACAGTTAAAATACTAAATATATTCCAAAAATCATTTGCCATTATATATGTACGTACAAATAATACTCCGAATGCTCTTTCTTTTTGTATTTTTTCAAAATTGAGTTAAACAAATATGTTGTTTTTTTAATCCAGCCGGTGAGTTAAAATGAGTTTCTTTTTATCTATGAGTACAATATTAAATGAAATAGAAAAGATCTTAAAAATTTGTATCTTAAATAGAACTTTATTGTTTTTATTTTCAATGATTATTGCTTTTGTTTTCTGCTGGATTGAGTATATGAGGAAGAGTATTTTGTGAATAGAATGTTTATAGGGGATAGAGCTGCACAAAGACTATTACTGAATGTTCTTAGAAGATTTATAAAATTCTTTTGGTTTGATTTTGTGTTGTCTTATTAAAGGCATTTTCACACGGCAATACTCATTATTAATATTTGTCAAAATTGTAATACAATTTCATTATCTAAACTAAAATTTGATTACATTTTCATATAATACAAATGATTTGTTTGATTTACGTTCATAAAATTTGTTAAAACAATTTAATTTTTTTTTTATTTTCTTATAAAATTAATGTGCTGTTTTTCGATAGCGAACGTGTGCTTTGAGTGGAAATTTAACATGTGTTTTGTTATTGTAACAAAAACAAAATACATGTAAAACGTCCACTCAAAGCAATCGTTCGCTATCGAAAAACAGCACATAAAATTTGCAGAAAAATATCAATAGGTGTGTTCGCGTACTTTCCAGTAACTTTATTTTAGAGAGTAAAAATAAATTAAAAAAGTACGCGAACAACAATTTGTAAAAATAAGTTGTATTTTATTATAAATCAATTTAAAACGTTTGTTTTGTGTTATTTTACTTCTTTTCTTTGGAAAACTTGTATATTGTATTTATTTTCAATATTTTTGTTTTGTTTACATTTGCAACAATATGTTCTAAAGATATTTTTTATGTTGATATTTTTTATTGGACAAAAAATGTCCAGTAAAAAATATTGTTACGAAGTTGTACTTGAATTCAAATATAACGATTTTAAGGGCTGATTTAAAAGTAGCATAATGCTTTCAAATAACAGTGCTGTAATAGCAAACTGTAACATATCTGTGGGCATTATTAAATAAAAGCTTTCAGTTGATTTGATCGTAAGTTGGCAACGCTGTATTCGAATTCGAATATTCAGTTAAAGAACATTGTAGAAAGTACACCACAGATGGCGTATGTATTAGTAAGATCTAGAATATTCGAATTTTGACAGTTAAAGAACAATTTAGAGTGCAGATGGCAGTGTTATAAATAGTGGCAGAGGTTGCAGTCGTGAGTGAGTTTATCAGAGACGCTATTTGAATAAACCTCAACTGAGTGCCTTAAAGTGTGCTGTATTTTTCAAGTGAATTCGTATACATTATAAAGTATCTGTATTTCTGAGAAGTTATAAACGTGTATAAAAAAAACATTGAGTGACTATTTAATTCTGTTGTTGTACATTTTAAATAAATAAAGAGTTGTTACAATTTTCAAACTACTAAACGGCTTTTATTTGCAATCAAAAGTATCCGGTTTATTTAAAGGAAATAAACCAAACGTTTTGAAAAGGTTAAAACGTAACAATATCATGTTCTCTATCTACGAACTGTCACTTTTAACACTCTCTTGCTCTCTCATTACAAGTTTTTTAAAGTAAACAAACGGAATCCCGTAACTTCCAGTGATAATTTCTACAAATTATTACAAATTATCAAGTACGCGAACACAACTAATATCAAACAACGAAATAGTTTGAATATTATAGTATAAACAATAAATTAATTTTTCAAAGTAATTTCTGAACAATCTGAAAGGATTTAATAATAATTGTCGTCTGAAAATAACTTAACCGAGACCATATGTTATCGGCGTAAATGTTGTTGTTTTGCTTTTCCTATCCGAAGACTTTGTTTTGATGGGTTTTGCATTATTTTCATTTTGTTTTACCGTTTCTTCTTCCATATGAATGGAAGAATCAAAATACAAACTAAAATAAATTGATAGCGTATGCAAATAATTTTAACCCATAATCAGTTCAAAGACACAATCCAGGCTGTCAAATTGGCACACTACTAAATAGCTCTCATTGTTTAGAAATGTAGCGGAAATGTTATTATTGAAACATGTTTCGAAAATGTCGAATTTTGTGCCAACAAAGCTTTTCTTCTTTAATATGAAAAAATTGCCGCTTATGGTTAGGTGCGGAACCAGAGGGGGGTGAAATAGGAAAATAAAATATTTTTTAAAATTTTTGATGTTTTATATTTCTTTTTAATGGCTCTTATGATTTAAAATTAATGCAGAAAAGATTAAGAATTTTTTTTTCACGGTTTTATGTTATTTTTGGAACCAAGCATTTTGTAAAATTTTTACGTCTAGCAACAAATGGGGCAAGAACGTGCAGCTGGAAATGTTTGCATTAGGTAAAGGAATAATATAAGAACTTATTTCGAAAATATTGTAAATATAGAAATTAAGTTTTTTTCTTTTTGCTTTTCTTAATAAATAGATCTATCAATAGAATCAAAAATAATGACGATCCGTTACATAGTTTTCGATACATTGTTTTACCTAAAAATGGTCTGTTGAAAATTGAAAATCAGCCAACTTTGAATGGCTATATCTTCTGAACCAAAAATCTGATTGTAATAAGAGTAGCATATCGTTGGGCAATTTACTGTAAAATAGGTTTATTCAATATTTTTTAGGGGCACATGAAATTTTGGATTTTTGCAACCTCACTTCTACGAGCGCCACAGTGCGTCGATGCTTTTAACCAATGCAATTGTCTCCTTTGAAATATCTTGTCATTCCCTTATAATCGCATCTGATAAAGCCTCCTTCGTGGTATCATTTTGAGTCCATATTTTAGATCTTTAATTTCCCATAGGTTTTCAGTGGGATTGAAATCTGGCGATATTGCGAGCCACTTTAAAATACGAGGAAAATAAGTCTCAAACTAGGGACTTATTTTCCTCAGCTGTGAATCTGTATTCGATTCCAGTCATAGTACATTTTTATACCCTACACCACCATAGTGTGGAGGGTATTATGCGTTTGTGCAGATGTTTGTAACGCCCAAAAATATTAGTCTAACACCCACCTTAAAGTATACTGATCGACTTAGAATCACTTTCTGAGTCGATTAAACGATGTCCGTTTGTCTGGTTGGCTGGCTGTCTGTCCATGTAAACCTTGTGCGCAGAGTACAGGTCGCAATTTTGAAGATATTTCGATTAAATTTGGTACATATTATTTTTTCGGCTCAATGACGAAGCTTATTGAAACTGGCTGAAATCGGTCCATTATTTCACCTAGCCCCCATACAAATGTCCTTCCGAAATTGGACTTTATCGGTCATAAATGTTTAATT
This sequence comes from Calliphora vicina, assembly GCF_958450345.1. Taxonomy (NCBI): domain Eukaryota; kingdom Metazoa; phylum Arthropoda; class Insecta; order Diptera; family Calliphoridae; genus Calliphora; species Calliphora vicina. Next base: position 76,702,996 of record NC_088784.1, read on the forward strand.
TATAAATGTATCTCCACAAATTACAAAATTGATGTCACCAAATTTTGTTACGATCGGTCCATAATTAGTCATAGCTCCCATATAGACCCGCTTCCGAAAATCACTTTAACGTGCATAAATCGCTTAAAAATGTTGGTATACTCACAAAATTCAACATAATAAACTTTCATATAGACATACATCACACGACCTAATTTCATGGTGATCGGTCCATAATTGGTCATAGCCCCCATATAAGGCCCACTTCCAAAAATCACTCAAAAATATAAATTATTGAAATTTTAAAAGAAATATGGTCGGGATTGACCTACCATACTTTCTTACTTGTTTGATATTAATTGAACCCATACCTTCCCCTGAAAATTGTCACAGACAAACTTAACGTTATTATTTGTGTACTTAGGGTTCAGTCACTTTCCCTTTGGCCGTCTTACAAAGGTTCTCCCATAACTGTCTCTTAAATTGTAGTTGGCTTCGTCCGAAAAGAGAACAGTATTAAATTTCTGTCTCGACCAGTTTAAATGCTCTTCGGCAAATTATATACAGGCAGTACGGTTTTTTTTTTAGAAATGAGTGTTTTTTTCGCAGCCTGATAGCATCCAAGACCAGTTTCTGTTGCCCTCTGACTAACAGTTCTAGAATTAATTACCTATTTCAGATTATTGATAACCTCCCGGGAGTAATTTGGTAGTTTCCTGTCAGACAGTGTAACCCCGATGTTCTAAATCTCTGGTTATTTTTTATCGTGACGATATTCTGACAGTCCTTATACAAAAATTATATTAATTGGAAGTATATCGTTACGAAAAACCATAACCAGAGATCGCGAAAATGGGGATAAATATACTAGCTTAATCGTTTATTTATTATGATTCAATAAATAATGTTTTACTGTTTTTTTCTTTTCTAGATAAATTTAACATTTTGTTTATTTCCTTTAAATTGTTCAAATAAAATGCATTTTTGATACCTATACAGGATTCATATTACCTCTGACTTTAAAATAATACTAAAAATATCAATTATTGTTAATAATTACTATTAATATGGGTTAATTTATGCGAAATTTACTGTTCATTAGAATGACCCTAAAAAGTCGCAGATTGTTCCAAATGAAATTAGTTTTAAAATCAAATAATGCAAATAAGGGAGCTATATTAGGCTATGCCGAATCTTAAATAAACTTCACCAAAATATACTTTAAGCTAAAGATTGAAAATATTTTGTGGTGAAATTGTGTTGCTGAAATAATTTTGTTATTGAAAAAATATGGTTGAAACACAAATTTATCAAAAGTCGTGGCAGTCGTAGTTTATATCTTAACTATTTCTGAGCCGATTTTCTCGATTTGAAATAGAAATCGAAGCGGGACTATATATTGAAGTATTAATGAAGTATGTAAGTTATTTGGGGGCTATGGAAAGTAGATTTCAACATACAGACGGATAGACGGACATTTTATATCGACCCTAAATGCCGCAATATTGGGTCACATTCGTACTTGTTCTTTCGTTTTTATACACTATATAAAGTTCGTTATATTTTCTAAGTAGATTAATATTAGCTGATCATTTTTGTTAGATATTAATGGCTCTATGATGAGTTTTCTTGAGTTTTTTTGCAGGTATATTTTATGATTCATATTTTATTAAGAGTAATATTTCATTCCAAATATAATTCATTTACTTGAGTAAGTAAGAAATCATATCAGAATTATATAATACGTTTTTGTACTAAGTGACTTTTACGATACCGCTTTGGTAATTTATGGCCGCGTCTTCCAAATACGAACGACATATTCCGAGGCATCCACGATCTATCCTGTTCCTTATTTTTGATTTTATAAACTTCGATTATTTCGGTAACGGAGTTTTAGAGGTAACAGTAGTCGAGCTGAAAGAGTATTTTAGGAATAATGGTTGCCTAGCGGTAACGGCCGTCAAACTTGTTTAAAACATTTCAAAGTAGAATGCGCAAGATTGATACACCAATGTATTGGGTATAGTTCCGGTTTGGTTGCTATTTTAAATCTAAAATCAGCCCACAAATGGCTGAGATATGAGTTATAAAACCTCGGGATTTGTTGATATATTTTTCGGCACAGCCGAATATATTACTTTTACATGTTTTTACCTACACTCACCCATCTTTATTATAAAATTTATCAGCTCGTATAAATTATATTTTATCTTATTTATTTAAAATTAAAAAAAAAATGGAGAACAATAAAATCCATTTATCTAAAAATCTCTTACAATATAAAGTTAACAATGGAAATAAATGAGATTAAACATACCACAACATTTATAAAACAAAAAATAAACAACATTTAAATGTTTTAAAATATTGTATTATTATTTAGTTAGTTAGCTAGTTAGTTGGATTATTCATTTGAAATATCCCTTAGCTGCGCCACCCTCAACAATGGCCTGGATGGCAACAAAAGCTTCCTGAGCTGTAGGCAAAATCTCTTCGGCTGGCAGAATAAACATGTCTTGGCTATCGGGTGGACCGCGCAATTCAAAAGTGTAAGCAATGGGTATTTTATGAACAGCATAAGCCCAGTCCATACTACCGCCACTGGAGGGATAAATAGTTTCAATTAAACTGCCACTAGTATAATCACGACCAGACAACGACTTTATGGCACTTGCAGCAGATTGACCCAACTCTTTCAAGTCATCGTAATTGTATGCACGATCCTTGGTGTAACCATAAGGGAACATAATCATTTGCGAATAGGAATGTAAGGCAATATAGGTTTTAATTTGTTCCTTTTTGGCATTTTTCTCGATAAATTTCATTAGACATTGTGTTTCCAACTCAGAACCAGCTGACGGTCCCGAGAAATCATAACGACAGGGGTCACTACTGCTGCCCGTGGAATTCCAGTGATCAGGATAATTACGATTTAAATCAACTCCCCGACAGGTGCCAAATATTTGACGATTCTTACGCCACATACGATCATGTTCGAAAGTGAACTTATAACCATCCGGATTAACACTGGGAAAGATAATCCAATTGTAGTTTTTAGCCAAATTTTGTACAGTTACATCATTAGATGTTAGCAGTGTGTTAATTAGGTAAGTAGCGGCAGCTGGAGCTATCCATTCACGGGCATGTATTCCCGATTCTATGAATATGGCTTTATTAGCGGGATTATGGGAAATTTTAACACCTTTAATGGGAAAGCCTTGTGTACTATTACCCATATCGAGTAGTGTTACTACGTTGGGATATTTCGCCACTAACGATTGCAACCATTCGTAAATGGTTTCCAGATGATAGTAGTGATGCCAATCGAATTTTGAAAGATCTGTGCCGATGGGTAAAACGGAAGCATAGTTTTTGTCGATTTTCTCTTGGAAATTGTAGGTCTGAAAGAAGGAAATTAAACAGAGAAATTTCATATTGTTAAAAAGTTTAAAATAAATAAGTAAAGGTTAAGTTAAAACAGTGATCCAATGAGGTACTATTATGTACCTCATTGGATTGTAACCACTTGATTACAACCCTAGAGATTTCTTTGAGGTCATTGTCGTACTGAAAACTTCAAAATAGGGGAATATTTCCCTCAGCTTATAGATACATAACATTTTTTTTTGATATGAACAGCGGCCCTTCCTTGCATTGAAAAAACAGCCCCACATTATTATATTACCACCGCCAAACTTGAACTTGGGGTACAATCTATTTTACTTTTGTATACCCTTCACCTTCGCGAGAAGGGTATATATAAGTTTGTCATTCCGTTTGTAATTTCCACAATATCATTTTCCGACCGTATAAGGTATATATATTCTGGATCCTTATAGATAGCGGAGTCGATTAAGCCATGTCCGTCCGTCTATCTGTTGAAATCAATTTTCTTAAGACCCCAGATATCTTCGGGATCCAAATCTTCAATAATTCTGTCAGACATGCTTTCGAGAAGTTTCCTATTTAAAATAGCAAATTCGGTCCACCAATGGCTTAGATATGAGGAAAAAACCAGGACAACCTCGATTTTTGACCTATATCTGGATTACTAAGCCATTGATATAGACAATATGGATAGCTAATGATAGATATTTTAAAGACCTTTGCAACGACGTATGTATATAAATTTAAAAAAACTAAACATTATTTTTTAAAATTTAAAAAAAAAAATTTTAAATAATTCAAAAATTTTTTTTAATATTTTAAAATAATTCGAAAAAATAGGTCAAAATTTGTAACTGATTTTTAAACCTATTTTCGTAGCCCGAATATGCTGTGATTTGTCATTCATGCATATTCGAAATCAAATTCGAAAATTAGAAGTTATGTTCGAAAAATTTTTAAAACTCTTTAAATAATCTCTAAATCATGAGGATTCTTAAAAAAATGTTAGCTTGAGGCCAATTTCTTACATTTGCAATCTCAAACTTAAAAATATTTGAAAAAGTTAAAAATGTACATGAATTTAGAAGTATTTTCAATATAGTACAATATCGGAATAGAATACACAGATATGAATAGGCTGGTCAAATGGTTGTGGTTTCGAAAAAGGGCAAATATATACCACACTCGTATTGTAGAATGTCAAAATAACCATACGATTCGATATTATTTTTTTCATATCTGTGAAATATTCAAGGAACTCTAAAAAGAAGGAAATAAAATAATAATAAAAAACATTTGTAATAAAAGTTTTTATTTAAATGCTCTTAAAGAAGTATTTTATCTCTCATTTAATTCAAATTACTTATAACATTATAAAGATTGAGCCGCAAAAAACTTATACTTATATTAAGTTAAATAAAACTTAAACCGTTCAATAAAAAAATTCTCAAAAATACTTGAATTTTTTATTAAAATATTGTTCAAATTCATTAAACATTAAAGTATTGGTATATTACTCGGTATTTATAATTTATCCACCTTTTTGGGCGAGGTGGCCCACTTACGCTTAAAATCAGACATGTTTCTGTGTTCTTTAATTCTGTTTTAAAAGAGCCCAATCCCAATAAGCATTTTTACTGGCATTCAAGTTGAAAATAAGTGTAATTCAAGCCTTGAATTTCAATAGCATACTGCAGTAAAAAGGAAACATAAATTCAAGCCATATGTTTTTTTATTTGAAAAATATTTAATTTTTTCAAATATTTTTCAAGTTTAAAACATTATAACATTTGCATTCAAGTCAAATTCCAACAAAATGTTCAAGTGCTTGAATTTTTTGGGCTTTGTTGTTTATTAGGGTACCTTTCTACAGGCCGAAGTTCTGGATTTGCCTCCCGTGGTACAAAATTGACATTATGGTTTGAGTACCACTCAAGGGATTTTTTCCATAGTGGCATGATGACAAATCGGGCCAGAAGGCTGATTTAATATTTCTGTGTTTATCGTACCTGATGCCACAAATGATTGGTTTCTTTTGCCATAACTGCAAATGGCTTGCCACACAAGAAAATTCTTGGAGAATTTTGTTTGTTTTTTGTCCGGTATTGTTCTAGAACATTACCTCGTCCATCAGCTACACAAAAATCTTGACGCGGAAGTTGTGAAAAGTCTGCCATTACATAAGTTTCATAATCCATCACACAACAGGTGTATTTTTATACCCTTCACCATGAGAGTGGCAAGGGTATATGTATATAAGTTTCTCATTCCATTTGTAATTTCTACATTTTTCATTTGTATATATGTATATTCTGGATCGTTATAGATAGCGAAGTCGATATAGCCATGTCCGTCTTTCCGTCTGTATGTTGAAATTAACTTTCCGTAGCCCCCAAATAGTAATAAACCGGGACGACCTCAATTTTTGGCATATTTTTGACCTATGGCATATTTTTGACCTGGATTACAAAATCATTAATATAGACAATATGAGTATCTAATGATAGATCGTCCATTGCAACGATTTATATAAGGCTATATTAAGACCTACAATGGGTCAAAATCGGGAAAATATTTTTTAACCCTATTTTTTTTTAACCAAGGGAGGGAATGTAAGAAAAGATAAACTCACTGTTTATTGTTGGAGTTTTGTTTAAGGTTTGATATTTTTACAAATAAAGCTTGAGTGTCTGTAATTCTCATTCACTCTATGGCTTGATTTGTATAATATCTTTAGTTTTTCTAAAGCCTTTTGGGAAAAGGTTTCCTGATGATCTGGCCTAAGCAACCAGTGAAATGCGCATAGGAACTAGCTAATCCCCCAACAATAAATGTCAGTGAATTTATCAATAATTGGGAAATTTAGCACAATTCTTACTATGACAAAAAATTTTTTTTCATAAATACTTTTTCCAAAAAATTAAAAAAAACAATTTCGAAAAAAAAACTTAAAAAACAAATTTGAAAAACAATTTAAAAAAAAAAATTAATTTTGTTTACCTAAAATATTTAAAAAAATGTATTTTAAAGTATAATTTGGTGAAGGGTATATAAGATTCGGCACAGCCGAATATAGCCCTCATACTTGTTTTTATAAAATTTGACCTAAATTTGTTTGCTGGTTCTTTTGCTTATAACTTCTTTACCGCATTGCGATCTGGAACTTTCTGAACTTTATACGACTTCAACTCAGCAATAGCTTTGGCTCTGCGCACAAAATAATCAGAGCATTTAATTTTTTAAGTTGCTTTTCTGATTGATGTGTTCGGTGCTCTTCGAAAGAGCTGTTTGACTGTTTTGCCTTACTAATATCTGTTAGACCAGTTTTTCTTCTAGAATCTAGATACTGGGTTTCTTTTAATGTTTAAGTCTTCCTTATACTGTTTAATTGCTTTGGAAACAATGAAACCTTAAAATCTTTTGCTGTTTTTAAGTCCATATTGGATTTTTTTGAAAAGTTTTAAATATTTTTTCACCTACTTTTTTTTGAAAAATTAATGATTTGGAAAAAATAATATCTGACATATTTTAAAAGGCTAACGTGATTAAAAAATAATGATTTGATGGACCAAGTATAATTTTTGGCTGGAATAGTGTGTATAAGTTTTTTTTTACTCACTCTTTATTAGTTTTTTCTAAAATGTTTAACCAATATCTATACCAAAGAACTTCACTTTTGTTTTAATATAAAAAACTTTGTCAAATTAAAAATTTAAATGCAGAATTATTGAATATTTTTGGAATTTTCAAATTACACGGATTCTGAGGAACGTAAAATGAAATCGATCGGAATAAAAATTACGGAACAAAATGAGTGATAGGCCTGATGAACTGATTACTTCTAGGAAATCTGGCTTATAAACTGAGATATAGTGAGAGCTTGTTTATTAGCTTTTACACGTACACATGAATATTATTGTAAGGCGTTATTACAATGAAATCTTGTAATCTGATATACATAATAAATTATTTTTTAGCACTTAAATGAATACACGAGAAAAATTGTAAAGTGTCATTAAAAATAATCAGGGAGCAGCTAATGCATATCAATCTTAACTTAGCTATAGGCCCGTCACCTGTTGCTTGTACATATAGTTTTCACTAACAACGATTTATCGCTGGTTATATTAGTGATGGTCTTTTTCAAATAAAATTTGGATTAGGCTTAGTAATAGCCAGATTACACAGTGCAATTTTGCAAAATTTTAAGATACTACGGCAGCTTATAACATTTATTTATACCCATCATCAAGATGAATCTGTGTATGTTTAAATGTTTTATCAGCACCAAAACCTTATCGTCAAAATGATTTATTAAATAATATCTCTTTTAATTGTAAAATGTTATGTTAACAATTACAAAATTTTTAAATTACATTTCCTATAAATTTAGCACTTTAAATCAACTCACCAATATACGATGTTTGATCTGATAATGCTCGAGCAAATCAGCCAAGTCAGCAACTCTATGGGCAGCAACTAAAATCGTCAATTTCTGTCCCACCTCACGGGCATGACCCATAAACGACATACTATCACTTTGTTGCTCCAGTTTCTTGAACAGATCTACATGTTGTTCTGTGGCCAATTCCACATTATAGACACGATAATGATCGTAACGTGATTGATCCTTAAAGGGTTCCGTACAACGATCTTCTTTGGTACAAAACGCACTAGAGCTGCTTACTGACTTTGACTCCGACATGGTTACGAACACAATGAACCAGAGTACTGGTAAAATATTAAATTTATTCCAACAATCGTTTGCCATTATGTTGATGATACAAGTAATTCTCCGGATAGGCACTCTTTGTTTGTTTGTTTTTTTTATTTTCTCAGTATTTTATTTTAAAAATGAGTTAAACAAATAGTTTTTTTTATCCACTATTACTAGTTTGAGTTGAAATTTATTTCTTTATCTACGAGTAGGTACAATAAAAAAATAAAACTCACATATTAAATAATAGAATTATGTACCTACGATGTGTTTTTGTAGTTCTCTTTATTATCTTTTGGAGTGAGGGTACGTACGAAAAAGTATCGTATGAATAGTGAGTGTTTATAGGGGATAGAAGTGCCCACAAATGAATGTGTTTAGAATATTTGAAAACAAAATATTAATTTATTTAAAAAAAATGTTTGTATCTGTTTTTTGACAACTTGTTGTTAGATTGTTTCACAAACCGAGACCATATGTTATCTGTTTTGTGTTATTGCGGTGGTTATTGTTATTGAGTCTCATAAATGAATTGCTTTCTTTATCAGTTCCTTATACCCAGACTTTGTTTTGATGAGTCTACATTATTTTATTATTTATATTTTACACCGGTTCTTCTATACGAATGGAAGTATCAAAATAGAATAAGAAACTAATTGATTGCGCATGTACAATAATATTAACCTTTAAACGATGTTGTTCATCTTATTGGTTTATTGATTGGATTTTGAAAGAAAAGTGAGCCGTACAAATTATAATGAATCAATCCATTCGAAAGTACTTAGTGTTTTCATACGAATTTGTTCGGTTTACTTTTCTTCCGACTTCATTCCATAAATTGGACCATTTTTTACTGCAACTCGCTGTTAATATTTATATACACAGTGCCATCTTCTAGTAGTTTCATGAATTATCTAACGGACAAAACTAGAATATACTTATAAACAATGTTAATAACAGCGTGTTTTCAAATTTCAGAATTTTTTGATCATGACATTGGGATTTATTGAGATCATAATAGGGAATAAAAATATGAAAAAATTATGTCAATACCTCTTACAGTTTTTCCGTACCTGCGATTTAAATTCAGCGATTTTCAAGAAAAACAAATTTTTTGTCCATATTTTGGCGAATGAGCCCAATTTCCTTACTGTTATAAATTTTAAGTAAAACCTATTCATAATATTATAGTCCTGGTAATTTTTAATATGGTCTGAAATTTTTACTAAAATCGGAAAAAGTTAACCTTAAAATCGTGAAGGTCAAACGTAAAATTTTTCAATATTTGGAATTTCTATTGAAAAGATAGCGAAATGTTATATATTTTGGACCGATTTTAATGAAACTACCACTATTTTATAAAAAAAAGCCTAAAAAAACGTTGGACCAACATTTCACAACTTAAAATACTTCTCTTATTATTTTTTTATTCGAAAAACTGTACTGGTTTTTATCATAATTTAGTATTAAAAAATTCCCGGGATTGAACATAGATATTTTTTTTATTATTTCCCGGGAATTGAAAATGTCCGGGAAATTAGAAACTCCAGTCCGAACAAAGTTTTTTTTTTTTATATATTTTGATTCAAAACAAATTACCAGCTCAAACTGCTTTGCTCATTTTTTAAAATTTTAGTCTCCTCTTTTAGTAACTTTCGTGTTTTAAATGTTTTAAAATGTCAGACAGACGGATATTTTGTTATCTGAATACAACATAAGCTAAAGTCACACTAACAAATTTAGTACCAATCGGTCCTTAATTTATAATAGCTACCCTATAAGGACCGCTCCAGATAATATCATAAATGAGCATTAATATCAGATATAAATATGGGGGATTTCACGTCAAGTGAACCAACTTTTAAAATCGATGTCTTCCGATCGGTATGAAATTTACACCAAGAAATTTAGACCTATTGGATAGTAATTCAGACACAATTTTTCAACAAGATCGGTCCAGAACTCTCTGAGTTAGAGGGGGTCAAAATTTTACATTTTGGCCAAACATGTGATTTTTCTCATCCATGTAACTTATTACCTATTGTTCTTAGCAAAATGTGTTCCAAATAGTTTAGATAGCTATTTCTTCAATCTTTCAAAAAAAATATTAAAAAAAAAAAATTTTTAATATTTTTTTTCCGAAATCAAAAACTTTTTTAACTTTTTTTTCAAAATGGGCCCTTTTTTTCTTAAAATAAAGCTTAGATATTTTCCTTGAAGACCTATTTGGTCGCTTAGTGGGATGAGAGTGGGATATCTTTCAAAATAAATGTTTTGTAACTCAAAACATGCAATTTTTGACTTTTTTTGCAAAATCAAAAACTTTTTTAACTTTTTTTTCAAAATGGGCCCTTTTTTTTCTTAAAATAAAGCTTAGATATTTTCCTATCAGACCTATTTGGTGGCTAAGTGGGATGCGAGTGAGATATCTTTCAAAATAAATGTTTTGTAACTCAAAACATGCAATTTTTCACTTTTTTTTCAAAATCGAACTTTTTTTTCCAAAATGGGGCCTTTTTTTAATTTTTTTGCTCAAAAGAAAGCTTGTGTCTAGTCCTTTAAGATCTATTTGGTCGCTTAGTGGGATGCGAGTGGGATATATAGCAAAATTAATTTTTTGTAACTCAAGATATACAATTTTTTATTTTTTTTTTTGGCAAAATCGAATGGTGAATTTAAATAACAATTGTAATAACTGTCCCTTTATTAGAAGCCGATGCGGTACTTGCTATTCATATCCGATATTCGACCCTTCACCTTCGTGAGAAGGGTATATATAAGTTTGTCATTCCGTTTGTAATTTCCACAATATAATTTTCCGACCCTATAAAGTATATCGCTACCTTAATATAGAAAGGCCCTAACTAACATTTTCATTACTTTAGAGGAGAAGAAAATAACTTAATAAAATTTAAAGTTCTGTAGTTGCAATTTTTTTTTTAACACAGACTTTTATGAAGGTCTTCAACCAATTTAATGTTGTGACATTTAATTTTATTTTATTAATGGTGTATTACGGGATTATCTATCGAAGTATGCAAAAACTGAAATACAAGGAAAAAGACAGGACAACATTTTTTTCCTATTTTTTACTAATGCCCAGTTACTTACAGAGTAAAAATATTTGGTAAGTTTTATCCGTAGATATTGATTTGAAATTAATGTAAGTTACCTTTTAGGTAAATTTATCTACCGTATTATACACCCTAGATATCTATTTGTTGAAATTACGGGCATAAGTCATTAATACAGACAATATGAGTATCTAATCATTAGATTCTAATGATAGATATTACAAAGACCTTTGCAACGACGTATATAAGTAATTTGGATCTACAATGGGTCAAAATCGGAAAATATATTTTAAATATTTTCAGTTTAACAAAATTTATTTTTTTTGGAGTTTTTTAATTTTTGTAAAAAAAATTTTTTTCGAATTGTTTTTTCAATTTTTTTTTTTTAATTTAAAAATTTTTTTTTTGTTTTTTCAATTTTTTTTTTTAATATTTAGCGAAAAAAACTTTTGGTGAAAAAAAAAGTTCGGGTTAAAAAATATTTTTTCCGATTTTGATCCATACATCATAACATAAGGTCTTTGAAATATCTATCATTAGATATACATATTGTCTATATTAATGACTTAGTAATCCAGATATAGGTCAAAAATTGAAGTTGTCCTGGTTTTTTCCGCATATCTCAGCCATTTGTGGACCGATTTTAAATAGCAAACTTCTCGAAAGCATGTCTGACAGAATTATTGAAGATTTGGATCCCAAAAATATCTGTGGTCCTCAGAAAATTGATTTCAACAGACAGACGGACATGGCTTAATCGACTCCGCTATATACATATAAGAATCCAGAATATATACATATACTTTATAGGGTCGGAAATGAAAAATATAGAAATTACAAACGGAATGACAAACTTATACATATATACCCTTCTCACAAAGGTGAAGTGTATAAAAATATTGAAAAAACTAAAAAAATTAAATTTTTAAAAAACAAAATATTTTAAAATTTAAAAAAAATTTAAAAAAACAATTCGAAAAAATTATAAAAACAACTTTGGAAAAAAAAAAAATTTTATTTACCTAAAAATATTTAAAATTTTTATTTTAAAGTATAATTTGGTGAAGGGTATATAAGATTCGGCAAAAACGAATATTGTGCTCTCTTACTTGTTTAAATTACAATCTATCTATCATACAATCTTGTAGCAGTCTAATACTTCATTAATGATTTTTATATCTTGTTTACACAATATTTATGCAAATGCCTTAAGAAAATTTCTCTTAAAATCTTTAAAAATCTTGACCTAACCTATTTTTTTCTAAGAGCAATTAAAAATAATATACATATATCTCTTAAGTTAAAAACACAAAGCTTTTTTCATTTAACTCATAAACATAAAAGTTCTTATCAAATTCAATAAGTCCACAAAAGATAAGCAAATTTAAAAAAACAAATATACTTTTAAATATATATGATCGCTCTAAGAGAGCGTTAACAATTTCAAATTTAGTTATTTTTTAGCAGTAGTTGCAAAAACACCTAAAAACAATTTATAATAAATATTATTTGAAAAGATTTTATAAACGAAAATAAGTATGAGTATTGTACCAAAAACTGTTAATCCTGATTTGCAAAAGGAACGCCAAAATGCTACATTCAATGTGGAGGATTTCGCATTGTGGTGGCATGGAGATGCAGAGCAATTAAAATTTAAACGAGAATTGGGTGAGTGAGAAATGTTTTGAAATCTCTAACAATATTTTATTTGTAAATAAACAAAAGTTTTGCTCAATATTGACTTGAATGTAGATCGTTAAAAGATCATATATTTTAAAAATATAAAATTTAGATACATTTTATAACTGATAACTGTTATCGATATCGAAAGTTATTCTAAAAAATTCTATTGTTGTTATTATAATAATATAACTTTAGATTAAAAACCTAATTTAATTTAACTTAATTTCCATTTTCATTATAAAAAATCCTAAGGGGGATGGGTGTTAAATAAAACGGTTTGATAGAAAACCAAACGATAACATAAACAAATAAAAAAATAAACAAAATTGTCAACTCATTTTAGCAGGGTGCAAATAACAAAGTCCATATAAATGCAAATAATATTTCATTAAACTCTATTCTCTCTTGTCTAGAAACTTACATGCTAAATGATAGAAATGAGGATGCATCTACGGTGCACTACAAGTCACACGAAGATATTTACAACACAGCAGTGGAAGATGCCATTAAAGCTGCCCAGAAATTGCGTAAATTGCAAGAGCAACGAAATCCTGGTGGCAAGGATATATGGCCGTAAGTTAATTATTATGATATACCCATTTTTATACCCTTCACCTTCGTGAGAAGGTCTGTCTGTCTGTCTGTCTGTTGAAATCAATTTTCTGAAGAACCCAGATATCTTCGGGATCCAAATCTACAATAATTCTGTCAGACATGCTTTCGAGAAGTTTCCTATTTAAAATCAGCAAAATCGGTCCACAAATGGCTGAGATATAAGGAAAAAACCAGGACAACCTCGATTTTTGACCTATTTTTGAACAATATCTTGATTACTAAGTCATTAATATAGACAATATGGATATCTAATGATAGATATTTCAAAGACCTTTGCAACGACGTATATAAGACCATAGTAAGTTGGACCTACAATGGGTCAAAATCGGAAAAAAAAATTTTTAACCCGAATATTTTGTTAACAAAAAAAATTTTTTTTTAAAATTTAAAAAAAAAAAAATTTAGATAAAAATTCGAAAAAAAAATTTCCAAAAAATTAAAAAAACTTGGGAAAATCAAATTTTGTTTACCTAAAAATATTTAAACTTTGTATTTTGAAGTATAATTTGGTGAAGGGTATATAAGATTCGGCACAGCCGAATATAGCTCTGTTATTTGTTAATATTAAAATTCCATAACCATTTCTTGTAGTGGCAAATATGGTGCTCCTGAATGCTGGGGATCTATGCCCGCTGGCAATCCTTTCACCGTACAATTTGCCATGTTAGTTGATGCCATACGCAAACAGGGTACGGACGAACAGTTTGAGAAATTTGGCAAAAGGGCAGAAAATTTTGAAATTTGTGCCACTTATGCTCAAACCGAATTGGGTCATGGCACCTTTTTACGTGGCTTACAGACACGCGCCGATTTTGATCGTGATACCGATGAATTTGTTTTGAATACCCCCACATTGACTGCATATAAATGGTGGCCTGGAGGATGTAAGTATGAGAAATTATATCCTATTATTTTTAAACAGGGATTGGAAATATAGGCGAGAGATCGGAAACAACTAGAATCCATTTTAAAAACGGACAGAAAACAGCTATTTTCGGATCTGACATCTTCGATTTTAATGAAAATGCGTGGTAAATTTTTACGGTCCACGATCTTAGATATTTTTTACACCGAATATTGATCATTAACCTTTTGGAACTAAACAATTTTATTCACACAATTTTAAGGACAATATCTTTGGCTTTAAAATGGAGTCAAAAATTATGATGGTCTTTGAGTAGTTTCAAAGTAATGGACAATTATGTGTATGTATATAATTTTAGACAATTTTAACAAATTTGTAAATTTTCAAATCGCGATATTTGAACATCGGAATGAGTTTCCATGAAAAAGTCACTGATATGAGAAACATATTAGATACATTATGTATGTTGTAAATTTCATTAAAATCGGAAATGGTAAATCCGACTGCTATCCTCATTCACATGGATCTTTCCTATATTAAAAATATCTGCTCTATTTACTGACCTATTTCTGGATTACTAAGTCATTAATATAGACAATATGGACAAATTTCCGAACATTATAGTGTAAATAGCAAAGTTTTTTTTGCTTCGAAAATGTCGAATTTTGTACCAACAAAGCGTCATATGCGGGAAGTTTTGCTTTACTTCTTTAATTTGAAAAAAAGTGCCAACTGAAGAACACCCATTGATCACCAAAGCTTATGTTGAATGGGTTTCCTGGGTTTCACCTGAAGTTGTGATTTTTACACGGAAGACAAATATCGTCCAGGCCAGCCAAAAAAGTTTTAAGATTAAGAATTGGAGGCATTACTACGTGAAGATTATTGTAAATCTCAACAAGAGCTTGCAAAATCATTGGGAGCTACTGAAGCAGCAGAATTCATCCAAAAGCAGAGAAATTGGGTACCATACGAATTGAAGCCGAGAGACGATTTTGCATGTCCGAAATGATGCTTGAACGCAATTAATGAAAATAATGTTTGCGATGAAACCCAAAGAGTAAGAGATCGTATGTGAAGCCCGACCAACCAGCCGAATCGACACAAAAGCCAAATATCCATGGCGCTAAGGTAATACTCTGTATTTGGTGGGACCAAAAGTGTCCCATCTATTATGAGCTGTTGAATTATAGCCAGACCATCACAAGGAACCTGTACCGAACGCAACTGATTCGTTTGAAGCGAGCATTGGCCGAATAACGCCCAGAATATGCGGCCAGATATGAAACCTTAGTATTCCACCATGACAACTATTTAGAAAGAATTGGTTGGGAAGTTTTGCCACACCCGCTTTATAGTCCAGACCTTGCCCCGTCCTACTACTATTTTTTCGATCAATGCAGAGCGCTCTCTCTGGGTCTCAAAAGATGAGCAGTTCTTTTGGCGCGTAATACATATGTTGCCAGAAAGATGGGAAAATGTCATAGCTAATAATGTCCAATAGGTTAGGTTCCATGGGTAGCCACACTTCAAGCAGCTGGGTCCATTCAAAACTGATCCCGTTGTGAAACCCAAGGGGTAAACAGCTTGGTATTAATTATACGTCCGTTGTTTCCAGGCTAAACCAACCAGATTCTCTGATGAAAGAGTAGATTCGTCTAAGACTCATCCTTGATAGCTCATCTAAGCATGAAAGGAAGGGTAATCCAAGGATGCGTTCCCTCAGGTTTATCAGAGCCGGACATTGGCAGAATAGGTGTGACACCGTCTCATCTTCTTCTTCATTGTGGCAGCTTCTACAGTAGTCATTATAACGTAGGCCCAATCTCCTAGCATGTGTCCCAATTATACAGCGTCCCGTAATGAAGGAGACAATTAGCCTTATTTGCTCACGACGAAATTCCATAAGTAGATTCGTCCTGCTGGCATCATATACAGGCCAAGTAGACCTCGTTATAACACAGGTAGACTCATTGGTCCACCTGCTTTGTGCAGATTCATAAAGTATCTGCTGAACAGCCATCTTGCATTTAACAAGGGAGATACCAGAAAAGGGGTCGATCTCATCATCATTCATCAACGCACCCCTTTTGGCCAGTTCGTCTGCTATGCAATTACCCTGATTTCCATCATGGCCAGGGACCCATATAAGCGTTATAATGTCACATACTTTTAATAAATTTATATTGTTCAAATGTTCTACCCAATACATTCATCATTGAGTCTCTTCAATAAAGATGCCTCGCTCTTATTATGGAACTATCAGTTAAGTTACACATTCTATTTTAATTCGAGGAGAGAATCATTCCGAAATTAAGGAAAGATTTGGAATACAGTAATCAATATGGTCAGGGGGGATAGGTTGGATCCGACATATGTCGCTTTAAATGTTGATTCCATCTGCCAACAGTACTGAGTCTGATTGCAGTGCATGTTGCCAGTTGTTTCGTCAGAAGATCAACTGATAATATCGCCTCAGTAGGAGTTTTTCGCATAGCTGCCGCAATAAGAAGTGCATTTTAAATAATTTAAAATGCTTGTTTCTATTTGGCGTACTTGGATATCAAATTATTTAAAAATTCGTGTAAAATAATGAATCTAGAAAAATTATAATCTACTAATGGCAGGAAAATATCAAACGCCCAAACATTTCATAGCGATAAATCCAAAAATGTCACAAATCCTGAGATATAAATAGTGCAATAATTTAGACATTTTCTGAAAGAATATGTAACCATTGTAAAAATGTTGGCAAATAATTACGTTTCTCCCTGAGGTTAGATTATCAGGCAGCCATCTAGTAGATGCAGGAAATTAACACCTCACTTGGGTCCATACAGTAGGTCCCTTTGTGTTACCTGAAAATAGAGAAGTAAAGAGGGCCAGATAGTGATGAAAAGAGAAGAGGAAAGTCAGCTAGAGTAAATGTGTAGAAGAAATATAGAGGAAGATGTCAGATGAGGAGAAATAAGGAGATTTGACGGATACTAGGTCTTCTCGAGAAGAAAGCATTTGGAGTGAGTAGCCAATTTCTTTCTTAATAAAGGTGTGGATGTCCTAGAAACCTGATACGTAGATCTCCAAATGCCGCGGCATTAGGATATACTGGAGTGACAGCCGATTTTTTTTTTAGATTTCAAAGAGTGCCGGGTGGAATATTGTGACACTAGGCCTAAAAGTTAAATGCTGAAAATTTGAGCCAAATCGGACATCGATTTCTGGACGATTTTATGTCAATACCACTTACAGTTTTTCCGTACCAGCGATTTAAATTTTGCGATTTTCAAGAAAAACTAATTTTTGTCCATATTTTGGCGAATGAGCCCAATTTCCTTACAGTTATAAATTTTAAATAAACCCTATTCATAATATTATAGTCCTGGTAATTTTAAATTTGGTCTGAAAGTTTTACTAAAATCAGAAAACGTTAACCTTTAAATCGTGAAGGTCAAAGGTCAAATTTTTCAATATTTGTAATTTCAAATGAAAAGATGGCGAAGTGTTATATATTTTGGGCCGATTTTATTATAAACTGTTTTATTTAGTCAATTCAAAATAAAGCAAATTCTAATATATTTCCTCTAATTTATAGTGGGCCATTCTTCCAACTATTGTTTGGTGGTGGCCAATTTATACATCGACAATGATCCCAAAGGTATGGCCATGTTTATGGTTCAATTGCGTGACGAAGACACCCATATGCCTTTGCCGGGCATCGATGTGGGTGATATTGGCAAGAAATTGGGTTTCTTTGGTGTTAATAACGGTTATTTGGGTTTGAAAAACGTGCGCATTCCTCGTACAAATATGCTGATGCGCAATGTTCAAGTTAATCGTGATGGTAGCTACGTTAAAAATCCTGTAACAGTATTGGCCTATTTCTCTATGGTCCTAGTAAGATGTATTATAGCGCGTAATAATGCCTTAGTGTTGTCGATGGCAGCTACCATTGCCACTAGATATTCGGCGGTAAGAAGACAAAGTCCCATTAATAACAAGTAAGTGGAAAAAGTTTGAAAATATTTTGGTTTAATTTTTGAGCATTTTCTTATGTTTAGTGAACCAGAACCCCAAATTATAGATCATGTGACACAACAAATGAAATTATTCCCGGAAATTGCCTCAAGTATTGCTTACAAATTGGCTGCTACGAAATTGTGGTCTTTGTATGATCAAACCTCGGCCGGTATTGAACTTGGTGAATATTCACATTTGCCCGAAATGCATGCTTTAGCCTGTTCCATGAAAGTATTGTGTTCTAGTGATTCGGCTAGTGGTGTAGAACGTTTGCGTTTAGCCTGTGGTGGACATGGTTATTTGACTTCCTCCAATTTGGGTAATTTATATGTGGCTGCTACAGCTGCTTGCACGTATGAGGGCGAAAATACGGTTTTGTTATTGCAAGTGGGTAGATTTTTAATGAAATCTTATCGTCAGGCTTTAGCTGGTGAGCCCTTGTCACCTACGGTGGCATATCTGAGAGATTCATTAAGAAATTCTGATTTTGGTGAATGGTCGGGTTCTTGGCAGAATATGGTTAAAGCTTTGCAATTCACAGCAGCCAAGTAAGTTTACTTTGATTATAAACAAATAATTTGATAACACATTTTTGCATTTTTCCAGTAAAACTCGAATTGCTTTTGAGAATTACTCAGAACGTTTGAAATCGGGAGAAACTGAGGGTGAGGCGGCTAACAATACCGGCCTTGAATATACCCAAGCTGCAGAGGTAACTTATTTGATTTAAGCTATTAAATCTCAAAATTAGTTTATAATTTCTCTTATTCTGCTAGTTACATGGCCGCTCTTTTGTTATTGCCAACTTTTTGGAAGAAGTCACTGGACCCAGTGGCAAATTACGCAATCCAGCTTTTAATAAAGTTTTAGAAGATCTTTTAGAATTGTATTTGTTACACATTACTTTGAAACACATGAATGATATATTGAGAGTAAGTTTTTTGTTTTAAATTCTCTCTTTTCCCTAATTCTATTAAAATCTCAACTTTCTAGTTTATTAAAATCTCCAATGCTGATTTACGCTCTTTGCAAAGCCGCCTGGAGCAGGCCTTAAAATCTTTAAGACCTAATGCAGTGGCCATTTGTGATGGTTTTGATTATCACGACAATAGCTTAAAATCCACCTTGGGCTCCTATGATGGCAACGTTTATGAACGTCTCTTTGAGGCTGCCAAAAAGAGTCCTCTGAATAATGAATCCGTACCAAAGTCTTTCCACACACATTTGAAGCCATTTATGAAATCAAAAATGTAAAGATTACATTGTAGACATTAATATGTTTTTAATTAATTTAAGAAATATTTGGAAAATTTGTGATCAATACGTTTAATTGTTAATTTTGTAAAAATAATGCACTTTATCATTTCAAGTTGAAATTGATAAAAATATAAATTGATATTGGAAAAAAGAAATGAAATGATTTAAAAACGACCGATTTCATTGATTTTACGAATAATATTTTGAACCAATATCATAATATTTCCTAGCAAAATCAAGTCCAGAGGCAAATAGTAAATAATAATTCTAATCGAACCTATTTTGTATGCCCCAATATGTTCTGAAGTATTTTGCATAGAAAATTTTTAGCCCCGGTCTTTATACCCAAAAATCTAAAATAACCCTTTTTTTGGGACTTTGAAAAGTTTTTTAGGAATCTCAATAGTAAACCTTTATATCTTTTCTAATAATCTAAAAATGTATACCCTTCGCCATGAGTGGCAAGGGTATATATAAGTTTATCATTCCGTTTGTAATTTCTACATTTTTCATTTGCGACCCCACAAAGTATATATATTCTGGATCGTTATAGATAGCGAAGTCGTATAGCCATGTCCGTCCGTATGTTGAAATAAACTTTTCTTAGCCCCTAAATAACTTACATACATCAATATGTCCACAAATGGCTGAGATATAAGGAAAAAACCGGGAAAACCTCGATTTTTGGCCTATTTTTGATCTATATCTGGATTACTAAGTCATTAATATAGACAATATTGATATCTAATGATAGATAATTTAAAGTCCATTGCAACGATATAAAGCTATAGTAAGTTGGACCTACAATGGGTCAAAATCGGGAAAAATATTATTTAACCCGAATTTTTTTTTCATCAAAAATTTTTTTGTCATGAATTATTTTTCTAAAAAAAAATTTATAAAAAAATTTAAAAAAAAAAATTTCCAAAAGAAAAAGTTTTAAAAAAATTTAAAAAAACTTTCATAAAAAAAATTTCTAAAAAAAAATTTAAATTTTGTTACCTAAAAATATTTTAAAAAAGTATAATTTGGTGAACGATATCTAAGATTCGGCACAGCCGAAGGGTATATATAAGTTTGTCATTCCGTTTGTAATTTCCACAATATAATTTTCCGATCCTATAAAGTATATATGTATATTCTGGATCCTTATAGATAGCAGAGTCGATTAAGCCATTTCCGTCTCTCTGTCTGTCTGTTGAAATCAACTTTCCGCAGCCCCCAAATAACTTACATACACGATTATTTCAAATCGAGAAAATCGGTTCACAAATGTCTGAGATATAAGGAAAAAACCAGGACAACCTCGATTTTTGACCTATATCTGGATTACTAAGTCATTAATATAGACAATATGGATATCTAATGATAGATATTTCAAATACCTTTGCAACGACAAATATTTTTTAACCTGAATTTTTTTTTTCATCAAAAGTTTTTTTTTCGCTAATATTAAAAAAAAAAATTGAAAAAAAAAATATTTATAAAAAAAAACAATTCGAAAAAATTTTTTTCCAAAAAATTAAAAAAAAACAACTTTATAAAAGCAATTTTTTTTGTTTACCTAAAAATATTTATTTTGAAGTATAATTTGGTGAAGGGTATATACACATCTGCTCAAAATAATAGATACACCAAAATTTATTTTTTAAAAACGAAAAAAAACAAGTAAGAAAGTATGGTCGGTCAAGCCCGACCATATAATACCCTACACCAAGTAAATGAGTAAAAATATTTTTCTTTTAAAATATCAATAATTTATATTTTTGAGTGATTTTTCGAAGGGGCCTTATATGGGAGCTATGATCAATTATGGACCGATCACCATAAAATTAGGTCGTGTGATTTATGTCTATATGAAAGTTATTTATGTTGAATTTTGTGTGTATACCAACATTTTTAAGTGATTTATGCACATTAAAGTGATTTTCGGAAGCGGGTCTATATGGGAGCTATGACTAATTATGGACCGATCGTAACAAAATTTGGTGACATGAATTTTGTATATATAAAACTTATTTGGAGCGAAATTTGTGTAGATACATAGATAAATTAAGCATTTATTACCGATAAAGTCCAATTTCGAGGGGACATTTGTATGGGGGCTAGGTGAAATAATGGACCGATTTCAGCCAGTTTCAATAGGCTTGGTCCTTGGGCCGAAAAAGTAATATGTACCAAATTTGATCGAAATATCTTCAAAATTGCGACCTGTACTCTGCGCACAAGGTTTACATGGACAGCCAGCCAGCCAGCCAGCCAGCCAGCCAGCCAGCCAGCCAGCCAACCAGACGGACGGACGGACGGACGGACATCGTTTAATCGACTCAGAAAGTGATTCTAAGTCGATCGGTATACTTTAAGGTGGGTGTTAGACTAATATTTTTGGGCGTTACAAACATCTGCACAAACGCATAATACCCTCCCCACTATGGTGGTGTAGGGTATAATAATGGTATATTGTAAAATTATAAAAAAAATTCAGTCGATTTTTATTTATAGTTAAAAGGAGAGTAAAAAACAAAAACAAAATATTTCATAATTAATAATAAATATTATAAAGTAAATTAAATTTCTTAAATTTCGAAAAATTTGGTGCTCATAATAATAGGTACATTTTTAAAAATTCTTATTAAACAAAAGCTAATAAATTTTATCTTAAAAAAATTAGTTTATTATTAAAGTAAAGCTAGTATCCAGTATATCCACCTTTGTTTTGTAAAACTTTCTCCACTCTTCTGGGCATACTGGATATCAAGTTCTGACACTTCTCCAATGGAATCTCGTACCATATTTTTTGCGTTTTCTCCCATAAATCGTCTTTATTTTTGAAAACTTCCTTCGAAAGCCTTATCTTTAATTCACTCCACAAGTTTTCTATTGGGTTTAAATCAGGGGATTGGCTGGGCCAGCTTAAAACAGGTACGTTATTCTCCAAGAACCAGTTTTTAACTAATCTTGAACTATGTTTTGGGTCGTTGTCCTGCTGGAATGTCCATATTAATGGCATATTTTCCGATGCATATGGAAGCATTACGTTTTCCAATATGTCTCTATACCCACTAGCATTCATGGTATCTTCTATTCGGAATATCGGACCAACACCATTCCATGAAAAGCAACCCCAAACCGTTATGTTTCCCCCGCCATGTTTTACCGTCCTTTTTGTAAATTTAACGTGGAATTCTTTTCCTTTTGGTCGGCGTACATTTCTTTGGCAGTCGTTTCCAAACAAATTTATTTTTGTTTCGTCGCTCCATAAAATATTTCTCCATTTTTTTTCGCCTTCACACCCGGACCATTGTAAGTGCTCTTTAGCAAATTCTAATCTTGTCTTGATATTTTTTTGGCGCATTAGTGGCACTTTTCTGGCAATTCTTCCCGGCAATTTAGCTTGTAAAAGACGACGACGAACTGTTTGTGGACTGATTTCGTTACATAGCTCCGCAGAAATAGCTTTCGATGATATGAAAGGGTCTTTTTTAACCATAAGGACGATCCGCCTATCTGTTTCTGGACTGGTTTTCTTTGGTCTACCGCGAGTTTCTCTTTTTTGTTTTTTAGACAAAGCATTTTGGACAAAATGTAAAGATCTTCCTATGCTCTTTGCTATTTCCCGTAATGATTTTCCTTGATTTCTCATCGTTTGAACAATTTTTTTCTCATCTTCGGTACAAGATGATTTCGTCCCATTTTCTTCAAAAGAGTCCTATTTTTTATAAAATTGTTGCTAAAATTTAAATTATACTTACTGTTTCACGTAAATAGGAACAAAAAATTGCACAAAAAAAAAATTTTATATAAACAAATTACAAATTACTGATGTGTATCTATTTTTATGAGCAAATAATTTTTTGTAATTCAAATAAATTCGTTTTTAAAAATCAACATGAAAGCAAATAGTTGCCAGATTTTTGACTGACATGACATTGCCAGATAGAAATTTTAATAATATGATGTATTCTTAACGCTTGCGAGGAAATTTTCAATGTTACCGCCATTTAAATTTTTTCCAATTAGGTGTATCTATTATTTTGAGCAGATGTGTAGCTTTCTTACTTGTTCAATATTAATTTTGATTTCTCAAAATCAATTGGTTTTAACTCAAAATTAATTTGCTATTCTGAATTTCAATTAGTATCTTCTCAATTTTAATTTGGATTTCTTATTATACCCTACACCACCATAGTGGTGAGGGTATAATGCGTTTGTGCAGATGTTTGTAACGCCCAAAAAGATTAGTCTAACACCACCTTAAAGTATACCGATCGACTTAGAATCACTTTCTAGTCGATTAAACGATGTCCGTATGGCTGGTCGGCTGGCTGGCTGTCCATGTGCGTACAGGTCGCAGTTTTGAAGATATTTCGATAAAATTTGGTACTTATTATTTTTTCGGCCCAAGGACCAAGCCTATTGAAAATGGCTGAAATCGGTACATTATTTCACCTAGCCCCCATTCAAATGTCCTTCCGAAATTGGACTTTATCGGTCATAAATGTTTAATTTATATATGTATTTCACAAATTCCGCTCCAAATAAGTTTTATATATACACAATTCATGTCACCAAATTTTGTTACGATCGGTCCATAATTAGTCATAGCTCCCATATAGACCCGCTTCCAAAAATCACTTTAACGTGCATAAATCGCTTAAAAATGTTGGTATACACTTAAAATTCAACATAGTTAACTTTCATATAGACATAAATCACACGACCCAATTTCATGATGATCGGTCCATAATTGGTCATAGCTCCCATATAAAGCCCACTTCCGAAAATCACTCAAAAATATAAATTATTGAAATTTTAAAAGAAAAATGCTTTTGCTCTTTTACTTAGTGTGGGGTATTATATTGTCGGGCTTGACCGACCATACTTTCTTACTTGTTTTTATTAGATTTTCCTCAATAATAACTTGCATTTCTGAATTACATTTTGTAATTTCTCAATATTAAAATGGTTTTCTAATCTTCCATTTTTGATTATCTCAATTTCAAATTGAAATAGTGTAGCTTAAAATTTTTCGTTTAGAAAATTCCGAATAGTTTTAAATATTTTACGCTATTCTTGAAATTACAAATGTATTGATATAGGTCAATAAGCTTCTGTACACCATTTGCAATTGTATATCAGAAATTTCCAACTGAATTTCAGAAATGTTCAATTATTTTTTAGAAATTTGTAATTGTAGTTCAGAATTTTGCAAATGTATTTTAGAAATTTTCCATTATATTTCAGAATTTTCCACTTATATTTCAGAGATTTCTAATTGTATTTCAGAAAATTCTAATAGAAATACAAAGGAATATTTCTGAAATACAAAAATAAATTTCTGAAATACAATTGGAAGAAAGTGTTTAAGTATGTATATCGAGGGCCTATATTCAAAACCCTGTTTTCAAAAAACTGTTTTTTTTCGCATATTACTTGAGTTATTAAAATTCGGTAATCTACAATATTTTTAAAAGCAACTACTGAATTTCACATATAATTGGTTTTTAAAATTTTGCATTATTGTGGACTTTATGATAGATAGAGGGTTTTGATTTTCAAAAATATTCAATGTGTATGTACGAAATGATCAGATAGAGGGTTTTGCACTTTAATAAAAATTAATTATATTGATTTCATTTATGCCTTCTGTCAGTTTTTAACGTGATTTATTTAAGATAGCATCTAATAATACAATATTAAACAAAAAATTATAGAAACAATTTTTTTATTTAGCTTTTGTAAATTTTTTGGAATTTTGTTTCAAGAAATTATTTAAAAAAAAATATTTAAAAATAAATTTTTTTGAAAAGATAGAGAGTTTTGCAGTCAAGAAAATTATTTGTGTAAGATAGAGAAATAACAAAAATGCAAATAAAACAGGTAAAAAAACACCTTTGTTATAAAATTCACACCATATATGAGGGCTATTTTACTGAACATTTTACCATCAAAATGTCATTTTCGTGAAAATCAAAGATAGAGGGTTTTGAATATAATCCCTCGATATATAATTTAAAAATTCTTAAATACAAATTGAAAATGGAACATTCTGAAATATAATTGAAAATTTCAATTGGAAATGCTGTCGATCACTTGGTGTGTAAATTAAATTACAAATTTTTTTGTAGGTCGTTCGATTTATACGTACAAGTGCAAAATTTTGAACTTTAAACCCTTTGCGTCACAGTTTTAGAGAGAGTATTTTACTTTTACATGCAACTTAAAAAGTAAACATTAATAATAACTTTTTAAAACTACCTACGAATCAGGCGAGAAATGTTTATTAACAATTTTCTCTCTAAGAGTCAATCGTTTAAACTTTAAAGATTTTACTTTATCTTGTTTTAATTTCTCATATTTGTAGCTAATATAGATTTGCTACCTTTGAAAACCGGTCTTGAATGTTTTCCAAATTCAATTGTTATAAAAATAGCTCTTTTTTAAAGAGATTTTTTTATTGAAAAAAGTTTATTTTTTAAAGAGTTTATTAAGGAATGTTATTCTCTTTATAATACATATGAACATTGTATTTCGTTGTGATAACAAAGTTTTGCATAGTCATACTAGTAAATCGAACAGTGTTTTTGGTTAATCAAAAATTTGTTGAAAATTTCATTGGACTTTGAAACATAGAAAACAAGCCCCTATCTGTGTTGCATTAAATAAAAAAAACATAGAAACAAGCCCCCATAAATTTGGAACAGTTGAATATATTTTATCTATGCTGCAATAACGGCTTAAAAAATTGCTACGATCATATCAGAACCATGTTTATTCTCTGCGTGCACTTTCGATCGGAATAGAAAGAATTCTGTGACATTCGATTATAGAGCCGCATAAAACACTGTGCTAAAAAACACAATAAGCGTGTGTACATTTTAATATTTAGAGATAAACAAACGAAAACATTTACAAAACACACGTATAAAAGCTTTTTCAAAAAATGAGCATTAATTAGTCGACTATTTGAAATCGTGAAGAGAGGAAGTGTTTAAAAAAATATATTCGCAAACAAAAATATTTTAATTTGAAAATATTACAGAAAATAATATTAATAAATCTTCTTTTAATATAAAAATCTTCAAAAAAATGCCCTCACAAATATCGATTGTTCCCAAAACCATAAATCCCGATATTGCCAAAGAACGTCAACAGGCCACGATCAGTAGTGAAGAAATCGCTCAATGGTTTTATGGCGGTTCAGACAAATTAAAAACAAAACGTGAACTTGGTAAATAATTTAAAAAAACATAAACAAATATTATGCACTAAATGCATTTACTTAATAATTATGTATAAAAATATACCTATAATTAGATAATTAGAGTTCAAAGTTTAATCAAATGAAACAAAAAAAATTTGTGAAAAAGATAAAAATGAATAAAAACTAAACCTTTGATATGGTATGGCTGGCATGAGCAAAAACTTATCAATTTTTGGTTGATTTCGTACTGATATTAATAATTGACATACATAATTATTTATTTATTTTTATATAGACTTTATTAGTTAGATATCGTGTGTTGCAGTCGGTAAAGCCCGCTTATCAGATAATGTTTTTCTTGTTGTAAACAACAATTTGAAAAAAAATACAACATTGAAATTTGTATTTCGTTAGGCTATAATGACTATATTCAAATTTACTGTACAGTAAATTTAAATATAGCCATTACATTGCAATGCAATGACAGTTTTTCAACTGCATTAAAAATAGTTTAGATATTTCAGAAAAATTTAACACAATCACCATAATGTATCAGTAAAATATATATAGGGTATTCGACTTATTCGATTTTTCTCTTGTTCGAATAAAACGAATAATTCGAATAAGAGATTTTAACTTGTTCGAATAATTCGATCACGCGTTTAAAATTAATCGAATTATTCGAATAATTAAATTTTTTTTAAAAAGTAAAGGAAAACAAAAAATAACGTTAAAGTTAAAAATTCAAGTACTGATAAAGTTAAAAAAACATTCAAAAACAATGTCCATTATTAAATTTTCATCAGAAATATTTTGATCAGATTCCCTCCCGAAAAATCTAGAAAACAATTGACTAGCAAACATTTTAGTTTCCGTTTTGTAGCTATGCTTTAAAATATTTGAGCCAGTTGGACATGATCCTGAATTCAAATACAATATAAACGTATTAAGAACTTTTTTATGTCGTTCATTAATTCGGGTTTTAAATTGAGTAACTAATTCTTTAGTAAATTAATCATTCACTATTTCTAAATTATTTATAACAAATTGTATTATACATAGAGATGCTAATCGGGACTGGTTTTTGAAAATCCCGGGGTTCAGGATTTGGTAAAGAATCCCGAAATCCCGACCCGGGGTTTCGGGATTTTCGAAAAATCTAAAATCCCGAAAATTATAAGAAAGAAACGTACATAATTATGTCTTTACAATTGAAAGTAAATTTTTTATTTAGCAATTAATTTTTATTAGGCACTAAAAAGCATAAAATACTTGCATAAGTACATTATATAAGAATAAATAATAATAAAGTATGTACATTAGAGTTAATTTCAAAAATTTGATTTGCGGGTATCATAATTTTCCTGAAGGTTTTTGCGTAAATAAAAATAATGGCGTTCTTTTTTTTTGAAAATTTTCACTACTTGTGTTTGCTCAACATTTTTCTGTAGACCAAAAACAATTGAAGATATTGCAAACATGATTTCACCAGTCGATTCTGCATCAAAAATTAATACAATTGATGTTTTTCGAATCCTTAAAAATAGTTCCAAAAACCCACACATCTTATAAAAAAAAATTTTAGTTTTTTGAAAATATTCAAAAAAAAAATGGACGCTTTATTTTTATTTACACAAAAACCTTCAGAAAAATTATGATACTCGAAAAACAAATGAAGTGACCTGGTCACAAACGAACTCTAATGTACATACGGTAAAAAACAGTACCTTATCTTTTAGCCTTTTAGCAATCGAAATATGTATTTTCATTTTGTTCGAGATCATCATCTGAGATAAAATCAGTTTCATTTGGATAGGATTTAAATTGAGTTTTGTTAAACAACTTACAAGAAAAGGGGAAATCCCAAAAACCCCGGGATTTTCAGGAACGGGATTTCCCGTTTAGCATCTCTAATTATACATCAAGCTCTATCAACGTTGCCGAATCTTTGCTTAATAAAGTGGTCTTGGGGAATTACATAATAAAGGGAATCTGTCCTAAGTTTGATATCATTGTCAGTGAACGTGGCAAATTTGAAGTCAGGCAGTGCATGATTGACGCATTTACAAATACGCAAAAAGTTTATTACCATGTTAGACAAAGATGTTCAACGTTGGTCAAAATCATGTATAAGACGAGCAACAAAACGTTAGTTTGCAATATATGTGTTTATCATTCGATTTATGAAATATTTTGCAACACTTACGTACGCGGTTAATAACATCACTTATATACATATGGGGCATTTCATGTCAAGTGAACCAACTTTTGAAATCGATGTCTTCCGATCGGGATGAAATTTGCACCAAGGTTAGCTCTATTGGATAGTAACTCAGACACAATTTTTCAACAACATCGGTCGAGAACTCTCTGAGTTATAGGGGGTAAAATTTTGACAATTTGGTCAAACAGGGGTTTTTTCTTATCCATGTAACTTATTACCTATTGTTCTTAGCAAAATGTGTCCCAAATAGTATAGATAGCTATTTCTTCGATCTTTCGAAAAAAAATATTTAAAAAAAAAAATAAAAAATTTTTAATATTTTTTTTCCGAAATCAAAAACTTTTTTGACTTTTTTTTAAAATGGGTCCTTTTTTTTTTTTTTTTTTTTTTTCTTAAAATAAAGTTTAGATATTTTCCTTGAACACCTACTTGGTCGCTTAGTGGGATGCGAGTGGGATATCTATCAAAATAAATATTTTGTAACTCAAAACATAAAATTTTTGACTTTTTTTGCAAAATCAAAAACTTTGTTGACTTTTTTTTTTCAAAATGGACCCTTTTTTAATCTTTTTTTTAGGTCAAACAAAAGCTTAGATATTATCCTTGAAGACCCTTTTGGTCGCTTAGTGGGATGCGAGTGGGATATCTATCAAAATAAATATTTTTTAACTCATGACTTACAATTTTGGACTTTTTTTTTTGCAAATACGATTTTTTTTCCAAATGGGCCCTTTTTTTAAAATTTTTTTTGTAGACAAAAGAAAGCTTAGGTCCATTCCTTTAATATATTTTTAGTCCCTTAGTGGGATGCGAGTGGGATATCTATCAAAATAAATATTTTGTAACGCAAGCTAACCTTGGTGCAAATTTCATCCCGATCGGAAGACATCGATTTCAAAAGTTGGTTCACTTGACATGAAATGCCCCATATATTTTAAGATCATGGCCTTCATCTATTTCAATGTAATCAATATAAATGTCATCCTTAATATCACTTTCGACGGCCGTTTCAAAATCACATTCTCCATCACATTCAACTCCACTTTATTCTAAGTTAAAATTTTGATTATTAATTGCGATTCTTCTAATATTTCGCCAGCTAAATAACAAATATTTTATTCCGTACCTTTTATTTTCATTGGTTCAAGTCTTAAGTTAAATATTTTGAAATATTTGTTTTTAGAATTGTAACTTCTTGCAGTAATATTTATATATTTATAGAAGGAGCTATCGGAACACTCATCTACAGTGATCGAAAGTCCCTTTGTCTTTAGTTATTTGTCGAATTTCAGAAACAATACACATTTTGTGAGTCATTATTACTTAGTTAAAATTGAAATTATGAAAAATTTTAAGCAATTTTGTAAATTTAAATATATGTATATGAACATTTATTCGTTTTATTCGATTATTCTACATAAAATTGTTCGAATTATTCGTTATTCGAAAATGACCATTTTTAAATTGTTCGAATAATTATTCGTAAGAAATTATTCGATTAAGCGAACGATCATTAGTCGAATGAATACCCTAGTAAAATAGCTGTATGTATTTTACTACACAAAAACGTACGTTTTTATACCCTACTGCACCATAGTGGAGGGTGCTGAACCGAAAATCAACATTTTAAATTAACCGGTTCGCAAAAAACCGAGCTTTCGAAGAAAAACCGGTTTTTCGGTTAACCGGTTTACCAATCTGGTCAGGATCACTTTCTGAGTCGATTTAACGATGTCCGCCCGTCCGTCTGTCCGTCCATGTAAACCTTGTAATCAAACTACAGATCGCAATTTCAAAGATAATTCGACAAAATTTGGTACAAGCTTTTCTATTGTCCCAAGGACGAAGCCTATTGAATTTGGATACAAACGGTCGATTATATAAGTCGAACTCGTCTCGCCAAATTTTGTGATGATCGGTAAACAATTAATAATAGCTGCCATATAGAACCACTTCCGAAAATCACTTTAACTAGCATAAATCTCTTAAAAATATTGGAATTCTAATAAAACTCAACCCAAATAATTCATATATATACAAAAGCTATGTCACTAAATTTTATGACCATCGGCCCACTTCCGAAAATCATTTTAATGAGTATCGATTTTTTAAAAATTTTGGTATTCAAATAAAATTCAACACAAATAGGTTTCATATATACAGAAGTCATGCCACCTAATTTTATTGCGATTGATCCATAATTATATTGGTGTAGGGTATCATATGGTCGCGCTTGACCGACTATACATTCTTAATTGTTTTTAATATAAATGGTTTTCCAATAGGCACTTCCGAACTTTGACGGTTGATAGAAGCTACATCTGTCAAATCGGCTGTAATTAATTCAGTTGGTTCTGCTAAATCGCCATGGACGAATAGCGAATTGAAAAATTGATTTATCAAAATGAACCTAATTTTCATTTAATTTCTGGATGAATTGGTATGTATGTCAACAAACAAAATTGTCAAATTTGGGACAATACCAAACCAATTAACATGAGATCCAAGAGCTTCCAAAGCTTCCTGAAAAAGTCACTAGTTGATATGGATATTGCCCATCTGCGTTCTCGCGCCATATTTCCTTTAAGAACGAAGTTGGGCAGGTCAACATCTTTTGGTCTGAATTGGATGATATTGTGGTTTCAACTTCACGGCGATGTGTGCCACACAACTTATGTCATATTAGATATTCTGCACGAGCGATTTGAGGGCATGGTTATCACAGAAACCAGAAATCTCAATCCATTCCTTTTATGAAAATCATGCACTGTTCACACCTACACAACAACTTTTTTACATGATTACAAGTTATTCCACAATATTATGACCACTGTAATTAAAAAATTCGGGTTAACAAGTATTTTTTCAGATTTTGACCCATTGTAGGTCCAACTTACTATGGTCTTATATACGTCGTTGCAAAGTTCTTTGAAATATCTATCATTAGATATCCATATTGTCTATATTAATGACTTCGTAATCCAGATATATGTCAAAAATCGAGGTTGTCCTGGTTTTTTCCACATATCTCAGCCATTTGTGGACCGATTTTGCTGATTTTAAATAGGGAACTTCTCGAAAGCATGTCTGACAGAATTATTGAAAATTTGGATCCCGAAGATATCTGGGGTCTTCAGAAAATTGATTTGAACAGACAGACAGACGGACATGGCTTAATCGACTCCGATATCTATAAGGATCCAGAATATATATACTTTATAGGGTCGGAAAATTATGTATATTGTGGAAATTACAAACGGAATGACAAACTTACATATACCATTCTCACGAAGGTGAAGGATAAAGAACTCAAAAATGCAAAATTTTCATTAAATAAAAATTTAATATAAACCGGTTAACCGGTTTTTTTGAAGACAAAAACCGAAAATGCTTAACTGGTTTTTTAAAAGACAATAATCAAAACCGGTTTTATCAAAAACACACTTTTTCGGTTAAACCGGAAACCGGTTTTTTAAATTTGCAGGTTTTTAGACACTCTAATATTATGGTTGTCACAATTATTAAAATTTCTGCAGTGACAATAATATGATTGAATGATTTGTAGTCATATCAAAACAAAATGGCTGTGATCATATTAGAAACATGTTTTTTCTCAACGTGCATATAGTTTTTAGTTTACGATTTGCACATCATTTAACAGTTCAAAGGTTAAATGAATTAATTCAACAATTAATGAATTTATTAAATCTTCGTTTTAATCTGGTATATTGTTAAACTTATTGGATGAATCTAATTATAATTCAAAGCCAATCAGTTTAATTCATTCATTCCGTTGGTTACACATCGAAATATTTATCACAAAAGTATATACATGAGGGATTTCATGTCAAGTGAACCAACTTTTGAAATCGATGTCTTCCGATCGGGATGCACCAAGGTTAGCTCTATTGGATAGTAACTCAGACACAATTTTTCAACAACATCGGTCGAGAACTCTCTGAGTTATAGGGGGTAAAATTTTGACAATTTGGTCAAACAGGGGTTTTTTCTTATCCATGTAACTTATTACCTATTGTTCTTAGCAAAATGTGTCCCAAATAGTATAGATAGCTATTTCTTCGATCTTTCGAAAAAAAATATTTAAAAAAAAAAATAAAAAATTTTTAATATTTTTTTTCCGAAATCAAAAACTTTTTTGACTTTTTTTTAAAATGGGTCTTTTTTTTTTTTTTTTCTTAAAATAAAGTTTAGATATTTTCCTTGAACACCTACTTGGTCGCTTAGTGGGATGCGAGTGGGATATCTATCAAAATAAATATTTTGTAACTCAAAACATAAAATTTTTGACTTTTTTTGCAAAATGAAAAACTTTGTTGACTTTTTCATTTTCAAAATGGGCCCTTTTTTAAAATTTTTTTTTTAAGCAAAAGAAAGCTTAGGTCCATTCCTTTTAGATATTTTAGGTCCCTTAGTGGGATACGAGTGGGATATCTATCAAAATAAATATTTTGTAACTCAAGATATACAATTTTTGATTTTTTGGCAAAAAGGAAAAAAGGGCCCATTTGGAAAAAAAATCGTATTTGCAAAAAAAAAAGTCAAAAATTGTAAGTCTTGAGTTAAAAAATATTTATTTTGATAGATATCCCACTCGCATCCCACTAAGCGACCAAAAGGGTCTTCAAGGATAATATCTAAGCTTTTGTTTGACCTAAAAAAAAAGATTAAAAAAGGGTCCATTTTGAAAAAAAGTCAACAAAGTTTTTGATTTTGCAAAAAAAGTCAAAAATTTTATGTTTTAAGTTACAAAATATTTATTTTGATAGATATCCCACTCGCATCCCACTAAGCGACCAAGTAGGTGTTCAAGGAAAATATCTAAACTTTATTTTAAGAAAAAAAAAAAAAAAAAAAAAAAAAAAGGACCCATTTTAAAAAAAAGTCAAAAAAGTTTTTTATTTCGGAAAAAAAATATTAAAAATTTTTTATTTTTTTTTTTCGAAAGATCGAAGAAATAGCTATCTATACTATTTGGGACACATTTTGCTAAGAACAATAGGTAATAAGTTACATGGATAAGAAAAAACCCCTGTTTGACCAAATTGTCAAAATTTTACCCCCTATAACTCAGAGAGTTCTCGACCGATGTTGTTGAAAAATTGTGTCTGAGTTACTATCCAATAGAGCTAACCTTGGTGCAAATTTCATCCCGATCGGAAGACATCGATTTCAAAAGTTGGTTCACTTGACATGAAATGCCCCACATATATTCTGGGTCCCTATGAAATTCTAAGACGATCTAGATATGTCCGTCCATCTGTTTGTCTGTTGAAAACACAATAGGGTCCAAACGAAAGAATAAGGTTGATAAGGTTTGTTTCTCCCACCACCGATAGCAGACGCCGAAAAAGTTCTACCGCGTAAAACAAGAGTCGTTCTGCACAACTAAGATCAGGATGGAGCAACACTCTAAATGCCTTCTGGTCCCGCATAGACTGTGCCGTCCTCAATGGAATTGAAAATGATTCATGATTCCCCTAGCCCCCCCGGAATCTTGTTTGAATCCTGATAAAATTTTGCACAAATTGGTTCTAAGTAATCTGAAATTATACAGTAAAGTATGTCCCTAGACTCCATACAAGGTCCCCCTCAAAAATAGACTTGAACATTCATAACTAATTGACTTATAATAATTAATTTCAAAATGAAAATGGACTTAAACTAGTTTTATATGAACCTAAATTTGACTATCAATTTTTGTGAGGATCGGTCCATAATTGATATTTTATTATGACATATTGATGGTGGGTATATAAGCGAATATATCACTCTTACTTTTTGTGTTTGTTATAGCAGAGAGAATAGAACATGAGTTTTGCATGTTAATAAACAAAAAATTCCGATCTATTTGGAACACGAATAAATTAGTGCATATTTTTAGGTTTATATTTTTGTGTTCATGTAAACCTTGTATATAAAATATACTAGAAAATTACAAGAGATTCGGTAGATAAGAAGTTAGTGATCGTCTATAGAAATCTTTGGTGGCGTAACTACACGTATTTTAAGCAGAGCTTTGAATTAATAAATTCAATTTGAGCTTAATTCACTAAAATGTTAATTCGAAATTAAAAGATTTTAATGATTCAATAAGGAATTAATTCTATAAAGAATGAATTCTCAAAGGAATGAATTCAAGACATTAGAAGTACAACTGAATTAAGCACACCTGTTGCTCACCAAAGCTTGTGGTGAATGTGTTTCATCGGTTTCATGTGCGAGAGAAATGAATGAATGGTTCAGAAGTGGTGATTTTGACACGGAAGACGAAGATATCCCAGGCCAGCCGAAACAGTTTGAAGACCCAGAATTTATTACCCCATGAAGATTGTTATAAAACTCAACAAGAGTTTGCAAAATCATTTCAAAACTTTTGAGAGCAGCAAGATTCATCTAAAACCATGGTAGGCGTTCATATTGTTGAGGTTACGATGATTCAGTTTCTTGATTTTGTATATAAAACATGTTTAAACGCAATAAAAGAAAATAATTTTTGAACCTAATTATTACTTGCGATGAAATATTTATCCATTACGATAACCCGAAGCGTAAGAGATCGTATGTAAAGCTCGACCAACATGTCGAATAGACACCAATGCCAAATATTTATGTCGTTAAGGTAATTCTCTGTAGTTAATAGGAGCAAAAGGGTCATATCTATTATGAGCTGCTGAAATCTGGCCAGACCATCAAATTTCAATCAGACTTTCATAAGAATATTCTTAAGAGACGATCATAAAATATAGTAAGTCTTTGCTCAATAAAACAACTGAAAATATTGATAGTCAATACGATGCGTTAAAGCTGTCTTTACACTTCCTGAGTTGATTGTTTAAAATATATTATATAAGCTTTCAAAATCCACCGAGTTCAAATTCAGCTTTACTCTACACCTGTAAACCATTTCAGTTTTGTACAATTCAGATGGCAATTTGTAACTATATAACAAACTTCTCTTGGTACAAATACAATGATTCAGACAGTTCTTGTTCGAGTTATATCAAGTGCACCTGAATTGTTGAATAATTCTTATCGTAATTAATTTATTTTGCTATTAGTTTTTGCTAATTAATTTCGTTAAGTCATGTTTCCAATACATATATGTATAAGTATATAATTGATACTAAGGGAAGGTCCACACAAAACTGGAAATCATTAATGATTCTAGTAAACGGAACAAGTTTCTTTTCACAAATGATATAATTCGACTTAATCCAATAAGTACCAAAGCCGCAAAATTCAAGCACTTGAACATTTTATTGGAATTTGACTTGAATGCAAATTTAATAAGGTTTGAAAAATATTTGCAAAAATTAAATATTTTCAAACAAAAACAAGTAAGAGAGCTATATTCGGCTGTGCCGAATCTTATATACCCTTCACCAAATTATACTTTAAAATAAATTTTTTTAGGTAAACAAAATTTAATTTTTTTTTAATTGTTTTTCAAAATTTTTTTTTTTCGAAATTGTTTTTTAATTTTTTTTAAAAACTTTTTTCCAAATTTTTTAAAAAAATGTTTTCTTTTTAGTTTTTAAATTTTTGTTTAGAAAAAAAATAGTTTGATGAAAAAAAATTCGGGTTAAAAAATATTTTTCCCGATTTTGACCCATTGTAGGTCCAACTTAATTTACCCTTATCTACATCGTTGCAATGGACTTTGAAATACCTATCATTAGATATCCATATTGTCTATATTAATGACTTAGTAATCCAGATATAGATCAAAAATCGAGGTTGTCCCGGTTTTTTGCTCATGTCTCCGTTATTTTGCTGATTTTAAATAGCAAACTTCTCGAAAGCATGTCTGACAGAATTATTGAAGATTTGGATCCCGAAAATATCTGGGGTCTTCAGAAAATTGATTTCAACAGACAGACAGACGGACATGGCTTAATCGACTCCGCTATCTATAAGGATCCAGAATATATGTATATACTTTATAGGGTCGGAAATGAAAAATGTAGAAATTACAAACGGAATGACAAACTTATATATACCCTTCTCACGAAGGTGAAGGGTATAAACATATGGCTTGTATTAATGTTTCCTTTTTACTGGAGAATGCTATTGAAATGAAGTGTAATACAACTGTAATTCAAGGCTTGAATTACACTTGCATTCAACTTGAATTCCAGTAAAAATGGTTATTGAGAAGTTAGATGACATTAAAATTCAACCAATAAAAATGTGTAAGAACTGCATATACCAGCTGTTGGTCCAAATTTTTATTAGTAACTACACCATTTCCAATTGTATTCCAATTAAAGTTCAGAAATGTCCAATTATATTTCAGAATTTTCCAATTATATTTCAGAAATTTCCAATTATATTTCAGAATTTTCTAATTGAATTTCAGAATATTTCAATTATATTTCAGAATTTTCCATTTATATTTCAGAAATTTCTAATTGTATTTCAGAAATTTGCATTTGTATTTCCGAATTTTTAATTTATACTTAAAAAGTTTCTAATTGTATTTCAGAATTTTCCAATTGTATTTCAGAAATTTCAATTTGTATTTCAGAAAATTGTAATAGCGTTACCAATGCAAATTTCTGAAATACAAATAGAAATTTCTGAAAAACAATTGGAAAATTCTGAAATACAATTAGAAATTTTTTAAGTATAAATTAAAAATTCTGAAATACAAATGGAAATTTCTGAAATACAATTGGAAAATTCTGAAATGCAATTGGAAATTTCTGAAATATAATTACAAATTTCTGAAATATAACTTGAAAATTCTGAAATATAAATGGGAAATTCTAAAATATATGTAATTCGAAATTTCTGAACTTCAATTGGAATATTCTAAAATATAATTGGAATTTTCTGAAATATACATGGAAAATTCTGATATAATTGGAAATTTCTGAACTTCAATTGGAATATTCTGAAATATAATTAGAAAATTCTAAAATACAATTGGAAATGGTGTAGTGATGAATATGGCATCATGAATATTTACCATTTAAAGAAAAATATCAAAAAGTTTTGTATATTTTCTTAATATTCATAAAATAATCTTTATTTAATAATTAAATGTTTGATTAGAGTGTGTTGATTAAAGTAAACAGTTATTTACGATGTTTTTTTTTATAATAAAACCAAATATAAGCCATAAAATTGAATAGTCCGTCCCGGCCGCATCGTCAAATTTCTGTTGAAATAATAAAGCTTAATTAAATCTAAATGATTTGATAAAATTTATTTCTATTATTGTTACTTGTAGATATTGAAAATATGCAATATTTGTCATACAGATAAAATTAATATCAAATCGGCTGGGGTCTTAAATACCCTACAATTTAGAGAAATATTAAAAAAGAGGTTATCATGTTTTATTGCTCATGTTTAAGACATTTATGGAACTATTTTGTATTGTATATATTGATACAAGATATGGATCCGTAATATATCTGGGTCCTTTGGAAAGCTGAAATGTCAACAAAAATACAATACAATGACCCAGAATGTATATTTTTATAGGGTCTCAAAACCAATACAGTCTTGCAGATTTGGGAATTTGACCTTAAAGTTTGAGATTTTTAAATACTTTTGGGGATATTTTAAATTATTTTATTTCATGGAGATAAATTCCTATATAATTAATTTCGGCTCTTCTAATTTTTAATGTAATTATCATCTCTTATAGAACATATTCTCTTCGACGATCTCGAAAAGGGTTATGGACTCAAACATGAATACCTCGATCATGTGGGCGTTTATAATCGTGCTGTTGAACAAGTGACTACCACAGCTAAAAAATTACGTAAACTACAAAAAGAAAGAAATCCTGGAGGAGATGATATCTGGCCGTAAGTTTCCAATTCACTCACAAGAAAATATTTGAATTCTTATTTCTTCTCTTATGTATTTTAGAAAAATGTTATATGGTTTGGCCAGTCATGGTCTATTTCCTGCCAACAGTCCCGTTTCCACACACATTACCATGTTTGTGGATGTCATAAAAGGTCAGGGAACTCCAGAACAAGTAGAGAAATGGGGTAAAGCGGCCGAAAATTGTAATATTATTGGCACCTATGCTCAAACCGAATTGGCACATGGCACCAATGTCAGAGGTATACAAACCCGGGCAGATTATGATCGTAAAACCGAAGAGTTTGTGTTGAATACACCCTGTTTGCAGGCCTACAAATGGTGGCCAGGAGGATGTAAGTATAATAAATTTAACTCAAAACTGTTTGAGTTCTTAGTGTCCTCAATATTCGAATTAATTACTACTTTATGTTGTTTCAGTGGGCCATACTGCCAATCACGCCATGGTTGTAGCTCAACTTTACATTGACGGCCAGCACAAAGGTATACAAATGTTTATTGTTCAACTTCGTGACTTGGAGACCCACATGCCCATGCCCGGCATTGATATTGGTGAGATTGGCAAAAAGGTTGGCATGGCTGCCGTAAATCAAGGTTTTTTGGGTCTAAAAAATGTTTGCATTCCTCGCACGAACATGTTAATGAAAAATGCCAAAGTAATGCCAGATGGTTCATTTCAACAAAGTCCTGCCTCGAAATTGTCCTACATGACCATGGTCTATACTAGATGTTTAATTGTAAATTTGGATACGTCTTATCTATTGGAGGCCGCCACCATAGCTACTCGTTATGCGGCTGTGAGAAGACAAAGTCCCATCAATCCTGAGTAAGTAAAAATTTAATAACATTTGAAGTTCAAAGAGTTGTTAGTTCTTAATGATATTTTATAAACATTTGAAGTTCTAGTTCTTAACATAATGGTTTATAAAAGTATGGTCCTACTGAACATTTTCTATAAAATAATATTATACTAAATATGTTTTATAGAAAAAACTGTAATACTTATATTTTCTACAGAATATAAAGTTATACTGAAGACTTTCTATATAAAATACTGTTAAGCTGAAGATTTTCTATAAAAAAACATTGTTATACTGAAGTTTTTAATAGAAAATACAGATATACTAAAGATTTTCTATAGCAAATACTGTTATACTGAAGATTTTCTATAGGAAATACAGTTATATTAATGATTTTATATACAAAATACTGTTATACGGAAAATTTTCTATAAAAATTACTGTTATGTTGATGATTTTCTATAGAAACAACAGTTATACTAAAGATTTTCTAAAGCAAATACTGTTATACTAATCTTCTATAGATAGTACTGTTATACTGAAGATTTTCTATAGATAATACTGATATACTGAAGATTTTATATAGAAAAAACTGTTATACTGAAGACTTTCTATATAAAATACTGTTATACTAAAGATTATATATGGAAAATACTGTTCGTCTAGACTTTCTATAGATAGTACGGTTATACTAAAGATTTTCTATAGATAATACTGTTCTACTGAAGGTTTTATATAGAAAATACTGTTATACTATATAAAATACTGTTATACTAAAGATTTTATATAAAAAATATTGTTATACTGAAAACTTTCTATAGATAGTACTGTTATACTGACTTTTATATAAAGATTTTATATAGAAAATACTGTTATACTGAAGATTTTCCATAGATAATACAGTTATACTGAAGGTTTTATATAAAAAGTACTGTTATACTAAAGATTTTTTATATAAAAATATTCTGTTATACTGAAGATTTTCTATAGATTTTTATATAGAAAATACTATTGTACTGAAGATTTTATGTATATAATATTGTTATACTGAAAACTTTCTATAGATAGTACTGTTATACTGACGGTTTTCTATATTAAATACTGTTATATAAAGATTTTCTATAGAAAATACTGTTATACTGAAGATTTTCCATAGATAATAATATTATACTGAAGGTTTTATATAGAAAATACTGTTATACTGAAGATTTTCTATATTAAATACTGTTATACTAAAGATTTTATATCTAAAATACTGTTATACTGAAGATTATCTATATAAAATACTGTTATACTAATAATTTTATGTAGAAAATATTGTTATACTGAAGACTTTCTATAGATAGTAATGTTATACTGAAGATTTTCAATTGATAATACTGTTATACTGAAGGTTTTATATAAAAAATACTGTTATATTGAATATTTTCAATATAAAATACTGTTAGACTAAAGATTTTATATAAGAAATATTGTTATACTAAAAACTTTCTATAGAATACTGTTATACTAAAAAATACTGTTAAAATTAAGACATTCTATATAAAATACTGTTATATTGAAGATTGTCTACAGAAAATTCTGTTATACGGAAGATTTTCTATAATATTTACTGATATATTTATACATTTCTATAGAAACAACAGTTATACTGAATACTTTCTATGGAAAATACTGTTATACTGAATATTTTCTTTATCAAACACTTATAAACACTAGATATTCATAGAAAATACTGGTATACTTGAGATTTTCTATAGAAATTAATGTTATATTGAAGATTTTCTAAAAAAAATTCTGTTATACGGAAGATTTCTGCAATATTGATTATTTTCGATAGAAAATACTGTTATACTGAATATTTTCTATGGAAAATTCAGTTATACTGTATATTTTCTTTATCAGATAATGTTGAGCACGAGGTTTTCTATATAAATCACTGTTATACAAGATTTTCGGTTGAAAATAATTTATATCTCAGCCATTTGTGGACCGATTTTCTCGATTTTAAATAGCAACCGAGCCGGAAGAATTCGGAGATATTGATGTATGAATCGTGTATGTGAGTTATTTGGGTGCTTCGGAAGGTTGATTTTAACAGACAGACAGACGGACATTCTCACGAAGGTGAAAGCTATAATAACCAGTGTTTAAAAAACTAGACTACAAGTAGCAGTAGCAACGAAAAAACACAAGTAGTCTAGTTAAAAAATTAATAAAAACTCGGAGTCAATAATTACTACTACTACTGCTACCTTCACATTTTGGTAGCAGTACTAATAAAAGAAAAATTTAAAAGTAGCAGAGTAATTTATTTTCTATTGCTACCTTAAAAAAGAAAAAGTTTTGATGTAGCAGTCATTAGTTTTTTATTAATTCTGCTGCTTTTAAAATTTAGTAGTAATAGAAGTAGCAGTTGAGGTAGTAGAAGAAGTAGCAGTTGAAGTAGCAGCTAAGTAGCAGTTGAGGTAGCAATAAAATAAGTCAAAAATAAAAATCTTCAGTCAAAAAAGTATATTATGTGTTGTTGTTGTGAATGTATATTTGTGTAAGTTGGTCGTGTTGTAAACAAAAGTTCGGCTTTTTTGTTATACACACAGAAAACACGATCTTTCTGTTAGCAACACGAACAACTGAGACTAATAAAATCGAATAATTCTTTCAAACTCTCTCAAAACAAAAACAACACACAGTGTTTAATTCTGTCAATTTTGGTGTTATGACTGAAGATTTTCTTTTTTGACTACTTTTATTGCTACCTTAACTGCTGCATCAACTGCTACTTTACTGCTACCTTAAAAATTAAAACTCGATATAGAGCAGTAGCAATGATTTGTATTTTTATGCTACTACTCCATTTACAATTTATGTTTTATTACTACTGCTCTGTTAAGAGTTTTATATTTTGAAGGTTGTTTTAAAAAAAACAAGAAAACGAAAAAAGACAAATGCTACTGCTACCGCTACATACACTTTTTTGAAGCAGTAGTTGTAGCAACAGTTAAAAATTTGTTAGTTATCGTAGCTTTTTAAACACTGATAATAACACATAATATTGGGACATTAAAAACAGTAAGAAAAAATCGTACATAATATATAAATGTCTCTACAAAATACGTTGAATTTACCTACACCTTTGTGTAGGCGGAGATGGAAGGGTTATTAGTCTAAATGAATTTGTAATTTTGCCCATAAAATACTGAAAATAGTTTAAAAGTATTAAATTTGTCGCGGGAGTACTACGGTGCTTTGGAATATAAAATGGTATCAAGCAAAGTACGGTAGTATCAACTTTTTCATTCCAGCTTTTAAAAAATTTTGTCAAAGAATCGTGCCACTCTATAAAAATATGAATTTCAATCATTTATTAAAAAATATATTCTTATTTCCAGTGACCCTGAACCCCAAATTATGGATCATGTGACGCAACAATTGAAATTATTTCCCGAAATTGCTACCGGTTTGGCATATCACATGTCGGCCGAATACATGTGGGAATTGTACAATCAAACTGTGGAAGAAATCAATAACGGCAAATATACCCGTTTACCCGAAATGCATGCCCTGTCATGTGCCCTCAAAGTCCTGTGTACTACCGATGCCTGTGCAGGTATTGAACGTTTGCGTTTGTCTTGTGGAGGTCATGGTTTTTTGACAGCAGCCAATATTGGCAACATTTATGGCAATGCTGTGGCTGCCTATACATATGAGGGAGAAAACACAGTACTTTTATTGCAGATTGCTAGATTCTTAGTAAAATCCTGGTCGTACTTAACTGAAGGC
This sequence comes from Calliphora vicina, assembly GCF_958450345.1. Lineage (NCBI taxonomy): Eukaryota > Metazoa > Arthropoda > Insecta > Diptera > Calliphoridae > Calliphora > Calliphora vicina. Next base: position 76,746,465 of record NC_088784.1, read on the forward strand.
AAACCCATGCTGCTAAGTGTTGAGTATTTAAGACAAGGCTTACAAACGGACTCCTTCCCCAAGTGGAATAATTCATGGGAATGTATTGTCAATGCTTTGCAATATACTGCAGCACAGTGAGTATTATAAGTGAAATTTTAATAGCTATTAAACCTAGACTAAACATATTTTCTAATATAGTAAAACCCGATTGGCTTTTGAAAGTCTGTCGCGTAAAATGATGGCCGGACAAACACAACCAGAAGCTTTCAATAACAGTGGCATAGCACTTATACAAGCAGCAGAGGTATCTACATAGTTTAACAATCATTATTATTGATTTTAAAATAAAAATATTTTATTTTTATCAGCTCCATGGTCGCCAGTTTGTAGCCGCCACATTTTTACAACAAATTACTGGGCCCAAAACTGCCCATCTTTCAAAGAATGCCAAATCATTTTTAGAAGCTTTATTGGAACTATTTTTAGTACAGACAGCCTTGAAACATATGAACGATATTTTACGCTTCATTAATATCACCGAACAGGATTTGCAATCCTTGCAAGAACGCTTGGAATTGGCTTTACAGAAGATACGACCCAATGCTGTGGCTTTCACCGATGGTTTCGATTTCCCTGATGGTGTTTTGAACTCGGTATTGGGCTCATATGATGGCAATGTCTATGAACGTCTATTTGAATCGGCAAAAATGAGTCCTTTGAATCATAAACCTGTACCTGATTCATTTGAAAAGCATTTAAAACCATTTATGAAATCAAATTTGTAAAAAGCATTTTGTTGTTTGTTAATTATTTATTTGTAAATATAAAATGTACTTTTTTAATAAACAAAATTATATTAAAGATATAATAATGGTTGAATAAAGTGTCTCTGGGTTTTATTCTCTCATAAAACAATTATCAACTGAAATGGGTTTCGTTTATATCGAAAACTTTCGTTCGAATGAGTTTACATTTGTAGAAAACAAAGCATCAATTCAAAAGTATATATATTTTGGAGCCTATAGATAGCGGGGACATTTAGAGATGTCTGTCTGTCCGCGTGTTGTTTAAAATAGATTTTCAGAAGCCTTCATATCTACCTAACAATATTTCAGATAATTTTTAGTATTGAAAATCAGTAATATCGGCCCATAAATGGTCTAGTAACGTTTTCGTTTTAAAAGCGAACTTACATATTTTCATCGAATCGAATTTTATTATCGAGTAAAATTCGTTTTACTATCGAGTGAACAAACCTGTTTCAATATTGTGATTTTCAGAACATCAATTTGGTTTTGAAAATCTCTTCTTTTTGAAATCAGTCGAATCTGAACTATTATTCTGAGACGATTCCTTGTCTCAATCGATCCATAAGCGTTTGAGTTAAATGTTTTTATATCGTATTTAATAAAAATTAATACAAATTTTACCTCTAATAAAGTATATAAATATTTGTGAGTGTAAGTAATAAAAATTACCAATTCGCGATAAATTTCACTTTCAATCTGAAAATTAAATTCGTCGACATCAATTTGTGCAATGAGATCGGTAAACTGGCAGAAAGCGACGGGAAATTGAATACTGCCGGTCGAAATGTCAACGTGTTTCCACAAAACGGACGACTTCAAACATGCATTAAGTTCATCGGATGTCGTTGACCGTGGAATCACTGATAATGTTTGCCAAATATCACCTGCCAACAGAATCAGTTTGCTCTGCTGCATAATGTTGACCATCGCACTGTTCTTGGACATGTTGCACTATTTTCATTGTTCCGTAAAAAACGTTTATGGACTATTACAAACATTTAAAAAAAATTATAGAAATCGGTTCAGGCGTTCATCGATTTTAAATATATCAAAAAGTAGGCGTGGTCATTTTGTTTTTTCTAAAAACTTAAATTGAATTACGACGAACATTAAAAAATTTCTTTACGTAAAAACTTATGACGAACATTTAACAAAAAAAAAAAATTAGGTAAATCATTGCAGCCGCCCCAAGTGATGCGAATACCTACGAACGAAATTTGATTTTTATTTACATATGGTTAATTTCATATCATCGTACGTGGCAATAAGAGTATCTGAAAAATAATTTGGTCTTTATGTTCCATTCAGAGGGTACTATATTTTAAAATAATAAAAAGTTCTTTCGAAATATTGTTGTCCAAAATATTGAGCGAAATAAGGGTATATCGTACGTGACATAAAACGGAACTCATTTTGAGGTACATGTAGAAATATGTTTTCTTTTAATTTCTTACGCTAAACGAAATATTTTTCCTTTACAATCCGTCATATATAAATAAAAACAATCTTTGGATGATTTTATAATAAATAAAATTTAATATCGTACGTGACATACCGTACGAGACAGATTTTTCTCTTATAATAAAACAATATATATTCTGTAAATATATGTATACAAAAACTAAAAAAAATTAATAGAAAATATACATTCGGTTTCAATAAACAATTTGGCAATAACAAAAAAAAACAATCTAATTAGGAGCCTAGTTTTCGCCGTAATTTTAGCCTAAAACACCTAAAACATTAAAAATTTAAATATAATCAGTTTAAACTATTACTTTTGTCTTTAAAATGTTGTAATATGATCTAAATACTTTCACATAGTAACATTTTATTATTTTCTTCTATTCGAATCATATTGAAAAAAAGTTTCAAGGGTTTTTGTTTTTTCAGTCATATATAGATTACAAACATTTAAACAAAATTAGACAAATCGGTTCAGACATTCATCGATTTTAGATATATCAAAGAAGTCAATTTATTTTTCCTAAAAACATAAATTGGATTACTCCGTACATAAACAAGTAAACTTTACCAAATTATACTTTAAACAAAAACTTTTAAATATTTAAAATTTTTTTTTTTTTGGAACAAGAATTTATGACAATAAAATTTTTTGATGAAAAAAAATTCGGGTAAAAAATATTTTCCCGATACATCGTTGCAATGGACTTTGAAATATCTTTCATTAGACAATATGGATGTCTATATTAATGACTTAGTAATCCAGATATAGATAAAAAAATAGGCGAAAAATCGAGGTTGTCCCGGTTTTTCCTTATATCTCACCATTTGTGGGCCGATTTTGTCGATTTTAAAAAGCAATCGAACCGGGTCTATAGCGGATAAATACATATTGATTATATTGTATAAATCATGTACATATGTAAGATATATTATTATATTAAGGGTTACGGAAAGTTGATTTCAACATACAGATGGACATGATAAAGCCATGTCCTTCTTCGCTATCTATAACGATCTAGAATATATATACTTTGTGGGGTCGCAAATGAAAAATGTAGAAATTACAAACGGATTGACAAACTTATATATACCCTTCTCACGAAGCTGAAGGGTAACAAAAATTAGACAAATCGGTCCAGCTGTTCTCCGATTTTATATAAATTAAAAAAGTGGTCGTGGTCAATTTTTCTTTTCATAAGAACCGAAATTGGGTTATGACGAACATTTAAACAAAAAAGGATCTGCCAAATGGATGCAGTCGTTCTCAAGTGATGCGAATGTATACCCTAAATCTTAAAAAATATATTTTTTTAAAATACTATTGTAAAAATATGATTAAATAGTTATTTTGTAGCATCGTGTTATAATTCCAGTCCAAGGTATTTATAGGAAATTCAGGTTTTTAAATTTAAAAACTCTTTGTAGAAAAACGAATTTTCTTATCAGCAAAATTCGAATTATTGCAATTTTTAAGAGAACACAAAGGCAAAAATTATATATTAGAAGAGGTAATTTTTATATATAATTGTTTGGGTATGAGCGATACAAATTTTATTGCGTACTATATCTTGACTATCCATGTTCTTTACTCTCTCATATAAACAGTTTATTGTGTGGCAAAACATTAAAACAACTTAAGTGGAAAATCAATGTTTTTAAATAAAAAACTGTTTCATTTGTAACACAAAAATATAAGGGAAATTATAAAGACATTATAACTTCTGGATAATTACACTAGTTTACAAATCAAACATTTTTGTTTGCTCATGGAATGAAACTTATATTTTCGAGAAGAGCTAGGGACGCTAATTGACCATTTTTTGTTTCCCTTCTATACGTCCAAATTTTGAGATATATGGGTTTTTATTTTTCCCCTGACCTGAGTACTACTAATGCATACTGTAGTGTACCGAATTGTGGTAATTAGGTATTCACATCGTTTTTGGGTACATAACACTCTGGCGAAGCTACTAGATACTTTCAGAGTTGTATTCTTTTGACAAATTCCAAAAAAAATTAACGGGAAAAAAATAAATACTGTTTAAAAGTACATCTTTCCTGTAGATAAACGTTAATAAATCGCTATTAAATACAAAACTCTAAAGTAAAACCTATTTTAAAATGTCTTCTGGAAAGTGTAAAATAAACCCAGACCATTTTTGTTTTATTTGCGGAAAAATTATTCAGTCAAATCAAGGTTTTCCTATAACACAAACACTGCAAAATGCTTATTTACATTAAAAAATTTCGTAAAAGCTTTAGATAAGACAAAACCAGCATTTCAATATTTATGCAGCGTGTTCCCAAGTCTTTCCGAGGCTAAACTAAAAGAAGGCATATTTGTGGGTCGTCAAATAAGAAACATTTTGGTTGATACCAAATTTGAGTGTCTATTAACCGACGTTGAAAATGCAGCATGGAATTCTTTTAAACTTGTTGTTCAAGAATTTTTGGGGAATAAGAAAAGTCAAAATTACAGAGATAATGTTGTGAATTTATTACATAATTTTGAACTGATGGGTGTAAATATATCCCTCAAAATTCACTTTTTACATTCTCATGTGGATTTTTTCCCGGAAAACCTCGGACACATGAGTGACGAACATGGAGAGCGTTTCCATCAAGATTTGAAGATTTTCGAGAGGAATTATCAAGGTTTTTGGGATCAGAATATGCTAGGAGACTACTGTTGCAGTGTCGTGAGGGAGACAAATGAAAATAATTATAAAAATAGAACTAAAACACTTCACTTTTAATTTTTTTGTACTAATTTAATGTAAATTTTTATATGTTTCGTTTTTAAGAAATATCTCAAAAGTTTGACGTCCAGGATTTTTTTAAATATTTTTTCTGAAGTTAGAATACCTAATTACACAAATCCCCATATGTTTCAATTCATGAGCAAAAACCTTGTAAACTAGTGTTATTTAAGATTGAAAAATTTACAGCCCTTTAGTATTATGTAAATTGACTTAAGTGGACATAAGTTGTTATGCGAAATGGCCACAGATTTAATTAATGCATATATAATACAAATGCGATCTTGTTTGTATGTTTGTTTTTGCAATACTACGATCGAGTAGTAGTATTCAGAAAGCTTTTATTGTTTTGCAATAGTAAACAACAATTAAAGAGAGTTTTAAATAAATTGTTTATTTTTTATAAACATCGATTAGTTGTAAATGAGACGTCGTCTCGACAAGTATATTTTTTTGTTTTCCCATTGTGCGTGTGGATCTGTATAAAATTAATAGCAATATATAATATTTATTGAAATTTCTTAGGATTTAATAAAAAAAAGAAAGAAAATAAAACAATTATATTAAATAAAAATGCATAAAATCACTATACCGAAAACAATTAATCCCGACATAGATATAGAACGTAAAAATGCCAGTTTTAATACGGAAGAATTTGCGGCTTGGTTTTATGGCAACAAGAGGACTTTAGAAATGAAGAGATTAATTGGTAAGTGATGCACAAAATTCACTTAATTAAAAAGAGATTTTGCTGCATAATTGTATTTCAGACAAATGTTCAAAAACCTTTGTATTTGTATTATTCACAAAGAAGACATACATATCTACTTAGTAATCCCAATGTTAAAGCATTTTTTTAGTTCTGAATATTTCAAGTTCACTGAACTTAACTTTGATCTTTGCTCATAAAAACGCGCAATAGTGAGAGTGAACTTTAATGAATGGAATCAAGAAGTTTTAGTGGGCAAGTAAGGGAATTTGTTAGCTTAAAATAAGTATGTATTTTCATGATAGCTTTTTGTAGACATTAATAAAATGTATTCACTTTTTACAATTTATAAAAATAGTTTTTTTTTTGTTTGGAATTTCTGCAAAAAATAAACAATAAGCATAAGATCAGAGTGCAATTGCGAAATATTTCATTGAATAAAATGGAATAATATTCTGTTTTGTACAAATACCTCCATAAATATAACATGACAATTTATTATCACACAGAGAAAACAGATTCGTGATAGCAACCGAATTTGTTGCCAATCGAATGATTCGGTTGCACATATAGAATTTTTCGATTCTATCAACAGAAAATCAGTTGATAAAGAAGAATTTCGGTTGAAGCAACCAAACTTTTGTTACCCCTTCTAAAATATTGTAGCCACAATTGTAAAATTCGGTTACTAAGGTAGAATCATTCGATTGGCAACAAATTTGGTTGCTATCATGAATCTGTTTTCTCTGTGCAATAATATAAGGCCTGTTTCACGATGTCGAAAGAAAAATGAGTCCAACAAATTTGTATGAAAACTATTCGAGAGAATTTAAAAAAAACTGAGTGATTTTCATACAAATATGATCGACTCATTTTTATTTCGACATCGTGAAACAGGCCATATTATTTCCAAAATACAATTTTTTTAGACCTTCATTAGGTAATTCAGAGCACTTGAATAAGAGTGCAATAGAAATTATTATAATCGATAAAGTTTTCCTCAATTTTACTAAAATATTTTCACATCCAAATAAAAACATACCTTCACCTGAATCGCACAAGTCCAACGACTTATCCTCCCTATGAAATTTGTATTTATTGCTGACAAATGAGCAATTTGTCAAATCAAATTGATTTGATCTCTTAACCATTTCCATTAAAGTATTTATTATAAATTAGTTCCTTATTAAATTATTCAATGTTTATACAATTCAAATGCATTCAAAATTAACTTACTAAAATGTATTGAATCATTCAATTTGACTTCAATTCAAATCTAATAAAAATTAACTTTATTTATTAGAAAAACACAAGTTGCAAAAAAATATTTCAATTCAATTTTGAATAAGTTGAATAAATTTAATTCCATTCAATAATGAATAAAACCTTTGAAGCTTTTATTAATAATGGTTTTATGGAATGAATTATTATACCATTCACCTTCGTGAGAAGGGTATATATAAGTTTGTCATTCCGTTTGTAATTCCCACAATCGGCTTAATCGACTCCGCTATCTATAAGGATCCAGAATATATGTATATACTTTATACCAATTAGGAATAAAATTTATTTTCCCGATCTTACCCCTTTTTGGTACTTTTTTGTCCACATTGACATGACGCAAATTTTATTGTAATACATTTTAGTATCATAGTGGGATCTCATAATAAGAAATTCCTTAGTCTAGTCAATTTATACAATAGAAAAACAATTTAGTGGCTTTAAAAGATACGTGGGATGTCAAAAAAAGTACCAAAGATTCGAATCTCAAAATAGTACCAAAATCCTATCTGCGCATATTTTAAGTATATAAATACATATGTATGTATTGAATTTTATATTCAAATTTCGAATTTAATATTCAAAATTCCAAAAAATCCCTTCTTAGTGGATCTACATAGGGAGAGGGGAACCTATAGTCCAAATACTTTATGACGTTTGGGCTGGTTGATCTTAAATTAGTCAGACAGTAACGTTACTGTTTAATATACATAAGTAGAACAACTTACCTAGAACAACTCAATGACAGAAGGTCGAATATTTAATTTTTATAGTTTTTATTCTGAAAATATAATTACATAGTAATCCCTAATATAGTCTTTAGAATTTGATTACTAAATGCACTTGCAAACAATGAAATATATTTTATAACTGAAATAAGTCTTATCAGGTCTTTTTTTAGGGGGGACATTAATTAAAAATCAGTATTAAAATAGGCAAATTATCAATGTTTTAATTACCAATTGGTCTATTAATAATTTGTTGAATTTGTTGATTAATTGAATTAATACAAAACAAAATATTTATACAGTGGACATTTAATTAATTCTTATGCATTTTTCTTACGTATGCCAATTGTTTGTTTCACATTAAAAACATCAAATTTAATTTATAAGTAAGCGAGCTATGTATATTCAGCTGTGCCGAATTTTATATACCCTTCACCAAATTATACTTAAAAATAAAAATTTTAAATATTTTTAAGTAAACAAAATTTATTTGTTTTTTTAATTTTTTGGAAAACAAATTTTTTCGAATTGTTTTATTAAATTTAAAATTTTTTTTTTAAATTTAATTTTTTTTTAAATTTAAAATTTTTTTTTTAAATATTTAGCGAAAAAAAGTTTAGAAAAAAAATGTTGACCCATTGTAGGTCCAACTTACTATGGTTTATATACGTCGTTGCAAAAGTCTTTGAAATATCTATCATTAGATATACATATTGTCTATATTAATGATTTAGTAATCCAGATTGTATGTAGGTAATATCTCAGCCATTTGTGGACCGATTTTCTCGATTTTAAATAGCAACTGAGCCGGAAGAATTCTGGAGATATTGATGTAATCGTGTATGTAGTTGGTTGGGGTCTTCGGAAAGTTGATTTCAACATACAGGCAGACAGACAGACGGACATGGCTTAATCGACTCCGCTATCTATAAGGATCCAGAATATATATACTTTATAGGGTCGGAAAATTATATTATGGAAATTACAAACGGAATGTCAAACTTATACAGTGAGGCCTCGATTATTATCCGTGAAAGAAAAATAAAATATTTTTGGAACGATTAAAATGTTTTGGCATCGATTAACCGTAATTACCTATATTATCCGGCATTATACATATCGAGCCCTTTGCTCCAAATTATCGTAAGCGACATTTTTAAAATTTTTGTTTTATTGCAGAAATTAAAATTTTATGGACCGACTGATGTTTTAGCATTCTCAGAATATCAAAATTGTTAATAACATCTTTTTTGGTATTTCAAGGCTTGACAAGGAAACATACGACTTTGCTAAATCTGTGTTCACAACCACAAAAGTTGTATCATACAACTTACAACTACGTTGTGAATTGGACAAATGTTTATATTTTACAGTAAACAAATTTTATCGTAAGCGACACACAGTGGTATAGAAAAAAAGAGGGAAATAAATCTGTAACTTCTACATGGTTAGATTGGTTTGAATGAAATTTCACATGTGCAAAGAAGAAGTGCTGTCGAGTTTTTGTTTTGAACGTGGACCTCATGGGCCCACCAGGGGGGCGACCAAGGGCACTCAAAGTAGGAAACCTCGGGTATGTTAAATTTTTAAACCGATATTATCCTTGGTTTGAGTTCCGATTTCAAAAAAATTATACATGTAGAATCTTCTCATCGAGCACTACAAAAATCCTCGTCGTACCTATCAATTATCTATTATAGCTTAGGAGATATTCGAAAAACACCTATTTTTTATGTAAAATAAAATTTTAGGGCAAAAATTCTGAAATCGCTTATTCGATATCAAAATATAGTAACCGATTATAGGTGGCTCAATATGTTTATTATAACCCCGACACTGGTATGGATATTATAGCCAAAAAACTAAAAATTACCATTTTTGGAATTTTTCAACACTTTGTTGGGAATTGCGGGATAGCTGATAATAAATTTCAAAATTCGTTTTTATTTTTCCATTTTAAATAGAAAAATCTACATAACTGTGAAATTTCATTAAAAACTATTTATAAATAAAAATTTAATATCAATTCGAAAAATTTTTATCTATGCAAAAATTCAATAAAAAAACATTTTTTGTCATATTTTTCTATAAAGTATTCCATGAATTTTTAATTGTCAAAAGTTATCAATATTTTTGAAAAATAGACAAATAGCTTGAACGAAATTATATTATATCGCATCATAACATTTTAAATTCTATGTATAAATTTCAAAATAATCGAAAAAACCTTCTCCTGTAAAATTTGTGTTTTGTCGCTTACGATAATTTGGCGCTAAGGGCTCGATATTTACACGTGTTTAATTTTGAGAAGTGCGGATTGTTAGTGTTAGAAATCGAACAACTTTAAAGACTGCTGATGAACCAAAAGTAGATTTTGTATTTTATGAATGGTTCCGGAAGGAACGATTTAAAGGAACTCCATTTTCTGGATTAACAGTGAATGAAATCCTAAAATATTCCACTCAAAAATAAACAAAAAAGCGACATAGTATTCACAAACTATATGTATTATAAAACTACTCAAAATTGTTACTCCCGACCCGGGGTTTCGGGATTTTCGGGAAATCTAAAATCCCGAAAATTATAAGAAAGAAACGTACATACATAATTATGGTCCTAATTTTGTAAATCACTTCACAAAGCGATATTTATATGGAAAGCAAAAACAAAATTTCAAAAATTTTAAAAATTTGTTTTTGTTTTATATACAAATTCTTAAAAGAACAAACGCACCAAAATTCAAACGTTGATTTGCCTTTCATAATTTGAAAATTTTGTATATAAAACAAAAACAAATTTTTAAAATTTTTGAAATTTTGTTTTTGCTTTCCATATAAATATCACTTTGGTGACGTGATTTACAAAATTAGGGCCTAAAAATCATATTATTGCATCTATGGTTTCGTCTGTCATTCTGGAACGAATGACAGACGAAACATATGCTGCTGCCGAAAAACATCTTTCATATTGGCAAAACCGTTTGCAAATGCTTATAACAAATCTGCAAGTATTTTCCTCTTGTTCCTTCAGAAATAAAGTGATCTATTTCTTTTGCAAGTTGCAAATCTACATTATAACTTGGTTTCGTTATTGCTATTTGGTTTTTTTACATTTATTAATAATATCTTTTAGCCTTTGAGCAATCGAAATATTTTCATTTTGGTCGAGCTCCTCATCTGAGATAAAATCAATTTCGTTGAAGAGGATTTAAGTTGAGTTTTGTTAGATAACTTACAAAAAAGGGTGTAGAATTGATTTTCTAGAGCCCCACTCTAGGAAAACCAAAAATATCGTTTTCCTTTATTAACTATGTTGTAGCAGGAGTTGAGCTTAACAACTTTGCTGAACAGCACTTTGCGATATTCGGGCATGTAGAATGTCAAAATGCATAAAAAAGGCACACAAAAATGACAATTTCCCCTATTTATTAATGAAAAACAGGATTTGGAAAATCCCGGGATTTAAAATTAAAAAATTTTCGGGAACGGGATTCCCCGTTTGGCATCTCTAGTTGTGAACAAAGTGCTAAGAATGTATTAGTATAAAAATCTATGCGAAAACAAAAACATCACTCGTGTGTGTGATTATTTTGAGTAATCACACACACGACCTTCGTGAGAAAGGTATATATAAGTTTGTCATTCCGTTTATAATTTTCCGACCCTATAAAGTATATATTCTGGATCCTTATAGATAGCGTAGTCGATTAAGCCATGTCCGTCCGTCTGTCTGTTGAAATCAATTTTCTGAAGACCCCAGATATATTCAGGATCCAAATCTTTAATAATTCTGTCAGAAATGCTTTCGAGAAGTTTCCTATTTAAATTCAGCAAAATCGGTCCACGAATGGTTGAGATATGAGGAAAAACCAGGACAACCTCGATTTTTGACCTACAGTGAGCCTCAAAAGTGAGTAAACACCAAAAATTATTTGAATTTTTTAAGATAATGAAAATCCTAAAATCTATCCATCAATTCAAATTTAAAAGTTTCGGTTTCTAGGAGATTGAGTTGAAAAATAGATTCGGTTAGGAAAAAAAATATTTAAGTCGGAATATAATGATTTTTATGATCTTAAAACAATCAAAAAATTCACTGTTGTATACTCACTTCTGAGGATGTGTGTATATCTGGATTCTAAGTCATTAATATAGACAATATGGATAGATATTTCAAAGACCTTTGCAACGACGTATATAAGACCATAGTAAGTTGGACCTACAATGAGTCAAAATCGAAAGAAATATTTTTTTACCCAATTTTTTTTCACCAAAAAAAAAAAAAATTACAAAAAACAAAAAAATTTTTTTAAAAATTTAAAAAAAAATTTTAAATTTAAAAAATTTAAAAAAAAAACAATTGGAAAAATTTTTTTTTACAAAAAATGAAAAAAACTACTTTGAAAAAAATAAATTTTGTTTACCTAAAAATATTTAAAATTTGTAATTTGAAGTATAATTTGGTAAAGGGTAAGAAGATTCGGCACAGCCAAATATAGCTCTCATACTTGTTTTTTTTTTTTAGTTTCCGCTCTATATGTATTTCTCTAAGCTTTCAATAGTATTGCTGTGGGATATCTTATCAGTATTTTAAAGTTGACTCAAGTTTTCCCTATTTGCTTTTTTAAATTAGGAATAATTTTTCTTTATATATTAGTTGCTGATTTTTCCTTGGTCCATGTGTCTTGAGTATTAATAATAATATAATGCAAAATTAATCTTTCAGAGGAGGAGCTTTATCAAGATTTAGACGATTCATTGGATCATGAGTTTGCGTCCTATGAAGATATGGCTACCATGGCCGTAAAACACGCCGTGCATGCATCTAAAAAATTACGTGAATTACAGAATCGTCTGAATCCAGGTGGTTCCGAAATTTATCCGTAAGTTCACATTTAATTGAATATAGTATAACTTTTTCATTTTTATTTTATTATTTTCCATTTAGTTTGCTAACGAGTGGTCCGGTGGGCGGGGCATTAATGCCAGCCGGTAATCCTTTGGCGGTGCACATTGTTATGTTTACTCGTGCCTTAAAAGGTCAGGGTACTAAGGAACAATATGAAATGTTTGGTCATCGTGCGGATAATTGTGAAATTCTTGGTACTTATGCTCAAACGGAGTTGGGTCATGGTACTTATTTGCGTGGTTTGGAAACCAGGGCGGATTATGATCACCAAACGCAGGAATTTATATTGAATACACCCACCTTGACTTCATACAAATGGTGGCCGGGCGGATGTAAGTATTTCATAATTAATCTGAATTTATTTAAGAATTTCTTAAAAGTTTTCTGTTTCCTTTGTGAAGTGGGTCATGTTTGTAATTATTGCATTGTTGTGGCTCAATTATATATTGATGGCGTGAGCAAGGGCATTCAAATGTTTGTGCTGCAAGTGCGTGATGAAGACAGCCATATGCCTATGCCGGGGGTACATATTGGTGAGATTGGCAAGAAAATTGGGGTGAATGGCATTAATAATGGATTTTTGGGTTTGAAAAATGTGCGAGTTCCTCGACTGAATATGTTGATGAAAAATCAACAGGTCTTACCAGATGGCAGCTTTGTAAAGAGTTCTGATTCTAAGCTGTCCTATTTTCCCATGGTCTATGTGCGTTGCATGGTCGCTTTGGCTAATGCATTCACATTAGCCCAAGCTGCCACTATTGCTACACGTTATTCGGTGGTGAGACGTCAAAGTCCCATTGAGGAAAAGTAAGTGTGGAGTCTTCCAAATTTGTTTCTCTTTTTAAGTTGTTATATATTCTAGCGAACCGGAACCTAAAATTCTGGAACATTTGACCCAACAAATGAAAGTTTTACCCGAAATAGCTACTGCTGTTGCCTATCGCCTGGCTGCTGGCAGTTTACTAAGACTGTATGAGCAAACCTCCCAGGATATAGCTGAACAGGATTTCTCTCGTTTGCCCGAATTACATGCTTTGGCTTGTATTCTTAAAGTTTCTTGTTCGTATGATTCTGCTTACGGCATTGAACGTATGCGTCAGGGTTGTGGAGGACATGGCTACTTGACTGCCGCTAATATGGGTAATTTATTTACACTTGCCACAGCTGCCTGCACCTACGAGGGAGAAAACACGGTGCTGTACTTACAGGTCGGCAAGATTTTAATAAAATCTTGGTCGGATGTTTTGGCTGGCAAGAAACTGATGCCCACCTTGTCATATTTATCGGAAGGTGCCAATTGGCATAGTTTTCCGAAATGGCTGGGTTCATGGAGTTGTTTAGTGAAAGCTTTGCAATATGCCTGTGTTGGGTGAGTATTCAGATAATGTTTTCAATGTTCAATTTTATAATTAAATTTTCTTTACTTAGAACCACTCGCATTGCTCATAGAAACTATAATGCACGTCTTGGAGAGGGCCTAAGTCAGCCCAACGCTTTTAATAATACAGCATTGGTCATGACGAGAGCAGCAGAATTACATGGTCGTGCTTTTGTGTCCAGTAACTTTCACGAATCAGTCGTCAATGATGAAGCTAAGAATAAACGTTCACCAGAGTTTCAAAAAGTCTTGGAAAATCTCTTGGAATTATATTTACTACATACATTTTTCCGGCATTTAGGAGATATTTTAAGAGTGAGTATTTCAGAGCATGTGCTACCACCCCCTGACTATATTTGACAAATATTTATCTCATCATTTAATGACGTTTGTAGTCAGGACAAAGCTCTGACAATTTTGTCAAAAATATCATTTAATTGAGCATATTTTCTCTCGACAACCATGAAATCTATCATGACAAAAATTTATCAAGTATAGACATGGGGTTATTGTTAGATAATTAAATAACAAATAATCTGTTTTCTATTTAGTTTGTGCCACTTGGCGAAAATGAAATTGATTCGTTACAAGCTCGTTTAGAAAAAGCTTTAAAGACCCTGAGACCCGATGCTGTAGCCCTTGTAGACGGCTTCGATTTTCATGATCGTGTCTTAAGCTCTGCTTTGGGCTCCTACGATGGCCATGTTTATGAACGTTTGTTTGAGGCCGCCCTTAAGCATCCTTTGAATCAGACACCTGTTCCGAAATTTTTCGATTTACACTTAAAACCGTTTATGAGAGAAAATGCTTTGGCTGCCAAGAGCTCGAAGTTGTAATGTTGAGAAATGTGATTTTACATATTTGATTATACTCATTCTTAGAGATAATTATAAGTTATTATATTTTAGATTGTGATGATACTCATTGGTACTTATTTAAGGTATTGTTTATATAATTGTATTGTTTTTTATAATTGTAATAAATTGTGTCAAGTTTACAAAAAAAAATAAAATGTTTGTTTGATATTTGGTGTTAAATACGATTTCTCGAATGGCTATTATTTTACAATTTCGAATTTCATAATCTTCATACTCAAAAATTCGGGATTTTTTCGTTGTGATGGTCTGGTCAGATTTCAGCAGCTCAATTGCTGATTGCGTAACTCCCAAGTTCTTGTTGAGTTTTACAGCAATCTTCATGGAGTAATGCCTCCAATTCTCGGTCTTTAAACTTTTTTGGCTGGCCTGGGCGATCTTTGTTTTTGGTGTCAAAATCACCACTTCTGAACCGCACAAACCATCTTTCGCTCGTTGAAACAAATGGAACACATTCACCATAAGCTTTGGAGAGTAATCGGTGTGCTGTGGCTATCCTGGCCGATCTTTGTCTTCCATGCCATTGTTCGCACAAACCATCTCTCGAATATTAAAACTTCATTAACTTTTTCAAATTAAACAAGTAAAGCGAAACTTCCCTCATATGACTATACGTTGGTACAAATTAAAAATAAAAACCGCGTTCAAAAGAGACTCCATCTATTGAAAATGTAACTAGTCCGATTTTAATAATATTGCCCAAGCCTATAGATTGAGCTCATTTTCCGTAAAATCTGAGAATTTACAAAGTTACACGGTGCTACGATGGAAAAAAACTAGCAAAACGGCCTAGCGTGGGTTATAGGTCTTGCTGAGTACACTACAAATTATCTCTAAAAATTTCAGAAACACCCTCAAATTCAGAAGTTATTCTGAAAAAACGGTTTTCAGTAATGTTCGTCGACTTATCGACCTGTAGCTTAGTCAGTTTTTGTCCGACTTTAAATTGTTTAACGGGTTTGGAAAGAAAACTGATTACGCTTTAAAATGACGTGCATTTTTTGATACATTTTAGAGTTATAAGTATTGTTTTTGTTAAGAATATCTAAAAGAAAAACAAAATTTATCAACTTTTTTGATTTTAGTCGCTTTTCATTGCTTATTTTGATATGAAAGTTTATAAAAATTTATACCAACATATATAGAAAATTTAGTTCTTAACAAACATGGTTTTAATTATTCAAATCGGATGAAAATTCTAAAAGTTATTCTACTTTTAATTAACACCATTTTTAGTATTTTCTCCCCCAGCGCATATAAATAAAAATAAACAAAAAAATATTTGTAAAATTTTGAATTTACAAGGTAAATTTTTTCGAACTTTTTTAAAAAAAAGTTTAATATCTTTTGCAAATATAAACCGATTTTAACAAGTAATATTTCATTTTTTCCCGTATAAAGATGTCTTTAAAACACTGTGCAAAAAAGAATAGGTTTTCATAGAAAAAAATTAAATTAACTATTGTTGAATATGAAAAATTACGAAAAAAATAAAAAATAAAGAGAAACTTTTTATAAAAACTTACGCAATTTTTGATATACATTTTGTGCATACATTTTATGAAAGCTTAATTCTTTGTCTATCCATAAGTGTTTAAAATTTTGAAATAGGTCTAAAAATGTGCGAGTTAGAGATACTAAAAACAGTTTTTTCAAAATATCTCAAAATTTTAAGGGTGTTTCAAAATTTTTGAAAACGATTTTAGTATGTCCTCAAGTTCTGACAAAAAGTCTCATTTTGTAGCAGAGTGTTATTAGCGATTTAAGATATTTGAGTTTTTTATACTATTTCACCAAATAATACTTTAATTAATTTTTTTTTCCATTTTTATACCCTTCACCTTCGTGAGAAGGGTATATATAAGTTTGTCATTCCGTTTGTAATTTCTACATTTTTCATTTCCGACCCTATAAAGTATATATATTCTGGATCCTTATAGATAGAGGAGTCGATTAAGCCATGTCCGTCTGTCTGTCTGTCTGTTGAAATCAATTTTCTGAAGACCCCAGATATCTTCGGGATCCAAATCTTCAATAATTCTGTCAGACATGCTTTCGAGAATTTTGCTATTTAAAATCAGCAAAATCGGTCCACAAATGGCTGAGATATGAGGAAAAAACCAAGACAACCTCGATTTTTGACTTATATCTGGTATACTAAGACATTAATATAGACAATATGGATATCTAATGATAGATATTTCAAAGACATCTGCAACGACGTATATAAGACCATAGTAAGTAGGACCTACAACGGGTCAAAATCGGAAAAAAAATTTTAACCCGAATTTTTTTTCACAAAAAAAAATTTAAAAAACAAAAAAAAAATTTAATAAAAAAAAATAAAATAACAATCGAAAATTTTTTTTTTCCAAAAAATGAAAAAAACAACTGGAAAAAAATTTAATTTTGTTTACCTAAAAATATTTAAAATTTTGAAGTATAATTTGGTGAAGGGTATATAAGATTCGGCACAGCCAAATATAGCAAGCACTCTTTTAAATTTAAAATAAATAATTTTGTTTTGGAATTCATTAGTGAAAAAAAAGATGACAAAAATATTGTTTTTGGTGAAAAAAATGCGAGTTAAAAATATTTTTCCCATTATTTGGGGGCTACGGAAAGTTATTTTCAATATACAGACGGACATGGATATATCGACCCCGCTATTTATAACGATCCAGAATATACCTATTGTGGGGTTGCCACTAATAGTGAAGGGTATAAGCGTTGAATGGAGGAATGGCAATAGGAAAAAAATATGCTTGCTTGTGCTATTTATCTCTTATAATTTCCGAATTATAGGCATTTGAAAATTGTAATTTAAAAATTTTGCCATACTTTGGGCCGCTTTTTTAAAAATATAGGGCATACTTTTAGACCGAATAGACTCTAATTTCTTTTGTTAGTTAGACAACTAAATTACCACCATATAAGAAAATATGGATCCAAAAATAAACGATTTAAAAATTCAAAAAATAGTAGATTTTTTATTAAAGAAACTTTCTCTAAGAACAATTTCTTTGTAAGACCAAAAATTAACTTATCTAAAGTTCGGAATAAATGTGGATCAAATTGATCCTAATGCTTGTAATCCTATTAAAATGTTGATACAAATTTTAGTTTTAGAAACTCAATAAATCAGCCCAATTATGAAAAAAAATTCGCCGGGAGTTTTTCTCTTTTCGTTTTTATACCCTTCAGCTTCGTGAGAAGGGTATATATAAGTTTGTCATTCCGTTTGTAATTTCTACATTTTTCATTTCCGACCCTATAAAGTATATATATTCTGGATCCTTATAGATAGCGGAGTCGATTAAGCCATGTCCGTCTGTCTGTCTGTCTGTCTGTCCGTCTGTCTGTCTGTCTGTCTGTTGAAATCAGTTTTCTGAAGACCCCAGATATCTTCGGGATCCAAATCTTCAATAATTCTGTCAGACATGCTTTCGAGAATTTTGCTATTTAAAATCAGCAAAATCGGTCCACAAATGGCTGAGATATGAGGAAAAAACCAAGACAACCTCGATTTTTGACCTATTTTTTACCTATATCTGGATTACTAAGACATTAATATAGACAATATGGATATCTAATGATAGATATTTCAAAGACATTTGCAACGACGTATATAAGACCATAGAAAGTTGGACCTACAATGGGTCAAAATCGGGAAAAAAATTTTGAACCAGATTTTTTTTTTTTTTAAAAAAAAAATTTTAAAATTTAAAAAAAAAAAATTTTTAAATTTAAAAAAAAAAAAAAAATTTAAATTTAAAAAAAAAAAATTTTAAATTTAAAAAAAAAAATTTAAATAACAAACAAAAAAAAATTTTTTTTTTTTCAAAAAATTTAAAAAACAACTGTAAAAAAAATTAAATTTTGTTTACCTAAAAATATTTAAAATTTTGAAGTATAATTTGGTGAAGGGTATTTAAGATTCGGCACAGCCGAATATAGCACTATTACTTGTTTTAATATAGAAATTGAATAGGATCAAGTTAGAACGGTATATTCGGCTTTGCCGAATCTTAAATACCCTACACCTGCATACATATTTTTTAGGTTGATATATATGGGAGCTATAACCAATTATAGGCCGATCATCAATTAGGTATAGCGAGTTTGGGTATAGCGATATTTATGCTAATTTAAGTGATTTTCGGAAGTGAACTTTATATGGGGGCCGATCCACAAAAAATTTAGTGTTGTGATTTCTTTTAGCACGAAACTTATTTTTGCTGAATTTTGTATGGATACTGCAATTCTGAAGGCATTTATAGATCATAGAACCATATTTCGGGAAGAAATTTGTATGGGGGCTAGGAGAAATCATGAACCGATTCTTACAATTTTCACCAGAGTTAGTCCTTTTATTATAAAAATAACGTGTGTAAAGTTTTATGGTATTATCTGCAATATATTTACACAAATAACCAAAAATATGTGAAAATTGTCAATTTTGTTTTAGGTTGTATCACATTTTGGTTCATTGCTATGGTTCTACTGAACCGATTTTGCTGATTTTCAATACCAAACTGCTTAGGATAATAATAAACATATTTTTTGCAAGTCTACCAATTTTGTTTACGTATTTGGGACGTGAGCGTGTTTTACACAGACGGACAGACAGACGGACATGGCTCAATCGACTTAGAATTTCATAAGGATCAAGATGGGTCTCAGATGAATATTTCTCAATGTTACACACGGAATGACAAACTTATATATACCCTAATTCACCACTTGTGGTGGTGGAGGGTATAAAAATGAGAAAAGGGAAAAAATTCCCTGGGATAATTGGGCTGTGTAATAAAATCTTTATTTATTAACAAAACTCAATGAAATTTTCAACGTTTGTCATTCTAA
Source organism: Calliphora vicina (assembly GCF_958450345.1). Classification (NCBI taxonomy): domain Eukaryota; kingdom Metazoa; phylum Arthropoda; class Insecta; order Diptera; family Calliphoridae; genus Calliphora; species Calliphora vicina. The sequence goes on from NC_088784.1 coordinate 76,766,227, forward strand.
ACAACAAAGTGTAAAAAAAACCTGTCAAAAGGTCAAAGGGATACCCCGAAATTCCTAAAAATTGGAGCGAAAATCGAAAAAATTGTATTTTTTACAATTTTGCCCATAGGGTCCATATTTCCTTGGGGGCTGGGAAAATACTTTGGGGATAAATAGAACATGTGGCCCAAAGTTGAAATTTTGATAGAAAATAGGTAAAATTCCGAAAAGCGTAGGGGCGACATATTAGAAAAATAGGACATGTTTTGTATACCAAAATCTTCTCAGTAAAGATAACTCAAAGAAAGTTTTTTTTGTAATAAAAAAAGAGTTAAGTCATCTTTTCGCCCAAAAAGCACCTATTTTTTGAATTTTTAAATTCAAAATCGTTTTGAATTTTTGGATCCATAATCGATATTGCTCTGAAATCTTTTATAATTTAGTTGTCTAACTAACAAAATAAATTCGATTCCATTCGGTCTAAAATTACGACCTATATTTTAAAAAAGCGGACCAAAAAATAGCAAAGCGGATAAGTCCCATAAACGGACACTTTTTTCAGTCCCAAAAAAATTATTTGGAACTATTTTCTACTCTCAATAGCGGACACCTCTCAAAACCGGACAAATTTGTCAGTCCCTTAGGTGTCCGCATTCCAAAAATATAAAAATCTTTGAAACAAAAAAATGGCACTTGTGTAATGGGTCGATTTAATACCATTTAGGAAACTGACAACGCAACTGAAGTTCGGTTGCCATCCATAATCCACCCATAAAAATTTTACATGTTGAATGTACTCTGTTTTGAGCCCCCATAGCGCCGCTCTTGGAGCATACCGATCGGAATAGAAAATTTGAAATTCCAGATTTATTTCCAAAATAAAAACTTTCTAAAACACAGTGGAACGGTTGGAAGAAGCAAATTCCTTTTCAAGAAGATTGTGTTGAATTATAAACATATTGTGAGATTAAAAAAATAAAGCTAGCATTAATAGTTTCCATAGTTATTTGTGATATTTTTTAGCATGCTATCAAAAACTGTTGCGAATTGTTTTCCCAATTAAGTGAGATTAGTTTAATACATTCATTAGCTAATTAATTAAATAAAACGCTATTGAAGTTATTTTATAGTTTTTTATTATTTTTTTATTCATACATTTTGCTGTTTTTTTTAGAGTTTTTATATGATTTTTTCTGGTTGTGTTTTTTTTTTCTTTATATAATAATCATAATAATTATATTTTATAGCAAATTAAAACCAATTGAATTTTTTTTTCTGGTTCAGTACATTCATATAAACTGTTTTCTTGTTGTTTTTTTGTTTAAAGTATTTTTAATATTTTGTTGGTTGTTGATGATGTTTAATTTTAGTTGTAAAACTAATTTATAATAATTATTATTAATTTTTTTGTTTTTGGAAAATCATACAAAGGTTTTGCTTATGTTTTTTATTTCAATTCTTTTTTTATTTGGGAGCAAAAAATAGAGACCAACAAAAACAAAGTAATAGAAATTAAAAAAAAAATTTTATTATTTATATAAGTAAATACAAATATTTATAAATGAATATAAAATATTGGTTTGATGTTTTTATATTTATTAAAAAAAGAATAGAAAAAAATAAATATAAAAGTTTAATTAAATATTAATTTAAGGTTGTTCTTTTTTTTGTGGAATATAAATTTATATTTAATTAAATTTTCAATTAATTGCTTACAAATGACAGATTTCTTCCTTTTTTTTGCGGTTAATCTCCTACTCTCTCTTTATTGTTATGTCAAATTTGTAGAGAGTTTTAACATTTTAATTTAAACACAAATATAAACTTAAATTTTATTTCTTTTTTGTTATATAAAATTGTTTATTAAGGATTTCTTTTTTCTCTTCTTTTTTAAATATTTTTATTTAGTATGGCTTTTGTTTTAGTGTGTTTTTTTGTTATTATAATATTATTTATTTATTTATATATATATAATTAGGTTTTTATGTTTAATAACAGAACAAAAAACAGTATTTGGCTATGAGAATTTTTAACAAAAAAAAGGGAATTAAAATTATTGTTTAATCTTTTGTAAAAAAAGTAAAAGATGCCATTTGTTGAAACATTAGCTGCCGTGTTTGGTGTGTGGTTTAGTTTGACTGTTTGTTCATTTTATTTTTATTTTTTTTTCAGAAAAAAAGCTGCATTTTTATTATATTTTCCATTTAACAATAATTAGGAAAACAATTTTATAATTAAATCAAGTAAAATGTAAACAAATTAAATTAAAATAGAAGGCATGATTATGTTTTAAGGTTTTGATTATAGGGTGACATAAAATATTGCAACAAAGATTATTTATTTTCATTTATTTATTTAGTTTTGTTTATATTTATACTTTAAGGGATTTATTTTGTATATTTCTAAAGGGCTTTTTGAAATAAATTGCAACAATTTCAATAAAAATTTAAAGAAATATTAAAGAATGTCAATTTTCAATTAATTCTGTTGGTCTTGACGAGGCCTCAATTTCATGTCCGCATATTAATTTATTCATGTGGACAATTCTTGTCCATGTTATGTTCTTGTTCAAACAACGTTATCAGACAAATTCTTCTTCCCACTATGTCTTAAATCAAACGTAATTTTCTCATTTAAAACAACATAATTTTTAAAAATTACAAAGAAAACTATGAACATGAACATCGACACGTTTTCCCCACACCAAAGAACATGAACAAATTTGTGCTATGTTCTGCCGTTTTGTTTTTGTCAAGATGTGGGGGGGGGGGGATAATTTATAGTTTCATAATGAAAATTCTATTAAGTCAAGTTCAATAATACTAGCAAAAGCATGCATAAGTTCCAAATTTGTCTAATCAAATAATAGAAAATGTCACTCCATATTTAGACCCTGATTCAGAAACACTATCAAATAACAATTTTCAAAATAGTTATTTAAAAACTGAGTGAATTTCATACAAACATTTTTGTTAAAAATTGTTTTCCGTTATTTCTGTATCTGACCCTAACCCCTGTTTATAATTGACAAATATTTATCATAACATTTAAGGACGTTTGTTGTCAAGACAAAGTTGTCTGAGCAAAAGCACTAACAATTTGATCATAACAAAGCAATAATACTAATAAGTGGAGAGACCTGATAATTTTTTATCTGGACAACCATTTTGACGTTTATCAGGATGAAAATGTATCAGGTATAGACAGGGGGTTATCCATAGTTGACAATTAGATAACCAATAACCTAAATATGTTGTCAAAAACATAATTCAAGTATTGTCATCGTTGCCTATTGAAAATTGTATTTTTTCAAACCACGACCATTGAAAAGTGTTGGAATTGAAACTTTTTCAACTTCTCTGCTTACTTTTTAACCTGCTCTCATATGCCAAATATCAGCTGGTTGACAATAGCATTAAAATGTCATAGCTAACAGCTGAGTTCGTCCTGCTGATATTTAATAAAATCTCAAAGAAAGTGAGAGGATATCTCAGGTTTTTTTGTATGCCCACAGATTATACCCCTGTGGCGCAGAGCTGTAAATTAATCATTAATTTTTTAATTAATTCGCGAATTATTCACACAAAAAAATTAATTGAATGAAATTGTAATCAATTCAAACGAATTAGGCAGAAATGAATTTCAATTCATTTCCAATTGAAATGAATTTGTCAAAGTGAATTGCAATACATTTCCAGTTCATTTTAAGAATTCATTTGAATTGTAAATGAATTGCAACTCATTTCTGCCTAATTCGTTTGAATTGATTCAAATTGCATTCAATTCTTTTTTGTTGTGAAAAGAAATAATTCATAATTTAGCTAATTCGTAACGAATTAAAATTTAAAAAAGAATGATTCATTTACAGCTCTGTTGTGGTGAGCGGATGTGTTGACAGTATTAATTGAATTGGGTCTTAAAATATAACGTTGCCAATTAAATAAATTCTAGTGTGGCCAATTACAATTTGAAATGGTGTACATCTTGCCAGTTTTCAGTTTTTAAGAAAATAGTTTCCCTACTCAAAATTTCAATATTTCATATTTTTTTCGATTTTCTGATTAATTATGAACAATTCTGAGTAAAAACTAAAATTTCATATTGAAATTGAGAAAATACAAATTAATATTGAGAAAATGCAATTTGAAATTCAGAATAGCCAATTAATATTGAGAAAAAGCGAATTGAAATTAAGATATCCCATTAAATGTTGATAAAAAATTCAGAAAATCTAAATCAATATTCGAAAAATGAAAATTTTGTTGAGAAAATTTGAATTGATATTGAGAAATAATAAATTTCTATTAGGTTTCAAATTCATACTCGTGTATAGAATTTATAAGAAAAAAATTATTTAAAAAATTTTATTTCTCGATTATAATTTTTATTTTCTCAATTTAAAGTTGTTTTTTCCTAGTATTTGTATCGATTTCTCATTTTCAATTTTCTTGATATAAACTTCAAGTTGTATATTTTAGTATTAAGTAGTTGTTTTCTCAATAAATACAAATTGAAATCAAGAAATTCAAGTTAATGTTAAGAAAATATAAATTTAAATTCAGAATAACAAATTAGTATTGAGAAAAAGCGAATTGAATTTATGATATCCAATTAAATATTGATAAAAATTCAGAAATCGAAATTAATATTCAGAAAATGAAAATTTAAATTGAGAAAATACAACATGATGTTGAGAAAATTTAAATTAATACTGAGAAATAATAAATTTCTATTGGATTTTAAATTCATAATGGTAGTATATACTCAATACTGGAATTCAAGTTGAAAGCAAATGTAAGTCAATTATAATCAAGCAATTGAATTAGAGTTGTAATACACTTTATTTCAATAATATTCTCTTTTTTGTTTGAAAAATTTTAAATTTTCTCAATTATTTTTCAAATTTCAAGTTAAATTTAAACAAAATGTTCATGTGCTTGAATTTTTGGTTCTGTTTGGGTATTTTATAAGAAAAAATTAGTTTAAAAATGTCATCGAAAGTTTTAATTTATCGATTACAATTTTTATTTTACTCAATTTCAATTGTTTTCTTTCTTAATATTAACTTGCTAATCTTAATTTCAATTTCTATTTACTTAAGATTAAATTGGATTTCTCATATTCTATTTCATTTTTTCCAATATTAATTTGGATTTCTGAATTTCAACTTTAAAAGGTGTAATACGGGAATAAACCAAAACGCTGGTCACTTTTCCAAAAGCATGTGCTGTTTAAAGCCATGACATACGATATCATTTTAAAACTCACTAATGAGACCGTAACATATTAAAATGCAATCGTCTACAGTGGCCTTTAAAGGACCTTTAGACGAACACATTTTACATACATATGGACAGTAACAATAATAAAATTAACTGCGGTTGAGAACAGTTTTTTTTTTTGGAAATTTTTAAAAAATAAAAAGAATTAAATCTAAATCTTTTATAATTTACTGTTTCAAAAGTGTAGCTTAAAATGTGATCGTCTAAAGTTAGTATAAAACTATAGTTATTTCATTATTTATAACAAAAAAAATTAAATTTTTGAAAATTTTTCAAAATATTAAGTTTTTTTTCTGAATTTATCATATTATGGAAACACTCATTTTATGTTCAGCAATACTAAAGACTTTAAATTTTGTTGTTCATTTTATGTTCAGCAATACTAAAGACTTTAAATTTTTTGGATATTTGAAAAAACCCAAAAACTAGCTACAATTTTGAAATGCATAAACCTTTAAAAACACTGATAACAAACGAAATTTATTCAGTAAACGATTTTCAATAATTTTCAGGTAATAAAACCTTTAAGAGCTAGTTGTTAGTTAAACGTAGCTAAACAAGCTGTTAAGTTAAATATGAGACAAATATAGCCGGGGTTTATAAAATGATTGTTTTTCTCTCTACTGGTTTACAAACTGCCTACTTTGTCTTACTTTTCAGTCAAATTATAAATGAATTCCTCAAATGCTTTCATATAAATATGGCAATACTTTAAATTTTATGAAAGAAAAAGTGAAAACAAAGTGAATAAAATGAATATTACAAATTCATTAGGATTAAGCAAATAAAAACCAATTTTGCTGAATTGTTTATTTTATTTTTTCAGCTGTTTGTGTTCTGAGAGTTCTAAATTAGGTTTAACTTGCAAATGATACTCAGTTAAACCTAGATATTAAGCTAGGTTTAAACAGACAATGTAGATCATCTTTATCCCTAAAACTATATATAGTGACAGAAAAAGTTTCCAAATTTGTCTATAAAATTTCGAAACAAAATTAATATTTAAAAATTATAAGCTGACTTTGTATTTAAACTTTAATATTTTCATTTAAATTGTTGCAATTTATTCCCATTTTTTTTTCTACATAATTTTACTTGGTTTAATATATTTGTTTGTTTGGGTTTTTTTCTTCTAAAAATTTTACAAAATCAATTTAATTCATTTTAGTATTTTTATTTGTTCTTTTGTTTATGTAAGTAATGATATAATTTCTTTTCTTTTTAATTGTTAGTTTTCAAAATGTCTATATAAAGTGTTTTGCATAGAAAAAGGAGGGGTTTAGGAAAAAAGAGGTTCCAAATTTTTTTATATTCATATACTTTTCTTAAGGTTGTTTTTTTTTTTGTTTAAGAACTAATAGTTTTGTTTTTCAATATTTTTCTCAGCTTACAATACTTGTTTTTTTATATCATTTTTATATATATATATCTTTATATATGAATTACACTAAATATTACATTTATTTTTTTTTGTTTATACTTATATAATATATAATTATGTTATATAATTACTTTTTTTTATAATTTTTTCCTTTTTTTGTTTTTATTTTAATATTTAAACTTATAATTGATTTTTTTCGAGTGTGTGTTTAGTAGTTTAGTTTTTTTGTATTATTATTATTATTAATAGACAAAATATATATAAAAAAAGTATAGAATATAATGAAAAATAAATTGTAAATTTAATTATTGTTTACAATTACATACATGTTTAAAATAAAAAATTAGAAAATTTTGAGTTTTAGTTTTTCATAATAGATTTGAGAAATTTTTGTTTTATCAAAGTTTCCTACCCATATTCATAAACTGTTTTTAAATTTATCTAAGTTTTATAAAACAAATTTTGTTTTATAAAACTTTTATAAATTTATTAAAGCTTTTGAATATAGGAATTTTAAAAATAAATTTCTATGGACATTTTTTTTTTAGGATAATAAAATTTGCCATTATGATTAAGTTTAAATTATACAATTTCGTTTGTAATTTGTTTTTGGAAAGCCTAATTAGGTAACTTAATAAATTTCAAGAAAATTTAGTTTTTGAAATGTTTTAATATTCAGAACTTTCAGACAATCCAGCTTTATTCGAGAAATCTTACATCAAGATTATCAAACATTAACACTGATCTGCCAAATAATTTCTATAAACCTTAAGTGAATTTGTGTAACTTAAAAGTCTTGTTTAAATTTGTTGAAACTTCATAAAAGTTGGTCAAAATTATTCACACTTTTGACACATTTAGCAAGATATAAATGTGATCGTGTAAATGTGCTTTTAAAGACTCTTTAGATGAACATATTTTACTGCAATTTGGAGAGCAATAACAACTAAATTATAACCGCTTTTATGAAAATTAAAAATAATGTATATATTTGCATGATAATTATTCATAAAAGTTGACAACTTGCCCCTTTAGACCAACAAGTGTGTTACACAACAGAATATTAAAATGCGATCGTGTAAACGGTCTTTTAGAGGCCGTTTAGACGAACACATTTTACTGCAATTTGGTTGGTAAGAAAATTAATCCAGCTATTACTTATTCTATCTTGAAGTAAAAAAAAACAAATTTTTGTTAATACTGCAAATTTTTGGATGTATTTTCAAATTAAAAAAATTGGCTTTCGAAGTTCTTAAACAGGCCTCTCAGTTACATACACTTAAAACGCTATTTTTCTGGAAAAAGATTTAAGTAGACCCTATTATTTAGTATTACAATGGGTATATATTGCAGATAAATTTAGTACCAAATTAAAGATTTGACCAATAGTATAAAGAGACTTTGGATATATGTCCAATATTTCGGGAGACTTATAAATATTTTAATTCCAATTATATTTTAAAACAAATTGGACAATTTTTCAGTATATATAAACTATCACCCCTATCGGCAATAACATGTGACATTTTGTTCCCATGAAATATCCATTTCCCTCGAAGGGAAAATTGTTACCGAGATATTCCCATGAACTTTTCATTCACAATAGTTAATTTTGTTCGTAGCAGCTGCTTATTGTTTACAAAATTCCATCTAAAAATTTCAGAGCAAGGGAATTTTTTCACGTGAACAAAGTTGATGAACGAAAAAAGGAAAATGGAAAATATTTCATGTGATATATTGATTCGCAATAGGGGTGTATATTCTAAAAAGAGGGCGGAAAAAGTACCAAATCTTTTGCCAGAAAAGAAAACTGCCTTTAGCGAATACTTTTTAGTTTGCAAAACAGTGTAATTCATTAATAATTCCTAAAATAAGTTTTCTAATAACTAAATAAAGTTTAAGAAAAACAAAATCTGTGGACTTTTGTCTAAACAACTTAAGTGAATTTTTCACTTAAAACTGTTGAATTGAATTTTACAAAGCTTACGAAATGATTTAAGAACAAATAATAAAAAAAATATCGATCAAATCAATTCTCTCGTTTTTACGCTCTGCTGAAAAATTTGAAAATTTCACTTAAGTTGTTTTGTTCAAAGGCCACAGAAATATTTTTTGTCGAAATTTTAAATGAAAATTCAAAATATTTATGTGATATGGTCAAGTGAGAAAAGGAATAAAGTTGAATGTAAAAGATATTTATAACGAAAATTTTGATTATTTTTTTATTATAAAGATGTCTTTGTCATATAAAGTTCAGAATATAGTAGACAGTATAAATTTGTTATTCAGTGGCACTTCCTGTCTTTCTTAATTATTTGTTCAAATGTTAAATGTCTTTGTTTAGAGTTCCATAAAAACCCTGTATTATTTTGGTACTAAGACAATACTAATGACAAACTGCTGATTTTGTCTATCTGACATTTGATGAAATGTTTGAGAAATGCTGACGGGTCAGTAGAAAGTGAAAATTATGCTTTTTTTTATATTGCAGCAGTGTCATATTTTTTTATAACACTGAAACATTAGGTCTTTTCAATAACAAAAATGTATTAAAAATTAGTAGAAATTTAAAATTTTTTTTTTTCAAAATCTTGATTTTTTTTTTAATTTCTAATAGTTTTTGTTTAATAAACAAAGCTATTGTTCTAGTAATTTGCATTTTGAATAATTTTCAAAGTTTTTGATACGAATATTACGAATTATTTCAAATTGTTAAAAAATGTTCTTCAAAAATTTTGAATATTTTTTAATAGTTTTAGGTTATTAAACAATTTAATGTACTTATTATTATTAGTACATTAAGTGTGCTAATAATTATTTTTCAAAATTTATATTCGAAATACATAGGCTGACTTCATAAACGCATTTTTCAAAGCAACACTGCCATGCATAGTGTTCATAAACGTAATAGATTTTGTTTTGGCAATGTCGCAAGTTCATTATTGTATGGCAATGCTTTTCCATGCGCAACATCTGTCAAATTTTTGAACTATTTTTATTTATGATTCTTTACTTAACATTTATGCGTTCATGAATGTCACAAAGTATTGCTTTGCCTTGTAATTGCATTATTGCGTTTATGAAGTCAGCCATACTTTCAAATTATCAAAAATTTTCCCTGATTTTCAAACATTATGTTGGATATTTTAGATGCCTAATGATTGTTTACTTTACGCCCATATAAAAACTCTGATATATCTCATAATCCTGTGATATATCTGATTGGTCAAATATTAGCCGGTGATAACCTAAGATTATTTTCATACTGCTGCCAACCTAATGACAGTTGTTCAAATATTTAGGCAGGCCAAAGTTGTCATAATAATTTGGAAAACAACATCAAATACCTAAAATGTCCAACAAAGAGAAAGCCAGAATCTAGGAAAAAATCACAATATTTATTTCAGGTTTTCAATACATAAAATTTTGGAATTTAAATGAAACAATTGCCCAATTCACAATTGGTGTCGTAGTGTCGTATCGTTGTTTGTATCGTTGTTGTTTTTTTATTAATGTTTTGCTTTTGTTTCGTAGAATTAGTTTGAAAAATATTTATGACATACAATGCTACAACACTACGACATCAATTGTGAATTGGGCAAATATTTTGAAAAATCAAATCATTTCTATTAAACCTTTAAAAAATTAATGAAAATATTCCATAACAAAAACTAAATTTTCTTTGCTTTCCATAAAATACATAATTTTTTTCTCTACAAAAATTTTGTTAAATTAATAAATGTTAATAATAATTTATAGATATAAGTGATAATGTTTTAATATTTTCGAAAATATACATATTTATCATGTATGTAAGTAAATAAGTATTTGTATAGAAAAATTATATATAAATGTTTTTTTTTTTTTTTGAGGGGGAGGGAAAGAAAAAAAGAGTTTTACTTCATGTTCATGATGCTGCTAATAAATTTGCTTTACTTTAATTAAATACATAATTAAATTTAATTAATTTGTTTTTGTTTTTTTTTTGTTTAAATCATTGCTGTTTAAAGCAGTGTTTGTTGTAAAAAAGATTTGTGTTTTCATTATTTCAGTTTTTTTTCTGTATAAAGTGTGAGAGTGATGTTGGTTTTCCTTTATTTAAAATCCATTTTCTGTAATTATTTTTGTTATTTTATTATTTTTTTGTTATATTGTTTTTGTTTATTTGTGTTGTTTAGTTTTTTTTTTTATTTTATTTGTATTAAATTCATTTAATAACGTCGTTCTGCATTATCTCAGGCATAAAATTCTCGATTTGTTGCATTTTTCGCATAGGAATTCATAGCAGGTGATCGTTTGGGTTCATCGAGAGCATATGAACCTTCATCCTTTTTTCTCATGCGATAAACAATGAACATGACAACCAAAATGGCGCACAATAGACCAACAACAGCGCCGCCAATAACAGCTATTTAAAAAAATAAATTAAAGAAAAAAATTACATTAATATTAATTAAATAATTATGTGCATACATTGATTGGTATTAAAAAAAAAACGATTATGCCTTAAGCTAGATTGACTACCTCCATCCATTGTTGTATTTATACTGGAATAAACACAATATCTGTGTCGTTGCAGCTAATCAATTAATAATACTATGCTTTAATTTAATAAAATAAATTAATATAGGTTGTGGACCTGGTTGAGTAATTCTTTGTACCTTTAAAATCTGAAGTTTGCGTAAAACAAGTAAATGAGCTATATTCGGCTGTACCGAATCATATATATCCTTCACCAAAGTATACCGATGTGTTCAATCGGTTTCAACGTGCGGGAGATGCAGTTCAGAAATGGATGATTTTGACACGGAAGACAAAGATCGAAGATCAAGAATTGGAGGCATTACTTCATGAAGATTGTTGTAAAAATCAGCAAGAGCTTGTAAAATCATTGAGATCAACTCAAGCAGCAATTTCAAAACGTTCAGCAGGATTCATCCAAAAGCAGGGAAATTGGGTACCATACGAATTGAAGCCGAGAGACCTTGACCATTGTATGTCGGAAATGCTGTTTCAACGCAACGCTACTTGCGATGAAAAATGCACCCATTACGATAACCCGAAATGTAAGATATCGTATGTGAAGCCCGGCCAACCAGTCGAATCGACACCAAAGCCAAATATCCATGCGCTAAGGTAATTCTCTGTATTTGGTGGGACTAAAAGGATAATATCTATTATCAGCTGCTGAAATCTGGCCAGACCATCACAGGAAACCTGTACCGAACACAACTGATTCGTTTGAAGCGAGCATTGGCCGAAGAATGCTCAGAATGTGCGGCCAGACATGAAATATTCCATCATGATAACGCTATGCCACCTATTGAAATACATGTTAAAAACTTTTTAGAAAGAAGTGGTTAGGAAGCTTTGCCTGACTACTATTTATTTCAATCGAAGCAGAACACTCTCTATGGCATAGGCTTCACTTTGGAAGAGAGTATCCGAAATTGGCTTGATTCGTTCTCAGCCTCAAGACATGAGCAGTTCCTTGGGCTCGAAATCCATATGTTGCCAGAAAGATGGAAAAAGGTGATGGATGGACAATACTTTGAATGCATTTATATTGTACAAATGTTTCAATCCATGGTTATTTGGCATAAATGAGGCTGAATTTCATTGATGTAGCGTTGAATTTCGGCCATCAATGTTGTGGACATTGTGCAAATTCTTTGGCCAAATTACCGCATTCGAAATCGAGCAAGACATTTAGTAATTTTACTATAATTTAGCAATCGAAATTATTTTTCGATTCGATCACTAATGCGGTAATTCGACCGTTAATCAGCGAAACAAAAGATTATACGATCAGGAAATGTCAATTTACAAAGTCTTCAAGGTGTTTCAAGTCTTTAAGAATGATTATGCTCGAAATATCAGCATCCACTTGCTGATATTCCAATAGTCCATTCAATGAACTTTCTTCGCTTGTATGTTGTGTCAATTGAACTTTGTAAGCATGGAGAAGCTCCAGGAATTATTGCTCAGGGAGTTGAACCAATATTCTCACGCACTGCTTCAATATTTTTATCTGAAGTGTTAGTTATCAGACGGCCAGTTGGTTTAGCATCACCAATTGATCCAATCTCCCAGAAATGTGCCATTACCATCTTCACTGTTGGCGACATTAAATCAATTTTCCGACCATATTTGGTACGAAGTTTTAGAATTGTAGCCACCAAACTTTCATTATAAAAATATATTTCTCTGTCTTTGCTAATAAAATGTCAGCTGTCAAATTGCTTTTTTTTTGTTTGGCAACTCTTTACTGCACAAATGACAGCAAATTCAAATCTTGTGTGAATTTTGGAACTTTTTTTTGATACAAATTCCAAATTTTTGAGGTATTTTCATAATTACAAAAGCGGGATGAAGAAGTACTCAACCAGATTTATAAACTAAACTAATTCACTTGGATATATTTACAATATTTTGTAGCACAGTTTAATTATAAAAATTTATTTTAGGCAACTGAAGCATAGAAATAAGAAAAATCCAATTAACCGTATAAGTATTTTGATTGAAATGATGTACTTTTACTTGTAATTATCGTTTTGTATTAAACATTAAATTTAAATAAAAACTACAATTAGCACGTTTGCCCACAAAGCTGTCAATAAATACTTCTTAATAAACACTTGATAAGCTGCCCCAAAAAAATTTTACAAAGTATAAGTAAATATTAGAGAAATATTTTAATTTTATCACAATTTCATTTGTAATTGTTTTTAAAATAATTTTTTATTTAAACACTGAGTATGTACTACATATTATGTATCAAACAAAATACTATGTAATACTGATTTCAATCAGCAAACATTTCCAAATGACTCAAACATTTTGAAATCTACGTAGACCGCAAGAAACCACCACAATTAAATATACATATAATAACACTTGGATTTGTTATTTTGAATTATTTTCCTATATGTAGGGGAAGTTTTTATTAAAAGAGGATTGAAGAATTTATTTAAAATTAATTAGAAATTCAAATCTATAGAAATAAAAGAGTAGGATACTTTCTCAGGTAGAAAAGTACTTGTTTGTATTCAAAAGTACTAATATTCGTCCCTAGTCCCAAAATAACTTGAACATTCATAATTGTCAAATTCGTCACTTTTTTCTGTCAATCGGGGCACCCGGCGGATTAACCGAATTCAAGTAAGCTGAATCCAGTGGTACTAGCTGATGCTGTAGCATCTCATGCGGGGCACCCGACGGGTACAGTTTTTTCAACTATCACAGTGTAGTGGTATAGTGATGAAATTGGACGTAAACAAGTTTTATGTGAACCTAAATCTTTCTATCAACTATTGTGAGGATCGGTCCATAATTGACCCCTATATCCAAAACTGGAAACTTTAAATAAAATGTTTGACCTCCAAACGTTTCTAACAATTGATATTTAGATGACACATAACAATTTTAGACCTGGGAAAGCATCGAAAATCAAAATAAGAACATCCCAACAGTCTATAAAAATCTTGTGATCAAAGTACTGGTCACTATTTTAAAGATCATTCTATAAAATTTGGCACTGTCATTAATTATGATCGGTTCATATTTACATCTAGCCATCACAGCAATAATCTCTTGAAATCGACTTTATGAATATTTATCCATTACTTATGTGCATTTTAAAATGCATCCCAAACTCCTCCCACACCTATGAAAGTACTGAGGGGGGCTATGAAACCTTATACAAATAAAATAAAATAATAAAAAACATAAAATAATTTTTTAAATTTAAAATAATTTTACATACCCGCTAAAATGCCTGGTTGAGCAAAGAAGCTCGCCGTTCTATCGTCATCGTTGGCGTTCATGATTAAAACCTCGTTGCCTGTGGTCTGTTCGATTATTTTAGTATCTGGTGGCAAACTGTTGATGCTGTTCGTATCCAAATCGTGTATATTTGTGCCTCCTTGATTATTAATGCCACCAGCTGTTTTTATTTCATTTCATTCCATTTTGATTTTATTTTATTTTATTACATTTGAAATTCATACAACACAGCAAACCGCAAAAAATAGCGAATGATGCCAAACGTAGAGAGAGAGAGAATGAGAGTTTGAAAGAGCAAGAGAAGAAAATATTACGGTAAGTTTGTTTTATTCTTATTTCTTATATTATAAAGACAAATACATACATAGTACATACATATTTTATTACTCATTACAATAATAGAAAACAATAAATATGAAAATATATAATAATAAATGAAGAAAAGAAAAACATAAAAAATAACAAAAAACAACAAGAAATTAATGTTAGTATGAGTGATGATTACTTCTTACGATATTTTAAGAAAATTAAAATTATATTTATAAAGAAATTAAATCAGAAATAAAAATAAATCCAAATAAACAGAGACATAGAGAGAGACAGAGAGTGTGCTGTACTTGTTGTTAATTTTATGGTTATTTTGATATTAAATATTTTTCTTAAATTAAATTTTTATTTACTTTTTGTTAGAAGCACACAACCATAGTTAGAGAGTGAGACGACAATACAGTTTGATTTAAACAATAAAATATAAAGTGAGCTTCAGGGCGCTTGCTAAATTTATGTTTTATTTCAATATAAAATCCTTAAACCATTATAATATTGTAAGATTTTAAATAAACAATGAATTTACATTATAAATGCAAAATATTCACAATTTAATGTGATTTTAAGCCATTAAATTTTCCTTAAATGATAATATTTTGTGATTATATTTAAATGTATATTTGAAATATTCATTTGGCAATTGATATGTATATCATAATTTCAATTGCCAAATTGTATAACTTCTTAAAAAATTGCTTTAAAACCATATTGAATAATTAAGTTTTTCTTCAATTGAAATCTATTACAAAAAGGCTTAAGCCAATTTTTATACCCTTCTCCATGAGTGGCTATTTAAAATCGACAAAATCGGCAATTGGCTGAGATATAAGGAAATAATCAGGACAACCTCGATTTTTGGCCTATTTTTGATCTATATCTGGATTCCTAAGTCATTAATATAGACAATATGGATATTTAATGATAGATATTTCGAAGTCCATTCCAAAGATGTATATAAAGCTATAGTAAGTTGGACCTACAATGGGTCAGATCGGAAAAAATATTTTTTAAACCGAATCTTTTGGATACTCTGTTCTGAATTGAAGCGTATCCCAGAGAGACCGTTCTGCATCAATCGAAACAAATAGTAATCGGACGGGCACGGTCTGGACTATGAAGCAAAACTTCCCAACTGGTTCATTCTAAATACTGTTACGAATTTTGCAGTAGCGATTCGAATTAAACAGTCTGTAACGACTACTTGCAACACTCATCATGTTTATAAATATGTCCATCAGTAGAAGCTTCTACTTATCAACAATTATAGTTATTCGAGTATTCTTGGGGTTGTCATAGAATCCAATCATTGTCGGAATCGGTTTTGAAAACGACGGAAAAAGGACATTGGTCTCGTGAAATTGAAAGTTATTGGTTTTATATTCGATCTAGAATTAAATTCCTTATCGATTAACAAAAAATTACATTGAATTTCATAAGTCAAATGTACCTTTTTTGTCGTTTTCAAAACCGATTCCGACAATTATTGGATTCTATGACAACCCCGTCTAGTTTTATCCGTTAATAACAATCGAAGCTACTCGCATGAAGATGGCACTGTCTATAAATAGTGGCTGCGGTTGCAGTAGTGAGTGAGTTTATTATAGGCGCTGTTAGAGTTAACATCTACAGCATTCTTGTACATTATAAAGTGTAATTTAAAAACACATAGTGACGATTTAAACTTGCTGTTGTTGTACATTTGAATAAATAAAGAGTTGTTACAATTTTAAACTACTAAACTGCTTTTATTTCCAATCAAAAATATCCGGTTTATTTAAAGGAAATAAACCATCTTTTTTAAAAGGTAAAAACGTAACAATACTTTTTAACAGGCGTTGTTATTAAGGAATATTAAGGTTTCATGTCTGGCTTCATAATTTGGATATTTTTCGGGCAATGCTCGCTTCAATCGAATCAGTTGCCTTCGGTACAGGTTCCCTGTGATGGTCCGGTCAGATTTTACCATCTCATAATAGATAAGACCCTTTCACATGCACCAAATATAGAGAATTTGACTTTGGATACAGGATATTTCACTTTGGTGTCGATTCGGCTGTTTGGCCGGGCTTTACATACGATCTCTTACGCTTAGGGTTATTGTATTGGATACATTTTTCATCACAAGTAATAATTCAGTGTAAAAATTATTTTCTTTTATAGCGTTCAATCATCATTTCGGACATACAAAATCGAATTTCAAGGTCTCTCCACCAAAATCAAGGTGCCCAATTTCCGTGATTTTGGATGAATGCTGCTTGAGTAGCTCCCAATGATTTTGCAAGCTCTTGTTGAGTTTTTCAACAATCTTCATGGAGTAATGCCTCCAATTCTTGCTCTTCAAACTTATTTGGATGGCCTGGGCGATCATTGTCTTCCGTGTCAAAATCACGACTTCGCATAAACCATCTCTTGCAAGTTGAAACAAATGGAACACATTCACGATAAGCTTTGGTGAGCAATCGGTTTGCTTTAGCGTTAGATACTTTTTTTTTTTAAATTAAAGAAGTAAAGCAAAACTTCTCGCATATGACGCTTTGATATGTACTCTTTAAAATGTACTATAAGTTATTTAAAACAAAAACAGCGTTCAAAATATTGTAAATCCCGCATTTTTAAATCATACAACCAATAACAACGATGATTTGCAATGTAAACATTCAGTGCATTAGCTATATATCTCATCTTTATAATACATATTTCCATTTAATTCTGATAAAACTTTAAAAGGTTCGCCTTATTTTTTTTTGTTTGGCCAATAAGTTGTCACTATAAATTATCTGTACTTTATACTTTCAAACTGTTTTGTTTATTGTTGTCAATTTAAAAAATAGAAAGAACAAAGAATTATGGTCCAATAAATTGTTTATTGGCTGCAAGAAGAAAAAAAAAATACATAACTATAATCGATTTATACATTTGACATCTGAGTTACTTCATTCAGTCTTTAAAAGTACCAAAATAAAAGTTCAGAGAAAAAAAGGAAGAAACACGAAGGAGACACTAGAAATAAAATCGGTTGTCATATTTTATTATCATTTATATGACAATATTTTCAGGATAGTTTATGTTTATTGCAGTTTTCTTTATGTTTATTAGGGTGGTCCTTATATTGGGCTTTAACGAGCTCTAAATAATAGAACTCCTCCCTATAAAAACGAAAAGTTGAAAATTTTATTTTCAAAGTTTCAAGTTTTGGGTTAAATTACGAATTTTTCCACAAAAAATCCAACTGAAAATAGCTTATGTATTTCATTTCCCTAGATGTTTCAATATAAAAATGTTCTGACATCGTTTACCTATTATAACTTGATACAAATACCTTTGAAAAGCAAAGGAATTAAGCCTATGAATTAATTCATTAACGGAACTGTGCATAGATAAAATTTAAACAATGTCAGAAAAGTCTATGGCCAAATTAAATACAAAAACTATTTTTAATCGGAATTTCTATTCAATTTTAATTTTTAAAATTTGTTAAATTGTTTGTAACCTCCAAACGTTATCCCATTTTGCTCCAATTTTCAGCATACGATTTTTAGACAACGTAGAATAATTTTAGACCTTGGAACAATATGAGGACCATCCTAATATAAACACAAGTTATGTATGTATAAAATAAATAGTATTTATATGTTTTTCTTTTAGTTTTTATAAAAGGAAAAACTTTTTTTTTTGTTAAATATTTTGGGGTTTGTTTATGTTGTATTGTACAAAAAGAAGGAAAAGAAAATATAAATAGAAACAAGAAACTAATATTATTTATGCTGAATGAGCAGATGTCCTTAATGTCCTAACAAGCTTATATTTATCATTCAAAGAAATTGAAGTAAACAGAAAAACTGAATTCATAGTTATGAATGAATATAGTATTGCTATTCACAGGTGATGCAAACTGTTTCAAATTTCTATAGTCAAAATATGACAAAATATACACATCGTTGTCCTCTAGACTGAAAAAGGGTCCATGAAAAGTTTTTATTTATTAATTTCTATATACATATATTCCCTCTCTACTGATATCTGTGATGATTCCGAAGCTATTACACAAAGGTTCGAATGAATTAATTCTTAATTCAATTTTAGAAATCAAAATAAATTTCATATCTTAACCATTCCCTTAAAGAATTCATTGTGAATTAATTCATAGGCTTAATTCCTTTGCACTTTAAATGTTTTGAATTCAATCCTTTGAGAATTCATTCTTTATAGAATTAATTCCTTGTTGAAACATATAAAAAAAACATATTTAATGATTTAACAATTTTATTTTCAATTGATTTTGTAAATGATACAAAACAAAATGAAAACTGAATGAAAAAAATTAAAATTTTCTTAGATTTGAATTAAAAGAATTCAAAGCTTGAATGAATTCTGTTATGAATTAATTCTATATGAATTAATTCAACGATGAAGGAATTCTATTTATATAAAAGACGCTGTGCTGAATCTTATATACCCTTATACATATATTCACCAAATTATACTTCAAAATACAAATTTTTAGGTAAACAAAATTATTTTTTTTCCAAAGTATTTTTTTCCATTTTTTGGGAAAAAATTGTTTTCGAATTGTTATTTTAATTTTTTTTTAAATTTAAAATTTTTTTTTTTTAAATTTTAAAAAAAAAAATTTATTTTTTAATATTTTTTTTTGGTGAAAAAAAATTCGGGTTATACGTCGTTGCAAAGGTCCATATTATCTATATTAATGACTTAGTAATCCCGACATAGGTTAAAAATAGGTAAAAAATTGAGGTTATCCTTGTTTTTTTCCTCATATCTCAGCCATTTGTGGACCGATTTTGCTGATTTTAAATAGGAAACTTCTCGAAAGCATGGCTGACAGAATTATTGAAGATTTGGATCTCGAAGATATCTGGGGTCTTCAGAAAATTGATTTCAACAGACAGACATGGCTTACTCGACTCCGTTATCTATAAGGATCCAGAATATATATACTTTATAGGGTCGGAAAATGATATTGTGGAAATTACAAACGGAATGACAAACTTATATATCCATCTCACGAAGGTGAAGGGTATACAAATACGATGGTGGAACAACATTTCCGCGGCTTTTTGAATCTCCCGGTAGTTGGCTCCTATCAACATTGAACAAGCTGTGTCATTTAGTTTGTGTTTGACAGCCATTAATAGAAGACTACCTCGTGACTTGAGAAGAAATTGGAAAAAAAGTGAATTTTGTCTGCTCATTAAATATTCACCCTTATCGCGAATCAATATTTCCCATGAAATATGTTCACTTTTCCCATTTTTCGTTCATAAACTTTGTTCACGTGAAAAAATTCCCCATGTTGTGAAATTTTTAGATGAAATTTTGTAAACAATAAATAGCTGTTACGAACAAAATCAACTATTGTGAATGAAAAGTTTAGGGGAATATCACGATAGGGGTGATTTTTTTTTTGCGGAAAAAATCATCACTCAAATAAAGGCTAAGCTTGGTAAATACTATGGGAACTCTGCACCATCAATTTCAATGGTAAAAAAGTGGTTTACTGAATTTCGTTGTGGCCGTACAAGCACGGAAGATGCCGAACGTTGTGGACGCTCAGTTGAGGTCTCTACACCCGAAACAATTGAAAAATATCGTAAAGTATTGGCCGATCGGACATTAAAAGTGCGAGAGATTGTGGAAGCTATATGTACCTCTCATGGTTCAGTGAGAAAGCTTTCCGCAAGATGGCTGGCACGTTTGCTCACAGTCGGATGCAAAATTCCATGAATTAGGCTGCGAAATGCTTGATCTTCCTGCCTTTTCTCCAGATTTAGCCACAAGTGACGAGTGATTTCTTGTTTCTAAACCTGAAGTAATGTCTCTGCGGAAAGACATTTGACTCCAACGATGAAATCAGCTCACAAATACCAACTTTGTTGACCTCGACAAGCACGGAAGATGCCGAACGATTAGCCGGATTTAGCCACGACTGATTTCTTGTTTCTAAATCTGAAGAAATGTTTCAGCGAAAACGATGAAATCATCTCACAAACAAATACCTATTTTGATGACCTCGATAAATCTTATATTTTAGAAGGGATAAAAAATTGGAGAAACGTTAAAAAAATGCATAGAGCTCAAAGGAGACTATGTTGAAAAATAAAATAATTTTTTTTATCCAAAAACCTGTGTTTCATTCAAAAAGGCAATGACATTTTGACCCTAGTTGCAAAACACATAAATATTTTGCTAGCAAGTTGGCTAATTTATGTTTAAACATCTTTATTTTATTGTTTTTAAACCTTGTAATCTGGACCTGTGAATACCCCCAATGTTTTTATATATATTTTTGAAAATCCCAAAAAATTTGTTTATTTTTTGTTTTTTTTTGGGGGGGGGGGGTTGGTAGTTAGATGTTTTGCGGATATGTTTTCAGAAGAAACAAAAAATAATACAATCATTTCATAATGACAATAAGAAATGTATTGAAGTGAAGTAGATTTTAAGTAAAATAAATTGCATACTATGTAAGTACTTGAAAACTTTATACATCAAGCCAGTCACTGGAAGACCAGCAATTTTCTCTTCTTTCTTAAAGTAAAGTACTTAAGACAATTATTTATGTTTATAGTACTTTTTCAGTTCATTTAATAGGATTTAAATAATATTAAAGGGAAATATGTAAATGTAAATATTAAACAAATATGTATTCTTAAGAATAAATGAGATAAGATGTCGGGCTGCAGTTTTATTTGTAAAAATCTGCCAATAAAAATCATTTCGATGTATTTTAATGAAAAATTAAAAATATTAAAAAAAAATTTACCTTTGATCCCGGAGGATAAAGGCCAACAATTCTCATAAAACTTTTCAAAATTTCCAAAAATGGATTATTTACCTGGAGAAATCTGTTTTTTTTTTCACCATTTTTCGAATTTAGTGCCGATTTTCCACTTTATTTTAAAAAAATTTAAAAAAATGTTTGCTGAAGAAATACACACAGATTTCTCATGGTTTTTGAATTTCCCGGTTCTTAACTGAAAGGGCGACACTGCTCATGTCAACAGGCATCTGTCACTTGACTCCTGCCAAAATTTGAACATGCTGTTTAGGAAAAAAGTGAATTTCGTCTGCTCATTTAGATTTTTTTTTGTGGAAAAAACCATCACTCAAATAAAGGCTAAGCTTGATAAATACTGTGGGAACTCTGCACCATCAATTTCAATGGTAAAAAAGTGTTTTACTGAATTTCGTTGTGGCCGTACAAGCACGGAAGATGTTGAGGTCTATACACCCGAAAAAATTAAAAAAAAACACGATGTTGGCTGATCTGAGATTGAATGTGCATTGGCAGTGGTTTCAATTTTGAATGATCACTTGGGTATGAGTAAGATGGCTGCCGCGTTTGCTCACAATCGGGTGTACAAAAGGGTACACACATGTGCAGTTTCCATGAGAAAAATCTATTAATTAGGCTATGAAATGTTCCCTTTTCCGCCCTATTCTCCGAATTTTGCACCGATTGACAATTTCTTGTTTCCAAACCTGAATAAATGTCTTGCCGGAAAGTGATTTGACTCCAACGATAAAATCATCTCACAAAAAATACCTATTTTGATGACCTCGACAAATCTTATTTTTTGGAAGGGATAAAAAAAGTTCAAAGTTTACTATGTTGAAAAATAAAATAATTTTTCATTAAAAAAGGGACGAACTTTTAGACCCACCCACAAATCTATATATGTTTCACGTCATGAACAAAAACCTTGTAAGCCCTTCACCATTTAAGGGTAAGGGTATACATTAGACTGGGTCGATTTGTATGAACGATCAAAAAGTAAAAAATCGTATAGCAGAAAAGCAATCTACTTAAAATTCTAAGAAAGTTTCCTCAAGAAACCATAGGTCTAAAATCAAATCCTATCCACCTGCATGTATGTTGAAATCAACTTTCCGAAGCCTCCAAATAATTTACACTCATGATTCATACATCAATATATAAGCTACGGTCCCGGTTAGGTTGCTATTTAAATTCGGGAAAAATTAGCTCACAAATGACTGAGATATTAGCAAACATCCTCGGCTACCTCTATGTTTGAACTATTTTTATACGCTTCACCATGAGTGGCAAGGGTATATATAAGTTTGTCATTCCGTTTGTAATTTCTACATTTTTCATTTGTAACCCTACAAAGTATATTCTGGATCGTTATAGATAGCGAAGTCGATATAGCCATGTCCGTCTGTCCGTCTGTATTTGAAATTAACTTTCCGGAGCCCCAAAACTAACTTAAAAACATGATTGATACATCAATAAATCGGGAATTCTCCGGGCTCGGTTTCTACTAAAAGAAAATCGGCCAGTGATATAAGGATAAAACCGGGACAACCTCGATATTTGGCCTATTTTTGATCTATATCTGGATTACTACGTCATTAATATATAAAATATGGATATCTAAAGATAGATATTTCAAAGTCCATTGCAACGATGTATACAAGTTGGACCTACAATGGGTCAAAATCGGGAAACAATTTTTTAAACCGATTTTTTTTTTTTACCTAAAAAATTTATTTATCATAATTTTTTTTTTCACAAATTTAAAAAAAAATTATTGTTCAAAATTTAAAAAAATTTTTTTTTTCAAAAATTAAAAAAAAAATTGAAAAAAAATTTTAAAGAAAATTATATAATTAAAGTATAAAGTATAATTTGGTGAAGGGTTTATAAGATTCTGGGTTACTAAGTCATTAATATAGACAATATGGATATCTAATGACAGATATTTCAATGATCTCTCCAATGATGTATATAATCAAAGTAATTCGGATCTACAATGGGTCAAAATGGGAAAAAACTTATTTAAACCAAAAAATATTTTCTTAAGTTCACTTTGCCGAATATACAACTTTTACTCCCATGTAACACATTATAAACATGTGTTGTTGGCTCTCACCATTTCTTGTTTAAAGATCAACAAACCATAGCATAATTTAAGGCTGTATAAATAATAATTATATGTATGGATGTGTATTAGTGTGGCACTTTGCGATATTCACGAACATTTAGATATTATTTTGTTTGGTATCAAATTATAATGGGTTATCGATGTCTGAAATTTTTTTTATTTAAATATCTAACAATAACTAATTTTAAATTATTTTTTTCAAAATTATATTTTTAGTTTTTGTTTAAATGTTCAAACTCTAAACGTTATCCGATTTTGTTAAAATTTTTAGCATTCGATTTTAAGATAATGGAAAACAATTTTAGACCTTCGAGGCATTGAAAATTTAAAACCCACCCTAATGCGTATGTATCCATATATGGACTATGTGTAAATCACTTTGGTTTGTTTTTAATTACAACATTTAATTATTTGCAGCATCAAGTAATTATCTTTAAGTATTTAGCAAACAACAATGACCAGCTCAGAGATACACACACACACACAAACTAAATATTAGATATCATTAATTAGATCAGGTTTAAATGCACATAAACCCCAAAACAAAGTATTGAAACAAGTAAGTAACTAAAATGCATGCACGCACATGATTAGTAAATATTTGCCAGTACAAGTTGTTTGAATATTCCGTTGACATTAACAATTTTTAACTAATGGAATCTAGATACAGTTTGAATAAATGTATGTAGATATGCTTAGAGTTATATTGCTTTAAATCAATATTATACTCATATTTGTATTTAACAAATACTATCAGCACCATCATCATTAACACAAGTACATAATATGTGGATATGTTTCTTTAGAACAAAGAGAATTCATTAGGATATATGTACATAGTTTATAAGAGGCTCTTAAGGCTTAAGGAATAATTTATTTAAGTTGTGAACAGGCTGATAGTTGGACATAAATGATTATGAGGGAAGTATAATTTATATTTGATAGTTTTTTTTCAAAGGATTTAAGTATGAAACATAAAACGGTTCTGTAATTTAATTTAATTTCTTTAATAATATTTAAACTTTAAATTAGTGATTAAAAAAATAAAACTTTATTTTAAATATTGCTTAAAATAAATCTTTAAACTGTTTCATTTTTCATTTAAGCGAGTCATATTATGAATTCTGACTTGCACTTGCCTGATTTGCTTTGCACAAAGCAAGCAGCCACACGGGTTTCAGTTTGCTGGCTCGCGTTTGCAATTACCACGATTGCTGACAAATCAACATTCAGTATGCACAATTATTTAACAAACAGCGATGTTGCTGTACTATAAAGGATTGGCCTAGTTTTTTTTTTCTTTCTTTCTTGTACACCACTACGGTATTTTCTATCTTTTATTTATATTTATATGCCATGAACTGGTGAAACTTAAACATGGAGATTAATACCATAAAAAAAACTCACTGTTGGGGGAAAAAAGCTACGTTAACGGCAGAGCTGTAAATGAATCATTCTTTTTTGATTTTAATTCATTATGAATTAGCTAAATTTTGAATTAATTCATTGAATTGGAAAAATGAATTGAATGAAATTTGAATCAATTCAAACGAATTAGGCAGAAATGAATTTCAATTCATTTTCAATTCAAATGAATTTGTAAAAATGAGTTGCAATTCATTTACAATTCATTTGAATTGAATTGATTTTGAATTAATTCAAATGAATTAGAAAAAAGAATTAGCAATTCAAATGAATGATTCAAAAATGAGTTGCAATCAATCAAATTCAAGAGCAGATCTCTAGGGGGAATGAAAGATTTCTCCTACCAAAATGAAAATATCCAGTACAAAAATTGAAAAGCCTTGTCCTGTATACGCGCCTGATCAATGAAAACATGGTGTTTGGAGTTTATTTCTTCAAGAAGAACTGATTTTTATTTTGAAATACACTGAACGACAAAACATATTTAATATTCAAGAAGCAATTAATAATTTTTGAAATTTTGTGACCCACGACCACCCAACAACAAACTTTTTGCTAATATTTATATTATATTTATTTCAAAAAAATAAAACTATCTTCCAAAAATAATCAAAAATCAGGAAAAATAACAATGTATGTAGTTCAAAACACAATTGAGTTTCATAAATAAGGCTAATTAGATTTAATTAGAATGCATCATTCACCTTAAACAACAATAGCTTTTCAAAATTATCATCTGAAAGAAATCCACGTTTAGGGATGTTTAGAATAGAGGCGTACGAAAATAATCTTTCAACACCAGCTGACGATGGTAACGGCGCATTATATTTAAAGGAAGACTTTTTAACCGTCGATTAATTATACTGCATACTTAATGACATTGAAGAATCTGCTAAATATGCTGCGAATTTCGCGTCGGAGTTGGAAATGAATTGCTAATTTTTTTTCTAATTCGTTTGAATTAATTCAAAATCAATTCAATTCAAATGAATTGTAAATGAATTGAATTAATTCAAAATCAATTCAATTCATTTGAATTGGAAACGAATTGCAATTCATTTTTACCAAATTCATTTGAATTAATTCAAAATCAATTCAATTCATTTGAATTGAAAACGAATTGCAATTCATTTTTACCAAATTCATTTGAATTGACTCAAATTTCATTCAATTCATTTTTTTGTGTGAATGATTCGCGAATTAATTCAAAAATGATTGATTCATTTACAGCTCTGGTTAACGGAAACCACTAGAACCAATAAAACCCCACTGTATACATTTTAAAATATAACACTTAACAATTTATTATGTATAATACTAGGGTGGTACTTATTTTGAACTTCCTCGATATTACTAAGGTATAAATAGCTAAATCGGATAACGTTTAATTTGAAGATTCACGTTTTGGGTCAAAGTACATACGAATATTAAACCAGTAAGAGTGCTATATTCGGCTGTGCCGAATCTTATACACCCTTCACCAAATTATACTTAATAATATTTTTATTTAAACAAAATTAAATTTTTTTTAATTGTTTTTTTTTTAAATTTTTTTTTCCAAATTTTTTTTAAAAAAAGTTTTTTCCTATTTTTTTTCTAAATTTTTTTAATTTTTAAAAAAAAAAATTTTCGAAAAAGAATTTATGAAAAAAAAAATTTTTTTGATGAAAAAAAATTCGGGTTAAAAAATATTTTTCCCGATTTTGACCCATTGTAGGTCCAACTTACTATATACATCAAGCCTTATATACATCGTTGCAATGGACTTTGAAATATCTATCATTAGATATCCATATTGTCTATACTAATCCAGATATTGATCAAAAATAGGGGAAAAAATTGAGGTTGTCCCGATATCTCAGCCATTTGTTGGCCGATTTTGTTTATTTTATTTAGCAACCGAGAGGGAAGAATTCCCGATATACTGATGTATGAATCATGTATGTAAGTTATTGGGGGCTTCGGAAAGTTTATTTCAACATACAGACGAACGGACATGGATTAACGACTTCGCTATCTATAACGATCCAGAATATATATACTTTGTGTATTCGCAAATGAAAAATGTAGAAATTACAAACGGAATGACAAACTTATATATATCCTTGCCACTCATGGCGAAGGGTATAAAAAAAACCATTAAAAAAGGTTTTGTATTTCATTTAGCTGTAGATAATTTAACTTTAAAATATTACTTGATAACAACGAAAATCATAAAATTATATAAATATTGGAGACTCGCACCAACAGCGATTGTACATTGTAGGCAAACAGTGAAGACAATAACCACAGATCGCAATTTAAAACCATAGGCTAAAATGAAATATCTCAAATCCCAAATTTTATATTTTTAAAATTCATTTTCAACGAAATTTCAATAAATTAAAAAAAAATGTTTCGATTCTAATAAATGCTAAATGAGGATTAAAAAATGCAAATTTTAACGATTGTATATGAATCTATAAGAGAGTAATCATTCAACATCACCCATCCCAAACGCCAAAAGGTAGAGAGACAGAGAAATTCGAATTTTTAATAAAATAATGTTTTTCTATAAATTGACATAAATATATGAATATTTTATTATGACCTCTCATTACGATACTAAAATTTGTTGAAATAAAATTTGTATTATATCAAATGGGGTAAAAACGAAATTATCAAGCCAAGTTTGATAACAAGGTGTTATTTGAACCTCGAGTGTGAAGGTGTACAATGTACATAAATCCAATTCAAATCAAATCACTCATATTTTACACCAACAATCAATTTTTAATATAAACAAGTAAGAGAGCTATATTCAGCTGTGCCGAATATTATATACCCTTCACTTTTTTAAATTATTGTTTCCACATTTTTAATTAATTTTTTTTTTTTAATTTAAATTTTTTTTTTTGAAAAAGAATTTATGACAATCATTTTTTTTTTGATGAAAAAAAAATGACTATATCTATCATTGAAGGCTATCTACTGGGTATATGACTTAAAAATGCGAGATTTTTTAAAATTTTTAGCGTTCATTTTGAAACATTTGTACAATCAAAATTTATTCAAAGTATTGGCCATCGTTAGCTATGACCCTTTCCCATCTTTTCCGGCAACACATATGGATTCGGAGGCAAAAGAACTGCTCTTCTTTTGAGGCCAAGAATATCGGATACTCAGTTCCAAAGAGAAGCGTATCCCAGATACAGCATTCTGCAAAGATCGAAACAAATAGTAGTCGGATCGGGCACGGTCTGGTCTATAAAGCAGGCGAGGCTATAAAACGGGTGAGGCAAAACTTCGGATACTCTGTTTCCAAAGTGAAGCGTATCCCAGAGAGAGCGTTCTGCATCGATCGAAAAAATATTAGTAAGACGGAGCACGGTCTATAAAGCGGATGAGGCAAAACTTACCAACCATTTCATTCTAAATACTTTTTGCCGAGAATATTCTGGGAGTTTTTCGGACAATGATCGCTTAAATCGAATCAGTAGAGGTTCCGTAGATGTTCCCTGTGATGGCCTTCAGCTGCTTAGAACACATAGGACCCTTTTACTATCACCAAAATACCGAGAATTACTTTAGAGCCATGTATATTTGGCTTTGGTATCGATTCGGCTGGTCGTACGATCTCGTATGATTCGGGTTATTGTAATGTATGTATTTTTCATCACAAATAATAACTTGGTGCAAAAATGATTTTCTTTTATAGTGTTCAAGCATCAATTCGGGACATGCAAAATCGTCTTTCAAAGTCTCTCGGCTTCAATTCGTATGGTAACAAATTTCCCTGGTTTTGGATGCTCGCAAACATTTTGAAATTGCTGCTTGAGTAGCTTCCAATGATTTTGCAAGCTCTTGTTGAGTTTTACAACAATCTTCATGGAGTAATTCCTCCAATTCTTGGTTTTCAAACTTTTTTGGCTGACCTGGGCGATCCTCGTCTTTTGAATCCAATGGAACACATATACCATAAGCTTTGGTGAGCAATCAGAGCGCTTCAGCAGAATTTTGTTTGATATTAAAGAAGTGTTGGTATCAAATTCCACATTTTCGAAGCAAAAAAAACTTTGTTGTTTACAATATTGAATAACTAAGCGAGAATAAATGACAGATATGTACCTTTCAAAATGATATATAAGTTATTAAAAACAAAAAACCGCGTTCAAAAGATACGCCATCTATTGTAAATCCCAAATTTTTAAGTCATCACAAAAAATGTCCGCAAAATAGAGTAACAGGGAAATTGGTACTTTTTCTCCTTATGGCAGATTTTTAATATTTTCTTTTATTAAACTTATCGATATAAAAGTTAGCTGATGTGCATCAGAATGAAGTTAGAATCAAATACAGGGAGAACTAATGCTACTTTTTGAATATTCTAATGGTATTTTTAGAATTTTTTATAATAATGGACCTAGGATGGTTCGGAGTTAATGAGCATACAAAGGTGGTAATTATTGGTACTTTTTTTTCTTTATTCTTCTTTGCAGTCTAAAAAGGAAGATCAGATCAATGGGTGCTTCGAAGTTTTTATTTGACATCATAACGGTTTTTAGATTTGTCATTAGAAAATCCTTGGCAAATATTTTTACACTTTTGATGGCTTCTTTTCTCTCTAGGAATCTTGATAACTCTCTGGGAAACATATTAAATTATCCAAGAGATCTATGGATTTTCATCGATCAGCGATTCTTCAGCCTTTTTATGGGCTCAAAATAAACTTTCTATGCCATCAAAAATATCCACAGATGGTCACTAATCCCTTATACATACGCCGAAAATCAAATAGTCCAAAACAAGAGCCAGTCTAATATTTATATATGCAGGTATACATACATGATAGAGAGTTTCTTTTAAGCCATAGACGAAGATTATTTTTAAATTAAAAAGGGGAATAATATATTGTCGCTCTGATGGACTTATGAAACATTATATTTATTTATACATGTATATGAAAACATTAACTTTATTAGCTATTTAAGGTATTTATAGACGGCAATACTGAGTATTAACACTTTTCAAATTTAAAATATTATTGAAATCATTCGGTATTTCAAGAAATCGTTTCGAAAAAACATTAATTACGATAGTATTACAAATATTTTATAATATTTTTCTGCAAACTTTATTTTTATTTTATTGACATTTTTGTTTTCCTTAAGCTGGCCACCGTGTGTGATTTGTTCGCCTTATTTGTGTTTGAAAATTTTCAATTACTTGTGATTTTGTTCGCGCACAGCCCCATTAACAAGTAACAAGACGTCGACCACGAACAAATCATACTCACAAATCAACCGTGTGTGGCCAGCTTTATTTGTATTTATAAATACATACCCGATACATATGAAAATAAAAAGTTTTTGAATTGTTTTAAACAAATTTAATACAAATTTTGTTTAGACGAAGAAATTGTATTATGATACTTGAGTTATTGACCTTTAGAATTATTAAAAAAATAATTAAATTCAAAAGTTTAACATTTTTTAATCATTTTAAATGCTAGAGCATTATTTGTTAGTTACCATTGCTTTTAGTTGTTTAAATTTTGAATGTTTCTCAAAACTAACATAATATAATTTGCATAGCTGCATGGCATCAATTCCACACAATTTTTAATGCATATTTTCAGGCGCACATTTCAATGTTAACTAAACACATTCACTCATACAGAAGGTTGCTACTACGTTAAATGTTTGTTGTTGCCTTTCCAGGCCGCTTATTTATGGTGGCTAAACTGTAATCACAGTTTAAATCTCCTAAATTGCTAAGCACAGCATATTTAGTTGAACAAAAAAAAAATAGCTTTCACAGACACAAAACCAATAATGATGCAACTAAACTCACAAAAAAAGGTTTTTTTTTTGGCATTTAAGCAAAATTCTAGTTGAACTACTGACCAAACTCATGATGGAGGTAATGTTAGAACTAGGAAGTCTATGGTAAATGATATAAAAACTATTTTCATTTTCCAATTGTAAGACATTGCACCGTGGTGCTGGAACTCTAACAAAATGGTAATAAATAAGTATTGTGGGTGCGATTTGAACAAATTCTTAACGAAAGTTACTCAGTGGTTAAACATTTTTAATAAATACTAGTTCTTCAAGTTTCTCCAAAACACATACACCTGCCTGTTCTTATTTATTTGCAAACAAAATATCTAAATTTGTACTGCATACCTTTGGGAGCCTTTTTATTACAGTTGACTGGACTCAAAAAAAAATCCGAATTTTAAATTTCCAATCGAATACAAAAAAAATCAGCCAAATCGCTCCAGCCGTTCCCATGTGATGACATTACATACATGGACCATTTCATTTTTATATATATAGATAGAAGATGTATCTGTTGCGATTGGAATAGTAGTTGTAGTTGTGAATGGACTAAATTATTAATGAAAGTTGCTCAGTGATTTAAAAAAAAAATATTTTGGAAAGAAATCGGTGGCTCGTTTACAAATTTGTTTTTTTTAATTTTTTGGAAAAACAATTTTTTCGAATTGTTTTTTAAAATATTTCTTTTTTAAATTAAAAAAATTTTTTTTCTTTTTTCTTAATATTTTGCGAAAAAAAACATCGGAAAGTTGATTTCAACCGACAGACGAAGATGGCATAATCGACTCTGCTATCTATAAGGATCCAGAATATTTATACTAGGGTGGCCCTTAATAAACGAAAGTTGGATTTTGGCCATTCTCACCCTCCAGTTTGGGGAACATTAGTAAAAAATCATCCTGAAAAAATTTTAAGTAAATCGGTTGGGGATAAGACGTGCCGCAAGCCCTCTGAAGTTTTGATATGCATTTACAAGGGGAAAAAATGCATTTTTTTTCAGTTTTTGTAAAAATTTTGCCATTAAAAAATTACTTTTGCAATTTAATTTAAAAGAATCGAAATGTGTACGCAATTGTCCTTCTAATGAGACATAAAAACAGAAATTGGTCAAAAAATGTTAAAGTTATTAAAAATTCGCCAGGTCATTAACGTGTCTCAGGCAACTAGAATAAGGTAGGAACACAATTAACATATTTTGATAAATATTAAAATTAAAGCTCATTTTTACTTAAAATAAGTCCATATTTACTTGTATATGAGTTTTTGTCTTCGTAGGATGCCGCTAACCTATTCTTAAGTATGAACAAAAAAATAAATTTTTTTTAACGGCAGTTTCAAAACTCCATTTTCAAATTTTTAAAAATTTTGTTAAACAAATTTCAGAATTATTTGATCATCTCATTGGGATTTATTAAGAATATAATAGGGAATAAAAATGTGAAAAAATTATGAAAATATCTCGTATAGTTTTTCCGTACCTGCGATTTAAATTTTGAAATTTTCGAGAAAAACCAATTATTTGGCAATTTTTAGGCGAATGAGCTCTATTTCCTTACTCTTATGAATTTTAAGCAAAACTTATATATTATAGTCCAGATAATTCTAAATATACTCTGGAACTTTTAATAAAATCGGAAAACGATAACCCTTAAATCGTGAAGGTCAAAGGTCAAATATTTCAATATTTGGAATAGTAGGGTATAAAAATACGGTTACATGATTGAGTTATCTCTTTCCAAATTTTGTCTAGATCGGACCCACTATGGATTAGAGAACACACTTATATTACATTCTTTGTTTAAATTGAATTCAATCTTGTATGTACTCGTATATTTTCCAAACACAAAGAAGATTAATTTCAAATTTTGTTTTGCCATCAAGATTTGTTGTTACGCCTCAGATTACAATTATGCTTATTGTGAAATCTCCTAATATAAGCAACAAATTACCACAGAGTTTATTTAGTATGTAAAATCTATAATAACTGAAATTGGTTTATTTATCGTTTTGTTTTTTGATTTTAAAACAAACTAGAATTGTTTTTAACTCAATGTATTTAGATTTAAGCCGGATTAAACATAAACATCCATATTCATAATATAAACAAATTTTGTTTTATAAACCTTTTAAAAATTTAAAATTTTATTATGAATAAGTCCCAACTAAAATTTTGATAATTGAATTTTGTATTTAATTTTTTAGTTTTCATATTACAAATGCGGTTTTATTTGAAATGTTTAAATGGTTTTGTTCAAAAATAATTTTTATTTTGGTACATAAAATAATTCTCAAGGAGAAAATTACTCAAAATAATAAGGGTTTTCCAATAAAGATTTCTGAACTTTGACAGTTGACAGCGACTTCCGAACTGTGACAGG
Source organism: Calliphora vicina (assembly GCF_958450345.1). Taxonomy (NCBI): domain Eukaryota; kingdom Metazoa; phylum Arthropoda; class Insecta; order Diptera; family Calliphoridae; genus Calliphora; species Calliphora vicina. The sequence continues at coordinate 76,799,533 of NC_088784.1, forward strand.
TTCAAATTATAAAATTGTTTTATCAAAGTTCCCACTAAGAAATTCTTCTGAGATTTTCTTAGAGTTATGGAGTAAAATCCGTTATCGATTTTGTCTATCAAAAACCAGTTCGAATAGCCGGTTTTTTGAATAATTCGAAAACTGATATGACAACTCTAATATCTAGCCTTTAATAGCTTAAGAAATCTTGACTTTTTTTTTGGAAATTCTTAACAAAACTAAGAAAAAATCTTCAAAATTTCGTTCTCCTAATCATTCTCAATAACTGCAGTCAATAACCACTTAAAAACAAGCTGTTGTTTTCCCAAATTCTTTTTATATTCAAATCAAATGAAAACCTTTTTTCTCTCTCGCAATTTTGTTTACGACTTAAAATAACTTAAAAGAATTCGAGTGAACAGAAGGGAGAACAACTGGCATAACAATTTTTAAACAACGACAAAAACTGACAAAGAAACAAGACAAGAAAACAACATGACAAAAAAAAAAAATAAACACTGAACTGATTAACTTTTGCTGAAGCAAGATTCAACACAAGGATTTTCATTAGGAAACAATTTTATGGCGGCGTACCTCATGATGTGCAGAAAATTAAGGGGAGTGACTGGCTGACAAAAAAACAAAAGTGCTATATATGACTGTGCTGAATTTTAGATACCCTTCACAACAGTAGTGACGATCCTGGTATACCCACCATCAATATGTGAAAATAAAATTATTGTCTGATAAAAAAAAAGTGCCGCTGAAGCACACCAATTGCTCACCAAAGCTTATGGTAAATGTGTTTCATCGGTTTCAATGTGAGAGAGGTGTTTTGTGCTGTTCAGAAGACAAAGATTGCCCAGGTCAGCCAAAAAAGTTTGAAGACCAAGAATTGGAGGCTTTACTCCATGAAGAATGTAGTCAAATTCAGCAAGGACTTGCAAAATCGTTGGAAGATACTCAAGCATCAATTTCAAATCGTTTGCGAGCAGCAGGATTCATCCAAAAGCCGAGAGATCTTGTAATACGATTTTGCATGATCGAAATGATACTTGAAAGTTATAAAAGAAAATTACACTGTGTATAATTTTTTGAGTCATGGAAATATATATACAGACACCACTACGTGATAAAAGACCCTTGTCTCCTAGTTTTGCCCAAAGTCATGCCCTTTTTTTATGGGCCCCCAAAGATTTGGGGTCCTGGTGTCATTTTTGCAAAACAGTGATCATTTTCTCAGTCACATATCTTGCAAACAGTTCCGAATTTTGATTTACTCTCTGAGGAAATGTTGTAGTCCTTGTCATAAAGAACAAAAATTGTGAACTTATAAAATCAAAAAAACTTATCCTCAAGATCAAAATCGCAAAAATCTATTTTTTTTTACCTTTTTTCCCCTATTTAGGGCCATAGGTAGCATACCGTTCAAAATTCAAGGAAACAATCAACTACAAAAATGTAGCTAAGATCTCAATAAACAACTTTCTAGAACATATGAACTTCTTAGGAATGATTCTTAATACCGTTTAGGTAGGTCAATATAAGTTAGTGAGAAAAAATAATTCCTTTATTAAATTATTATAAACTAAAGCATACTTTTAGGCAGCTTTAAAAAAAATGTATTTCTAAATTTAAATTTTTAAGTTTTTTGCGATTTTGATCTTGAAGATGAAGTTTTTTTGGTTTTATATTTTCACAATTTTTGTTCTTTATGACAAGGGTTACAATTTTGCCTGACAGAGTAAAATTCCGAACTTTTTGCAAGATACGAGCCAGAGAAAATAATCACTTTTTTGCAAAAAATTACACCGACGACCCAAATCCATAAAAAGAGTGCATGACTTTGGGCAAAACTGGGAGACAAGAGTCTTTTTTTTGGTATTTTATCACGTACTGGTGTCCGTATATGGTTATATTTCCATGACTTAAAAAATTAAACACTGGGTAATAAACAAAAGCAGTAGATTTTTTTGTTTATTTTCAGTTATTTGGACCGATATTACACATTTTAAGTAACAAAATTCTCAAAGTTATATCTGATGCATTAATAACATAATATGTTAATGTTAGTATCATAATAATACAATTATATTCTTCATGTTTATATGAATATGATAGAAATTACCAACGAAATGACAAACTTATTTATAACCTTGCTTCACATGGTGAAGGCTATAATAAGGCGAAGTGAAAAGAAGTAACTGGGTATAAAGAAAGTCATGAATGCATGCAATGTTACATAAAATATTCTTCATGATGAAATGGCAGTAACGGATGACAATGAATATGATATCGACGTCATCATAAAAGTCATTGAGTGGCAGATTTTTTATTTTTTTTTCATTCTTTCCTGTTTTGTTATGTTTTACCAAGAATATCCTTGAAATTAACATACTATAATTTCAAAGACTCGCGAATACATTATGTATATGAGAACGTAAATATGCAACTATAGAGAAATTCCAACTAAGTATGTAACTTTAAGTTAAATTTTGTAAAGGAATTATTCAAAACAAGCTAGGGTAAATTGAATAAATTATAATGTATGTAACAAACAGCCCAAGGAGAATAAGGGCATATTTTTTAAAACAGATTCATACATATCATTTAAACTTTTTGGATTTTCAATGCTCCCAAGTTCTTAAAAACAAATGCTGGAAATTTGAGCAAAATCGGTTAACGATTACAATATAATCAAGTAAGAGAGCTATATTCGGTTGTGCCGAATCTTATATACCCCTCACCAAATTATACTTTAAAATAAAAATTGTAAATATTTTTTGGTAAACAAAATTTAATTTTTTTCCAGTTGTTTTTTTCAAAATTGTTTTTTAAATTTTTTTTTAATTTCTAAATTTTTTAAATTTAAAATGTTTTTTTTAAAAATTTAATTTTTTTTTTTTAATATTTTGTGAAAAAAAATAATTTTTGGTGAAAATTTTTTTTTTATATTTAGGAAAAAATTTTTTTTCACTAAATATTAAAAAAAAAAAATTTTTTTTCACCCGAATTTTTTTATTCGGGTTAAAAAATATTTTTTCCGATTTTTACCCATAATAGGTCCAACTTAATATTGTCTTATATACGTCGTTGCACAGGTCTTTCTATCTATCATGGTTTGTCCTGGGTTTTTCCTTATATCTCCGCCATTTGTGGACCGATTTTCTCGATTTTAAATAGCAACCGAGCCGGAAGAATTTCGGAGATATTGATGTAAGAATCCTGTATGTAAGTTATTTAGGGGCTTCGGAAAGTTGATTTCAACACAAAGACGGACAGAACGACATGGCTATATCGACTCCGCTATCTATAACGATCCCGAATATATATACTTTGTGGGGTCGCAAATGAAAAATGTAGAAATTACAAATGGAATGACAAACTTATATATACACAGAGAAAACAGATTCGTAATGGCAACCGAATTTGTTGTCAATCGAATGATTCGAATGCACACATTCAATTTTTCTGTTTTAGCAACTGAAAATCAGTTAATAAGGAAGAATTTCGGTTGAAACAACCAACCTTTTGTTACCAGTTTAAAATTTTATAGCCACAACTGTAAAATTCGGTCACCAAGGCAGAATCATTCGATTGGCAACAAATTCGGTTGTTACTACGAATCTGTTTACTCTGAGTACCCTTGCAACTCATTGTGAAGGGTATAAAAATCGATTATTTAGAGCAAATTAAGAGATTATTAACTCTAGACTGGATTACTTGGGAATTAAAAAGTAAGCAATTGACTTAATTTTGCTTTCCAAAGAATTACTCAGAAAATCACTTAATAGTTCCTTTAAATTAGTAAAGATTATTTGCTATTTCGTTTAAGTGAGAGCTTAGTTAACCACACCCATCATCACCATCATTATGCACAAATTCTTCTCTATAATTTTAAATTCCGTTGCAACAACAGCATTCTTACTTAATTATATTTTTCCGACAATTTCTATTAGTAATAAAATGACTTGTAAATATATAAGTAATATAAAAATAAGCATTTTTTTCATGGTATTTTGTTAAGCAAAATTCAATGAAATTTTGCACAATTTACTTTGGAACTCCTAGAAGTATGCTGTGTCATATTTAGTGCGTAAAATATATAAATGTTTTCTTGTAAGTTTCTTGTGTTAAATGTGCCATGAATAACAAAGAAGAGCAAACAAAAATTATTTAAAATCTAGCAGAGTAAATTCACTGTAAACAAAAATTAAAAAAAAAATAAAACTAAATCTTTTAGGCCTTAAAATAGACAAAAAACTTTAAATGCTTACAAAAAAAAAAAAAAAATCAGGCGACATATTTTTAATAAGTTATGCCAATTAAATTTGCCTAAAAATAGGCTAATATAAAATTAGTTAGCATTAGTTCAATTTATAGTAATAATTTGTAGAAATAATTTAAATGTTTATGAATTCATAACTTTAATTTAATTTAAATTATTTATTTATTGTTTTTTTTTTATTTTTTAAATAAAATAACTAAATGTTTATTATATTAAATAACTGCTTCTCCTCATTAAGTAGTTTATTTGTTTGCTTGTTTGTTTGTTTGTTATCCAAACATTAAAAACACTTTATGCTAATGTGTATTATTGGTTAAACATCTAAAAATATGCAATTAAATTTGCAAAATGTCCATTATTTGTCGGCAAAACTAAATATTGCAAATTCAATTAGTTGTATAAATACATGTGTGTGTATTTTTGTGGGTTTTATACTTTATATTAGGTAAATATTATTAAATATTATTATTATATTGTTTAAAATAAACAATATGAGGAGAGCAAATAGAAAAAATAACACAAACAAAATATTTCTAAATGAATATTAAAATTCATTAAAATGCCATTTAAATTAAAAATCATTTAAGTTTTTATTATGCCAGATGCAAATATGTGGGTAAAACCGCAATATTATGGGCATTCATTCATAAGAGTTTGTTTATAGTTTTGAACAAAAATTTATTTCATATAAAAAAAATAAAAATTTAAACTACTTTTTAAGAGAGTTTCAAAACAGTTTATTCAAATAGTAGTCGTACGGAACAAGGTCCGGACTATAAAGCGGGTGAGGCACAACATCCCAACCACATTATTCTAAATACTTTTGAACAGGTATTGCAACATGTGGCCGAGCGTTGCACAGTGGCGAAATTTGAGTTTTTTTGTTGCAAAAATCATAACTTTTGAACCAAATAAAATAATCCAAAAGGCATATGATTGATAACACAAAGGAACAAAATTGACATTTTGGTTTGGTGCCGCGGAAAATGTTTTTGATAAAACATGTATGGGACATTTCATAGTCAATACTATCTTTAGTTGTTTTTGAGCTGCTCTTGTTTTTAAGATATCGCGGTTTTAATTTTTTTGGTTATTCTGTATTTTTTCTCTTTTTGTTTGATTATTTCATAAATGGAGACTAAAATTAAAAACGCATTTTTGTACTGGTATTCTACACAAAATTATCTTTTCTTTGACATCAATTTTGTTTATCTAAGTTTCAGGATATATTGGTGATATTGATGTTGAAAATTCACCTTTTTCAGTTTCATCCTTATAAAGGGAAAAGGGTTCAACATTTTTTCACTATATATAATAAAAACATATCAATAAACTAATTTATATAAAAATATTGAAAATTCGCTGAAAATATACTAAACTATTTGGCGAATAACTCAAAGTTTTACGATATTTTTTATATGTATTTCGTATTAAAACAATTATACAAATGTTCGTAACTTGAATGTTTTACACTTTTTTTTTTGATAAATATAATTCCTCTTGTTATATTATTCCATTATGGCTAGTAAGATGAGATGCTGTGTTAAAGATCCTAATATGTTTTGTTACTTTTGTGACGAATATATATTAAAAGATCAGCGAAAATCAATTACATACACTGTTCTCCAATTGTATTTTGCTTACTTTGGTATTCAAATTCGTAACTTAGACAATTCCTGGATATATAATGAAGAAATACATCATTTTTTTTCTATAAAATACTAGTATTTTTAATACAAATTTTAAGATATTTTCACCAAAAACGCTGTAAATCAGGTAAATACAAAATTGTTTTTTAGGATGTAAAATTTCGTGATATTATCTAAATATTTCATTAAATTTTTAACTAATTTTTCATTTTAATTAAAAACTATGTTCTCTATAATGCCTTGAATGTGCAGTGCTAAATTTGTATTTAAAATTTTCATAACGTAAAATTTTATTAAGGATAATGGTGAAAAAGTCAAATTTCAACATTCCTTAAAGATCAAACAAATATGCCAAAACATCCATTAGAATTATTGTACTCAAAAGAAGCATATGTTTATGTAGACCAGTCTCATGCTAAAAAAATTTCACATTCTTAGCTGCATTACCCAAAATTTTTAAGAAAAACGCAAAAAAAATAGGATATTCAATGAAAATATAAAAAACGCGATATTTCGAAAACTCGAGCTGACTGGAAAAAAACAAGTATGACATGAGGGTTCATCAACTTGTACAAAACTTAGTTCAAATCTCGGGCACCAAAATCTCTGTTCCGCAGTGTAATTGATCAACCTATGAAATCAGTACTTATTTGGAAAGTGTTTCGCCTTTTAGGTGATGACTACTTATGGGTTAGCAAAGTTAAAAGGTATATCTAATGGGTTGTCACGGTTATATATCACAAATAGCCTAAAAATTCAAGAAAACTAATTTTTCGAACCATGTCTTTTTTCAAAATTTTACCTCTAGGAAAAGGGCACGACGGGCAGCTGGAAATTTTTGCATTGGATAAAGGAATAATCAAAGAACTTGTTTTGAAAATATGGCAAATGTGGAAATTTATAGTTTTTTTTTTTATTTCCTATTAAAGTTGAGAAATATTGAAAAAATTAATAGTTGGTAAATATCGATTTACCTGGACAAATACAATGCAAACAGTACAATTTTCATTTTTATTCTTTTCTTAATAAATAGATCTATCAATAGAATTAAAAATAATGCCGATCCGTTACATAGTTTTTGAGATTCTGTATCTGAAAGTGGACCAAATTTCCTAAAAATTATCTGTTTTTTTGAACACTGAAAATCAGTCAACTTTGAAGGGCTATATCTTCTGAACCAAAAATCGGATTATAATCAGAGTAGCATATTTTAAATCGTTGGACAGTTTTCTGTAAAATATGTTTATTCAATATTTTTTATGGGCACATGAAATTTTTGATTTTTGCAACCTCTATTCTGGGCGTTTTTTGGCCAATACTCGCTCAATTGCGTTCGGTACAGGTTTCCTGTGATGATCTGGCCAGATTTCAGCAGCTCATAATGGATAGGATCCTTTTGGTCCCACCAAATACAGAGTATTATCTCAGCGCCATGGATATTTGACTTTGGTTTCGATTCGGCAAGTTAGCCGGGCTTCACATACGATCTCTTACGCTTCGGGTTATCGTAATGGATCCTTTTTTCATCGCAAGTAATGATTAGGTACAATTTCTTTTATAGCGTTCAAGCAGCATTTCAAGGTCTCTCGGCTTCAAATTCGTATGGTACCCAATTTCCCTGCGTTTGAAAGAAATTAGAAATCGCAAACGTTTTGAAATTGCTGCTTGAGTTGCTCCCAATGATTTAGCAAGATCTTGTTGAGTTTTACAACAATCTTCATGGAGTAATGCTTCCAATTCTTGGTCTTCAAACTTTTTCGGCTGGCCTGAGCGATCTTTGTGCTCCGTGTCAAAATCACCACTTCTGAACCACAAAAACCATCTATCGCATGTTGAAGCGGATGGAACACATTCACCATAACCTATGGTGAGCATTCGGTATACTTCAGCGGCACTTTTTTTCAAATTAAAGAACTAAAGATAAACTTCCCGCATATGACGATTCGTTAGTACAAAATTCGACATTTTCGTAGCAAAAAAAAAACTTTGCTGTTGACATTATAATGTTCAATAACCAAGTGAAAATAAATGACAGATATGTACCCTTCAAAATGACATATAAGCTTTTAAAAACGAAAACCGCGTTCAAATGATATGCCATCTATTGTAAATCCCGCCTTTTTAAGTTATGCGGTCAATAATTTTAAAGGAAAACTTAAATTATCTAAAAGTTGATCAATTTGCGGCAACAGATCGCTTCTCAGTCCTATTCAAACATGGCCAATTTTGAAGAAAAATTTCAAATTTAATTAAACATTTCTAGTAATATCTTAATTCAAAATCTCTTCGTATAATTAATGATTTTTTAGTATTGTTTTTGGAGAACCCAAATGGAGTGCAAAAAGTAAAAAAAATATTGATGGAAACCTAACAATAAAATGATGGTAATTAAAAATTTTAAAATACTATTTCAAAAATATAATTTTCGTAATATTATGTTTGTTTTAATGCAAGTAGCCTTAACAGCTGTTTAAAACGTTTTAATTTTAATAAAAAACTCAGTTAAAATACACATTACCCTTAAAAAAATTGCTTTAATTCTTAAGTAGTAATGATTAGTGAAAAAATATATTAAAAATAAAGCATTTAATTAGAAAATTATACAAATATTAGGATATAAACAGTGAGAACACAACCCTTAACCTCGAAATTAAAAACAATGGCAAATAGAACATAAACAAAAACAAACATTGAATTTAGAGTAGTAGAACAAATATGAAATAGAACAATGAAGAGAAAAACCAAACTAAAAACTCCATTTTAGTTTGTTTTGCTGTTTTCGTTGTTGTTGCTGTTGTTAAACACATGTAAAACAGCACACTCAATAAACAATGAACGCCCATACACACACAAAAGTACTCTTACTAAATAAGCACATGTATGTTTGTTTGTTTATTAAATAATAAAAACAACAATAAAAAAAGAGATAATGAAAGAAAATAACATGTTGAGAGAATATGAGCGTATGTAAATAACTGTAACTATAACAATAACAATGGATTGAGATGTGAAAAGTTTGTAAAAAAAAGTAGTAACAACAAATAAACATGGAGGAATGAATGAATACGAACAGAAAATGGTCGAGCAAAATTAATGAATGAATGAATGATTGAAGACTGTATGAATATGATTCAATGAAGGATAGATAGAATTATGATAATGATGAAAACATTCTGTGATACATTATGAGTATGTAAATATTTGTGAATAGACAAATACCAGTGAGTGAGTGTAAAGATTGTGATGGGTTTTTGATGTTTAAAAATCTTAAAAATTACATTTTGTGTATGTAAAGTGTAATTTATTAATATTGTTCAGCAAAGGTGAGATAATATAAAGGGCCCATTTACTATATTCGCATGAAGACAGGGATAGATACATTATATAGTTATACAAAAAGGTGGTTTTGGGTCCAAAATATGTGATCAGTGTGATGCTTTTAGTATTTCGAGGGTGTCCAAAAAGTGTAGTTTAAAATAATTATTTAAAAATTATAAAATAATAATAAAATTTGGGGCGTGGGATACAAAAATAAATTCTTAAAAATGGTGTCTATAAAATAAAATTTGTTTTTAAAACTACCAAATAAAATAATTTAAAGCTAATATAATACAAATTAAGAGCCAATAAATTATATAAATTAAACAAATAAAATTAACTACTACAAATCATGCCAATTACTGAAGGAAAACAAATAGAAATCAATAATTAAAAACAGAATTTGAAATATAAAATTTTAGAATTAAAAGTGGAATTAAACTCGGGAAACTTTAGCCTGATCTATCTATAACTATTTCTCTGTATTTTCATTTTTATAAATGAAAAACTGAGTTTAAAGATTTATTTCCTATAGAATACCTCTCTGAAGATTAAAAAGTGCAATATTCTTGAAGGACTTAGTTTTGAAGTGGCATATTTTTTAATCTAATTCAGATATTGACTTGAATTTTTTTTGTAACACCAAAAATTAACTAATCTACACAAAAAAAAAATTTGTTCGGAATAAATGTGGATCAAATTGTTGTTAATATTTGAAATCCTATTCAAATTTTAATAAAAACTCATTGGAATTTTTAAGGTTTTTTAAATTTGTGTGAAGAAACTTGTCAAAATTTCAAAGGGAATCTCGCAATTCCAAAAAATTGGAGCGAAAATCCCAAAAATGGTATTTTTTGCAATTTCGCCCATAAGGTTCACATTTCCTTCGGAGCTGGGAAAATGCTTTGGGGATAAATAGGAAAAACATGAAGGTTTCCAAAGCTGATCTCCGTTTTCTGATACCGGCTTTGGAATATTAGAAAAAGTGGCCCAAATTTTGATAAAAAAATAGGTTAAATCCCGAAGGTCGTAGGGGCGACATATGCGATAAATAGGACATGTTTTTTATACCAAAATCTTCTCCGTAAAGATAGCTTACAGAAAAACATAAAATTGTTATATGTTCTTAAAGAAATTTTTTTTTTTAATAAAAAAGAGTTAAACCTTTTCGCCCAAAAAACCGAAAAAAAATTTACTATTTTTTGAATTTTTATATTAAAAATCATTTATTTTTGGATTCGTAATTGATATTACTCTGAAATCTTTTGTAACTAACAAAGAAATCGAGTCTATTCAGTTCAAAATTACGCCCTATATTTAAAAAAAACGGATCAAGGTATGGCAAAATTTTTAAATTTAAATTTTCAAAAATTGCCTATAACTCGGAAATTGTAAAGGATAGCACACGTAAGCATATTTTTTAAGACCTAGCCGAGAGCTTTTCAAAAATATCGGATGGGGCAAAAAATTGAACGTGTTTACATGTCGAAGGAACCCTACTTTGAGCCCCCATAACGCCGCCCCTGGAGAATTTGTAGGGCCCTTTATAATAACTTAAACTCGAATACTCCTTGGCTACACCCACTTCAAATTTTATCCCAATCGGACCAGCCATTTAGAAATGCCAGATTTATTTCCAAAAAATGTTTGATTCTGCCCCACTGTGGAATGGCAAAATCTTAACCTTTTCAAATTCTGTTTTCAATTACACTACGAACAAAACAATACAAGGAAACGAAAGCAAATAAGAATAGAAATAATAACAAAACAAGCGGCCAAGCAAAATAAAATTAAATAAAAAGAGCCAAAGAAATTAAAAAAAACAGAGACAGATAAAGAAAGAGATAGAGAGACAGTAAAAAAAATATAACTGAAATACACTGACGTCGTTTCTCGGTAGTAGACGAAGAAGATGATGATGACGATCCAGTGCTAGATTCATCGGTAATATCGGTATAAATTTCAGTGCCATCTTCGGAATGTGTTTTGTGTACATCATCAACGTCATCATGATCATCATCCTCGTTGTCATCATCATCACCATCATCATCATCGTGATCAATTGGTTGATTGTGATCGAAATGCTCCTCTTCTTCGAAATCATCACTGTCACCATCATGGGTATTGGAGTGATCATGGTCGGTTTTAGGAGGAGTGGCTGAATTGAAGATGCCATGATCATATTTAGTGATATCAGGTAATTCATCACCCGTATCTTCATCTACATCGCCGGTATGATCGTCGTCGTCATTGTCGTTGCCACGATCAATGAGACCGCCATCACCGCTGCCAGCTAAAATGCCACCCTCCTCTTCCTCCTCAATATTGAAATCTTCATCATCGTGATGGTGAATAGGGGGTGGTGGTGGCACAATTTTGCCATGATTTTCTTGCTGATTGTTGTTTTTGTCTGGGAAATAGGGAACAATATGGGAGGTGGTGTTTTGGTGGTGTTGTATAGAAGGTGTATGTTGTTGGAATGTGTGATTGTTGTTGTTGTGAGGGGCAATAGTTGTTGTAGTGGTAGTGATAGTGTCGTTTTGTGTGGTAGGAAATGAAATAGAGGAATTGAATTGTTTTTTATGATTATTTGTTTCTAAAATGATATTTTGTTTTTTTTTTAAATGATTGTTTTGAATTTGATTGAGATGATGAAAATAATATGTAATATAAAAAAAAACGTTAAATTAAAATCAAATAATAAAAAATTCTTTTATAAAATAAGTTGAACCAAAACAAAAAAAAGAAGAAAACCCAAAAATACTTAAATTTATAAAATAAAATTTGGGTGTTTTAGAGCAACAAACCAAATTGTAGTATGGCTTATTTGACAGATAGAGAGATATAGAGATAAAGAGTTAATAATAGAGACACATGAGAAATGATTAAAAATGTTTTACCGATTGTATTAAGGCCAGTGTTACCACTTGTTGCCGAACTACCACCGGAACTGATGAAGCCTGTATTCCCTTGATTATTATTATTATTGATGCCGCTATTTGATGATGTTTGATGGATATTGTTTTGATTTTGATTATTTCTACTTGTGGTTATGAAATCGTTGTCATCAATATTCTTATTTATATTTGATTTACCCGTTTGGTGTTTATGCGTATTGTGACGATAATCACTGTCAGAGTCCTCGTCATCGGGACCAAAGCCGGAACCAGAAAAATCGTGATCTTTTTCTAAATCATCGTGTATCTACAAAGGAAAAAAAGAGAAAATAAAAATTAGTTTAAGTAAAGGACAAAAAGGATTTCTGTTGTTGTTGTTATTAACCTAAATTTTTATTAAGCCATTAGTAGTTAGCAACCACATGGTTGCACTGGCAACATTTGCTAGTGTTAATTGCCTCATAAATCTAAAGGCCATAAAAGCAACCCATTCATTTGCTGCCAGCCCGTCAGCCAAACCCACCAACCAACTTGCATATGTACATTCTCATTTTGTTTAGAGCCACCAACCAAACCTTCTCCCAAAACACAAAATCATACTAGAATTTCTTATTTTATGGGCAACTGGATGCAGGGATATAGACAGTGTTTAAATTTTTTGTAATACCTATGCATTAGGGTGGCACTTATTTTGCAATTTTGGGATTTTCGATGACCAAAAGGTCTAAATCATATACTGAAAATTTGAGGAAAATTGGATAACCTTTAGATGTTGGATATTTTATTTGAAGTTTCGGGTTTTAAGCAGAGACCGAAAATAGATGTGAAACAGTAGATGCCGTATCTTTTGAATGCGGGTTTTGTTTATAATAACTTATATGTGATTTTGAAGGATTTATTCTCACTTAGTTATTGAACACAGTAGTGCAGAATCAAATTTTTTTTGGAAATAAATCTGGCAAAAACAAAATTTTTTGATATTTTCTATTGAATTTTGAGTTTTGAATTTGATTATTTTGACAATTGAATATACAATTTTCGTTATTGGTTGAATTTCAAATACAAAAATTATTGAATAGATAATTTTCGTAATTTAAACACAAAAAATAACAAAAATGTGTTTTCAATTACGAAAATTATCTATTCAATAATTTTTGTATTTGAAATTCAACCAAAAACGAAAATTGTATATTCAATTGTCAAAATAATTAAATTCAAAACTCAAAATTCAATAGCTAGTATCAAAAAATTTAGTTTTTGAGCAAATGAATACTTGATTTAATTATGAAATAATTGAAACCAGTTCAATATGTGACAAATATTTGAATTGAAACGGTTTAAGAAATAGTTTTTTCTGTGTAAACACGTGACTGTTTTTGTTTCCCATAATATTTCAAAGTTTTTTTTTAAACGTTTTTGGAAAGCGCTCAGCTAAGTCATGCTAGCATGTGCTATTTATCTTTCGAGTTATAGGCATTTCAAAATTTAAATTTTAAAATTTTGCCATACCTTGGTCCGCTTTTTAAAATATAGGTCGTACTTTTGGCCCGAATGAACACGAATTTTTTTGTTAGTTAGACAACTAAATTACCAATAATATACAAAAGATTTCAGAGCAATATCAACTATGGATCCAAAAATAAACGATTTTTAATTAAAAACAAGTAAAAAAGTATGGTCGGTCAAGCCCGACCATATAATACCCTACACTAAGTAAAAAGCAAAAACATTTTTCTTTTAAAATTTCAATAATTTATATTTTTGAGTGATTTTCGGAAGTGGGCCTTATATGGGAGATATGACCAATTATGGACCGATTACCATGAAATTAGGTCGTGTGATTTATGTCTATATTAAAGTTAACTATGTTGAATTTTGTGTGTATACCAACATTTTTAAGCGATTTATGCACGTTAAAGTGATGACTATTTATGGACCGATCGTAACAAAATTTGGTGACATGAATTTTGAATATATAAAACTTATTTGGAGCCAAATTTGTGGAGATACATATATAAATTAAACATTTATGACCGATAAAGTCCGATTTCGGAAGGACATTTGTGTGGGGGCTAGGTGAAATAATGGACCGATTTAAGCCAGTTTCAATAGGCTTCCTCCTTGGACCGAAAAAATAATATACACCAAATTTGATCGAAATATCTTCAAAATTGCGATACTCTGTACTCTGCGCACAAGGTTTACATGGACAGACAGCCGACCATCCAGCCAGCCAGCCAGACGGACGGACATCGTTTAATCGACTCAGAAAGTGATTCTAAGTCGATCGGTATACTTTAAGGTGGGTGTTAGAGTAATATTTTTGGGCGTTACAAACATCTGCACAAACGCGTTTTACCTTCCCAACTATGGTGGTGTAGGGTATAAATAGTAGATTTTTGCTGTTTTTTAGGCGAAAAAGTTTTTGACCTATTTTTTTCATCAAAATTTTAACTTTGGGTCACAAGTTCCAAAATCCCAAAACTGGGATCAGAAAACGGAAAGCAGCTTTGGAAACCTTGGTGTGTTCTCTATTTATCCCCACAGTATTTTCCCAGCCCAGAATAAAATGTGGACCCTGAGGGCAAAATTGTAAAAAATTAAATTTTTGGGATTTTCGCTCCAATTTTTAGGAATTTCGGGGTATCCCTTTGACCTTTTGACAATTTTTTTATACCTTGTTATTTAGAATGACAAATATAAAAAACGTTCAAAATTTCATTGAATTTTATAATAAAGTTTCTAAAACTAAAATTTGTATTAAAATTTTAATAGGATTGCAAATATTAGGAACAATTTGATCCACATTTATTCGTAACAAATTTTTTTTTGGGTAGATAAGTTGAAAATTCAAGTCAATATCTTAATTACATTAAAAAATATTTTTTTTCCATTACCCCACTTGGGGGCATTTGGCTTCCACAAAGCATCTCCATCTTATACGAATTGTTGAAGTAGTGGTTTTTTTCGCGTATTTCCTCATGTAGATTGCACTGTCCTTCCTAATTATTGGAGTATCGTGCGTCTTTTGTACGGTGTTGGCATTAAATCGATTGTTATTGTTTGTATCAGTTTAAACGGATGTTGTTCCGGCTAAGTAGATGATAGCGGGTCTTCGGATACATGTATGATGTTGCCATAGGGATTTAATCGATTGTTATTATTGCCTTGTGTCAGTTTCGTTAATCGTTAATCAACGACAGATGGCAGCACCATTATCTTAGCTGGATCAACAACCGATTAACATTAAAAAATATGCCACTTTAAAACTCCGTACTTCAAAAATATTGCACTTCTGGTTTCAACGTGCGGTTCAGAAGTTGTGATTTTGATACGGAAAACAAAGACCGCCCAGGCCAGCCAAAAAAGTTTGAAGACCAAAAATCGGAGGCATAAATCCATGAAGATTGTTGTCAAACTCAACAAGAATCATTGAAGCTACTCCAGCAGCAATTTCAAAACATATGCGAGCATCCAAAAGCAGGGACATTTGGGTAGCATACGAATTGAAGCCGAGAGACCTTTAAAGACGATTTCTTAAGTCCGAAATTATGCTTGAACGCTATAAATGTATCCGAAATTGGCTTGATTCGTACTTGGACTCAAAAGATGAGCAGTTCTTTTGGCTCAGAATTCATATGATGGGAAAAGTTAATAGCTAACAATGGCCAATACTTTGAATAAATTTATGTTGTACAAATAATTCAAAGTAGAAGCAACAAAGTTGAAAAAATCCCCTTATTTTTAAGTCATACACTCAATAATCAGTCAAGTAGTTTGGAAATATTTCGATTTTGATTATTTAAGGATTTACTTTAGATCAGAACGGTTACTTGTTAATCATTAATTCTCAGAACAAAAGTAGTAAGCCTCGTATTTTACTAATTAATATATTATCCTAGCACTTGACTATAATTTCCCTAGAAACCACTGTAACTAACAATTCATTGCCATTAGCAGCAGCAGTAGTTTCAACACCTTCTCTAGCCAAACCAAGCATTTCAAAACCATTTGTGTACTCATTTGTGGAATAAAAAGAAAAAAACTAAAGCAACACTGCAGTGAACAACAATTAGGCAACGTTGCTAAACATGATTTTAATGGCTTAAAACAAATGTTGCACTGACATTTGACTTGATGGCCAGAGAAGGAGTAAAATCCAACAAAAAAAAAACAATACTTTATAAGGCAAAATATTTTAAAAGGTATTAGTATTTTTCTGATAAAAAAATAGCTGAAATTCAGCTAGTTATTCCTACAAAAGCTTAATGTATAGGTCTACAGGAGCGTCTTTAGATTAAGTATTTGAAAGGGGGAAAAGTGTTTTTTAGCTGTTTCCACCCAATTTTCTTTGGCATCTAAAATATGTGTTTAAAAAATTAAATTTGATTTTTTCTCCTCTTTTAGGACCCGCACCTGTTGCCTTAACTAAACTAATCTAGAGCATACATTAAGGGTTGGCATACTGAATTGAAAAAGAAAACAAAATAAGCCATGAAGTAAAGTTTTGCTACCTTGATATTGAAACAATTGAAACATTGTTGTAAATCAATTGAAAAAATGAACCACTACTAAAAAAGAGTTTTGAGAGAGCAAATGAATTCATTCGTGCGTGGTTTGGTGTTAAAATGGCGTGAAACGAATATCCATTATACACTTTTAGGCGTATTTTTTATACTTAGAGCAGCATTGTACATATTTTTTGTTAGTTTAAATATCTTAAACAAAAGCACGTGCTATTTAAAAAGCAGCTTAAGTAGAGATTATTTTAAAATCGTTTTTAAGTTTTTATCAGGAAAAAAAAATCTTAAAAAAAGTAAGTGTACTACAAAAAGCAATCGTGAGTAGTAGGTTCCTTGTATGTATATTACACCAAAATGCCTATATTACTGCTTTTATTTTACCATAAAGGCAAAATAATGGCCTTTTCAATGTTTTTTTTTTGTTCAGCTGAAACATTTCTATAGAGTTGAGTTTTATTGTTTCGAAGTTTTCAAGCCTCGAAATTATGTTGTGTTGTTTTTGTTCGCCATGTTTTTTTTTGTTTTTTAATTTTTACTCTAAAATATTATTGTTTGTTGTTGTTGTTTCTTCTTCTGTTTGTTTTTCTATAACAATCGAGGTTAAGGCAACAACAATTGTTCTCATTTTTATTGTTCATTGTATGTATGCAGGGTTTTGTGTTGTTGTTTTATTATTGCAAAGAACAAAACACTACACTCGCACACAAGAAAAACCGCCTAAAAGTATGCAGCATATGTGTATTGTTTATATGAAATTTAAAACTCTAGGTTTATTTTCTATTTTATTGTTAAGTGTAATGCGTACTTTTCTTCATAATGATGCTATTTTTTTTCTCTCATTAATTGTATAGAAATTTGCCAGTTATTGATTCCTATTCTTTTGTTTTTTTTATATTGGTTTTCATGAAGTGCTTCAGGGCTGTTTAATGTCGAGCCATTTGTTTTGGTAAATTTTGAAAAATCTTTGTTCTTTTTTATTGTTTTACTAAAGCTTGAGGGGGTTTTCAAATCATAATTAAATTACAATAGAATTAATTGGGTCAATAAGAAAAAAGTTGTAAGAAAAATTATTGAAAATTTAAATAAAAGACTTTAAACATACATACAACTTCCGAACTACTAGGACGAAGTGAATAACAATTGTAGGAAAAGGTTAGAAATGTTTCCAATATAAGCCTGAATATCTATGGCGCTAAGGTAATTTTCTGTATTTTGTGGGAGCAAAAGGATCCCATCTATTATGAGCTTCTGAAATCTGAGCAGACCATCACAGGCCCATAGTATGCGGCCAGACATGAAACCGTAATATTCCATGACAACGCTCGGCCACAGGTTGCAATATCTGTTAAGAAGTATTTAAATTGAAGTGGTTGAGAAGTTTTACTTCACCCGCTTTATAGTCCAGACCGTGTCCAGTCCGACTACTATTTTTTTCGATCGATGCAGAACGCTTTTTTCAGAACAGATTATCGGAAATTGGCTTGATTCGTTCTTGGTATCAAAAGATGATCAATCGTAGGAATTTAAATAGTTAAATTTTAGCTTCAATCGTAGGTCTTTATAAAGATTAATTTTAGCTTCAATCGTAGGTATTTATATAGTTAAATTTTAGCTTCAATCGTAGGTCTTTATAAAAATCAATTTCAGCTTGAATCGTAGAGGTTTGTAATGATCAATTTTAGCTTGTATCGTAGGTCTTTATAAAGATCAAATTTAGCTTCAATCGTAGGTCTTTATAAAGATTAATTTTAGCTTCAATCGTAGGTCTTTATAAAGTTCATGTTTAGATTCAATCATAGGTCTTTAGAAAGATCAATTTTAGCTTCAATCGTAGGTCTTTATAAAGATCAATTTTAGCTTCAATCGTACTTCTTTATAATGATAAATATTAGCTTCAATCGTAGGTCTTTATAAAGATCAATTTTAGCATCAATCGTAGGTCTTTATAAAGTTCAATTTTAGCTTCAATCATAGGTCTTTATAAAAATCAATTTTAGCTTCAATCGTGGGTCTTTATAAAAACTAATTTTAGCTTCAATCGTAGGTCTTTATAAAGATCAATTTTAGCTTTTGTCGTAGGTCTTTATAAAGATAAATTTAAGCTTCAATCGTAGGTCTTTATAAAGATAAATTTTGGCTTGAATCAGAGGTCTTTATAACGATCAATTTTAGTTTCAATCGTAGGTCTTTATAAAGATCAATTTTAGCTTCAATCATAGTTCTTTATAAAAATACATTTTAGCTTGAATCATAGGTCTTTATAACGATCAATTTTAGCTTCAATCGTAGGTTTTTATAAAGTTCATGTTTAGATTCAATCATAGGTCTTTATAAAGATCAATTTTAGCTTCAATCGTAGGTCTTTATAAAGATAAATTTTAGCTTGAATCATAGGTCTTTATAACGATCAATTTTAGCTTCAATCGTAGGTCTTCCTAAAGATCAATTTTAGCTTCAATCGTACAAAATGCTACAAATTTTAAAAAATCCTGCATTATTAAGTCAAATTAAAAAACTAACTGCGACATTTCAACCTTTAGTTTCGTTCAAGCAATTGGGAAAATTTGTTTAAAATGTAAAATAGGACCTTGTTATCCTTTAGTCTGGCTAATCAATTTTGAGTCCTAAAACAACAATTTTCAAAATGGTAACATCAAATAAATCAAATTACATTTTTAAGCGAAATACTAAAATCACGTTACTTTTTTTTATTAAAGTCCTTGGAGATGTCCTACGAACAAACAATGAAACTTTTGCTTTAGCAATTACAGAGAAATAAAGCAAATAATAGACTTTTTCAACACTTTTTTTCTTGTTACACTTAACAGTGTAGTCATGGCATTTTTAAGCCTCCAATAGACACACACACATTGCTACACATTTTGACTCTTTTTGAAAAAATCCTTGCAACATGTCATTATAATATGCTACACGAGTAGTTTTTGTGTTGAATTAACAAACAAAGCAAGTTAGTGGATGTGTGTAGCGTTTGTGTGTGTTTGTCAGTAATATTTGTTTAAAATTCTTAGTCGTGTTTGTTACTTTTTGAACTTGAGTTTGAGTTTCTATTTAAAACTTTTAATGAGCTCTTGCTACTCAAATATTGTGCGAAAACAAAACTTATTTATTAGATACATACATATATATTTTCCACCAACCCTTATTTATGGGATTTTTAAGTTACAAACATTTGTTGGCATAAAACAAATGAAGAAAGAGTTAAACGAAAAGTTTTGGTTGTTTTAAAGATTTTTCGTTAATGCGAAAAATAAATTTAAATAAATTCAAAGCAGTTTCAAATATAGATAGAGATAATGTTTATATATATAATATAAAGCATGATTTTAGGAGTTTTTAAAGGATTTGAATAATGCAAATCAAATAAGGGGATCAATGGGAAATAAAAGCTTCCTACGTACCTTATTGGAAAGCTTAAAATACGTAAAGAATTTATTAAAAATTTCACATATTAACACATATTTTTGAAGGTCGAGATTATTTCCCCTATACAATTTTGTATGCTCCTGTACTTGCAAAAAATAGAATGTTTCTACAAAAGTTGTGATTTTTTTTTGTTGTTATTTCCGAAACTCAATCACCTAAACCAACCTTGCAAATACCACAAGAAAAATATAATATAAATACCAAAGAATTGGACAACAAGAAAAAAACAAACACAAACTCATAATATGTTGAGGTTTTCTGATGTTGTTCCAATGTTAATAGAATATAAGCAGGTTGTGTTTTTATTTTTGGTTTGTTGCTGATGTTGGGTTGCCTTGCAAAAAATCAATAAACACAAAAACCGCACCCAATTTCAGCATGACCATGATAAATATTTATTTATTTATTATCTCTTCTTTTACGTTTTAAATCATGTTTAATGTTTTAGTAGATATTGATTGTTGTAGTTGTTTTTAGTTATTGGTTTAAATTAAATCAGATTTATTTTTAAATACCCCTAAAAGTATGCCACACATTGCGTGTGTGGTTAAGGATTTATTAAATGTGAAGTTATTTCTCTCATTTCTATATTACTTATTACCTATTTGGTGAATTTAACCAATGGATTTAGAAATTTCAATAATTAATGTAAATAGTGCTGTAACGAGATATATGCTTAATCTGTAAATGATAACACTGTGCTACATTAAAAGTAATTAAAATAATTACTACATTTGATACATGCCATGAGTTTTTTTTTCTAGTGATTTCATGTACTTAAGGCACCCTAAAGCAGTTATTTATAGGAAATTTATTAATAAAAATTTCTTAAAATTTCTCACTAAAATGATTAAAGTTTCTACTGAAGTCTAATTTAATAATTTATTTGCCTATTTGCATAAAATTCAATTTTTATTTATTTTTTTTTTATGGAAATCTGTAATATTTATTTTAATTTAACATTCCATAAAACCACAACAAATGAAAACAAATAATAAACAATTTAAATAATATAATAAACTACCATTAAATGCATTTAATATTAGTTTAAACAATGTTATTTAATATTCAATAAAATAATTTAAATATTTATAAGCAATTTAATAGTAGTATTATTATTGCTGTAAATTGAAACTAGGATTAAACCAAATTAACAATTTGTAAAGGGTATATTCGCATAATAAGGTTTAAGAGTAATTTAAGCCTAAAAATAGACTAATAAAATGAATGTGGATTTTTTGATGAAGAAAAAAAAGAAAGGAATTAAAAATGAGGGATTTTTTTATTATTTTTATTTAGCGTTGATTATGAAAAGAATAAAAGTATTGGCTGGCTATGACCTTTTCCAATCTTGATGAACCAAAAGAACTTCTAATATTTTGAGGCCAAGAATGAATCAAACCAATATCAAATACTCTGTTCCAAAATCAAGCATATCCCAGAGTGAGCGTTGTGCATCGATCAAAACAAATAGTAGTCAGACGGGGCAAGGTCTGGACTATAAAGCGGGTAAGGCAAAATTTAGCAACCACATCATGTTAAATACGGCTGCCTTTTTTGGCCGCATATTCTGGGCATTTTTCGGCAAATGCTCACTTCAAAAGGTTCCACGTGATGAACTGGTCAGACGTCAGCAGGTCATAATAGATAGGACCATTTTGGTTCCACCAAATACAGAGAACTAAGTTAACGCCATATATATTTGGCATAGGTCTTTAAAAAGTTCATGTTTAGATTCAATCATAGGTCTTTATAAAGATAAATTTTAGCTTCAATCACAGGCCTTTATAAAGATCAATTTTTGCTTTAATCGCAGGCTTTTATAAAGACAAATTTTTGCTTCAATCGTAGTTCAATTTTAGCTCCAATCGTAGGTCTTTATAATAATCAATTTTTGCTTCAATCGCAGGCCTTTATAAAGATCAATTTTAGCTTCAATCGTAGGTCGATATAAAGATTAATTTTAGCATCAATCGTAAGTTTTTACAAAGATAAGTTTTAGCTTCACAGGCCTTTATAAAGATCAATTTCATAGGTCTTTATAGAGATAAATTTTAGCTTCAATCGTAGGTCTTTATAAAGATCAATTTTAGTTTCAATCGTAGGTCTTTATAAAGATCAATTTTAGCTCCAATCGTAGGTCTTTATAAAGATCAATTTTAGCTTTAATCGTAGGTCTTCATAAAGATCAATTTTAGCTTCAATCGTAGGTCGATATAAAGATTAATTTTAGCATCAATCGTAAGTATTTACAAAGATAAGTTTTAGCTTCACAGGCCTTTATAAAGATCAATTTTATAGGTCTTTATAGAGATCAATTTTAGCTTCAATCGTAGGTCTTTATAAAGATCAATTTTAGCTTCAATCGTTGGTCTTTATAAAGATCAATTTTAGCTTCAATCGTAGGTCTTTACAAAGATTAATTTTAGCATCAATCGTAGGTCTTTACAAAGATAAGTTTTATCTTCAATTGCAGGCCTTTATAAAGATCAATTTTAGCTTCAATCGTAGGTCTTTATAAAGATCAATTTTAGCTTCAATCGTAGGTCTTTACAAAGATTAATTTTAGCATCAATCGTAGGTCTTTACAAAGATTAATTTTAGCATCAATCGTAGGTCTTTACAAAGATAAGTTTTAGCTTCGCAGGCCTTTATAAAGATCAATTTCATAGGTCTTTATAAAGATACATTTTAGCTTCAATCTCAGGCCTTTGTAAAGATCTATTTTGGCATCAATCGTAGGTCTTCATAAAGATAAATTTTTGCTTCAATCGCAGGCATTTATAAAGATAATTTTTTGCTTCAATGGAAGGTCTTTATAAAGATCAATTTTTGCTTCAATCGAAGGACTTTATATCGTTCTATTCTAGCTTCAATCACTGGTATTTATAAAAAAAATGTTAGCTTTAATTATAGGACTTTTTAAAGATCAATTTTAGCTTCAATCGTAAGTCTTTATAAAGATTAATTTTGGCATCAATCGTAGGTCTTTGTAAATATAAGTTTTAGCATCAATCGTAGGTCTTTATAAAGCTCCAGTTTAGCTTCAATCTTAGGCCGTTATAAAGCTCAATTTTAGCTTCAATCGTAGGTCTTTATAAAGTTCAAGTTTAGCTTTAATTATAGGATTTTTTAAAGATGAATTTTAGCTTCAATCGTAAGTCTTTATAAAGTTCAAGTTTAGCTTTAATTATAGGACTTTTTAAAGATGAATTTTAGCTTCAATCGTAAGTCTTTATAAAGATTAATTTTGGCATCAATCGTAGGTCTTTATAAAGATAAGTTTTAGCATCAATCGTAGGTCTTTATATAGCTCCAGTTTAGCTTCAATCTTAGGCCGTTATAAAGCTCAATTTTAGCTTCAATCGTAGGTCTTTATAAAGTTCAAGTTTAGCTTTAATTATAGGACTTTTTAAAGATCAATTTTAGCTTCAATAGTAAGCCTTTATAAAGATACAGTTTTGCTTCAATCTTAGGCCGTTATAAAGTTAAATTTTAGCTTCAATAGTAGGTCTTTATAAAGTTCAAGTTTAGCTTCAATCATAGGGCTTTATAAAAATTAATTTTAGCTTCAATCGCAGGCCTTTATAAATATCAATTTTAGCATCGATCTTAGATCTTTATAAAGATAAATTTTAGCTTCAATCGCTGGCCTTTATAAAGATAAATTTTAGCTTTAATTGTATCTCTTTATTCAGTTAAATTTTATGTTCAATCGTAGGTCTTTATATAGTTCTATTTTAGCTTCACCTTAGGTATTTATAATGATAAATTTTAGATTTAATCGCAGGATTAAATTTAGATCAATTTCAGCTTCAATCGTAGCTAGACCATCCAAGTTTAATTAACTCAGAATTTCATTAGAATATATCAATATTTATCTACTTAATTTATGACAAATTTCTATGAATCTCTATATACTCATTCCTCTATTACTGCTGATGCGTCGTTGTATTAAAAATAAAAATAATCATTTCAATATTTCAACCGCAATTAATAGAAAATCAAACTGAAAAACAACATTAATGATAAATAACAAAATCAATTCTTTAGTTTTTTACTGATTTCTTTTTCTATTTTCTGCACTTTATAAAATATTTACAAAACATTTCTGTGAACATTTCTGAAAAAAAAATTATGATGATGATGGTGATGTTGGCTCAGTAGTTGTTGCTGTTAAAGAAACATTATACACAAACAAGTGAAAAACCTCAATATTCCAATAATTGTTGAATTTTATGCAGGAAATAAAATATAATGCTTGCCACAAAAAATATAGTTTGAAATATTTAAATGATGGCAAGACTCTCTGAGGATTTTGTATATTATATTATATTTTTTTGCATAAAAGTAGAAAAATATTATGAAAATATAAATACAAATATATAAACAAGAGCTTGCAATTAATAAAAAAAAGTGTTCGTTTTATACAGTTTGCTAGCTGAGGGTTTATATTAAGAGCCGTTCAATAAATTTTAGTTTTTTTTTCTGTTGAATATTCGCTTAAAATACTTAACAACGATTGAGATTTTATGAAATCATTACTATGGTTAAAAGTTGCATTTTATATGTATTTTAAATATAATTAAGAGGTCATGTTTTTTTTTTCATTGGAATTATTGAAATTATGTTATAATAATCCAAATATAATGATGATGAAATAATTAAAAATCTTAACAATAAGTTTTTAATGCAAATTTCTCATGAAATCACAACGTATGATTGCTGTTAATTGAAATAATATTAATCATACGCCATCATTTAAAAAAATAATTAATGAAGCTATTACATACTTTATTTCTGCGAGTATTTATTCTATAGAAATTTGTAGGTTTTTAACAAAGCACTGTATGAATTTTATGTTAGCGAAACATTTTCACCAGAAATTAACTTATCAATAGATTTTTTACAGAAATTTTGAGTTACTGATACATTTTCTATTGAAGTTGTATGTTATCAATAAATTTGCCACAGAAATTTTATGTTATTGAGAAATTTTCTATAGATATTTTGTGTGTATGACTTAAAAATGTAGAATTTACAATAGATGACGTATCTTTTGAACGCGGTTTTTGTTTTTAATAACTTATATGTTATTTTGAAGGGTACATATCTGTCATTATTGAACATTATAGTGTAAAAAGCTAAGTTTTTTTTTGCTTCGAAAATTTCGAATTTTGTACCAACAAAGCGTCATATGCGGGAAGTTTTGCTTTACTTTTTTAATTTGTTGAATGTGTTCCATCGCGTTCGACATGCGAGAGATGGTTCGTTCGGTTCAGAAGTTTGTGATTTTGATACGGAAGACCAAGAATTGTAGGCATTACTCCATGAAAATTGTTGTCAAACTCAACAAGAGCTTGCAAAATCATTGGGAGCTTCTCACCAAAACGTTTGCAAGCAAGAGGATTCATCCAAAAGCAGGGAAATTGTGTACCATACGAATTGAAGCTGAGAGACCTTGAAAGACAATTTTGCATGTTGCTTGAACGTTATAAAAAATAATAATTTTTGCACCGAATCATTACTAGCGATAAAAAATGGATCCATTACGATAACTTGAAGCGTAAGAGATCGTTCGTGAAGCCCAGCCAACCAGCCGAATTGAGCAAAATATCCATGGCGCTAAGGTAATGCTATGTATTTGATGGGACAAAGAAGGTGCTATGAACTGCTGAAATCTGGCCAAACCATCACAGGGAACCTGAACTGATTCGTTTGATGCACGCTTTGGCCGAAAACGCCCAGAATATGCGGCCAGTCATGAAACCGCAATATTCCATCATGACAACACTCGACCACATGATGCAACACCAGTTAAAAAGTATTTAGAATGAAGTGGTTGGGAAGATTTGTCTTCCTCGCTTTATAGTCCAGACCTTGCTCCGTCCGACTACTATTTGTTTCGAACGAAGCAGAACGCTCTCTCTGGAATACGTTTCACCTTGGAATAGAGTATCCGATGTTGGCTTGATTCGTTCTTGGCCTCAAAAGATGAGCAGTTATTTTCGCTCAGACATATGGATGTTGCCAGAAAGATGGCAAATCAAAATCCAGCATTTTTAAGCCACACACCCAATAGGTTTTCTATACATTTATTATAGAAATTTTACTAATTTTCCTAAAAACATGAATGTTTGCACGATTTAAGAAACTTTTGTTTATCAATTATTTATTTTTGCTGAAAATTCTATTAAATGAATTAAATACCCCCCCCTGTACAACGTATGAGTGATATGAATTAATTACATGCAAGTCATTATTAATAATACGTCTGTGTATTACTATTGTATTTAGCTGTTAAATGATTAATATTAAGATAACGAGTAAATTAGTCGCATTAATAAATAATAGCAAAAACTAAAATCTACATACAAGTTTCTGGGGACTAAGTGTACATTACAATAACAAAAATACAATTTCATTAACCTAATTAAAATATTCTCACGTGTTTTGGAATGTAGTTTTTTTTAGAATATTAATTTGTATGACAAAACACAATAAAATAAAAAAGGTATCATGAAGAAAAAACTACAACGAGGGGTGTTTGGTAAACAATTTTATAAAATAACAAAGTTTTATTTATTGAAAAGCAAAGCAATGAAGTAAAAAACACTTTAGTGACGTTAGATAAGGCATCAAGATTTCCATTCTCTTGGATTCATAAAACAACTCTCGTATACATTTACATTAAAAACAAATTAAAAACTGTTACAAATTCAGTTTTTGCAGTGTGGAAATTTATATGAATTCCATTTTGTACTACATATTTTATTAAAAAAAAATCTACGCAATTTTGTGCACATAAAACCAACATACATCCATAAATATTTTTATAAAGATATACTTTATTTAATATTAAATCATTTTATCAACGTTTCACAGACTACTAGTCAAAGGGTCCTGGTTTTATATTTTTTTGCCACACACAAGAGTATTCTGAAAAACGTTCAAATACACACAAAAGTAATTCACCGCACTGCCTCCTTGTGGTATGCTATGCAAATTTATTTTGCAACGAGACATTTTTTTGTTATTGTTGTTGTTGTTGCTGGTGTTGTAAATAATAAAGGAAACTACATATATGTATGCAAGGAAGAGAGAGAGATATACCGGGGATTGTAAAGGAAAACCCATAAACTAGAACGTGCTTTAAAAAAAATTATAAAAAAAAACAAAATAGTTGCTATAATTTACTGGCTTTTATATGTATTTAACTTTTTTCACCAACTTAATTTTACATGTTAAAATGTTTTTTGTATAAGCTGTTTTTGCCAGCCAAAGTTAACAAACATTTTGTTTTTTTGCAGGGCACTTTATTATTGTGGTAAAACGAAGGCGAAAAAAAACATATCTTTCGAATTCATTCGAAATTGGTAAACAGAAAACTGATTTTAATTGCATATTAAATTTTTAAATTATTCGTTTTGTTTACTGTTAGTAATTGAAAGTACTGCAGAATAAGGTTTTAGTAAATAATACAAGTAGATTTTATTTAAGTTAAAATATACAATAAACATTTCCATTGAAAATTGATATTTTAACCCTCTAACCGGTCAATTTTATTTCGAGGTAAAAAAATATACCAGGTAATAGTTTGAATAAAAAAAAAATATGTAGGAATAAAAAAAAACAAAAGACAAGTGCACGTTCACATTTATCACAATAAGTAAATTTTTTGTCTCTTTACACATATTTACCGTTATAACGGGAGAAATAAGCAAATAAAGCAGCATTACATACATTTAACATACCCCGCCTGAAGGCAGCTTTGCCGGTTAGAGGGTTAAATTTTTGTTGAACTTCCATAAGGAATAATTATTTAATAATTTCAAAGAATACATCAATATTTTATATCATTAGCAGCGTTTCAATATGTATTTTCATAAGCAGTGGGACAAATATTTTTTAAGGATAAATAATTTAGAAAGAAAATGAAAAAGAAACACCCACAATCCAAAGAAATTGAAAAATTTTCTATTGAAATTCTGTTATCGACAATTATTTTAAAAATTTTTTGTTATCGAATATTTTTAAGAAAAAATTTCTGTAGAAATTTATTTTCAATAGTAATTTTATGTTATCGGAAAATTTTCTATAGAAATTTTATGTTATCGAAATTTTTTCTATGTTATCGAAAACTTTTCTATAGAAAATCTGTTATCGAAATTTTTTTTAATAGATATTTTATGTTATCGAAAAATTTTCTATTGAAATTTTATGTTATCGAAAATTTTTCTATAGAAATGTAATGCTATTAATAAATTTTTTATAAGAATTTTTTGTTATTGAAAAATTTTCTATAGAAATTTTATGTTATCGATTATTTTCCGATAGAAATTTTATGTTATCTAAACATTTTATACAAAAATTCTGTTATAGAACAATTTTCCATAGAAATTTTTTATTATCAAAAATTATTTTAATAGAAATTTTAAGTTTTCGATTATTTTCCGATAGAAATTTTATGTTATCGAAAAATTTTTTATAGTAATTTTATGTTATCGAAATTTTTTCGATAGAAGTTTTATGTTATCAAAAAATTTTCTATAAAAATTTTGTTATCGAAAAATGTTCAATAGTTATGTTATGTCATCGAAACATTTTCTATAGAAATTTTATGTTATCGAAATTTTTTTATGTTATCGAAAACTTTTGCATAGAAAATCTGTTATCGAAAAAAATTTTTAATAGAAATTTTATGTTAACGAAAAATTTTCTATTGAAATTTTATGTTATCGAAAATTTTTCTATAGAAATGTAATGCTATTAATAATTTTTTTATAAGAATTTTTTGTTATCGAAAAATTTTCTATAGAAACTTTATGTTATCGATTATTTTCGATAGAAATTTTATACAAAAAATTCTGTTATAGAACAATTTTCCATAGAAAAATTATTTTAATAGAAATTTTAAGTTATCGAAAATTTTTAAATATAAATTTTATGTTATCGAAAAATTTTCTATAGTAATTTTATGTTATCGAAATTTTTTCGATAGAAGTTTTATGTTATCGATAAATTTTCTATAAAAATTTTGTTATCGAAAAATGTTCAATAGTTATTTTATGTCATCGGAACATTTTCTATAGAAATTTTAAGTTATCGAAATTTTTCTATGTTATCGAAAACTTTTGTATAGAAAATCTGTTATCGAACAAATTTTTTAATAGAAATTTTATGTTAACGAAAAATTTCCTATTGAAATTTTATGTTATCGAAAATTTTTCTATAGAAATGTAATGCTATTAATAAATTTTTTATAAGAATTTTTTGTTATCGAAAAATTTTCTATAGAAACTTTATGTTATCGATTATTTTCGATAGAAATTTTATACAAAAAATTCTGTTATAGAACAATTTTCAATAGAAATTTTTTGTTATCAAAAATTATTTTAATAGAAATTTTAAGTTATCGAAAATTTTCTATAGAAATTTTATGTTATTGAAATTTTTCTAAGAAATTTTATGTTATCGAAAAATTTTCTACAAAATTTTAAGTTATCGAAACATTTTCTATAGAAATTTATGTTTTCGACATTTTTTCTATAGAAATGTAATGTTATTAATAAATTCTCTATAGACATTTTTTGTTATCGAAAATTTTCAATAGTAATTTTATGTCGAAAAATTATCTATAGAAATGTTTTGTTAACGAAATTTTTTTTTAATACAAATTTTGTTATCGAAAAACTTTCAATACTAATTTTATGTTATCGAAAAATTTTCTTTAGACATTTTTTTGTTATCGAAAAATTTTCTATATAAATTTTATACTATCGAATTTTTTCCTATAGAAATTTTGTTGTCGAAAAATTTTCTATAAATATTCTGTATTTGATATTTTCTAAGAAATTTATTGTTATCGAAAATTTTTTTAACAGAAAATTTATGTTGTCGACAAATTTTCTACAGAAATTTTAAGTTATCGAATTTTTTTTCTATAGAAATTTTATGTTATCGAAATTGTTCCTATAGAATGGTAGTGTTATTAAAAAATTTTCTGTAGAAATTTTATGTTATCGAAAATTTCTAAATAGAAATTTTGTTTTTGAAAAATTTTCTATAGAAATTTTATGTTATCGATATTTGTTCTATAGAAATTTTATGTTGTTTGAAAAATTTTCTATAGAAATTTTGTTATCGAAAAATTTTCTAAAGACAATTCTTGTTATCGGAAATTTTTTTAATAGAAATTATATGATATCGAAAAATTTTATGTTATCAAAATTTTTTATATTGAATAATTTTTTATAGAAATTTATGTTATCGATAAATTTTCTATGGAAAGTTTGTGATCGATAAATTTTCTTATAAATATTTTATGATAAATACTTTATGATACCGAAAAATTAAACTATAATGTTATCGATAAATTGTCCAAAACTTTAATTTTATCGATAAATTTCCTATAGAAATTTTATGTTATCGGTAAATTCTTTATATAAATTTTATTTTATTGATAAATACTCTATATTCATTCTTTTTTTACTAAATAAATAAATAAAAAAAAATAAATTCTATACACAGAAAAAAAAAATTCATAATTGGAATGAATTTTGTAATAAATATTATTAATCGAACTTGACTTTTTTTTCCCAAACTTTTTTCATTCAAAATAAGAACATGTTCATAAATATTATAAAATTGTTCATGACGGAAATTTTTGCTTGTTTTGCATAAATTTAATAATATTTTATAACAAATTGCATTACAATTCAATTTTCTGATGAATTAATTCAAAACTATTTGCATAATAGCCATATATAGCCAAAATTTTAAGATGAAAATCAACAATATCTAAAACTTAAAAAATATCAATATACATAATAAAATATCCATAAACATTAAGCATATCATCCCCTTAAAAAAAATGTAATCAATTTCGCGCATTATTGCTCATTTTGTAGCTGAAAATCATAAAAAATTTTCCAAGGAAAATTTCAAAAATTGTTCAACATAAAAATATAAATGAAATTGATATTTTATTTTTCAAGCCTTCTAGATTTAATTTGAAAACATAAAATATGAAAAAATCTTAATATTTAAGAAATTATTTATAAATGTTATGAATTGAAATTAATGAAATCAAATCATAATATTTATGTTGAAACTTTTTTCTGTGTAGAAATTTTTTGTTATCGATAAATTTTCTATAGTATGTTCTATGTTAGAAAATTAATTCTTTATTCTCTTCAAAAAAAAAAATCGAAAATTGATGTATTATATTTCAATTATAACTAAGAATGAAACAAATTTAAGGAATAATTTAATTTCCGCTAAAACTGTTTTTATTTGGCTGCTTTAGGCCCCATTTCCTGCAAACTAAGTATGTGTAAGTGTATATAAAAAAACTAAAAGAGTGTGTGTGTTAGTATAAATTATTTTTGGCAAATTCTCAATTTTTTACCATTTAGCACACAAATGTTGCAATTTTTCTACTTAAGAATAACAAAAAAAATAAAAACCAGCAAATTTCATTTAACTTATGTAGACATTTGTTATTAACAGACATAATTTTATTTAACCAAAAAAATATAACTTTGAATATAAAACATTGTTGTTTGTTTTATTTGTTGGTTGGTGTTGATTATAGAAAAAAGAAAAAACAAAAGAAAAACAAACAAAAAGGAAAGAAAATTCAGCTCTGCGAATTTTTTGGAGAAAAACCAAAGTGAAACACATGATTTTCTACAATCATTTATTAAAACTTTTGGCTTTTCTTGCGGGTTTTTTTTGTACGTTTGCTGTTTTGCCACTCATTTTATATTATTGTTGTTGTTGTTGGTTTCATCAGCATTTTATAATAATCATAAAAAAAAACTTATTTATTTTTTGCTTGCCCATAAATTTATGTTAAATTTATGACAAGAAAACGAGAAATAAAATAAAGTTAGTTTTTATTTGAACAAATGTCACAAAAATCTCAACCAACAAAAACACTCGAAAAAACAGAATATGTATTTGAAAGGAAGGCTGTGATAAAAAAAAACAAGGGAAATGTTAACGCATGAAAATGTGCAAAAAAAAAGAGTGGTAAGAGAAAAAATTAAGCCCTATAACAAAACAAAAAAAGATCCAAATAGAACAAAGTGTACATAAATTTGTTAAATAAAGTACGTGCTTGTATAAGTAATTTTATATTTTTTTGCTTTTAACAGCAACAAAAATAAGCCACATACGTGGCAGTAAAACAACAAAACTTTTTCGCGTTGTGTTGTGTGAAAACAATTTAAATTTTTATTCTTGAACACTCGTATAGAGATTTTAATCAAAATGCTGAAACCAGGAAATTGTATACTTCTCTTCGAAAAATATGGAAAACTAACAGCCAAAAATCGATCTACATTTTGGCAACATGATCTCTGACAGGTGGCACCAAACACATGGCAATCAATGTATGAATACAATTTTTGGAATTTCAGGCGATTTAGCTCTAAGTGACTGCTCTTCATAATCTTGCGAATTTATACATTTATATATACATTTCTTCGACTATTATCTCAAGGTTGAGATTTTCACTTGCTTTTCTTTTATTCTATCGGTAAACTTTCTATAGAAAATTTATGTTATCGACAAATTTTCTATAGACAATTTATGTTATCGACAAATTTTCTATAGACAATTTATGTTATCGACAAAT
Organism: Calliphora vicina; assembly: GCF_958450345.1. Classification (NCBI taxonomy): domain Eukaryota; kingdom Metazoa; phylum Arthropoda; class Insecta; order Diptera; family Calliphoridae; genus Calliphora; species Calliphora vicina. The sequence goes on from NC_088784.1 coordinate 76,832,274, forward strand.
TTTCTATAGAAAATTTATGTTATCGATAAATTTTCTATAGAAAATTTATGTTATCGACAAATTTTCTATAGAAAATTTATGTTATCGACAAATTTTCTATAGAAAATTTATGTTATCGACAAATTTTCTATAGAAAATTTATGTTATCGACAAATTTTCTATAGAAAATTTATGTTATCGACAAATTTTCTATAGAAAATTTATGTTATCGATAAATTTTCTATAGAAAATTTATGTTATCGATAAATTTTCTATAGAAAATTTATGTTATCGATAAATTTTCTATAGAAAATTTATGTTATCGATAAATTTTCTATAGAAAATTTATGTTATCGATAAATTTTCTATAGAAAATTTATGTTATCGATAAATTTTCTATAGAAAATTTATGTTATCGACAAATTTTCTATAGAATTTTTATGTTATCGACAAATTTTCTATAGAAAATTTATGTTATCGACAAATTTTCTATAGAAACTTTATGTTATCGACTAATTTTCTATAGAAAATTTATGTTATCGACAAATTTTCTATAGAAAATTTATAACAATTTGTCGATAACATAAATTTTCTATTCAAAATAATGTTGCCCTAAAACCCCGAACATATGCTACATGTTTCACCCTAAATGTTATCAACGGGTTAGAAAGGCAGCACAGCTGTCGTTGATGTTTTTGAAGTTCATTTTTTATTAAAAGTGTTAAAATGAAAGCAAAAATATAGTTCTGGAATATTTAGAATCTACATAAAAGAAAATTGCATAAATGGCAATGATTTTTGTTCGTTTTGTTCTTTGAAGAAAATGCTTAAAAAAAACAAAGTAAACTAACTTATTATACTGTGATTCAGCTTTTCAATTCCATATTCAAGAACAAACTTTATGAATTGGTATCTTATTTTTTTAAAAAAAAAACTTTTTTTTGGAGGTGGCCATAGAAAAAGACATACTAATGTCTATAAATAAAATAAAGGTAAAAGAGCCTAAAAGAGATGGTAAAACAGCTGCTGCAATGATTTTCCTATTTTATTTTAAGATTTTTTCCTTTAACCGTGTTTTTTTCGTTTAGCAGATACCAACCAATTAATATCATATTCAGTTTTTGTTTAAGGAATTCTGTATTTTATGTTTATGATGATGATTAGTGAGTGCGATTTAAGAGAAGTGTGCTGTCTTTTATTTATGCTTATGAGGGCAATATTTTTTTTATTTGCTGTCATCTTTATGGTTTCAATTTATTCGTTTGTTTTTATATCTTCAGGTGTTGTGTCATTGGTTATTTGTAGATGACTGTGGGGTAATAAAATGTATTTAAATACACCTTTTTATATACAAATATAAATGCTATAAATACTTATGTGTGTAACAGGAAGTGCTCACTATCATTTATAGACTCACATTTATACAAATTATAAATCATATATATTTTTTTGTCTCTTTCCAACATTCTGGGACATATGTTTGAAAAAAAATATTAATAAATTATTTTAGCCTGTAGTTTAATTTATTATACAAAAACCCAAAAGAGGAAAACAAGCATTAAATGCAGACATTTCAGCCCAGTTTCCTTTAAAATATAATAGTTTGTACATGTGTATTAAATAGAGCGTATGAGTGTTATTTAATTATACGGAAATGTGTAATTAATATAACTCATACGCCACCATGCAGATAACTGTATTATTATACTCATGCACGAGCAAAGCATTAAATAATATGTGTATTTTTTTATATTATTATTATTACTGGTGTGAAACAATTAAAAACTGATTTAGAGATAAATTTATGCAATACACCATTATAGCTACATTTCCTGCAAACACAATTTCATACAATTACTCATATAACACATACAAATTTAACAACTATAATCATTGTGAGTGCCGCAATAGAGTTGGCCATTTAATTTTATGGGCCATGATTTTAGAGTCTAAAGTTTAACATAATTTTAGGGATAATTAAATAAAATACATACATAATTTATGAACTGAAAAACAAAATAATCAAAATATATATTAAAAATTACAGTTATTTTTGTGAAAAGTCAGCCAATAATTTAAAGTTTTTCTAATAGCGGATTTGAAAATTAGTTTATTGTTATGAAAGTAGTTTTTCCTGCTGAAAACTATAAATTAGATAGTTTTATTTATTCAAATTTTACTTTCATTGCGTAAACTATTCGCACTTAAGTAAATCATAAAATCTGCTACTGGGAACATCTTGACATTATGCAAAGGCTTAAGTGAAATGGTACAGTTTAATTCAGTTGGTAGGGTCACTCATTTCAGAAGGAAACACTATGAGCGCAAAACTATTTCTGTCTGTTGATGCATCTCACATATATTAGTGTTTGTTTTGCTTTCATACTATTTTTTTAACTAACAAATTCTCTTCCAATACAATTTCAACAACAGGTTTATGTTTTTCATTTTTTTAATATCACAATTTCCTCTCTATGTCTTCTTCTATAGTTGTGATTCTAAAGTCAACATATTGTTACTTCCTTCCTAATGTTTTCCAACATATATATACGAATTCTATGTTTTTGAATAACAAAAATAAAAATAAAACAGAATTTAAAAAATTGTTTTCTCATCAAAAAAAAAAAAACAACAAATATCATCTACAAAAATATTTCATTATACAAATGAACAAAACAGAAACTTAATTAAAAACTTTATATTAGACTTTTTTTTCTCTCTGCGAAATCTAGAAAAAACAAGCAAACAAACAAACAGACAGACAAACAGGAAATGAAATTGTATTTTAGATAAATTTGATGAGTTTTTTGTTTAATTGTGGTTCCAAAGAAACTTTAGGTAGATATGCATTCAGTTAATTTCTTTAAGTGGGAAAAAAGGTATTGAAATGAAAATAAAAAAAAAATAATTGAAAATGAATAACATAGAAAATGCAATAAAGCGGCCGGGAAGAATCTTTAAGCTTTTCGCGAAGGTATGAACTCTAATAAATACTTGGATGTGAATCTCTTTATTTTCGGTTTGTTATGTTGGACGTAAGCGGGTTTTAAACAGGTCTGTACTCTTAACTCTTTGCGGTTTAGTGGTCACTAGTAGGGTGGTTAGTAAACTAACCACCTCCTCCACAAAAACCATTGGAATGGGGTGGTTTTTTATTTATTTTTTCTTACTTTTTATAATAAACTAACCTTGATTAAAGTAAAAATGAAATTGTTTTGATGCTAAAGGCCTGAAAGAGTTAAAGGCCTTGTCATAACCCTTGACTATCTGCCATCACCAAATACACTTCATTTGAAAGTTCCAAATTTAAAACAAAATATTTATTTCCACACAAACAAAAACGTATCATCACATCATGTTATTTTTATAGCAAAATATATAGTTTCAACTTTATTTATTTCATTATTTTGTTTCAACTTCTATTTGAAATACAAACAACTTTGCTTGTTTAAGTATTTGTCATGCGAATGAAAACTGTTAGATCATACTTATATCCAAGTATTTTCATAGTAATTTTAAAACTATTGACATGTAACATATGTAACAGGGAATAGGAAATAATAGATGTTTGTAAGTGACTCAACAACAATATCATCATCGTTAGAAAAACACATTGTCACACTATTATTATTATTAGAGAGACAGCACAAAGAGCTTAAAGTTATGATGATAAATTAATCGAAGATTCTACAGAGAATGGCCAACAGAAAAGCTACAGTAATTCTAGATTGAAAAAACTCTACACATCTATAGTCTTCTGTTCTTTCACTTCTCTTAGTTCATTATAAATGAATTATTTTTGTGCATATTTCCTTTAACAGTGGCCATCATCTGTTGTCATTTTCCAGCATACTTGGTCTTAGTTAATACTGTCTGAGTGCAAATGACATTTTCTTTGTTATTCGCACAGATAATGGTGGGTGGTGGTGATGGCTGACTGGCTGGCTGGTACTGAATACGGACCAACAAATGAACACTTTTCCTTTACAACTAATTGTTTTCATGTTAAAATCAAAGTCAGTATTCAAAAGATGAAAATCAGGCCAGCCAGCCAATACAGAATAAATAAATAAATATCAAGTGTGATTCAAAACAAATAGTTTTGTCTATAAATAAAACGAAAGTATTTGTAGTTACGATATTCAAGTAGAAATGTTTGCAAATGAAATGTATGTTAAATGGGTTTCTTTGTACAAAAATTCATTGTACTCTATACTCAAGGTAAAATCTTATTTAAGAGAATACAGACAATGAAATATTGTTTTGATGTTCTATTTACAGTGTATGACAGTGCAATGGAAACTTTTTATTGGAAACTATATTTCGTAGTTAAAGTTTTCAAAAACATGACCTTTTATCAAATACAAGTGTATTTCTAAGTTATTAATGTTCAAGTATAAACAAAAGTTTCCAACAAAGCGTCATATGCGGGAAGTTTTGCTTTACTTCTTTAATTTGAAAAAAAGTGTACAACGAGTGCTCATCAAAGCTTATGGTTAATGTGTTCCATCAGTTTTAAAGTAGAGAAATGGTTTGTTCGTTTTAGAAGTGGTAATTTTGACACTGAAATCAAAGATCGCCCAGGCCAGCCAAAAAAGATTGAAGACCAAGAATTGGAAGCATTACTCCATGAAGATTCTTGTCGAACTCAATTCATTGGGAGCTACTCAAGAAGCAATTACAAATTTGTAAAAAATACAAATTTCATAAGAATTTTTTGTGGATTTTGACAAATTTAATAAATATTTCGGAAAAGTTTCCATTGAATTGTCAACCACTGTACATTTTCTTGACATATTTTAAGATTGAAATTTTAGCTTTTCTTTATTTATTACAAAAGTTAAGCACATTTAGACTTATTACAATAAAAGTAACAGCGTATAGAAAACAAGTAAGAGAGCTATATTCGGCTGTGCCGAATCTTATATACACTTCACCAAATTATATTTCTAAATAAAAATTTAAAATATTTTTAGGTAAACAACATTTATGTTTTTTCCAATGTTGTTTTTTTAATTTTTTGGAAAAAATTTTTTCGAATTGTTTTTTAAAATAAAATTTTTTTTTTTAAATTTAAAACATTTTTTATTTTAAGTTTTGAATTTTTTTTAATATTTAGCGAAAAAAAAATGTTGGTGAAAAAAAATTCGGGTTAAAAATATTTTTTCCAATTTTGACTCATTGTAGGTCCAACTTACTATTATGGTCTTATATACGGCGTTGCAGAGGTCTTTGAAATATCTATCATTAACTATCTATATTGTCTATATTAATGACTTAGTAATCCAGACATAGGTGAAATTAGGTCAAAAATCGAATTTGTCCTGGTTTTTTGCTTATATATCAGCCATTTGTGGACCGATTTTTTCGATTTTAAATAGCAACCAAGGCCGAAGAATTCCGGAGATATTGATGTATGAATCGTGTATAGTTATTTGGGGGCTTCGGAAAGTTGATTTCAACAGACAGACAGACGGACATGGCTTAATCGTCTCGGCTATCTATAACGATCCAGAATATTAATCGGAAAATTATATTGTGGAAATTACAAACGGAATGACAAACTTATATATATCCATCTCACGAAGGTGAAGGGTATAAAAAGAGGGAAATAAATCTGTAACTGCTAAACGGTTATTTCAGTTTGAATGAAATTTCACACGTGCAAAGAGGAAGCGTTGTCGAGTTTAAGTTATGAAGTTATGAATTTGGACCTCCAGGGGCACGGGCAGGGGTGCCCAAAGTAGGACACCTCGGGTATGTTACATTTTTAAAAAGATCCTATTTCTTTGTTTGTGTTCCGATTTCAAAAAAATTACATACGTAGGATCTCCTTGTCAAGCACTATAAATTATCTCCTATAGCTTGGAAGATGTTCGCATTTGAAAATTAAAGATTCAAAATTTTTAACCACCCTACTCCAGTTTTTTGATAACAGCGGGTCCAAATATTTCCTGGTTTATGTGTGAAATAAAAAAATAATTGTTTAAAAATAATGACTGATTCCAAAGTTATATGCATTTGATTTTTTTTTGTTTTTAAGTTATCTCAGAAAATTTCTAAGAATAAGGAATTTATATTTTCTGAAAAGCTAACTTTACATGAAATATTTTAAATGAAAAAAAAGTTTAAAATTTTTGATTCCGAAGGGACTAGGTCCATCCAAAAAAACCTATTTTTAAAGTAAAATTCTACTTTTGGGCAAAAATTTTCATATCGCATAGTCGATATCAAAACATAGTAAACCATTTTAGATGGTCCAATATGTTGTTAATTATTTAGTAGAGGGTTCCGATAACTATGACCCTGGTGTGGATATTATAAGCAAAAAACTAAAAAAATTTAATTTGAGATTTTTTGCGATTTTTTTTGAGAATTGTGGGATTCCTGATAACAAATTTCAAAATTTGTTTTTATTTTTCTATTTACAATAGAAAAATCTACATAACTTTAAAGTTTCTTAAAAAATATTCATAAATAACAAGTAAGAAAATATGGTCGGTCAAGCCCGACCATATAATACCCTACACTAAGTAAAAGAACAAAAACATTTTTCTTTTAAAATTTCAATATATAATTTATATATTTGAGTGATTTTCGGAAGTGGCCCTTAACATAGTAAACTTTCATATAGACATAAATCACACGACCTAATTTCATGGTGATCGGTCCATAATTGGTCATAGACCCCATTCACCATGAAATTAGGTCGTGTGATTTATGTCTATATGAAAGTTTACTATGTTGAATTTTGTGAGTATACCAACATTTTTAAGCGATTTATGCACGTTAAAGTGATTTTCGGAAGCGGGTCTATATGGGAGCTATGACTAATTATGGACCGATCGTAACACAATTTGGTGACATGAATTTCGTATATATAAAACTTATTTGGAGCGAAATTTGTGGAGATACATATATAAATTAAACATTTATGACCGATAAAGTCCAATTTCGGAAGGACATTTGTATTTGGGCTAGGTGAAATAATGGACCGATTTCAGCCAGTTTCAATATTTTTGGTCCTTGGGCCCAAAAAATAATAATAATACCAAATTTGATCGAAATATCTTCAAAATTGCGACCTGTACTCTGCGCACAAGGTTTACATGGACAGCCAGCTAGCCAGCCGACCAGCCAGACGGACGGACATCGTTTAGTCGACTCAGAAAGTCAGATTCTAAGTCCATCGGTATACTTTAAGGTGGGTGTTAGACTAATATTTTTGGGCGTTACAAACATCTGCACAAACGCATTATAGCCTCCCCACTATGGTGGTGTAGGGTATAATCAATGGATAACATTTAAGTTTCATTTTAGCAAAAAATTGATAATTTGCTAAGGCTCATATCTTGCAAACAGTTCGGAATTTTGATTTACTCTCTGAGGCAAAGTTGTAGCCCTTGTCATAAAGAACATAAATTGTTAACATATAAAATGAAAAAAAAAACTTCATGTTCAAGATCAAAATCGCAAAAAACTTTAAAAAATTCGAAATTAATTTTTTTAAAGCTGTCCAAAACACTTAATTACTTTAGTTTTTACTAATTTATATTGACCTACCTAAACGATGTTAAGAATCATTTCTAGGAAGTTCATATGTTCTAGAAACTTGTTTAGATCTTAGGTACATTTTTGTAGTTGATTGTTTCCTTGAATTATGAACGGTTTGCTACCTATGCACCTGAACAGGGGAAAAAAAGTAAAAAATCTAAGTTTTTAATGTTTTTTGCGAATTTGATCTTGAAGATGACGTTTTTTTGATTTTATATGTTTACAAGGGCTACAACTATGCCTCAGAGGGTATATCAAAATTCCAAACTGTTTGCAAGATATGAGCCTGAGAAAATGATCACTTTTTTGCAAAAAAAACACCGAAGCCCCAAATCTTTGGTCTTTTATCACGTAGTGGTGTCCGTATATGGTTATTTTTTTCTGGTTGCACAGTGTAACTCATTGATAAGAGTAGTTAGGTCTCACAGAAACCGTTAAGCTTCTGAAAAGAACTTTTTTCGGTGCAGATGTATGGAATTTCGTTTTCGGTGACGATTACGGTGTATGCGGAAACGTAGCATTATCAGTTACCACAGAATATACTCATTCAAATGACTAGAAAATAAACACGTATATGAGAAGCAAGTAATTACAAGACTACTTCTAAGTAATGCATTCAATAACTACTAAGATGAATTAGTTATTGAAAAGAAATTTATTGAATAACTGCAAGTAATTACAAAGTTTATGCTGAGTTTCTTGCATATAAAGTATTAGAAAAGTTTTAAGGAAAGAACCACACAAATAACTAGTTCTTTGTCAGTTTTTTTCTTATTAAAATCTAAAGTTTGCACAAAATTTAACAAAATTGAACATTCTTTAAAACATTTTCAAATCCCTTATTCTCAATTCACAATTACTAGCTTCAAGTCGTTAGCCCTTTAAGATGCCCAATCCTAGTAAAATATAGAAAAAAAATAAAAGAAATCTTGTCTTTCAACTGAACAGAAATGTGTCTTTCAAAGCTAAAGTGCAATCCTGGGTGTGTTTTTTCAACTAACAAGCATATTTTACAAATATATTTATACACTTCCATGAATGCAAGTACTTAAAAAAATACATATGGGTACAACCATATAGACTGGTTTATTCATCTTTCAAAGATTTAAGTTAACTAAGGTTAAAGGTTATTATCTGTATAAAACCCAGAATAATTAATTTCAAATAGTTTTAAAGCATTAAGTAGCTATTACCTCCTCTGCACTGTTATTACAAAGTTTGACCTTTTCCAAATAAAGTTATTTTTAATGTCGTTAGAAAATAGTTTTTAACTTTATTTAAGTTTTCCTTTCTTACAAAATTTTATCGCCTTCTAAGATCTTAAAATATTGAATTATAATTGTTCATCAATTTAAAAATGGAAACACCAATATACAGCGTGTGCACTGCAGCATGTTTTGTTTGTTAAAAAAAAATGTTTAACAAACCATAATGTAACATTTTGTAAAACTACAAAAAAAAAAAAATACTTTTAAATGCAAAAAAAAAAAAGAAATAAAGTAAAATTATGGGAAGTAAGAGGAGCCGGAGATAGAGAACAAATAAAACAGCTTGTTAATATCCAGTTGAAAACCACATTATTTCCCTTGTGTAGAAATGTTATGTGTGTCATGTCTGTCTATATATGCACAAGGATGTAAATTGCACATAATCTGTAAGAGTGTTTGCTATTTCCTGTGACTTGGCCAATGATGTCAAATGACGTGTTTTTTTTTGTTGGTTTTTAGCTAACATTAAAAAGAAACATGTTAAACGGGTTGTGAATATTTTATTTGAAAATAATGTTGAAATAAAAAGTAGTTAATGTTATTATTCAAACACAACTTAGTGATTACATAGCATTAATGATTAGTTTAATAGCTAATGTCTACTTAAGGATCTTCCAATAGAGATTTCCGAACTTTGTTAGGGGATAGTGGCCATATTGTTGAAGCTACAGTTTAGTGGTCACTTTACTAACCACCTTTTCCAAAGTCATTAAAACATACTTTATTGATATCTATTGGCATTTTACTAAACAATTACATTTTTTGAAGTCATCGTTTATGTTTTTTTGCAAAATTTTGCAGTCCGGGTGATCTGGTTAGAGCACGAGCGATTTGAGAGCATGGTCCAGCTCACGTGGAGGTGATGTAAACTGTCCACCGAGATTGTTCGATTTGACCACGTTAGGCTTTTTCTTGTGGGATTTTCTTAAGTCTCAGGTCTGTGTGATTAAGCCACATAATACAGCGGTCCTCAAAGCCACCATAGCTCATGCCATCAGTCAAATTTAGCCCGATTTATGAGCCTGAGTCATGGAAAATTGGACATATCGGATGCGTGAAACCCAGCGAAGACTCAACGGACATTTGTACGATGTTATACTCCATACATAAAAGCATCGATAGACCTTTCTAACTCATAAAAAATGTCGATGATATATAAATACACACTTTGCTTTATTTAAATTCAAACATAGAAAGCGCTTAATGAAACAACCTTTACATACTGCCATTACACAAGCATTATTTTGATAAATATAGTTCAGTAATTGTTGTTTATAATCTGTTAGTTAATAAATATATTAAATTTCTTAAATTTTAACTTTTTATAAAGATTTAGCAATAAATTTCAATCTTAAAAAGCACCACAGTTCAGCCTTTAATTAAACATACCCACAAGTATTTTTCACCCCTTGAAAACTAAAGCATACATTAAGGCTTGAGGAAAAATTTCATCAACTTCAACACCAAAGCAATTGCTTTGTAATTTTAGGTTAAAAAGGGTAGCAATAAATATAAACAAAAAACATCAAATAAAATTTCAGAATTTTATTACGTATTTGTTCGCTTTTGTTTCATTATTATTATTTTGGCAATAAATATTAAAAACTTTTGCTATTAATATTTATTTACTTCAAATTAAAAAAAAATATATATATATTGTGGTACAAAAACCAACAAAGAAAAACACAAAGCTGGTTTATTTGATACAAATACTTACATAATATCCCCCCCCCCCCCAAAAAAAAATGTAGCAATAAAAAACTTAAACAAAATTTGATTACATTTGGTACGAGTTTCTATTTTATTTATTTTTTTTATTTTACATAACAAATTTCCTAATGTCCTACATATTTGTCTGCGGAAAAAACAATATTGATGTAACATTTCAAAAAGGGAAATAAAATGAATTTTACACATTGGAGGTTTTATAAAATAAAAAAAAGAATTTGTTTTATATGAATTTATTTTATAACAATATACAGCTATATAGCAGCAGTTTGTGGTGATCATCTGTAGTGGTTTTCCATACAAATTCAAATTGTATCAACAAGGCTGTTTGTTTTGTATTTATTTGATTTAGGCGATTCTAGTTTGTTTTTTTTTTGCACAGAAAGAAATTAGAGTGATCCTTACATTGGATTTTTCAATGCAGCCAAAGTTTAAAATTAATTTTAGGTACCATCGAAAAAGTCCTATAAAAGAATACAGCCTTTAATAACTTGATTTTTTTAATAATAATCTATAATTTGACCACCGTACGTACATCTTAGTAACAAATTATTGGGCAGAAATGAATTTTTGGTTCGATCATATTTCTAATCTGTTTATGCAACGATCGAAAAAAAGTGGTAATAAACCTGATATTTCTAAACTATTGATCCGATTGCAAAATGATGTATAAATACACCGTGGAGGACATATGCTTTAAGAAAATTAAATTGGTGACCATCCTGTTAGCATATAAGATGAGATTCCGGGTGTGAAAGTTGGACACATCGGGTTAGGAGAGCTTGCGAAAGAAATTTGATTCTGAGTCGATCGCTAAGTTGGATGATAGACTGATATTTTTGGGCATAACAAACATCTGGTTGGTATAAATACTAATAATAACACAGGTCAACAGCAAAAAAGGGCATGACTATCCCCTATATAGATTTGATACATCATAGCTACCTAAGCACTGTGGTTCCAAATCAAAATCTAGGTGGACAAAATTATTTGGCGATCTTTTTATATAGAATTGGTATCTCCGATTCCAAAAAAAATCTTTAAAAGATCAATATAAACTAGATATATAAAAATCAATAATACAAAGACATTCCCCAGAAGTTTCTTTAAATGATGTATATAGTCATTGGACGGGCTTCGACGGTCTTTTGTTTTTTGGCAAGCTATATAACATTCTTAGAAAAAAAATATCAGTATATTTGAGAACCAAGTTTAAAGAACTATAACAGGAAAATGGAGAGGCCCATAAATATAAGATATACATTTATTAAGAGCCTATATCAATGTTTATCTATGTTTTGAAGTTTGAATTTCTATATGGTAAAACCATTGAGATATATCTAATTTAGTAAAACAGTAAAATATTAAAAAAAATTAACGAAAATATGATTCAAAATTTGTTGAACTTCTGGCGCTTCTGTCGAGAAAACGAAATGTCCAATTGAAAAACCCATTTGTATTGGAGGAGAGCAGATTGTCAGCTTCCGGAAAAACTTAGTTTTTCCAAATTCTGAAGATACCGATTTTCATAATTTTGTCCACCTAGATTTTGATTTTATAGAATTTTTTTGAAAAAAATTTTTAAGTAAAATTATAAATTTTGTTAGACGTTTCTCCACATAATTAATGATAACTCAAAAATGGTTAGTCCGAATCATTTTCACAATTGGAAATTTTTCATGTGTGTTTTGTTATTGTAACAAAAACCAAACGCATGCAAAATTACCACTCAAAGTACACGCTTGCATATACAATTTTGTGAAAATGAGCGAATTCACTTAATTGTGAATAAATTCAAAAAGAATAAATCGATTTTTATGATCGATATCTCATTTTGTTGCTAGTATATGTGGCTTTGTGATAAAGTAATAAATCTGAACAATTGCTGGCGTTTTAAATTTTTCGTGATTTTTTTAAAACAAAAAAAATCTATTTTCACATAAAAAATATATTATTTGCTTCAATTTGTTATTAGAACTTCGAAACTACTGAGCCAATTGAAACGCAATATATATGTGAAAATTTATACATTGCATGGGAAAAATGTTTTCAAAATTCAATTAATCGAAAGAAAAACATTAACTACTTAATTTTATGTTTATCAAATAAAAAACTAAAATTTTGTGAAAATGAGCGAATTCACTTAATTGTTAAGAAATTCGAAAAGAATCAATCGATATTTATGATCGATATCACATTTTGTTGCTATTATATGTGGATTTGCGATAAAGCAATAAACTTTAAAAATTTCTGACGTTTTCGATTTTTCATGAGTCTTAAAAAAAAAAATTCGCGTTCTTCAAGTAAAAAATATATGTTTTGCTTCAATTTGTTATTATAACTCCGAAACTACTGAGCCGGTTGAAAAGCAATATATAAAAGAAAATTTGTACACAGCATGGGGAAAATGTTTGCAAAATTCAAACAATCGAAAGTACAACATTAACTACTCAATTTTATGTATATCCAACAAAAAACTAAAATTTTGTGAAAATGAGCGAATTCACTTAATTATGAATAAATTCGAAAATAATCCATAGATTTTTTGGATCGATATCTCATTTTGTTGCTATTATATGTCGATTTGGGATAAAGCAATAAACTTGAACAATCTCTGCCGTTTTCGATTTTTCATGATTTTTTTAAAACAAAAAAATTAGCTATTTTCATGTAAAAAATATATTTTTTGCTTCAATTTGTTATTATAACTCCGAAACAACTGAGCCGATTGAAATGCAATATATAAATGGATTAAAGGTTATGTAAATCTCAACTTTTCTATGTTTCTTTGAAATAAATATGATCAAATTCTGAAAAACTAACCTAATGTTTCTTTAGTCTCACTAAATAAAACAAACATTTAAAAAATGATATTTTAAATGAAATAGTTTTTAGTGCCAACCCTAGAGTTTATATTGTGTATTTAGAAGCAGTAATAACACTAAAATCCTTTTAAAACATGCAAAAATACAAAGATATTCATGTGTTTTTGTAGTTTGTTTTACTCGTTTGAAATTGAGTAACCATACCTGCGGTCCTTGGAACTAGTTCCGACAAAAAAATTTACTATCCAACAACGTTTTAGCAAGGCTCTCTCTCAAGTGGCCTCATTAAAATTGAGAAAATTCCCAAAGAATTTTAGAATTTCAAATCTAAATTGAGAAAATTCTATATTAAATACACATATGTAGATCGGAAACTCTCCTGTCAAAGACCTAACTCAGTTTTCAAAAAATCTAAATGAAAACAAAAACAACACTAGAAAAACTATGTGAAAACAAAAACAACACTCGTATGCGTGATTATTTTGATTAATTTTTTAGTTTGAGATTGTTTCTAGTTTCCGCTCTATGTACATTTCTCCATGATATTGAGAATTTATATATTAAAATGAGAAAATTTCTAAAATATTAGGAATATAGAGAAACATAGAGAAAAAACTCAAACAATAAAATTACTCAAAATAATCACGCATACGAGTGTTGTTTTTGTTTTCACATAGTTTTTCTACTAATACATTCTCACTACTTAGGTTTCTGACAACTGAGTTGGGTCTATGACATGAGGGTTTCAGCTCAATGTCTGTTCTCTATGATTAGGAATTTCAAATTGAGAAAAATAAAAATTAAATTGAGAATTTGTTATTATATATACCTTAAGCTATTTGTCGGTCTAGAGCAGCGAAATGCAAACTCACACCACTACAGTTTTTAGATCTTGTAGTTGTATGAGTTGAGAATTATTCTCTGGCAAAAACAAAAACAAATAGCTGAAATAATGAAATAAACAAACATAAAAGCGTAACACAACCTACTTCTATCAATGCTCATGCGAGACTGACTGTTTTTATACAATGTGTGTGCTTGCGTACATGTGAAAATAAAAACAAGAGAGCTCATTTGAGAGCTCACTGCAGCTCGCTGGTCTAGAGTCTAGACATTTTGTTGGCGAAAGGTAATGCAGAGAAAACCAATTGATACTCTTAGCATAACTTAAGATTACCAAAGTAACTAATAATAATAAAGAAGACATTTCCCAGTAGCTTTGTAACTAGTGCGAAGTTGACAATTATCACTTTTAAAACTACAAGGACGTTGTTGACATTTGTGTTCCACATTAACAAATTCGTAGGAAGAGGTGGGAAAGGGAGGAAAGTATAGAGAGATCCATTGCGTATGTGCCTTGCCTTGTTTTCCTGTGTGTATTGTGGTGCATTTATACATTTGTATTGTTGTTTTTTCTTACTCTTTTTTTTGGGGGGGGGGGTAGTTATGGGGTCCTGTTCGTGCTTATTGCATACTATGTGAGCCCTTTCAATAGCGGTTGGTTTATGTTTAACGTATTTTGTGAACATTAAAGCCGAATAAAAACAGAAAAACCACGGACTATTGTCAAAATACTGTGTGGCATGTGTGTATACAAGAGTTTCACCACAATACAATCAATGATAAATGCAAGGACAAATATAGGAACAGGTTTTTGATTTAATAGTGAGTTTCTTTTTTAACTAGTTTAGATGACTTATTTGTCAAATTGATTAACGGCACATTTGAAGCTAACATATTTAGATTTAAAATATATGCATTTTTAAAAGACATTTTCTTAAAAACTAAATATTGACTCAACTAAACAACTTCACCTGATTTTCCAATAGTTTGGTTAAAAAGATTTCTAACAAGAAACAAGTCAAAGTTGCTCAACAAAGCATGCTTTATGAATCAGGCCTTTAAAGTGTAAAATCCAAATAGATTATTAGGGGCGGATTAATATGAAAATTCTTGTTTTTTTCAATTTTGTGAAAATGAGCGAATTCACTTAATTGTGAATAAATTCGAAAAGAATTAATCGATTTTTATGATTGATATCTCATTTTGTTCCTATTTTATGTGGCTTTGTGATAAATTAATAAATCTGAACAATTTCTGCCGTTTTCGATTTTTCATGAGTTTTTTAAAACAAAAAAATTGGCTATTTTCACGTAAAAATTAAGTTTTTTACTTCAATTTGTTATTATAACTCCGAAACTCATGAGCCGATTGAAACCACTATATATGTGAAAATTGGTACATAGCATGGGGAAAATGTTTTTAAAATTCAATCATTCGAAAGATGAACATTAACTACACAATTTTATTTATATCAAACAAAAAACTAAAATTTTGTAAAAATGAGCGAATTCACTTAATTGTGAATAAAATTTAAAAGTATCAACCGATTTTTATGATCGATATCTCATTTTGTTCCTATTACGTGTGGCTTTGTGATAAATTAATAAATCTGAACAATTTCTGCCTTTTTCGATTTTTCATGATTTTTTTAAAAAAAAAAAAAATATATTTTCACGTAAAAATTATATTATTTGCTTCAATTTGTTATTAGAACTCCGAAACTACTGAGCAGATTAAAACGCAATATATATTTGAAAATATGTACATAGCATGGGGAAAATGTTTTTAAAATTCAATCAATCGAAAGAAGAACACTAACTACTCAATTCTATGTATATCAATCAAAAAACAAAAATTTTGTGAAAATGAGCGAATTCGCTTAATTGTGAATAAAATAGAAAAGAAACAATAAATCTTTATGATCCATATCTCATTTTATTCCTATTACATGTGGATTTGCGATAAAGCAATAAACCTGAACAATTTCTGCGATTTTCGATTTTGTATGAGTTTTTTAATATAAAAAAATTGCTATCTTCACGTAAAAAATATGTTTTTTACTTCAATTTGTTATTATAACTCCGAAACGTATGAGCCTATTGAAACGCAATATATAAACGGATTAAAGGTTATGTAAATCTCAACTTTTCTAAGTTTATTTTAATAACATCGGACTAACCCTTTTTGAGTTATCATTAATTACAAATGTGGAGAAACGTCTAACAAAATTTATAATTTTACTTAAAAATTTTTTAAAAAAAAAATTTATCCATAAAATTGAAAAATTTTACCATTTTTGTACTTAGGTGGCCTGATGTATCAAATCTTTATAGTGGTTTGTCAAGCCTTTTTTTACTGTTGACCTGTGTTATCTATCTGAATCACACAATTTGCTGTAAAATGGCATTGATTTGTTGTGGCATATTTTTGCATATTTTACTTTAAAATGCATATTTATATGCATATTATCCCAATTTTATGATTTTTATGAATAAACATATGAGTTTTAGTGTCAATGGGCCGCCATGACCGCTTATGTCTCTAAAAATTGAGAATTTAAACAATTATTAATCTCAAGTTATTAGAATTAATATTATAACCATCGTTTTCTCAGTAGATAATTTTAAAACTTTAGCAATTTAAATGTTAGTATAATTTAAAGATTCATATCTGCTGGGAAGTCTTTTGTGTAATTTTTGGACATTGGGCGATCTATTGTTAATTATTTTATGTTTCTGCACAAAAATATAAGGGCATTTTTTTAAATTATTAGGTTATATTTTGATTTTTTTGATGCATATTTTGAGCGCATATTTTACAATAATAAATGCATGAAAATCCACTCTCTATAGATTATCTATGACAACAAATTTTTATATTTAATATTTAAATATCTATGGGGAAATTAAATACAAAATAAAATTTTAATTGGATTTTTTCAACTTTTAATTTTTTGGAAAATATTGCCTACTTTGACTCAAAACTTGAAATTAAATGTGGAAATTTTTAACTTTATATGATATGATTTTGCTCAGATTTTCAGCATTCAGTCGTTAGATGACGGAAAACAATTTTAGACCTTAAGAGCATCGAAAGTCGAAAAATATTGTATCAAAATAGGGGCCACTCTAATATATATAAAACAAGTAAGAGAGCTATATTCGGCTGTGCCGAATCTTATATACCCTTCACCAAATTATACTTTAAAATAAATTTTTTTAAATATTTTTAGGTAAACAAAATTTAATTGTTTTTCAAAATTTTTTTTTTCGAAATTGTATTTTAATTTTTTTTAAAAAAAGTTTTTTTCAAATTTTTTTTTTTAAATTTTTATAAAATATTTTTTTAAAAATTTATGACAAAAAAAATTTTTTGATGAAAAAAAAATTCGGGTCAAAAAATATTTTTCCCGATTTTGACCCATTGTAGGTCCAACTTATTATAGCCTTATCTACATCGTTGCAATGGACTTTGAAATATCTATCATTAGATATCCATATTGTCTATATTAATGACTTAGTAATCCAGATATAGATTAAAAATAGGTCAAAAATCGAGGTTGTCCCGGTTTTTTGCTCATATCTCCGTTATTTATGGACCGATTTTGCTGATTTTAAATAGCAAACTTCTCGAAAGCATGTCTGACAGAATTATTGAAGATTTGGATCCCGAAGATATTTGGCGGCTTCAGAAAGTTGATTTCAACAGACAGATAAAAATTGCTATAACGACAGAATATATGGGGTCATACATTACAAACGGAATGACAATCTTATATTTACCCTTACGACTCATGATGAAGGGTATACAAATGGTTCCATTTCGGTTATTTACTTTCCTTTTTTGGGCTCCAAACTGGGCCATTTTAATTATCAAGAGAGAATTTCCTGTTTTAATATTTCCTTGTTAGTATGTGTAAATGTACAGGTGTGTGTGTGTGTGTGCTACACATTATTGTGTGCATATTGTATTCTGAAATGTTGAGTTTATTGTGTCACTTGTCCTGCCAGTTTTTCCACCCGTCCCTCCTCCCCTATTCACCTACCACACTTTTCATATTCCTTTGTGGCTTTAGGTACTTTTTCGTACTATTTTTGTTGTTGTTGTTGTTTGCATTAAATTTTGTGGTTGTTTGTATAAATTTTAATGCCGTTTAAGTGACACGAGTGTCAGGTTTATGAATGTTTTTCTATCAACATATTTTGTCACTGCTGTATTTTGTGGGTTGTTTGCATTGTAAAGATTGTGCATGTTTTTTAATTGTTGTGTGTGGATTCCGAAAAAAAATTAGATTTTTTTTGGAATTTTA
This sequence comes from Calliphora vicina, assembly GCF_958450345.1. Lineage (NCBI taxonomy): Eukaryota > Metazoa > Arthropoda > Insecta > Diptera > Calliphoridae > Calliphora > Calliphora vicina. The sequence goes on from NC_088784.1 coordinate 76,850,780, forward strand.
CCTTAATTGCTTAAGGTTTAATGCTATTAAATTGCAGGCCATACAAGCATTAAGTTTGAATTTCAAAATTTATATTTGGAATTTTGAAATATTAATTAATGCATACTCTCCTATACAAACTTTAAAATTTATCAAGGAGTTGTGAAATGAATTTTGTTTTTGATTAAATAATTAAATTTTGTTCTATCATTTGTGTTTTTGCTTTTCTATAATTTGTTTTAATCTGTTTTGTTGAGTTTTTCTAAATCGTTATTGTTTAATTTGATGTTAATATGACGTACAACATGCGTAAACATCTTGACTTTGATGCCACATTTCTAACAAATGCTCTACACAACCATGGAATAGTTTTTTTTTTATATATTTTTTATACTTGTGTTGAACTTAACTCACACACGCCTTCAACTTTAAAAGAATTGAACACAACTATTAGGGGTATCTTTTAGGGGCCAGGAAGAATATAAATAAACATTTTCAAGCGATTACACATTAAACATTTTTCTAATTTTTCCCAACCTCATCACATCAATACCCATCGTTGAATATATTCCTACAAAATTTTGTCCACGGGACATTCAATTATAATATAAGACATTTTTAATGTACCACCCTAATACTCATTGCATTGTAATGTGACGTCAATGGTGTTTTAAGTAATTTAAAATACAAAACTATAATCCTTGAATATATTTCGTACATATATTTAGCTTTAAATTTCATAACATTTATTACAATACATACATATACTATGCAGTAGTAAATATCATGTCCAACATATGTAAAGAACATATAATAAAATTCATTTCAAAACGAAAATGTAACAGAATAAATCATACAAATATACAGAATAGAGAACTTAGAGCAGAGATACAAATACAGTGGGTTGAAATTACATATTAATAATATAATGTTAGCTCAGTGTGCAAACGTGTTAAGTCCGTTTTCACAAAATTTTACAGGAGAAACAAATATTTTTGAAATCTCTTAAGACAGTTTTATTACTTACTAGCTGAGCCGATTCGCTTCGACACACCAATTAGAAGAAAGAAGTACCATTACCTCTCCCTTTGAAATTCCCACTCATTCAAGATAACATGTCCATAATTTCATGTTTATATTGCTTTATTGTAATGTGGATTCAAACTCATTCGAAACGTATCTTTAGATTAAAGAAAAATAAACCCAAAGACTCACATTTTGCATTCTCAATTCGCATCGCCAATGCTTAATTTCATATTTCTAGGTCCATTATTATAGAAAATACAAAAAGTACCATTAAGAGGAAAAAAGGTACCACTAAAGTCACTTTTTGTGAATTCTAATTTCATGATTGTAGGTCCATTATTATAAAATATCCAAAAAGTACTATTAGTTGGAAAAAAGTACCTGTAAGTACCTACATTGTAGATAGGGTTTTTATCCCGGGAATTCCCGATACAAATTTCCCGGGAATTTTGCTAATTTTTCACTACCCGATTCCCGGGATTTTTAGTCGGGAATCTCGGGAATTAAAAACTGACGAAAATACATTGAAAACAAGTTAGAACTCTTTTTTTTCACCAAAAAACAGTGAAAAGTTTTTTACAGCTTTTTGCTTATATCTTGGCAATAATATACCTACTATTATTATTTATTTGGGGTTTATCGTATGAAAAGTTAAAAAGAGAATTCATTATTTATAGAATTTATTTCTATTGAATCATTCTAATTTCTTTAAATTTCTTCTTCAAATCCATAACAAATAGCTTCAAGAATTTATTAAATGATTAATTTTTTTAATTTTCAATTGTAAATGATTTGATTTAACAAAAATTCAATCATTCAAAGTTTGAATAAATTCGGTTATTAATTAACTTTAAAATTAATTTGGAATGAATCTAAAAAATTAAATATTAGGAATGGATTTATTGAATGAAAGGCTTACATTTTTTAATTACGGATTAAGATTTTAGTGAATTAAGCTCAAATTTTATTAATTAATTCGAAACTCTGATATTTAATAATTATAACACTAAGATTTTATATGAAATTTGGCTATAATATTCCTAATTTACAGTATCATTATATATTTCGGGAATGGGCGGTACCCGGGAATCAAAAAAGGTCGGGAAATTAAAAACCCTAATTCTTACTAAGTCTTACTAAGTCAAAATCATGTGTGTCTAATTCAAAAAGTACTATTTAAAGAACGAAAAAGTAGCATTATTTCTCCCTCTTTGGTAATTTAATATCATTAAGCGCTCTATCCTTGATTCTTGCTTTACTCAGAACTAGATTAGCCAACTATTATGTATAAGTAAAAGTAAGTTAAATAATTTAATATAATAAAAAAAGTACCATCAGCAGAAAAAGTACCAATTTAGCTTTTTCCTCTGGAATTTTCAAAGTAATCCATTTCGGCAAAATTTTTTTGTTAAAGATATGACTCAAATCTGTGTTCATGTGCTCAAGAAATGATATGTTTCGAAAAAGTACCAAACTGTTTACCCGGATTTGGTCCAATCTACACCTGAAGTTTGGTATTTAAGTAAATAAATAATACAATTTAAAATATATTTTTATTTATATTGTTTTAAAAGATATGGTGCCAATAAAGTACCAAAACATAGTTTTTACCCATTTTCTCCTCTAAGGTTTCGAATTTTAAAAAAGTACCAAGTACTTGTCTGCTATTTTTTTAAGTAGATATATATGCATTTTAAATGTTTTGGGTATCTGTGTTAGTTTAAAAGATATAAGGTTACCGAATTTAAACGTTTCTACCCCTTAAACTTCCCCTCTTAGTTGATTGACATAGGTAAAGAGGAACCTATAGTCCAAATTTCATGGCTCTACCTTTTGCAGTTTGAGCTGGGCGATGTTGATGAAATTTTGCGAAAATTAATGGAAAATATGTTAAAAAGATCACGTATGTGCGATGCTGAAAATTACCATCACTTACAGGATAAAATTGTTCAAAACTAATCGCAAATTATTCCTCAATAATATAATAATAATCCATTTAAACTATATAGCTCAATCTCAATAGATTTGTAAAATAGGCTAACGTTATACACACATTTTTCAATACAAAAAAAAAACTGTTATACAAAACATTTTCTATTCAGAAAACTATTTTACACAAACATTTCTATATTATATACTGTTATACACAAAACTTTCTATAGACAAAACTGTTATACGCAAATTTAATTCAAACAATACTGATATACCCAAACTTTACTATAGGGAAAACTGTTATACACAAACTTTTCTATAGAAAATACAGATTTACACAACATTTTTTACAGCAAATACTGTTATACATTAAATTTCCAGTGGAGAAATCTGTTATACATAAACTTTTCTATAGAAAATACTGTTATACACAACATTTCCTATAGAAAATAGTGTTATATACAAAATTAATGGTATAATGTTATCTTCTACAGAAAATACTGACATAGGACGGAAACAAATATTTTCGATAAGGCATCGGAATAGAACGCAGGCTCCTTTGTTAGAACGCAGACTCCTTTGTTCAAGAAAAATTGTTGGTTCAATAACACTGTGTGTAATTTTTTGAGTTATGGAAATATAACCATATACGAACACCACTACGTGATAAAAGACCAAAAAAAAAAGACCCATGTCTCCCAGTTTTGCCCAAAGTCAAGCACTTTTTATGTCCCCAAAAAAGCATACTTTTAGGCAGATTTGAAGAAATTTATTTCTGAATTAATTTCGAATTTTTTAAAGTTTTCTGCGACTTTGATCTTGAAGATGAAGTTGTTTTGATTTTATATGTTCACAATTTTTGTTCTTTATGGCAAGGGCTACAATTTTCCTCAGAGAGTAAATCAAAATTCCGAACTGTTTACAAAAGTGAGAAAATTATCACTTTTTTGGAAAAATGACGCCCAAATTTTTGGGGCCTCATAAAAAAAAGTGCATGAGTTTGGGTAAAACTGGGAGACACTGGTCTTTTTTTTTGGTCTTTTATCGCTTAGTGGTGTCTGGTAATCTGTGTAATCTGTGTACTTAAACATTACTACAAGACCAATATTGTAAAAATTAAATATGGGGTAAAAAAGTTATACACAATTAAAATTGAGCGAGTTTACAAAAATGTAAACTTTGAACCTCGATAAAAAAAACAAACTAAAATGAATTTAGAAATTCTGGAGAACGTTTTTAAGGCTTTGGAAAACAAGTATACCAAGTATTAGATATAGAATTTAAAAATTTATTTCTTTCGTTTTGTCTTTATACACACAATTTTAAAGAATTTAGATGGTCCTTCGGTCCCACTGCAATTCGAAAAAAACAAAAAATAAACTCTGCATTATAAAATACATGTTCATTGTTAGTGGTACAACAACATCAGCAACACTGCCATAGCAATTGCTAAAGTTATTGTTATGTTACAATATATTGCCAGAGTTTTTGTTCAACTAAATCCCTAAAGACCTGCAATACAAAATGCATTATAACACAAATAGCAACAGCTACAGCCAGTACTACAACTACCAAATGCAAGTACTTTCTCATCTGTAGATGGTTGGTTGTAAATATATTAAATATAAAATAATATTCATAAAACAAAAACAGATTGAACGTATGTATGAGCAAAAAAGTATGCAACACATTTTTAAAACATGTGACAACAGAGTACATTCATTCATACATAGTTTATGTAAGAGGTTTTCATATGAGTATGTACTTAGGGCAGTAAACAATACAACAAAATACAACATTAAAATTTCTCATAAATATTTTATTTTTATATGTATTAAGAAATGGAATTTTTAATTATTTTACTTAACAATTAACAATAATAATATTTAAAAATGAATTTGTTAACTTACCCCACCACGTCCGGAACCATCAAGGCCTTCATCATCAATGTAAATTTCATCTCTCGGTGATAGACTCGATGATACTGTTGAGGCTGGTGAAGGTTTAGAATTCTAGAAAAAAGAAACAAAAACGAACAAATCGATTTTAATTGTTAACATAGATTTAAATTTTGTATAAACAATAACATATATTAAAACGCCCCAAAGTAGACCTTACTATTTATATGTTAGGTTTTGTTAATATAAAATATAATTAAACGCTGCAAAGTAGACCTTACTATTAGTTTGTTATGTTTTGCAATAAAAGTATGCTTTAGTTTTATTATTTTTAAAATAATAAAACAGCTGGTAATCCTGAAACTAGGCTATAGTTTTTAGCACTGTAACTATACTAAATAGAGATGACTTGGACGCACTTGGATCTCATGTGGATTGCTATCCTCTGAAATTCGTAGCCATTCATCCTGAAACGGACCTCATCGCAGAAGATTTTTTTATGATGAAACAGAGTATCCATTTTGATAAAACAATTTTATCATTTGTACGTCCATGGTGATTTGGCAAAACAAACTGAATAAGACGCTAATTCGACAAATGTAGCTTCAACAATATTAACGCTATCAAATGTTCAAGGTGAGAAGTACCTTTTGGAAGACCCTTTACCTTAAAACCAATAACCAAACTCTACAGTGCATTCATAATTGTCATATTTCCTAAAATTTATTTACAAACTCAATTAATTGAAAAATCTAATTTAATTTTAAAAACAAATTGCTAAAAATACAATTCAAAGAAGAAAATCTATTTTTATAAAATAAATTTTATTATGTATTTCACTCAATATTTGCTTTACCAGAAACTAAACAATGCATTTTTTTTAATATTTCTTTTCATAAATACAAATCCATATTAGTTTGTAATCCAATTATTTTCATTTTTTGCAATTTTAAGTAAATAAAAGATTATTCTTATTTTTTTTAGACATCCTAAAAGTAGGCCATATCTATTGAATTATTGAATGCCACAAAATATTTGTTTCTTAAAAATACTACTACATAAATTGGGTATTTTCATATAGTTGAACAAAAAAAGGCTTAAAGAATTTAATATAAAAAGCCTGAAAGTAGGCAATAAATAGATTTATTTTTTAATTTATAAAAATAGGCAATTTTATGGGTATAAAAGGTACATTGGTATATTTATGTGCACATTAAGGTAAATTTTAATAACTCCTACAACTTTTTCAAGTATTATGGAAAATATTTATTAGTAAACAATAATATTTTCTAATTATACAAGAAATGCATAAACTAAAAATTGAAAATCTTTGTTTAGGATTTAAAACAGTTTAGTATTTTTTTTAATTAAAAACTATACTATATATAAATGGAATATTATGAAAATTGAGATTTTAAGACAATACACTGTTTGTGTAAAAATTTAAATATGTAAATAGATAAGAAAATACTGTTAATTTCCAAAGGATTTTAGTTGTGTAAAATTAAACTGCCTACAATATTGTTACGTTTTAACCTTTTCAAAATGTTGGTTTATTTAATTTAAATAAACCGGATACTTTTGATTGCAAATAAAAGCCGTTTAGTAGTTTGAAAATGGTAACAACTCTTTATTTATTCAAATGTACAACAACAGAATTAAATAGTAACTCAATGTTTTTTATACACGTTTGTAAATTCGCAGAAATAAAGACACAATTTACTTGAAAAACACAACACACTTTAAGGCACTCAGTTGATGTTTATTCGAAAAGCGTCTCTGATAAACTGACTCACGACTGCAAACTCTGCCACTATTTATAACACTGCATTACCTTCTAGAAAGCTTTATTTCTACAATGGTCTTTAACTGAATATTCGAATTCGAATATACACGGTCGCAGCAAACTGCATTGCCAACTTACGATCAATGGTCAACTGAAAGCTTTTATTTAATAATGCCCACAGATATGTTACAGTTTGCTATTACAGCACTGTTATTTGAAAGCATTATAATACTTTTAAATCAGCCCTTAAAATCGTTATATTTGAATTCAAGTACAATTTCGTAACAATATGTTATAAGAAACCTTATCAAAAAAAATATTTAAAAGAGACTTAGTCTATTTCTTTCTAAGCAATCGTTATGCCTTTACAAAATTCTTTAAACTTCGTTTGCTTCAATCAAGCTAATTATTGGCGCTTCATCTCAATCAAACATTATGTATATAATACCAGTTGATAAATGATGATTATGTGAGAAACTTCAATGTGATTTAAACAAATAAAAGATACAGCAGATGGAAAAAGACTAAGCTAAATTAGACTGCAGTCAAATTTGTTAAAATTTACACAGAAAATTGGACTGAATGGATTTTGATAACCCATTTTCCCAATACAATTGTTTTTCTCAAATAAACAATATCCCATCTTTCAGTTTTGTTTTTACCCAACATGTTTTAACAATAAAATTTATAATTCTAGAGGGAATTACATTTAAAATTCACAATTTTTCGTTTTTTTCCGAAGCTGTCTAATGTTTCCTACTGAGTAATCAAGCATTTTCAATTTTATTCATATTAAAAGGAAAAAAAATATTGCATACATTTAGGCTTATTCATAAAATGTATGGCACATAAGCAAATAAATAAAATATGTATGTACAAATAAACAAACAAACAAATAAACAAGCAAACAAGCCTACAAACAAAATGTTTAAACATAAAATACAAACAAAATCAATACATATAAAAAATATACTAAATATGCCCGGCAGTTTTAAATGTAGCAAGTGTCAACTTTACTGATAAGAGAGGTTATTCATAACTCGATGCGAAAGGAAACTCTTTCCTATTACATTGAAAATATTAAGCATACAAACTGGATTTACAAACAGATTATTGTTACTATTTACATTGTAGTGCCCTTTCCATCACTTTTAACCAAAAAATCGCTAGTTCGAAATCTATATTAAGTGGCTGATAACACTCTGTGTAATTTTTTGAGTCATGGAAATATAACCATATAAGGACACCACTTCATATATTGCAAACAGTTCAGAATTTTGATTTGCTCTCTGAGGAAAAATTGTAGCCCTTGTCATAAAGAAAAATTGTGAACATATAAAATCAAAACAAGTATCAAAGTATGGTCGGTCAAGCCCGACCATATAATACCCTACACTAAGTAAATGAGCAAAATCATTTTTCTTTTAAAATTTCAATAATTTATTTTCGTGAATGAATTTCGGAAGAGTGCTATGATGGGAGCTATGACTAATTATGGACCGATCGCCATGAAATTATATCATGTTATTTATGTCTATATGAAAGTTATTCGTGTTTAATTTTATGTGTATACCAAAATTTTTAAGAGATTTATGCTCGTTAAAGTGATTTTCGGAAATGGGCCTTATATGGGAGCTATGACTAATTATGAACCGATCGCCATGAAATTTTGTTGTGTTATTTATGTCTATATTGAAGTTATTTATGTTGAATTTTATGTGTATACCAACATTTTTAGGTGATTTATGCACGTTAAAGTGATTTTCGGAAGCGGGTCTATATGGGAGCTATGACTAATTATGGACCGATCATAATAAAATTTGGTGACATGAATTTCGTATATATAAAACTTATTTGGAGCAAAATTTGTTTAGATACCTATATAAATTAAACATTTATGACCTATCAAGTCCAATTTCGTTAGGACATTTGTATGGGGGCTAGGTGAAATAATGGACCGATTTTTGCCAATTTCAATAGGCTCCGTCCTTAGGCCAAAACAATTATATGTACCAAATTTTATCCAAATATTTTCAAAATTGCGACCTGTACTCTGCGCACAAGGTTTACATGGACAGTCAGACGACCAGCCAGCCATTCAATTTTTTTTCGTGTTGCGTGTAATAAAATCATTGCTATTTAGTTGAGTGTCATTTTAACCCCAACAGCCATTAAGGGTTAATTTCCATTTTTGTGCTGTTATTATAAATACTGGACTTCATGTTATATTTTTCTAAAGTTTCAAAATCAAAATCAGTCCAAAAATATTAACATTTCGCTACCTTGCCATTAGAAATTCCAAATATTGAAAAATTTGACCTTCGACCTTCACGATTTAAGGTTTAACGTTTTCCAATTTTAGTAAAACTTTCATACAATATTTAAAATTACCTGGACTATAATATTCTGAATAGTTTTTACTTAAAATTCATAACAGTAAGGAAATTGATTTCATTCGCCAAAATATGGCCATATAATTTGTTTTTTTAAAATTAAATTTTAAAAGTAATTTTTAAATGGCAAAATTTTTACAAAAACTAAAAAAAAAAAATAAAAACAATTTTCAAACTTTTTTTTATTAAGGGCCCCCTGGTGTACAAGTTAAAAGCTGTACAAAGTTTCCCTAGCCAGAGGTGACTGACTTTGTCTTTAAAGCCTATGTCCTCCTCTACTATTCGTTCATACATCTTTTGGCAATCGGGCCAGTAGTTTAGAAGATTCAGATTTATTAAAACGACCCCACTGGACATAATACCCTTCTCACTATGGTGGTGTAGCCTTCTATTTTGTTTGTAAATTCGATCAAATTACCACCACTCACTAGTTATTTCATCAGTATGATTTCAGAGTATAAAACTCTCGTAATGATCACGTCCATGTTCAGCTGTTAAAGGTACCTTGAAAACCGCAGGGTATTTGTACATACGTTTAAACCGTAAACCGTATGCTTATATTTGTGAGTGAGTTGAAGTGTTTGTGTATGGTTTTATTTGTTTAAAAAATAAACATATTGACATGAAACATTAAATGACACATACAATGTTCACAACATCTCATTTTATACTCTAACGGCATTCACATGTCGTTTCTATATAAAATTTATACATACATTCATAGTAAGCAGCATATTTTTAGGGGTATACACACACGTGCTTTCTATACATATGTAATTGTATTGGAAATTGTGCCTATAACGAGTATAAAATTTATACAATTTCTATAGCCAGCCAGCATTATTTATACTTGTACATGTGTATTTTGTTTTTGTTTTCCTCTATACATACATACATACATACTTACATATGTATGTATAAATTTATATTTATATGTGTCATTTATGGTATTTGCAAATGTAATGAGATTGACAGGATATTAAAAAATATAAAAAAAAAATTAAAGCTACAACTTTTGTTATCAACAGTCTATTATTAAAAATGTATGTCTAAAAGTGGCTGTATACATACATACATATATTAATTTTAATATTTTTATTTCAAAATTGTCGTTTTAAATTCTGGTAATTGTAATTTAAGTTTTTTGTTTTTTTTTCAATAACATAAAATCTAATTATACATTTTTTATTTAATTTTATGCCAGAAATTTCATTACAAACCTTTTGCAATACTAAACCACATCATTTTGTTAATGTTGCCTAAAAGTATGCTTTAATTTTCATAATGCATAAAAAGGTCCTTTAAAACATTAAAAATTAAACAATTTTGAGCCCATAAAACCAACCACTTAACTCAGTCAAGTCACTCACTTACCCCACACCAACTTTGCACTCATATTTAATGTTTTCTTTAAGTTAAAACCTTAAGCTCTTTTTGAGTTTAGGGTAGAAAAACATTTTTCAACTCTAACTATTAACAATTATTTTGTGTGCTTTATTCTTCTAAATGTTGTTTTTTCAACCAACAATTAAGTATAATTATGAAAATTTCTTTAATTTTCTATTTTAAATCCTTAAAATATTATAATTTCTTAAGGGTCAAAGTATTTTTATATGTTGCTTTATCTTTTCTAGCTATTAAGTGACCAAAACGTAAATTCTATACAAATTCTAGATAATTTTTAATTAGTTTAAAGAGAATATTATTTAATCAGCTTATTTTTAACATTCATACGAAATTCTATATGACACGGAGCTGCAAAAAATTTAATAAAATTCTAAACGAATGAATACGTAAACAATTTTTTATTTGTATAATTCACAAGAATTTCCTTTTATTATACCCTACATCCACCATCGTGAGAAGGTTACAATGCATACATTTGTGCTGATTAGGGTTTTTATCTAGGGAATTCCCGGTACAAATCTCCAGGGAATTTGCCAATTTTTCACTACACGATTCTCGGGATTTTTAGTCGGGAATCCCGGGAATTAAAAACTGACGAAAATACATAAAAATCAAGTTAGAACTCTATTTTTTTTCACCAAAAAACAGTAAAAAGTTTTTTTACAGGTTTTTGGCTTATATCGGCAATAATAGACCGCTTATTATTATTTATTTGGGGTTTTTCGTATGAAAATTTAAAAAGTGAATTCATTATTTATAGAATTTATTTCTTATTGAATCATTCTAATTTCTTTAAATTTCTTCTTCAAATCCATAACAAAATAGCTTCAAAAATTTATTAAATTATTAAATTTTTCTTCAATTCAAATCTAGTACAAAAAGGCTTAAGACAATTTTTTCAATTAATTTTGTAAATCATTTGATTTAACAAAAATTTAATAATTCAAAGTTTGAATAAATTCTGTTATTAATAAACTTTAAATTTAATTTAGTTCAAACAAAATTAATTATACCATACTTCCTTACTTGTTTTTTTTCAAATTTGTATTTTCCATTTTTTGGAAAAAAAAATTTTAAAATTTGTTTGTTTTGAATTTAATTGTTATTTTTAAATTTTAATATAATTTTTTTTTGTTTTTTAATGTTTTTTTGGTGAAAAAAAAAAATTCGGGTTAATAAATATTTTTTCCGATTTTGACCCACTGTAGGTCCAACTTACTATGGTCTTATACACGTCATTGCAAAGGTCTTTGAAATATCTATCATTTGAGTTAGTAATCCAGATATAGGTCAAAAATAGGTCAAAAATCGAGGTTGTCCTGGTTTTTTCCTCATATCTCAGCCATTTGCTTTTATTTTGATTATGCTGATTTTAAATAGGAAATTTCTCGAAAGCATGTCGACTCCGCTATCTATAACGATCCAGAATATATATACTTTATAGGGTCGGAAAATTATATTGTAGGAATTACAAATGGAATGACATACTTATATAAACCCTTCTCACGAAGGTGAAGGGTATAAAAATGTTCAGATATTTGGCTTTTGTCAGTAGCTCCCAATGATCTGGCCTGGCGATCGTTGTCAAAATCACCACTACTGAACCGCACAAACCATATCTAACAAGTTGAAACCGATGAAACATATTCACCATAAGCTTTGGTGAACAGTCGTTGTAATTCACCGTCACTTTTTTTAAAATCTTCTCAATTTGGAATGTTGAAAAGGATGAATTGTTGTTGAAATTTCACAAAAAATAGAAATTAAAATATTTCTAAACCACTGTATGCTAAGATATTACACAACTACAACCAATAAACCTCAATATTCATAACTATTATATAGTAAGTATTATAATACAGCAAAAGAATTTACACAGGCAACAAGGAAAAAATTCTAGAAATTTTAGACAAGAAAAGTTTATTAACATTTCAAAAACCTGGCAACAAAAAGGAGTAACATAAGCCGTACAAAGCTGAAAGCTGCAACAACAGTAATAGCAACACAACCACCAACAATTTTTACCACCATAGTCAAATGCCTTTTGTTTAAGAACTCTTTGAACAAAATTGCATCCCAGAAAAAAAACTACTACTACAAAACAAAAAAAAATAAAAAAAATGTAGAAAAAATATAAAACTTTTTTTTTTATAAAACAAAAAACTCTTGGATGGAATAAAGAAAAGATACACACAGTTAAAAAGCTTACGGTTATTCACACCTTCTAGTTTTAGTACGAGTAGTTGCTGTTGTTCTTGTTAACCATGGCAGTAGATCTTTTTACAAGTTTTTTTTGTTTTTGATTTTTTTTCTTTCTACAAGTAAATAAACATTATAAAACTACTGCCAGTACTAATACTAGAACAATAAACACACACATACTAATACTCTTTTTGCAAACCTGCAGACCTGGGAACTAGATAGATCCTTTATTTTGAGAGTAAGAACTAGTTACCCACCAATCTAAAGGATATTCCAATAGGGATTTTTTAACATTAACAGTTGTTAGAAGCCATATTGTTGAAGCTACATTTGTCGAATAAGCTTTCATTTATTCAGTGTTTTTTGCCAAATCACCATGGACGGATATAGAGTTCTACATTACGTGCAAATGATAAAATTGATTTACAACAAGTAAGTGAGCTATATTCGGCTGTGCCGAATCTTATATACCCTTCACCAAATTATACTTCAAAATACAAATTTTAAATATTTTTAGGTAAACAAAATTTTTTTTTTTAATTTTTTTGGAAATTTTTTTTTTTCATTGTTATTTTAAATTTTATTTTTTTTTTTAAATTTTAAGAAAATTTTTTTGTTTTTTAAATTTTTTTGGGTGAAAAAAAAATTCGGATTAAATTTTTTTCCGTTTTTGACCCATTGTAGGTCCAACTTACAATGGTATTATATACGTCGTTGCAAAGGTCTTTGAAATATCTACCATTAGATATCCATATTGTCTACATTAATGACTTAGTAATCCAGATATACGTAGGTCAAAAATCGAGGTTGGGCTGGTTTTTTCCTCATATCTCAGCCATATGTGGACCGATTTTGCTGATTTTAAATAGGAAACTTCTCGAAAGCATGTCTGACAGAATTATTGATGATTTGGATTCCGAAGATATCTAGGGTCTTCAGAAAATTGATTTCAACAGACAGACAGACAAAATACAAATTTTAAATATTTTTAGGTAAACAAAATTTTTTTTCTCATTTTTGGAAACAATTTTTTTCAAATTGTTATTTAAATTTTTTTTTTAAATTTTAAAGAAAAATGTTTTATTTTTGAAATTTTTTTTGGTGAAAAAAAAAAAATTCGGATTAAATTTTTTTTCCGTTTTTGACCCATTGTAGGTCCAACTTACAATGGTATTATATACGTCGTTGCAAAGGTCTTTGAAATATCTATCATTAGATATCCATATTGTCTACATTAATGACTTAGTAATCCAGATATAGGTCGGTCAAAAATAGGTCAAAAATCGAGGTTATCCTGGTTTTTTCCTCATATCCCCAATTTGTGGACCGATTTTGCTGATTTTAAATAGAAAACTTCTCGAAAGCATGTCTGACAGAATTTTTGAAGATTTGGATCCTGGAAATATCTGGAGTCTTCAGAAAATTGATTTCAACAGACAGACGGACATGGCTTAATCGACTCCGCTATCTATAAGGATCCAGAATATATATACTTTATAGGGTCGGAAAATTATATTGTGGAAATTACAAACGATATAACAAACTTATATACATATACCCTTCTCACGAAGGTGAAGGGTATAAAAATAGAGTTCTGTGCTCTTCAGCGATGTCGAATTTGAGACGATACCAATCCACATGATATCCAAGACCGCACAATTCATCCCGAAAAAGTCACTGTTTTGTGTTGGTTTTGGGCTGGCGTCGTCATTGGTCCATATTTCTTTGATAACGATGTTGTCCAGGCCATCACTGTCATAGGTCGATCATTACCAACTTCTTTCGGCCTGAATTTGATGATATGAACACCAACTACATGTGGATGGAACAGGACGACGCTACGGGCCTCACTGCTCATGCCATATTGCATTCTGCACGATCGAGGGCATGGCCATCTCATGTGGAGGTGATGGGAAATGGCCACAGAAGTCGTGCGATTTGATCCCGTGGAGTTTTCTTAAGTCGCAGGTCTATGCGAATAAGTCACAAACCACAGCGGCCCACAGAGGGACGCCTTCATACATTTTTTTCCCAAAACTATAAGGAGTGGTCGTAGAGCGCTGAAATTTGGCACCGAGAATTATATGGACTAAATTAAGAAACAATTAAATTTTATCAAAATCGTCCACGCCCAACGGCCACAATTCAAATTAATTTTTTCGCATAAAATTTTTATATCCTAGCAAAAATCTAGAAATTTGGTACATACATTTCAATAAAATTGGACACGCCCACCGCCCACGAAACTCAGACATAGATAAGAATTTTTTGGATTTTTTTATAATTCGAAAAAAAATTTAAAGTTTTCATCCTGTATAAACCACTGAAAATATAAGTAAATTTTTGTTTAACACCCTTGCATGGACTTTACTTCAATTTTTTAAAAATAAAATAAAAATTTTCTTAAAACTATAAGCGTACATTTCATCCTTAAACATCCCTCTGTGCGGCACTCAAATCCAATATAACCCATTGCCATCGATTAAATTCAGCCTGATTTATGTAAAAAAAAGTCATGGAAAATTGGACATTTCGGAGGACATTTTCACAATGTTATATTTCATACATAAAGGCATATTTTCAAACAATAGAGATAGTAAATCAACAAAACTATTCACTACTACTACACTACTTTAAAGTATACCAGTGTATTCTAAGGTAACTAGTATGCAGCATTAGAGCTACAAAACAAAGTCATCAATTGTAACCTTTAAAACAGCCGGGCAGTTACCGTGTAACGCGTTGTAGTGCTAATGATGGTGGTGGTGTAAACAAAAAAAAGTATGAAAACTAGTAAAACTTTAAACAAAATACCACATTTCCTCAACTGCATTATGTATTTTCTCTCTGTTTTGTTTCTCTTTATGCTGTTTTGTTGTTCGTTACTTCGTTTACTCTTCTTACCTTTTTGCCTTGTTGCTGCTGTTCATGTCTGGGGCTTGTAATAGAAATCTACACAAAAACACAGTTTGTTTTTCTTTTTTTTTTCCAATTTTCTTGTTTGTCGTAATTTTCTCTCTTTTTTAATTTTTTTTGTTAAGTTTATTTTTAGCATTGAATGATAGCAACAATAT
The DNA here is from genome assembly GCF_958450345.1 of Calliphora vicina. Lineage (NCBI taxonomy): Eukaryota > Metazoa > Arthropoda > Insecta > Diptera > Calliphoridae > Calliphora > Calliphora vicina. Next base: position 76,866,477 of record NC_088784.1, read on the forward strand.
TTACATACACTCGCACTCACCTACTCAAAAGCCACTATATGGAAAGTAATTATATTTGGAGAATAACCGTACCCGTACTTCTTGCATACAAAACCACCAAACTCAAACATTTCTGTATACAACAACTACCTGTATAGGTGGCATATTAAATGAATTATAATGTTGAGAAATTGATTAGAGATGTAAATTTATATAAAGTTTTCGTTTCACTTCACTTTTCAAATCGATAACGAAATTACTGCAACAGGATTTGCAAAGTTTTCGAAACACCAAGTAAATTTCAGGTTGTAGCTTAAAATTGTGTTATAAAAAATATACTTTTAGGGCAGGCGCGGATCCAGGGCAATGAAAAAATCAAATTACCCGCCTCCAAACCGAAAAGTTTTAATATACAAAAGGAAAACATAAAAATATTAAATAAATTTTGATTTATTTCCCTCCCCAAATGGTTGACCAGGATCCGCCCCTGTTATAGGGTGTTACTACAATTCTGATTATCCTTCCCTAGTCTTTAATTACATCAACTCATTCTCACAATATTTTTCATGTTCATGGTAATTTTCAGCCGTACAGCAATACCATTACACTTGCCACAATACTTACATATACATCGGATATAAATATTTATTTAAATCCGACAGTTTTAACAGTGGCATTAAATCCCACTCAGACAGTATTTTTCAGTAATATCTAGACTGCAATTCTTACGTTTTTAGTTATAAGACTCCTATGGCTTTTTTATAATGCGGAAAGGTCTCTAGATTGCTTTACACATTCCAGGTTATCTAACGTAGAGTCAGTTGCCACTTTTGTGGGTATAAGTAATCTATAGAGTAATCTGTCCCCAAATGTCTGAGAAGTAAACAAAAAACGGTGGCTGATTTTTGACATTTATTTCGATTACTAAATCATGTACATGGACAATTCGTGGACCCCCTGTGGAAGTGTTTGTAAAAATAGCAAATTTGTCAGTATTTTTAATTTTTTCACAATTATTTTTTCTATTATGCATTAAAAACATAACAATCTTATTATACCCTACACCTTCGTGAGAAGGGTATATATAAGTTTGTCATTCCGTTTGTAATTTTCACAATATAATTTTCCGACCCTATAAAGTATATATATTCTGGATCCTTATAGATAACGGAGTCGATTAATCCATGTCCGTTTGTCTGTCTGTTGAAATCAATTTTGTGAAGGCCCCAGTCTTCGGGATCCAAATTTTCAATAATTCTGTCAGACATGCTTTCGAGTAATTTCCTTTTTAAAATCAGCAAAATCGGTCCACAAATGGCTGAGATATGAGGAAAAACCAGGACAACCTCGATTTTTGACCTACTTTTGACTGTCTGTCTGTCCGTCTGTTTGTTGAATTCAATTTTCTGAAGACCCCAGATATCTTGGGTATCCAAATCTTCAATAATTCTGTCAGACATGCCTTCGAGAAATTTCCTTTTTAAAATCAGCAAAATCGGCCCACAAATGGCTGACATATGAGGAAAAAACCAGGACAACCTTGATTTTTGACCTATTTTTGACCAATATCTGGATTAATAAGCCATTAATATAGACAATATGGATATTTAATGATAGATATTTCAAAGACTTTGCAACGACGTAAATAGGACCATAGTAAATTGGACCTACAATGGGTCAAAATCGGAAAAAAATATTTTGTAACCCGAATTATTTTTTCACCAAAAAAAATAATTTTTTTTTTAAAGTTTAAAAAAAAAATTCCAAAATTTAAAAAAAAAAAATTTTAAATTTAAAAATAACAATTCGAAAAAAAAAATTTTTCAAACAATTAAAAAAACAACTGGAAAAATAAAATAAATTTTGTTTAACTAAAAATATTTAAAATTTGTATTTTGAAGTATAATTTGGTGAAGGGTATATAAAATTCGGCACAGCTCTCTTACTTGTTAAATTTCAAAGATTATTATGATACCTTAAACAGATATGATTTTATCAGCATTCAAATCCAAAAAATAACAAGTAAGAAAGTATGGTCGGTCAAGCCCGACCATATAATACCCTACACCAAGTAAATGAGTAAAAATATTTTTCTTTTAAAATATCAATAATTTATATTTTTGAGTGATTTTTCGAAGGGGCCTTATATGGGAGCTACGGCCAATTATGGACCGATCACCATAAAATTAGGTCGTGTGATTTATGTCTATATGAAAGTTATTTATGTTGAATTTTGTGTGTATACCAAAATTTTTAAGCGATTTATGCACGTTAAAGTGATTTTCGGAAGCGGGTCTATATGGGAGCTATGACTAATTATGGACCGATCGTAACAAAATTTGGTGACATGAATTTTGTATATATAAAACTTATTTGGAGCGAAATCTGTGTAGATACATAGATAAATTAAACATTTATTACCGATAAAGTCCAATTTCGAGGGAACATTTCTATGGGGGCTAGGTGAAATAATAAACCGATTTCAGCCAGTTTCAATTGGTCCTTGGGTCGAAAAAGTAATATGTACCAAATTTGATCGAAATATCTTCAAAATTGCGACCTGTACTCTGCGCACAAGGTTTACATGGACAGCCAGTCAGCCAGCCAGCCAGCCAGCCAACCAGACGGACGGACGGACGGACGGACGGACATCGTTTAATCGACTCAGAAAGTGATTCTAAGTCGATCGGTATACTTTAAGGTGGGTGTTAGACTAATATTTTTGGGCGTTACAAACATCTGCACAAACGCATAATACCCTCCCCACTATGGTGGTGTAGGGTATAAAAATATGTATCATAATACAAATTTCTCAAATATGTATTATTTTCACCGCGCTCAATTGTATGCTAACAAAATTGTATGTTTTTTTTTGATTTTATATGTTCTTTGTGACAAGGGCTACAACTTTGCCTCAGAGAGTAAATCAAAATTCCGAACTGTTTGCAAGATATCAGCCTGAGAAAATGATCAGTTTTATGCAAAATTGACACCGATGCTCCAAATCTTTGGGGGCCCATGAAAAAATTTGGGCAAAAATTTCAAAATTGTTTATGAAAATTAAAAAAAATTAGAATTTTTTTAATTTTTTCGAATTTTTTTTTTAATTTTATTTTTAAAAAAAATTATGAATATATAAATATATAAATATTTTTTACAATTTTTGGGCAAAAATTCAAAATTGTTTATGAAAATTTAAATTTTTTTTTTTAATTTTAAAATTTTTTTTAATTTTATTATTGAAAAAAAAAATTTATAAAAAAAAAAATTTTTGGTAAAAAAAAAATTCGGGTTAAAAATTATTTTTCCCGATTTTGATCCATTCTAAGTCCAAACTACTATAACCTTATATACATCGTTGCAATGGACTTTGAAATATCTATCAGTTGATTTCCATATTGTATATATTAATGACTTAGTAATCCAGTTATCCCGGTTTTTTCCTTAGATCTCGGCCATATGTGGGCCGATTTTCTCGATTTTAAATAGCAACCCATCCGGTAGAATTCCCGATATATTGATGTATCAATCATGTTTGTAAGTTATTTGGAGGCTACGGAAAGTTGATTTCAACATACAGACGGACAGACGGATATGGCTATCGCTATCTATAACGATCCAGAAATCCAGAATGTATATACTTTGTGGGGTCGCAAATGAAAAATGTAAAAATTACAAACGGAATGACAAACTTATATATAACCTTGTTACTCAATTTTTGGTAAAAATTTTGACTTTCGTTATTTTTCACGACTAGGAGGATTAAGATAATGCCAAACAACTTTTTACTTATTTTGAAATTTATTGGAAATAAGACGATATTTTTAGAACAAATATATAGACATCCTTTACCACAAATATTTGCGAAAAACAAAATAATCTCAAGGTTTAAAAACGAAACGAGTTACAAGTTTTTCTAACCAAACCCGAGTTTTTTTTTAATTTCCATCCTCTAAGCTTTCGATATTAATTATAAAATTAACGAAATACTTATTTTATTTTCAAATATACAGGCTGCAGTCCCTTACTATTCAAAGTTTATGTGGAGACTATGACGGCTTATGTCATCTCGTTATCTTGCTTTTCTCTGGCAAAGCTATATACTGGTTCTGGCGTTTACACCGGACTGCTCAATGGTTTCATTGGGACACATTTGGTCAATTCATAATGTCCTAATATATCACGACTCGGCAGCTCGGCTTAACCGACTCTTAAGCATTCTTCTGGTTGGTTACGATAACACAATAAACATAGCATACAGAGTAGTATTATTTTAGGACATTTTTTGCTTGAAAAACAATAAAAACCATTGTGAAATATTAGGACATTATGACAATATGACATGATAAGAGACCTTGTGAATTGACCAATTGTATATGATTGTCGCAAATCAGACGTCGAAAACAAAGAATTTGTGAACATTATAGCAAATTTATGATCGAATTGGTAACTGAATCTTCAGTAAAATTCAGCTAGTTGATATATAAGCAAATAATGACTTCTTTTTAAACTGCATGGCATATTTTTTATGTAGTTATCCTTCATGTGGTGGTGTTAAAATGATGTTGATTTTGTTTTACTCATTTTTCTTCCAGTGGTTTTACACCAAAACCAAAAAAACGAAGAAAAAAAAACTAGAGAGAAAATAATTTTGAATTTTTTCGCCATTCAAGGATCTTTTTTTTGCTGCTGTCTAATTTTATTTCTTGATAAAATGCCAAAAACATATTTGTTTGTATTATATAATAAAAGTTAGAATGAATGGAGCTAAAGAAAATTAATATAGAAAAGAGAGGAGAAGAAAAAGTAGATAAACCGAATTATAATGCGGTTTTTCAGGCCACACAAAATGTTGAAAATTTGTTAAGCCTTAAAGATATGCTTTAATTTTTTATTATAGGTAAATCCTTAATATAGGCAATGTTATTTTTAGTTTTAGGCTGTATATAAGCACATAATATACAAACAGAAATGAAAACTAAATATTATTTAAAGCCCTAAAGTAGTGCTATAAATAACGCTGTAAATAAATCTTTTTAAAAAAAAAATTAAATGTACATATAACATATTTTAAATATTTCATTTTTAATTATAACCTCAAACTATATATGTATAATAATATTAACAATTGCGATAATAAACATGCTTTGTATTATTTATTATACAACTTCCAATGAATAATAAATAAAACAATATTGGTCATGTTTTATGTATGCATGTGATGGCGATGATGAAAATTAATGAATACATTTTTTTTTTAAACAATATGTTTACAATGAAAAATATTATAGCAACACGAACAACAGCAGCTCATACTTTATTTGCTTATATTCTTTTTGGGCCTTCAATTTGGTAGCTGTTCCCATTTCTTTTCTTTTTTGCACATTTATCTCATCCTCAATTTGTTTTCTTTAAATGAGTAGTAGATCTCAAACGAATTTTTGAAATTGCTTTTTTATTTATTCTTTTCTACTTTCTTATAAACAATAAAACAAATCTATAGCATACTTTACAGCTTGTTGGTTAGCAAGTATGTATAGAAAATTGTATTGCCTAGTTTAAGGATTTAAGCTAAAAGCTATAGCGTGGAAATTCCTAGACTATCAAACGAAATACTTGCTATATATGTATAAATGATGAACAACGACAACAATGCTTTTCAGTGGTGGGGTGTGATGTTCGAATGCCAGAAATCATGTTGTCATCTTTTGTAACGAGAAATTGAACTGTTTGTGTCACGTTTTCTTTGACTAATAAAAATTTGTTTGTTATTTCTGTTTGTTGTTTTATTTATTTTCTCAAAAGTTTTTATTTATTTTTTTTTTTATTTTATTTAGAGCATAGAATTTTCGTATTGCTTTGGTCTGTGTGTATTTGACAGTTTTCCTTTCGTCTGTTAGTTGGTTGCTTTTTTTTGGAAAAATAAAAACTTGAATAGCTGTGTACCAAATAAAAGGTTAGAAGAAGAAAAAAAAAGAACTTTAAATAGTTCACAAAATGATGCGGACGTGTATTTTCCGAAATATTACTCTAAAATGCATAAAAGTATGCTAAAAGTTTTATTTATATAGAAATATATGTTATTTTTTTGTATGTCAGTCAGTTGATTTAAGGTCTTTTGACGTGCTGTAATTTGAGTTGAAAATATTTATTATATTTCGTTAGAAATTGGGTTGAAAATTTTATTCAAATTGATAGAATTGAGAACAAAGGGGAGCTATATATTAATGTTTGTATGTGTTTTAGCTTTCAGATGTACATATGTCTTCAGATATAAGATGTCTTTAGCAATAGTAAACCCCCATCCGACAGTGTTTTTGAGTCATTACCATATTGCAGGAACTTTATATAAGTCAAAACAGATGGCTTATTCGGCCAGAAGTATTAGGCAAAATTTATTAGACTTTAATATTTTGAACCAGAAAATAAATGTTGTTGAATTTTGACCCCAAGTTTATAAAATTGTTCATTTAAATTTTTTGTTTTTGAAAATCTGTTATTAAATGTTTTAAAGTTCATTCAAAAAAACTTTAAAAAACTAGATTTTTTACCTTTTTTCCCCAGTTTAGGTCCATATGTAGCAAACCGTTTAAAATTCAAGGAAACAATCAACTACAAAAATGTACCTAAGATCTCAATAAACAACTTTCTAGAACATATGAACTTCCTAGGAATGATTCTTCACACAGTTTAGGTAGGTCAGTATAATTTAGTAAGTAAAAACTAAAGGAATTAAGTGTTTTGGGCCATAAACTATTAAATTATTATAAACTAAAGCCTATTTTTAGGCAGCTTTAAACAAATTTAATTCGATTTTGATCTTGAAGATGAAGTTTTTTTTGATTGACAATTTTTGTTTTTCTGAGAAAATTATCACTTTTTTGCAAAAATCACATCGATGCCCCAAATCTTTGGGGCCCATAAAAAAAAGTGCATGACATTGGTCTTTTATCATGTACATGTATTTTCATGACTTAAAAAATTACACACAGTGATATTCTCCTAAAGTTTTATCAAATTCTGCCAATAAATATATAATAAATCGTTACAATTTTATGAAAAATCCCAAATATTCAAACATAGTAGCATTGACCCGCTGTTAAAAGGATTAAAGTTTACCAATTTCAGTAAAGTACTCTTTGAATTAGAATTTATTGTATTAAATCTAAGCAGCAGTATAACATGTTTTTATACCCTACACCACCATAGTGGGAGGGTATAATGCGTTTGTGAAGATGTTTGTAACGCCCAAAAATATTAGTCACCCACCTTAAAGTATACCGATCGACTTAGAATCACTTTCTGAGTCGATTAAACGATGTCCGTCCGTCCGTCTGGTCGGCTGGCTGGCTGTCCATGTAAACCTTGTGCGCAGAGTACAGGTCGCAATTTTGAAGATATTTCGATGAAATTTGGGACATATTATTTTTTCGGCCTATTGAAACTGGCTGAAATCGGTCCATTATTTCACCTAGCCCCCATACAAATGTCCTTCCGAAATTGGAATTTATCGGTCATAAATGTTTATTTTATATATGTATCTCCACATATTCCGCTCCAAATAAGTTTTATATACACAAAATTCATGTCACCAAATTTTGTTACGATCGGTCCATAATTAGTTATAGCTCCCATATATGCCCGCTTCCGAAAATCACTTTAACGTGCATAAATCGCTTAAAAACGTTGGTATACACACAAAATTCAACACAGTTAACTTTAATATAGACATAAATCACACAACCTAATTTCATGGTGATCGGTCCATAATTGGTCATAGCCTCCATATAAGGCCCACTTCCGAAAATCACTCAAAAATATAAATTATTGAAATTTTAAAAGAAAAAGGCTTTTGCTCTTTTAATTAGTGTAGGTTATTATATGGTCGGGCTTGACCGACCATACTTTCTTACTTGTTTTTTGTTGAAATCTTCAAATTTCTTATAATAAACGCAGTAACTTTTTTCGTGAGCCAGTTTAATGTGCTGCATACATATAGGAATTATTTTATCCCTAAAAGCAAACTTTAAAATTTATGAATACATGTAGCAAACATATAAGTATGTACAAGGTTTTTATTTTTATTTTTCTTTATCTTTGTTTTTACTATTTCTCAGAATGACTGCATAATTGTAACAAATATTTTACAAAATACTACCAGCTCATTCTGTGAACATCAAATGTCCTTTCAGTTATACAAATTATATGCATACATACAGTATTGGAAAAAATAATAAAATAATCTAAATAAAATGTTGTAAACTCTTTTGGCAGCCACAGGATATAACATTTTTACTATTATTCTTTAAAAGTTATATCGAAAAAATAAAAGTTTGGCATTGTAATATGTCACCAAAATAATATGCAATTCTTGTATGAAATTAAATTAAGAAAATGTTTGAATCTGATGAAAATCTTGTTTACCTAAAATATACCAAAAATATTCGTATTATAATAAATTTCTTTATTAATCCTTAAGTTGATTAATAAAAACTAGGATCGCCTGGTGGCCGAAATTCGACCACTTTTAAAACGTTTTTTTACCACTTTTATGGAAATAATTTTAAAATATTTTTTTTATATTTAGCCCAATTATGAATAAAAAATTCTGCGGGAGTTTGTTCCCCGGGAGTTTTTTCTCATTGAATTTGAATAGGAAAAATGAGAAAAGGAAATTTTTATTCATAATTGGGCTGATTGTGCACATCTAGAGAAAAAAACCTTTTAAACCATATATGTTTCATCGATATTGGTGGACAGTAACATACTTAAAAGTGTACCACAAAAAAACGTGTGGCCTATTTATATATAAGAAAGAAGATTTTGAAATTTTCGAGTAGTCCCTATAATTTTTTTCTACACTGCTTCTGCATACTTTAACTATCGAAAGAGAATGAAGACAAACATGTACCGAAATACCTACACAAAAATTGTGTAGAATAAAAAAGTACGAGTACTACATATATTGAATACCCTGACTTTGATTATTATTGATGTAGATTTTATAGAACAAGTGCATTTACATTCATATACATACAAATATAAAAGTACAAGAACTTGTACAAATTTCTGTAATGTAGATTACATTGAAAACTATGTATATTAACACAGTTAGATATTCAAACAATATTGAGCAAAACAAAAGGTATTTATTTGAAATTTGAACAACAGAACAACATTTACGAATCGTGGACATTTATTTCCCCAAATTCGCGATCTGTTCGCTGCCTAAAAGTATGCTTTAGTTTATAATAAAAAAACACTTAATTCCTTTAGTTTTTTCTTAATAACTTATATTGACATACCTAAACGGTGTTAAGAATCATTCCTAGGAAATTCATATGTTCTAGAAAGTTGTTTATTGAGATCTTAGGTACATTTCTTTAGTTAATTGCTTCCTTGAATTTTAAACGGTTTGCCTGAACAGGGCAAAAAAGGTAAAACAAATCGATTTTTTTAAAGTTTTTTTGTGATTTTGATCCTTACTATTTTTCCTTCACTGTAGTTATTGTATGTTTTAGACAACATCCCAGTTATACATAAATGATAAATAGATACTGACAAATATACCGGTAAAGCCGATTGTAGGTACCCTTCACAAAAAAAAATATTCTAATTTAAAACTAGTTTTTTTGTATTAAAAAATTTATCTGTTTTTTGATTATATTAGAAAACATTTCTCAGTTGGTTATGTACAGTAAGTAGTAACCGAGATATAAGCAAATATATGTAAAAAAAAATTATGGATTTTATTGATTTGACAAAAATTCTCATGACCCTACACCGACATCATTATATCGACTTCCCTACATATAAAGAAAACAAAAGTTGTGGATGTTTCCAATTCAAAAATTTTGATTCTAGCGTCAATATTTGGAGAGCTGGATCAATAATAATGTCCTTTTTAAAGGCAATTATGATTTTTTAATATTTTTCGCAACAATTTTGCAAAAATGCTTTTTGGAATGTTGATTTCAACAGACTGATGGATAACGTTAAATTGATTCGCCTATAACTCAGAAATGTATGGACCTATATTAATGATTTTCAATATGAAAACTATCGAAAGCATAACCATTAGATTGATGCCACATACAGGTCCTTAAGTAGTCTAAGTTCTTCGGAATATTGATTTCAACAGACAACTGTATAACGTTAAGTAGATTAGCCTATCTTAAGGCTCTAAAAGATATATTTTATATAATAACTATTATAGCAATTACAAACGGAATGACTAACTTATATTTATATATAAACTCATCACCATAGTGAAGGGTATACAAAAAAAAATAATATAAGATGAAATGAATAGACGTATCAATGAATGAATAGATGGATGCATAAAATAATAAAACTTATGTACAATTTATGTATGTAGTTGTAGTTGTTATTGAACTGTTTGTATTTGTGTTCACAGCAACAATTCAAAATATGAACAGAAACTTAGATACAAATACATACTGTAAAACTTTAATGGAGTTTTGAATAACAAATGAAGGTGAATCAATTCGTTGGTACTATAGAGAAAGAAATACTATGTAGTTTATTTTTTGTTTTTCTCCCTTTAACTTTTCCGTTTGATCTAGTGGAAATAATAAACTCAATGTTATTTATAACAACATATTTTAAATTAATTATATACACGTAAATTTACACAAAGATGAAGCATAAGGGAAATCAATTTGATTTAAATATGAAATTTAATAAGAATTTTTAACAATCTTTAAAGTAGTGATGAAAAAAATATTTTTTATATGTATTAAAGGCAAATTTATTAACTAATATAGATAGATTACGTCGAAACCAAACCAAAACTAACTTTCGTAGTAATACGAAAATTACCTGATATTTTTAAAACTATTATCAATTTTCGAAATAATTTAATGCAGTAAATTTTAGAATATGATTCAACGAATCAGTTTAAAGGTATACTTTTAGGAGGAGTTAAATTCAATACATAAATCTATACTTTTCGAATTGCGTTAGTCTGGACTATAAGAAATTTATTGTTTGTCGCAATCATTATAATTAAATGAATTTAAGGCCATTACAGTGGCTTTATTTTAATATATTTATTTAAATTATTTAAGCACACAAATAAGTAGAAGTACCAGCAATATATTTGTTTTAAATTAAAGCAAAAAAAAATAATCTTAAAGCATTGTCTAAAGCGCTGTTACTGGTAAGAAAGAAACTGAAGTATACTTTTGGGGTTTAAATAGTATATAGCATACTTTTGGGGTTTTTCCTTAAAAAAAAATAAAAGGAAAAACAAAACAAAGCCTACTTTTGGGGTTGCCATAAAAAACCTTTAATTTATACCTTAAATACCCACATAAATACTTTTACAACTACAGCAGACCGTTGGGATAAAAATGTAAACAGGCAAAAACAAAAATACAACATTTGTTAAATAAATTTGTTAATTTATTGTTTTATATTGCATATATGTATGGAGCACATATTAATTTGTTGTTTTTACATAATACTAACCAATTTAATTAGAAAACTTTTTCTCTAGCGATTAGTTGATTCTTTTCTAGGGGCACATAAAAATGACGCTGCAAAATTGTATGGAATATAGAGTAATAAGAATAAGTAAGAGTGTTATATTCGGCTTTGTCGAATCTGGAATACCCACCACCAACACATATTTTGCTAATATAGAGGTTATATGGGGGATAGGGTCAATTATAGACCGCAGCTGACAAAAGCTGGTAAAAAGATTTAGGTTCATATTGAACTTAGTTATGTCCAATTTGATCACGATATTAATCATTATAAGACAATTACGGATGGTCAAGTCATTTTCTGAGGGGGCCTTGTATGGGGACTAGGGACAAATGCCGCCCGATTTTCGCCATACTTTACAATATAGTTTCAAAGTACTTGGAACTAATTTGTACAAAATTTGATCAGGATTGCCGTATAATTAACATGTTTATGTCTTGGGGGACATTTGTATGGGGGCTAAGTGAAATGTTGGACCGATATTTCGCATTCACAATACCAAACAAACCTTATCAACAGAGAGTATTTGTGAGAAATGTTAGTCAGCTTATTTCCCTTGACCCCTATTGTGTTTTCAACAGACAGCCTGACGATATAGATTGTCTTAGAATCTTATAGGTCCCCAGATTTTATATAAATACTAATGTGGGGCCTATGATTTGTTACAAACGGAATGACAATATCAATATACTTCCTATCTATTTTGATGGTGCGTGAAAATTCTGTTTAATCATTAGAGTAAAGTATGTATTACAATAAGTATAAACTAATTTATGGTCAAATTTGTGGCTTTAATAAATTTAATACGAAATTTGTTGTATTTATGTTATTATTATTATTGTACTACTTGCTTGATACTGCTTATAATTCCGGAGTGTGGAAAATATCTACAATTTGCATCACAATTATATAGTACATACCTGCAAAGAAAAGATAAGAAACAAATTAGTTTTAATTACAATAAAATACAATAATTGTATTGTAATAGACTGCAACACAATTTTAAGGATAACAAAAATACTTCAATTTGTGGCTCTCCGTAGAATTTTGGCTCTAATTATACCCTTCACTATGAATATTGTTACGAAATAGCACTATCAATTTGAATTTAAACCTTTAACATGAGTTTCCAAATCCAACAGCTTTTATATAAACTGGATACTTGGCAGCACAGTGCTGCCAAAATTAACTGTTAAAGCTGCTAACATAAACATTAAGGCTGTCGAAAGCTCTAGAAATTGAGGCTTCTAGTTTTGTCCCTTTGATAAATCATGAAGCTTCCAGAATATGGCACTGTGTACATTAATAGGTACAGCAAGTTACAGTCAGTTTAGTTTTATCATAGGCGCTGTTAAAGTAAACATCAACTGTATTACCTGTGTATTATTGTACATTATAAAACGGGTTTTTTAAATGTGTAATATAACTGCCTGTTGTACGATGTCAAAAGAAAAATGAGTCGACAAAATTTGTATGAAAAACACTCAGTTTTAAAAATTCTTTCGAATAGTTTTCATACAAATTTGTTCGAATCATTTTTCTTTCGTGAAATTAAGTGTGTGTTAAATAGTTAAATAGTTACTATTTTAATTGTTGTATAAATTTAAATTAATAAAAACGTTGTTCCAAATTTCAAACTACTAACCCTCTAGCCCGCAAACTTTAAAAAGATAAAAAAAAAGTTGTGGAATAATTTTTTTAGGGTTATTATGACTCAATAAACTCAGAACAGCCATCAGAAACTAATTTGCAAATTAAGTTTAGGAACCAGGTGCAAAAAGGTGAAGTGTGCCTCAGGGAATTGTTGCTGGTTTGGGTGTAAAAAAACAATAATTATGATACGATTTTATTGAAAAATTAATAAAATATATTTCGAATAGATCGGGCTACTAAAAGTTAGTAAAACTTTGATTTAAAAAAAAAATACACCCAAAATTTCACGTGCTATAATTGTTACATCACACTATGTGTCCAAAATTGCGCAAAAATTATTTCCAAAGAAACTAGCATCATAAAACTTTGTGTAATGACCCCTGCTGCTAAAATAAGCATTTTTAAAAAATTGGCAATAACCCCCTCCCCCTCTAATCTGATAACCCCCACCCCACCATCTTACCAGACATTTTCATCTTAAAAAAGTTGCCATTAACCCCCTTCCTCAGTTTTCTTATAACCCCACTCCAACTTACCAACAATTAAAAAAAATTTTATTCTTACAGCACTATCTAGAAATAGCATTTCTTCGTTTGTTTGGCGTTTTCTTGGGGCTCCGCTATAAGTAAATTTTGTGTATGTCTTTGACATTCTCGTTATAAAAGTTGCTTAATTGATCTATCCATGCTTCGGGACAAGTAGTTACAAAAAATTGTAGTATGTTTCTAGAAAAAAGAAAATTATTTGCTTCGGTGGAAGTAGTTGCAAACAATTTTAGTATGGAATAAAGCCTGACCTTCCCACAAATAACCACATATGTATCATTTCTTGGGCAAATGCAGGCAACTTAAGTTCTACACTACAGGAGACGAACACCTTTTTCACAACTTCACAAAAAACATGTCTAATAAAAGCACGAAATTTTACACATAATATAAATATTTAGTAAAATATTTTTAGTTTTTTTTAAGTACACACCTCCGGCATTGTAATCCATTTTCGTAAAATCTTAGTTATAAAAATTTTTTTACAAAAAATCACTTTTTCCTTAATGGAATTTTTTTACTTTTTTCAACTTGAAATATTTATTTAAAAAATGTAAACTTTCAAAGCTGTTTATATATAAACTGAGTGGCCAATTGGCATACATTTTTGGCATTTATGTCACTAAAGTCACAGTTAAATTTTTTAAAAAAAAATTAGAATTAGTTTTTGAGATAATTGGTGTGTTGTAATGCAAGCCTTCAGGCACTCTTGCGGGTTAGAGGGTTAAGAATACATATGTTTGTATATGTGTGTTATGATATCTACTATATTGGACTTTTTCGAGTTTAGGTGCACTTGAAATATAATGTGTAACCTCTAAACGTGACAGAGAACAATTTTGGACCTTGGAAGCATCAACATCGACAAAGTCGAAAGTAAGGACCACCCTAGTACACACATGTAAGGTAATAATAATGTGCTTAGTTCATTTAGAATTAGCATTAGTTTATACACATGTACGCATATGTGTATGTATGGATGTGTAATGAATATTAGTGTGGCCCCGTTTGTAGGGAGTGAAAATTAAGGTGTCGATGTTTCCAACTAAAATGATAGTTTCGTTTGATAATTGATTCAAACATTTTGTTCTAGTTTAAGTATTTGATACAGCATTGAAATCCCCTTTCAAAGGCCCAACTAATATTACCAATATGTCATGTGTCTTTTGAGATAAATATGTAAAAAACCTTAAACAAGGACCTATTTATCCTATGATCCAGCTCATCAAATACTAAACTCAGTACAAACATTTTTAGAAACGATATCTTAAAATGAATTCAACTTTTATTTTAGTGGGGAACATTCACGACATTTTTATGAGGGGCCACATTATTATATTTCTGCATTTGTTTCTGTAACAAGTTCTTAAATATAAAACAAGTCCTTTTTCTACAACTTTTAGCTTTCTGTTTTATCTGTAATAATTTACCACTTTTTTGTTTGTTTGTTTGTTGTTATTTATTTTTGTATTTGTTTCAAAAGCTTTAAGTATTAATGAAAATAACAAGCTAAATAAAACACACCCAAAAACCTATTATACACACGTTTAAAGACACAGTCATACACATATGGGCAATTCCACTAGAATCGCTGCCACGACTGAAAAAAAAACCCTTGAAACTTTTTTTCAAGATGATTTGAATAGAAGAAAATAATAATATGTTACTATGTGAAAGTATTTAGATCATATTATATTTTAAAGACAAAAATAATAGCGAAAACTAGGCTCCCAATTAGCGTGTAGTATGAAATGAATTTGATTCTGATTGTTTTTTTGCTATTGTCAAATTGTTTATTGAAACCGAATGTATATTTTCTATTCATTTTTTTAGTTTTTATATACATGTATTTACAGAATAAATATTGTTTTATTATAAGAGAAAAATCTGTCACGTACGGTATGTCACGTACGATATTAAATTTTATTTATTATAAAATCATCCAAAGATTGTTTTTATTTGAATATGACGGATTGTAAAGGAAAAATATTTCGTTTAGTGTAAGAAATTAAAAGAAAACCTAACGCCTCTCACGATTCGAATATTTTCGCATGTATCTACATGTACCTCAAAATGAGTTCCGTTTTATGTCACGTAAGATATACCCTTACTTCGCTCAATATTTTGGACAACAATATTTCGAAAGAACTTTTTATTATTTTAAAATATAGTACCCTCTGAATGGATGATAAAGACCAAATTATTTTTCAGATACTCTTATTTTTGCAAAATCTATTCCACTCTATAGGCGTACAAATGTCACGTACGATGATATGGAATTGCCCATATATGTATGTAAAATTAAAGGAACATAAATATGATCACTACATATACTTATATAAGCAATAATATTACGTATAACCCAGCAAATACAAAGTGTTTTTTAAGTTTAGTATTTACATATGTAAGAACTTTATTATGACTACTAAATACCATTTACATTACTTAGAAGTAGTTAAGTAATGACTTATAAGTTTTACATTGAAATATAGCAAATTTCAGCAGTAAATTTTTACAAAAATTCATGGCTATACTTCTTAGCATACGAAAATATGCCTGTATTACAACTAATTTGAGTTATAATATAATAATGCCTAAGTGTAAGTAATGGAGAGGTAGTATGTAAAAATATGAACAACACTTGTGTTGGAATAATTTCATAATTTCTTTATTTTATTGAATAAACTAATATTCATAAGAATTTAATTTCAAATAATTTTTAATTTGAAAACAACTCCGCATGTTTGATGGGTATACAAGCAAGAGCAGCGGTAACTATTAGTGTTGTATGAGGGTGTATAAGATAATTCAGTATAAGACACGTATTCCCAATATACCAGCAGTAAAAACAAGATGGAGTAGAACCAAAAAAAAATAAAAAAATACCACACTAAACGAAACAAACCAATATGCTTTTAGTTTATTAAAGTTTATTTGTATTTAATGTTAATATTACACAATATGTGTGTGCAATATCCCTACAGAAAAATGAAGTAAAGTGAAAAAGGTCATAAAAGGCTAAAGTGAAATATTGTATAGAAAGTTTTGATCTAGTGTTTGGAGGAAATAAAATGCAGTAGAAAACTTTTCATGCGAATTCATATTCAATATATTAATTTAAAGAGTTTCTTGTCAACTGTGAAACGTATCGGACGTTTGTAAAAAAGCTCAGCAAAATTTTTTAAAATTATTTGAATTTATTTGTCAAAAAAAAATAAATTAAATAAAAATTTTTTCTCAAAAATTAAATTTCAAATTGTTTACCGAAAATTAACATTTGAAACATTTGTTGTATCTGTAATTGATCAACTACTATGGAAAGGGATCCATTACTTTCCCAGTCAGGAGGAAGACCTCCCAATAATTCCAAGAAGTCATTATCAATTGCTAATAAAGGGGCATCAACAATTCATAATTGCGCAATAAATGCAAGTCCACCTGACTCCCAATCAAAAGGACAATCTTCAAAAAAATTAAAAGATGCAGTAAAAAATATAGATGACGTTAAAAATTCCGAGCTTGGAAAGCAGTTTTTCGACGCAGTATTTGCAATGCAGTCAAAAGAAATAAATGATGATTGTCAAGAGCTTTTTGAATCTAGCAACAACAACAATATCAAGATTTTAGAAAATATTACAATCCATAATATACAATTTGAAGAACAAACATGTATGGAACATGAAACTCTTTCAATTTCCTCAATAGAAGATGAATTCAAAATTGTCCAAAACAAAAAACGAAAAATTCAAGGTGACGTAAATATTGATTTGTCAAAATGTAAATTTAAAAACTTAAATAATATAGATGATAATGTTAATCGTATAAATAAGTATTCACTACTAGGTGATTTAAATATTGAGGCCGAAAGGCCAATTAATAACAACATTTCAGAACCTAATGACCAACAAATTAACAATACTTCCCAAACTAAAGTTCCGACCACGAACATATATTGTCCTCCTATTTTTCTAGAGAATGTTAATGTTAAATCTCTGATTGACCAACTAAATTCCAAAAACGTTGAATTTAAGATTAAGAACCAATCTAAAAACAAAAGTAAATTATACTTCAAGGATTCTTCTGCTCATTCAGAAATGATGCTTCTATTAAAGGAAAAGGAAATTCCATCATACACATACACACCTAAGGAATATAAACGTCAGAGTGTAGTTTGTAGAGGTCTTTTTTATAAGACTGATATTTGTGACATTAAATCGGAAATTGATAAAATTGTTCCAGATACGGTTGATTCTGTTTCAAAGTTTTCTACGGAATACTCCCGGAAACAGGGAATCGATACTGGTCTATTTTTGGTAATCCTTAAACCGAATCGGAAAGTTAATGAGTTACTCGGCATAAAGTATATTCTTAATCAGGTAGTATCATGGGAACGACCAAAGTCTAATAAGAAAGTACCACAATGTTGGAGGTGCCAAAAATGGGGTCATTATTCAAGAAATTGTAGTCGTCCATTTTCTTGTGTGAAATGTCATGATAAGCACGCACCTGGTGAATGCTCTATTGTGCCAGAAAGTAATGTTTTACCATACTGTGTGAATTGTAACGAGAATGGTCATACATCCAATTACAGAGGCTGTCCCGCTTACAAGAAATATCTTACTTTTAGGAAGAAATCGTATCAGGAAACTAAGAATAGGAATATATCTGCTGCTGGCAATGTCGCAATGGCACTGAATCCATCTAATAATGTGGTTGCAAATAAATCATTTGCCAGTATGTTCAATGTTTTGAGTGAAGTTTCTACGCAGAACAAACCCGAAAAGCCTCCTTTAATTCAGGAATTTATGAAACTTGCAAAAATGCTATGTGCACCAGACCCCTTGACTTTGGAAGATAAGATTAATAATTTTATGAGGAATTACAAGTCAATGACAAGAGATCAAGCTAGGAAAGAATGCTTGAGTTTAATTAATGAAATTCAAAATGTCTATGGTCCGTAATTTTCTAAATTTAGTAACTTTTAATGTTGGTTCTCTTATCCATATTGGTAGGAAAATTGAACTGAACAGATTATTAAATCAATCTAACATTGAAATTGCTTTTTTACAAGAATTGCATTTGTCTTCGGACACAAATGTATATTTTGATAACTATATTGTTTTGAAGGACAACAGCTCATTAGGTGTTGGTATTGCTCTTAAAAATTCGATCTCTTTTTCAAGGGTTAGTATTCCTAATCTTCAGTTTCCAAATTTATTTGTGGAATTAAATGTTTGTGTAAATGGTAGTGTTAAGAAAATTCTCTGTGGTTCAATATATTTGAAATGCAATTGTAATCGTCAAGTTATATGTGGGGGTCTATCTACGATTTTGAATGTTTCAAACAGTTATGATGGACTGATACTAGGTGGGGACTTAAATGCAAAACACAATTCATGGGGTGATACCAATAACAATTTCAATGGTGAAGTGTTATCGACTTGGCTCCAAGATGAATCCATTTCGGTAGTAAGAATTTGTGATTCATATCCCACTTACCCTGGTGGATCCTCTCATTTGGACCATTTTATAGTGAGCACTAATATTATTGATAGTTCTCAACCGAATTTTGAAACGTCAACACTTCCTACCTTTTCGGATCACATTCCGTTAAAACTTCAAATATCTTTATCAGATTTTAATTATATTTTTAAAGCCCCCGATAATTTTATTTCTTTTAATGACACTAATTGGAACACATTCAAAATTGACTTAAGTAACACATTATTAAATCACTTCCCACCAGTGAATAAAAATTTATCAAATAGGGAAATAGATTGTTTTGTAGATGAATTTAATAACTCCGTAAATTTTATGACAGAAGTCCATTCAAGGAAGGTCGATAATAAGAATCGAAAATACGTTGTATCGAATAAAGTAAAAAACTTGTTGAGAATTAAGTATAACTGGCAAAAGGATTTGAAGAGGATTTTTCAAAGAACCTTGAACAGGAGAAATTCTGAATATCTCCTTATTTCTAAACAAATTGATCTAATTAAAATTATTATAAAAGAGCAAATTGAAATAGAGCAGGTCAATTTGTTTAATGAGAGATTGAAGGAAATTAAACCTGGCCCATGGGCTTATAAGCAAATTTTTCAGATGATCGGAAATAGAAAACGTTCTTGTGTTAAAAAAGTATCAGTAAACGGTGTCGAAATAACACAATTAAATCAGAAAATAGATGTCTTAAAGGATCACTTTACCCGTGTGTATCAAAGTTCCCCACCGAACAGGAATATTTCGGAAATTAATGAAACTATCAATGACAAAATTTCACAAGTCCCAAATAGTGTAAACTTTGATGATGACAGAACGGCATTGAATAATCATTGCAACATAAAATTGACAAATTTGAATGCTATTTTGGAAATCTCCAAATTAGTAAATAATAAAAAGTCGAGCGGTTTGGACAATATATCAAATTATTTAATTAGAAAATTCCCGATTAAGGCCTTAGAGTATCTTACCATACTGTTCAATAATTGCTTAAATAATTGTTATTTTCCAAATGCTTGGAAAATTGCAAAAATTATTCCAATTCCGAAACAGCAGGATAATAACGATATTAACAACTTTAGACCAATTTCATTACTTTCTAATCTGGGAAAGTTATTTGAGAGAGTTATACGAGATAAGATGAATACAGGTTTAAATAGAGAGTATATTCCTCAAAGTCAGTTTGGCTTTAAAAAGGGTAATTCTACGGTACATGCTCTTTTAAAATTCCACACTGATGTAGTACAAAATTTGAGGAAAGGTCAATGCACTGTCGCAGTGTCACTTGACATTGAAAAAGCATTTGATAAGGCATACCAAAATGGCATACTATACAAAATGATTAAAATAGGCTTTGATGCCTCGATAGTCAAACTTTTCCGTAGCTTTTTCGATGACAGGAGATTCTGCGTACAGATTGACAATGTTTCATCTTCTCAGGGTGATGTTTCTTGTGGCGTTCCGCAGGGCTCTGTGTTGGCACCTCATTTGTATAATATATTTATATATGATTTTCCCCATGAATTTGGTAATTCCAAAGGTATACTATATGCCGACGACTCATTACTTTACGCACACAATGAGTCACCTCAAATTGCACTCCAAAATGTTTCTGCACACCTTAAACATGTTGATGAATTTTATTCTCATTGGGGAATAAAAATAAACGCTTCGAAAAGTAATGCAATATGTTTAAGAAATGCTTCCGGAAAGTGTAAATATACTGTTGTGCCGGAGAGCAAGAATTTAAAATTAATATTAAATGGATCTGAAATTTTGTTTAAGGATAACATAAAATACCTCGGAGTAAACTTTAATAAACTTTTAAAATTTAACAAACATGTCGTTTATAATTTGGAGAAGGCTAATCGTGTCAAAGGTGCCTTTTCAAGACTGTTTAATAGTAGGTATTTACCAATTAGGACTAAATTACTTTTATATAAAGTAAGTATAAGACCAATTCTTTTATATGCATTTCCAATATGGTTTAGCATATCAAAGACAATGATGAGGAAAATGGAAATATTTGAACGTCATATTATACGAAAATGTATAGAGAAAAATTTTAAGACTTATAATAGAAGATTTTCTAACAAATTTATTTATGAAGAAGCCAAAATATCTCCAATTCCCTTTTATGCTCTCGATTTGACAAATCGTTTTGTTGACAGACTGTCATGTTTTGAAGGCAGTATAATGCAGGATCTTTTGATAAACGAACAAGGATTTAGTTGGTCAAACACTAATTATCTTTCCACGTTTGGAATTTTACAACAACCATTAAATCATTTTCCTGGTCCAAACTTCTATTCACACACAACTCCCGGTATACACAGGGGTTAAATATTTTATTAATTTTTTATGTTTAGTATAATTTCATTATTTTTTTTTGGTTCTAGTTTTAAGATTTTTTAGTTTTAATTAGTTTTAAAATTTAGCTTTTAAGTTTTTTTAGTATTAAGTTTAATTAAAAGTAGATATAACTCTACTAGGATAGCTAAATGCCGGGAGCAAGCATTGTTTTCTTCAAAATTAACATTTAATTTTACATATAATTAATTTTTCTCAAATATTGATAAGCTAGTCGCATTACCAATTGAATACTCATGTAATTAAAATAATACGTTATAGTTTTAAGTTTTCTTATAATATTTAATGTTTGTAAATCTTGAAATATGAAAAAAGAAGTCTCAATAAAGTTAACTAACTAACTAACTATATTAATTTAAACTGCTATAAAAATATTTTCAAGAATTTTTTTTATTTAAATATTAATGTTTTGAAATTATTGGGTTAAAAATGCGGGATTTACAAAAGATGGGGTATCTTTTGAATGAGATTTTTGTTTTTAATCTATCAATTATTCTCACTTAGTTATTATAGTGTTAATATGTCGAATTTTGTGCCAACAAAACGCCATATGCGGGAAGTTTTGCTTCACTTCTTTAATTAAAAAAAAATTCGCTTATGTGAATGTGTTCTATCAGTTTTAACGTGCGAGAGATGGTTTCTGCGGTTCAGAAGTGCTGATTTTGATACATAGATCGTCCAGGCCAGCCAAAAAAGTTTGAAGACCACGAATTGGAGGCATTACTCCAAGAAGATTGTTGTCAAACTCAATAAGAGCTTGCAAAATCATTGGGAGCTACTCAAGCAGTAATATCAAAATGTTTGCAAGCAGCAGGACTAATCCAAAAGCAAGGAAATCGAGTACCATACGAATTGAAGCTTGAACGCCATAAAAGATAATCATTTTTGCATCGAATCAGTACTTGCGATGAAAAGTGGATCCATTACGATAACCCGAAGCTGAAGAGATCGTATGTGAAGGCCGACCAACCAGCCAAAGCGACACCAAAGCCAAATATCCATGGCGCTAAGGTAATGATCTGCATTTGTAGGTACCGAACGCAACTAATTGGTTTTAAGCGAGCATTGGCCGAAAAAATTCCAGAATATGCTGCCAGAAATGAATCCGTAACATTCCATTATGACACCTCTCGGCCGCATGTTGCAATACCTGTTAAAAGTGGTTGGGAAGTTTTGCCTCATCCGCCTTATAGTCAAGACCTTGCCCCGTCCGACTACTATTTGTTTTCATCGATCCAAAACGCTCTCTCTCTTAATTGGCTTGATTCGTTCTTAGCCTCAAAAGATGAGCAATTCTTTTGGATCGGAATCCATATGTTGCCAATACTGTCAATAAATTTATATTGTACAAAATGTTTCAAAACAAAAGCTAAAAATTTACAAAAAAAATCCTGCATATTTAAGTCATACACCCAATAGAATTTATTAGAAAATAAGTTTCAAAGATGAAATTTATGTTTTCATACCCTACACCACCATTGTGGGGAGGGTATAATGCGTTTGTGCAGATGTTTGTAACGCCCACCTTAAAGTATACCGATCGACTTAGAATCACTTTCTGAGTCGATTAAACGATGTCCGTCCGTCTGGTCGGCTGGCTGGCTGTCCATGTAAACCTTGTGCGCAGAGTATAGGTCGCAATTTTGAAGATATCTCGATGAAATTTGGTACATATTATTTTTTCGGCTCAAGGACCTATTGAGCCGAAACTGGCTGAAATCGGTCCACTATTTCACCTAGCCCCCATACAAATGTCCTCCCGAAATTGGACTTTATCGGTCATAAATGTTTAATTTATAAATGTATCTCCACAAATTCCGCTCCAAATAAGTTTTATATACACAAAATTCATGTCACCAAATTTTGTTACGATCGGTCCATAATTAGTCATAGCTCCCATATAGACCCGCTTCCTAAAATCACTTTAACGTGCATAAATCGCTTAAAAATTTTGGTATACACACAAAATTCAACATAGATAACTTTAATATTGACATAAATCACACGACCTAATTTCATGGTGATCGGTCCATAATTGGTCATAGCCCCCATAAAAGCCCACTTCCGAAAATCACTCAAAAATATAAATTATTGAAATTTTAAAAGAAAAATGTTTTTGCTCTTGTACTAAGTGTAGGGTATTATAAGGTCGGGCTTGACCGACCATACTTCCTTACTTGTTTTAATTGTTTACATATCAATAATAGGTAAATATTGTAAAGTATGGTTATCATAAATTTGTTTAAATGGTGAATAAAACTGCAGATAATTTCAATTATTTACACAATGTCAATAATAAGTAAATGATGTAAACAATGGAAAAACAATGAAATGGAAGTCTTTTATATAAAAATAATTTAAAAAAATAAGACTGAATGATAAAAACAATGATTTTATAAATTGTTTACACAATGTCAACAATAGGTAAATAATGTAAAGTAATGTAATTAAGTTTTAAGCAAAAAACTAAATGTTTAAATTAAGTTATAATAAAGAAACTAGAGCTTTTTTTAATTATTTACATAATGTCAACAATAGGTAATGAATCAAAAGTTTGACTTTTAGGTAAAATGTATGAAAACATAAGACTTAATGATGAAACTACAGAATATCTCAATTGTTTACACAAAGTAAATAATTGGCATATAATGTAAAGTTTGACATTTACAGATAATATTTCAGCTAGCAGTAACAAAAATTAGTTTTAATGATGAAACAAACCACAAATTATTTCAATTATTTATGAAATGTCAACAATAGGTAAATAGTGTAAAGTACAAGTTGTATGTAACATTTCTGAAAAATGTATTTATAATTTACAGTTTAAATTAAGAAACTAAAGGTTTCTTCAATTGTTTACACAATGTCAACAATGGGTAAATAATGTAAAGTATGCCTTTTATGTAGAAATTAACAGCAAATAAGTTTCAATTAAGCAACTAATGATCTTATCAATTGTTTACATAATGTCAACAATAGGTAAATAATGTAAAAAATTATTATCTATGTAATATATTTTTTTTTAAATAGATCGAAATATAAATTTCAATAACAAAATGCTTAATGATGATTTAATTTTTTTTACACAATGTCAACAATGGGTAAATAATGTAAAGTTGTAGCCACTTAGATATGTTTAAGAGCAATTAACCTATTTATATAAAATTTCATAACTTAATATTTATGTGTTCTAAACCAAGAACTGATTAAAGTAATTTCATAATAACCTTTTTAATAAATAATGTGGAAATAATGACATTAATTGTTTGGCCTCAAAAAAAAACTTATTACAACTTTAACTTCTAAATCATCCCTTAAAGCTACGATGTATATATAGTAAATAGTAAAATATGTAAATAATTAGACTGAAATTGACTATTTAGTCCTTTCAATCTAGACATCTTTTGTATATACAAAGAAAAAAATAATTTACATCCTCTTCAAATTTTAACAATAAACTAACTTCGGCAGAAGAAAATTGCAATTCGCCTAAAGATGAATAACAACAACAGAAGCAACAACAAAACGTGTTAAGTTTATGGAGTTTCCTTAGTTTTTTTTATAGCAAAACAGATTTACACAACTCTCCTAAATATTTCGCTTGTATTTTAGGATTTGTGTAAGTGAGCTTTTGTATGTAGTATGTAGAAGTGTAAGTTTGTGTGTTAAAAAGAAATAAAAGTGTCAAGAAGGTAAAGAAAACTGCTACATAAGGCAGCCAGAAAGCAAAAGTTAGTTGACCCAGAAGAATAAAGAAAATATGTATATGTATGTCAGTAGCTATAGAATATTAACCCAACTCTTTATGCCTTTTTTCTTATTTTTTATATTTTTATTAACATTTTTTTCGTTTAAATAAAAGTAAACCATTTCCAATTGTATATCAAAAATTTCTGTAATAAAAGTTTCTGAAATATATTTAAAAATTTCTGTAATACAAAAGGAAATTTGTGAAATATAATTGTAAATTTTCTGAAAAGCATTTGGAAACGGTGTAGAGGACGTAAAAAAGGGAACACACAAAAAGGATTATTATAAATATTTAAGTATTTTGACAATTTGACACATAAGCCACAAAAAGCTGTAACATTGTTTACAGTGACATTAAAAATATTAAACAATATTAATGGTTATATTTGTTGTACATACATACATATTAAATAATTTGAAAATTTATATTTTAAATAAAAAATATGACTAATGTACAACAGTTTTATACATAAATTTAAGTATTATTGTTAAGGTTCCATTGAGAAATACCTAATCATTTTAAATTATACATTTTGCAGTTAATAACTGTAGATGTATATGATTGATTAGTTTTTGGGCAAAATTTAGTAAATACTACTTATGTACTTATTGAAAATACATAGTTTAGTTGCCTACTTATGAGCTTAGTATTGTAGAATATTTGTATTTACATTGCAAGTATTTGCTATTAAATGTACTATAATAGACACGTAAATGGAAAATTATCATTAGTAATTAGACAGTAAGTAGTACAATTATATAATTACATACCTACGTATACATTAGGATTGTTCAAACATAAGGAGTTGGAAATATTTCCAGCAATGTTTAAAATTAAATTTGAGTTTTCATGATAAATCCAAAGATTTTCTCTATTATTTACACAATGTAAAGTATGGCTTTGCAATATCTATCATTAACTGTGTTTCAATGATAAAACTAAACCTCTGTTAAATTATTCACTTTATATTAACAATGTGTAAATAAGTCTGAAAATAAATCAATGATTAAACTAATAATTTTCTCAATAAATGTAAAAACGTTTGGTAAGTAAGATTTTTGAAAAAACAAATTAAGTTTTAATCAAGAAACTAAAGGATTTTTCAATTGTTTACACAATGTCATCAATAGGTAAATAGTGTAAACTACAATTTGTATGTAACAATTTTGAGGAGTATATCACAAATTAAGTTTAAAGCAAGAACTAAAGTTTTTTTCAATTGTTTACACAATGTCAACAATAGGTAAATAGTGTAAAATACAACTTGTATGTAACATTTTTCTAAAATCAATCACATATTAGGTTTCAATCAAGAAACTCAAGGTTTTTTCAATTGTTTACACAATGTAAACAATAGGTAAATAGTGTAAACTACAACTTGTATGTAACAATTTTGAGGAATATATCACAAATTAAGTTTAAATCAAGAAACAAAAGTTTTTTCAATTGTTTACACAATGTCAACAATAGGTAAATAGTGTAAAGTACAATTTGAATGTAACAATTTTGAGGAATATATCACAAATAAAGTTTGAATCAAGAACTAAAGTTTTTTTCAATTGTTTACACAATGTCAACAATAGGTAAATAATGTAAAATATTGCTTTTATGTTAGATTTGTAAATATTTGCAAAAAAACTAGTTTCAGTGATGGAATTTAAATTTTTTCCAATTCTTTACACAATGTCAACAATAGGTAAATAATGTAAAATTTGACTTATATGTATTTTTTATATAAATTTAACAACAATGTGGTTTCAATAATAAAATATAAGATTTTTTTCAGTTGTTTACACCATGTCAACAATTGGTAAAAAATGTAAAGTATTGCTTTTATGTAAGATTTTCGCAGTGTTTGTGAACAAATTGTTATCAATGTTGTAATTTAAGATTTTTTTTTCAATTCTTTACACAATGGCAACAATAGGTAAATAATGTAAAATATGGATTTTATGCATTTTTCATATAAATTTATAATTATAATGTGGTTTCAATAATGAAACATGAGATTTTTTTAGTTGTTTACACAATGTCAACAATGGGTAAATAATGTAAATTATTGCTTTTTTGTATAATTTTTGCAATATTTGTACACAAATTAGTTTTAGTGATGAAATTTTATTTTTTTCCAATTGTTTACACAATGTAAACAATAGGTAAATAATGTAAATTAATGCTTTTATGTATAATTTTTGCAATATTTGTACACAAATTAGTTTCAATGATGTAATTTAAGATTTTTGCAATTCTTTACACAATGTCAACAATAAGTAAATAATGTAAATTAATGCTTTTTTGTAAAATTTTTGCAATATTTGTACACAAATTAGTTTTAGTGCTGAAATTGTATTTTTTTCCAATTGTTTACACAATGTCAACAATAGGTAAATAATGTAAATTAATGCTTTTATGTATAATTTTTGCAATATTTGTACACAAATTAGTTTCAGTGATGGAATTTAAATTTTTTCCAATTCTTTACACAATGTCAACAATAGGTAAATAATGTAAGATATGACTTATATGTATTTTTTATATAAATTTAACACCAATGTAGTGCCAATAATAAAACATACGATCTTTTCAGTTGTTTACACTATGTCAACAATAGGTTAAATATGTAAATTATTGCATTTATGTTAGATTTTTGCAATATTGTGAACAAATTAGTTTCAGTGATGAAATTTAAGATTTGTTTAATTCTTTACACATTGTCAACAATAGGTAAATAATGTAAAATATGGCTTTTATGTTTTTTTTATATAAATTTATCATCAATGTGGATACAATAATGAAACTTACGATTTTTTCTGTTGTTTACACAATACCAACAATAGGTAAATAATGTAAAGTATTGCTTTTATGCAAGATTTTTGCAATATTTGAGAACAAATTAGATTCAATGATGCAATTTAAGATTTTTTATTTTTTACACAATGTTTACAATAGGTAAATAATGTAAAGTATTAAATATTTTCTTAAGATTTAATGAATAAAATATAAATTTTACAATTATTTACACAATTCCAGCAATATGTAAGTAAAGTATTGCTTTTATATAAAGTACTTACAATATTCAAAACTAATAATAAAATATTTTAATTTAAAATTTATGATTTTTATTTATTGTTTACTTTTGAAAGGTAAATAATGTCATAAATCTTGACTTTTTAAGAAATTAGAAAATTGTTTCTTTTAAAACATGTCAACAATTAAGAGGAGTCATGTAAAGAAATGAAAAGTAATACCAAATTGCAAAAAAATATTATTTAATTATTTATCTCTCATCAACAATATGTAGGTAAATGTGAAAGGTTTATTTATCAAAATATTTATTTTAAATTTTGTTATAAATTAAAACTAATTGTTGACAAATAGTTTACTAAGCTTTTTATAAGTTCCCCTTCTACAATTATTTGCTTTATGACATTTTTTTAATGTATTTTTATTATCTTTAATAAAAATGTTTCAGTTTTATTGAAATATCTTTAGTAAAACATGTATGCAGTCTTTATTCAATTTCAGAAATTGTCCCTGGCATACAACAATTTATATGTGTATCGATACAAATAAATTCTTTATAATAATTTACTAAGAGTCATGTTGCTAGGGAAAGATTACATATGTAGCCTTTATTTCACCAGACAAATGTTCATTATTGTAGACAAATCATAGCAAGGTCTACCTAAGGGCGACAGTCTTTTATATTGGCTTTTACTGAAAAAGAATCTTTTAAAAAAACCCAGCCAGTCAGCCAGCCACCTTTATGTTGTAATAATCGGTTTTACAAAAGAATTTTCACCAATAAAATTCATCAAAAATTCACCAAATAACAATATACCAGGCAATAGAGCAAAAAATAAACAAAAAGAAACGTAAAGGAAAACTTAAAAACAACATTAATTTACAGAATTTAAGCGTTCACAGTAAATGCCACTGTAATTGAGGCGGTATTTTTGGGGAAATTGAAAGGTTGGTTAAGTGAAAGAAAACAGCAACAGCATAACAAGCCATCATAACAAACACTGGAAAACTTTTCAAAAGAATCTGAAAAGCAAAATAAAAAAAAGAAATGAAACCAAACTAAGAGTACACAGAACGATAAAAATACACACCCACAAAATCAAGGTGGAAACGGAAACCTTGAAATCCTCAGTATGGGTGGTGTGTTGCGTACAATATGTATGACATTTACGTCTAGAGAACTACATTATTTGTTGTTGTAGTTTATTAGAAACGTGTCTAGAATTTTTGAGGAAAAAATGCCAAAACGAATAAACTGGACATGCCGGGTTTTTTTTCAAGACCACAAGGCCTTATTTCTTCATAACCTACATTGTACAAAAGATGTGTGTAAAGTAATTTAAGAAGTTTTATTCTTCCATTTTTGTTTGCGTGTGGGTTAAAGGTCAGGCCAAGGAAAAATTTGATTCTTGTTTGCACTCAATTGAAATTTAAATTAGATTTATACAGATTGCTGGGCAAAAAACAAAAGAAGAAAAATCTGTGGCATTTTTTTTACAGATTTTAATTACAGTTTGTTAAAAATCTTAATTAAAAACGACTCAGGCATATTATTGTACTTCAATTTCACTCACTCACTATTCGTAATAAAGGTAGATGACATGTTTTTTTTGTAAATTTACTTATTTGAGTTCTAGCACAATATTATTAATTAATTAATTAATTAATGGGTTTCAAATTTACACAGCAAATATATAAAAGTTAATTTTAAACCTTTCTCAAATGTCAAACGTTTGACAAACACATGATCGACTTCTCAATAAAATGGAGAATTTATTATAAAAAGCATTTATGTATATAAAATTTCTCTAAACCTTGGGAATCAATGATAAATCAAATTTGTTACATTATTTACACAATGTCAACAATAATGTCAATAATGTAAAGTTTTTAATAATTTGATCACAAATTTAGTTCCAGTGATAAAAATAGAGGAATTTTTCATTTGATTACACAATGTAAAAAATAGGTAAATAATGTAAAGTAGCGCTTTTATGTAGTATTTTTGTAAAATAGATCACAAATTAAGTTTTAATAATGATAATAACGATTTGTACAATTGTTTACACAATGTCAACAATAGGTAAATAATGTAGAATATGGCTTTTCTGTATTTTTTATATAAATTTATCACAATTTTGGTTTTAATAATGAAACATAAGATTTTTTCAGTTATTTACACAATGTCAACAATAGGTAAATCATGTTAAGTATTGCTTTTATGTAAAATGTTTGCAATATTTGTAAACAAATTAGTTTCAGTGATGTAATTTAAGATTTTTTCAATTCTTTACACAATGTCGACAATAGGTAAATAATGACTTTTATGTATTTTTATGTAAATTTATCACAAATTTAGTTTCAATAATGAAACGTAATGTCAACAATAGGTAAATAATGTAAAGTATTGCTTTTATGTAAATTTTTTGTAATATTTGTGAACAAATTAGTTTCAGTGATGTAATTTATGATTTTTTTCAATTCTATACACAATGCCAACGATAGGTAAATAATGTAGAATATGGTTTTTATATATTTTTTTATATAAATTTAACACAATTTTAGTTTTAATAATGAAACATTAGATTTTTTCAGTTGTTTACACAATGTCAACAATAGGTAAATCATGTAAAGTATTGATTTTATGTACAATATTTGAAAACAAATTAGTTTCAGTGATGTAATTTAAGATTTTTTCAATTCTTTACACTATGTCGACAATAGGTAAATAATGTAAAATAGTACTTTCATGTAATATTGCTATAAAATGTAACAAAAATTAAGTTTTAATACTAATTATAAAGATTTTTGCAATTGTTTACACAATGTCAACAATAGGTAAATCATGTAAAGTATTGCTTTTATGTACAATTTTTGCAATATTTGTAAACAAATTAGTTTCAGTGATGTAATTTAAGATTTTTTAATTCTTTACACAATGTTAACAATAGGTAAATAATGTAAAGTAGGGCTTTTATTTATTTTTTTATATAAATTTGTCACAATTTAAGTTTTGATAATGAAACTTTAGATTTTTTCAGTTGTTTACACAATGTCAACTATTGCAAAATAATGTAAAATATTGCTTCTATGTAAGATTTTTGCAATATTTGTGAACAAAAAGTTGTTTCAATGATGTAATTTTAGTTTTTTTTTAATTGTTTACATAATGTCAACATAGGTAAATAGTGTAAAAAATTGTTTTACGTATTTTTTATATACATATAACACAATTTAAGTTTTAGTACTGAAACATTAGATTTGTTCAATTGTTTACACAATGTCAATAATAGGTAATTAATGTAAAGTATTGCTCTTATGAATGTTTTTGTAATATTTGTGAACAAATTAGTTTTAGTGATGTTATTTAAGATTTTTCAATTCTTTACACAATGTCAACAATAGGCAAATAATGTAAACTATTGCTTTTATGTAAGATTTTTGCAATGTTTGTTAAATGAACTAAATTAAGATTTGTTCAATTGTTTACACAATGTCAACAATAGGTAAATAATGTAAAATATGGATTTTATGTAGTTTTTATATAAATTTATCACAGATTTAGTTTCAATAATGAAACATTAGATTTATTCAATTATTTACACAATGTCAACAATAGGCAAATAATGTAAACTATTGCTTTTATGTAAGATTTTTGCAATGTTTGTGAAAATGTTTGTTAAATGAAGATTTTTTCAATTCTTTACACAATGTCAACAATAGGTAAATAATGTAAAATATGGCTTTTATGTATATTTAACACAAATTTAGTTTAGATAATTCAACATTCATTTGTTTACACAATGTCAACAATAGGTAAATAATGTAAAGTTTTGCTTTTATGTATAATTTTGCCATTGTTTGAAAAAATTAGTTTCAATGATGTAATTTTAGTTTTTTTCAATTGTTTACTTAATGTAAACAATAGGTAAATAATGTAAAATAGGGCTTTTATGTAACTTTGCTGTAAAATTTAACACAAATTATGATTAAATAATAATAATAAAGATTTCTACAATTGTTTACACAATGTCAGTATTAGGTAAATAATGTAAATTATGTTTCTAAGGTAATGCTTTTTATTTGATGGGACCTAAAAGGTCCTATCTATCAATTATGAGCAGCTGAAATCTGACTAGACCATTACAGGGAACCTGTACCGAACACAACACATTCGTTTGAAGCGAGCATTTGCCGAAAAACTCCCAGATTATGCAGCCAGACATGAAATCGTAAAATTCGTCATGATGGAATACCACATGTTGATACTTGTTAAAAACTATTTAGAATGAAGTGGTTGGGAAGTTTTGCCTCACCCTCCTTATAGTCCAGACCTTGCCCAGTCCAACTACTATTTGTTTCGATTGATGCCGAACGCTCTATTTGGGATACACTTCAATTCAGAACAGAAATTGACTTAATTCGTTATTGGCCTCAAAAGATGAGCAGTTCTTTTGGCTCGGCATCAATATGTTGCCAGAAAGATGGGAAAAGGTAATAGCTAACAATTGCCAATACTTTAATTAAATTGATATTGTACTGAACTGGCTAAGAAATTTATTTTAACTCGTTCGATATATCTTTTAAATTCGCAGTTTCGCAAGAGAGAAAGAAGTTAATTTTTTTTCAAAAATAAACTAAAGTTTTATTTTACATTATCAATTTTTTAGCTTCATACTAACATATCGGATCCATACTAATGTAGACAATTACAAACGGAACGAAAAACTTATTTCATCATAATAATATTGAAAAAGTCAAATGTGGAAAAACCATGAAATAATAAATTTCATACTTAATTTATATTAAAAACTTTTTCTACAAGATTTTGTTTATTTTTCTTTTAATAACTTACCAAACTCACTTACTCCTAAATGTATACAATGAAAAATAATTACATTCTCATGCTGAAAACACGCATACATACATATATGTATATTTCCTTAAGTATTACGCACTAAATATAAAAAAAATAGCTGTGGAAATTTGTTAAAATATCTTAAGTCTAGTTAAAGTAGGCAAATGAAACTGTCAATTAAAAAGTTATGAAGAAAAATCTGAGATTTTGAAAGGGAAAAATATAAAAATTTAATCATTTAAATTTACCTTTATAAAATTATCACAAATATTTTCCAAAATTTAGAGCATAACAATTTATGTTAATGCAACTTACGTTGTTTTAATGTATTGCCACAAATAAATACTCATTTAATTTAATATATATGTATGTGTATAAATGCAAGTAAATAATAACAAGTATCAAACCGAAATAAACACCCCCTAGATGTAGGCAACATTTAAATGAAATTTTCTTAAATAAAGTGTGTAAAAAAAAGAAGTATGCAATACAAATAAATGTCAGATATGTATATATGTAAATCAGAGATGGAAAATATTGCACAATTGTACTTTTTAAGAATTTTTCAGCTCAAAATAAAACCATAATTGTTACATTTATGAAAAACCCTCATAGAACTCTAACAACTTCAAAGTATAGTTTAATTTTTTTTATACCCTTCACCATGAGTGGCCACAAAGTATATATGTATATTCTGAATCGTTATAGATAGCGGAGTCGATATAGCCATGTCCGTCTGTCCGTCTGTGTGTTGAAATCTACTTTCTGAAGCCCCCAAATAACTTACATACACGAATGATACATCAATATTTCCGAAATTCTTCCGACTCGGTTGCTATTTAAAATCGAGAAAATCGGTCCACAAATGGCTGAGATATAAGAAAAAACCAGGACAACCTCGATTTTTGACCCATATCTGGATTACTAAATCATTAATATAGACAATATGGATATCTAATGATAGATATTTCAAAGACCTGTGCAACGACGTATATAAGACCATAGTAAGTTGGACCTACAATGGGTTAAAATCGGAAAAAATATATTTTAACCAGAATTTTTTTTTTAACCAAAATTTTTTTTTAACTAAATATTAAAAGAAAAAAAATTAAAAAACTAAAAAAAATTTTAAAATTTAAAAAAAAATTTAAAAAACAATTTCGAAAAAACAACTGGAAAAAAATTAAATTTTGTTTAAATAAGTAGTACTTTCAACCTAACAAAGAGTCTAGAACCTTTTCAAAATCCCTGTTTTCCATGTCCGATCTACCATACATACATATGTAGTCAGTCGTCTGTGTCAGCATGAATGTGTTTGTTGTAACAGCATATGTCTATCATTATGACAAATTAAACAGAAAAATATATAAATATATCACTCAAATAATAAATTAAAAAAGGAAATACATACCTATAATAATATTTTATGCAAATTTAAATAAGGTTTATTGATAAAATATTAATATTTAAAAATATGAAAATATATAAACATTAAATAATACACAACATAATAATGATTTAAAGCCCTATTAATTGTCTCCTAAAAATAGGCAGGCTTTATCTCATTAAAAACATTATTATAAGTATCATAATACCTATTTGAATAGAGATTTTGATAAAATATGTATTTTAATTTAAGGTTTTTAACATGTTTATTTATATTTCAACGCCCTTAATTATAATACAACACAATTTAAGTGAAAAATATTTAAAATAATAAACATGTGTAGGCAGATGTAAAATAAGACATGTATACAAACAATTTGCTAAATTAAAGGAAATTTACTAGATAATCCTGAAAAAAAACAGCAGGCAAACACAATCTTAATGACTTTAGGGTAAAAATTAAATGCTCCATGTATGTAATGTCATCACGTGAGAACGGCTGGAGCGATTTGGATAATTTTTTTTTATTCTGATCGAAATTTTCAGGAGATGGTTTGTAAAGAAAAAAATCAAAAATTCCGGGTAGAACTCGAAAAAAATTTTGTTTGGTCCAGTCAACTGTAATAAAAAAGCTCCCTAAAGTATGCAGTACAAATTTAGATATTTTATTTGCAAATAAATAAGAACAGGAAGGTGAAATTTGAAGAACTAACATTAGTAAATGCTACAAGGGCGAAGCCGGGGCGGTCAACTAGTTTATAATATACTTAAAGGTTTTTTTATTTAATTTATTGAAAACTGAAAAATTACTTAAAAATTTTCCATATTTTTATTATGAAATTCTGGTTTTAGAAACTGTTTAACAATAAAAGTTTTTGCCAAAAGATTTTTTCAACCGCAATATGCTTTTTTCTAAAGTTTCGACATGCTTATATACAGAAATCAACTTATTACCCCTAAAAAAAATAGACAAAACAACAAAAAGAAAAACCTAGCAAAACTACTACACATACCCCATAAAGTATGCAGCATTAAATGAAAAACTCAACCAAACTACTACTACTCATACACCATAAAGTATGCAGCAGCAAATATGTAAATAAAATATTTCCGTTATTTAATGAAATGATGATGACGACGAACGAAGCCAAGCCAAGCCAAGACAAGACATGGCAAGACGGAGACTTAGAAAAAAAAATACTGAAACTGAAGCTTTACTGCAGTTAGAACATTTACATAATTTTATGACATTTCCGATTTGTTTAAATGTTACAAGGAAGTTAAAAAAAAACAACAACACAACACTGCTACACCAAACGGAAACTCAATGAAGCGTTGGTTTAGTTGGAGTGCTGTGGTGGTGGTACACATCAAATATTTGACTGTGAAGGGGAGAGAATTTTTGTTTTAATTATTTCTACTCTAAAGATAAATTTAGAGATTTTTTTTTATTTTTAACAAAGTTAGGTTTTTGTAAATATTAATTAAATGGGTATGTTGAATAAGGTGCAATAACTTAAATTGGCTTATTTTTAATTATGAAATTTACTTTAATACTTCAACTAAAATTATTTTTTTATTATACTCTTCACCGTTTGTAATTATTTCATTTGCGACCCCACAAAATATATCAGCCCAATTATGAATAAAAAATTCCCCGGGAGTTTTTTCCCATTGAATTTGAATGGGCAAAATGAGAAAGGAAAAAACTCCGAGGGAATTTTTATTCATAATTGGGCTGTATATATTCTGGATCGTTAAAAATAGCGAAGACGATCTGCATGTTGAAATCAACTTTCCTTAGCCCCCAAATTATCCGCTATAGACCCGGTTCGTTTACTATTTAAAGTCGAGAAAATCGGTCCACAAATGGCTGAGATATAAGGAAAAAATCAGGACAATCTCGATTTTTGGCCTATTTTTGATCTATATGTATTTGGATTACTAAGTCATTATTATAGACAATATAGATATGTAATGATAGATATTTCAAAGTCCTTTGTAACGACGTATAAAAGGCCATAGTAAGTTGGACCTACAATGGGTCAAAATTGGGAACAATATTTTTTAATTAGAACTTTTTTTTTTTTTTAACAAAAAAATTTTTTGTCACTAATAAATTAAAAAATTTAAATTTAAAAAAAAAATGAAAAAAATAAAAAAAAAAATTTGAAAAAAATAAAACAAAAATTTTAAAAAATGTCGTTTTAAAACTGACGGCATATCACAAGCTGTTTCTTTGGTCCTTTAACAAAAACATAACTATTTATGAGTAATTGTGTAGATTATAAACCAGACATTACTAAACTACTTCTAAGTAATGCAAATGGTATGTCGCTAATAGTACAAATGTTTGTTATTTTTTTGTTGAAACTAGTTAAACAAAGAATTTAGTTTAAGTTTAATTTTTATTGAGAATTTTAACAAATGATTTTGCAAACAATTACTTAAAGGCTCAGCAATCTAATCCAACAATATAAACGTCTTAACAAAAGTTAATCTACCATCTGTTAAAAGTTAATCTAAATCTGTTGAACATTTTCCAGCTAATAAATAAACTTTAAGAGCCAAGAAATGAAGCAAGGAAATTCAATTTCCCAACAACATAAACATAAACATGCTAAATGTGCTGATAAGTAATCTTTTATAAATTTCACTTCCTAAAATTTTATAAATTTTATTTACTTTTTTAAATTAAAAAAAAAAACTATAACAAAAACTAAAAAAAAAAACAAACAGCTTTAGCTTGATATTAAAATGATGCAGCAGCAACCAGCACAAGCAAAAATTTAATAATATACAAGTATTTGAGCATAAAAATATCGTTTTATTCTCACAAAAAAAAAAAGGAAAAAAGAAAAGAAAAGCACAGCATTTAGGTAAATATTTAGAGGAAAAATAATCTCGCTAGAAAAATAAAATGGCATTTTATACATTTTATTTTATATTATTTTGGCTTCAGTTTATATAACAATTTGCCAAGAAAGCATCATGCACACACACACTTGCCATGAACTCTTACACACACTCATACACATTCATACTTCGAATGTGTTACAAAATGCATAAATGTGTGTGTGAGTTTTTAAATGAAACCCAAAATATAAAAAAAAGAAACAGTTTTCTATACATTTGTAAATAATTTAAAATTGTGTCCTAGTTTGTATTTTTTTTTGCTCCTGGTTTTTTTGAAAAGTAATAAACATTTATTTCTATCAAATGTATTTTAAACGTTCATTCCTCACTAACCAACACAAATGAACAAAAACTGTTTAAATTGTAAAACAAAATTCATTGCATACTTTTGGTTATAAATATGATTACAATGTGTTTTTTTTTTGTAGCACAATTTTAAGGCTGAAGTTTAAATTTAATGACTTTTTTGTTCATTGTAATCAATATTGTAATGTTAATGATTCAAAAATATATAGAAATATATACATTAGGGTGGTCCCGTTCGCTTTGAGGAAAAATAAGGTGTTGATGTTTCCGGCTAAAATTAAAATTTAGAAGCCATAACAAACTTTCTAAAAAAGTTTGTTATGGCTTCAGTAGTTGGTGATTTTGTTCATATTTCTTGCAAGGGAAACATATAAAATATTGTTATCATGTGAAAGGTGCTTCAAATTTCATATCTTAACTCTCGAGCAATTCAAAAAATATTTTTTTAAATATTTTTTAAATGATTACATTATAAACATCAAGGGCCAAATTGCCGCATTCGTGATCGAATGAACTATCGTATCGAAAAATAATTTCGATATCGTAATTATAACAAAATGTACTAAATTTCATGCTCGATATCGAATTCCGTAATCTTAAATAAGGAAATTACGATAGATTTTACTCGATAATTCGGTCCCAGATAAATTCACCTAAATGGGGTTTTTCAGTTTTTCTAAATTCAATCTAATTTAATTTGCATATTTTGAAATCTATTTTCTTTCGGATCTGATGTTAACTATATCGATGGTTTAATATAAAAAAGGCGTACCTTTTTTTATAACTTCATTAAAATAAAAAAAAACAATTTTAAATGAGAAATAAAATGTGATGTCTCTTCTTATT
Organism: Calliphora vicina; assembly: GCF_958450345.1. Taxonomy (NCBI): domain Eukaryota; kingdom Metazoa; phylum Arthropoda; class Insecta; order Diptera; family Calliphoridae; genus Calliphora; species Calliphora vicina. The sequence continues at coordinate 76,905,121 of NC_088784.1, forward strand.
AAAAACTAGTTGACCGCCCCGGTAGCATTTACTAATGTTAGTTCTTCAAGTTTCTCCAACCCACATACACCTGCCTGTTCTTATTTATTTGCAAATAAAATATATAAATTTGTACTGCATACTTTAGGGAGCTTTTTTATTACAGTTGAATGGATTCAAAAAAAAAAATTCCGAGTTTTACCCGGAATTTTTGAATTTTTTTTTTCTTTACAAACCATCTCCTAAAAATTTGGAATCGAATAGAAAAAAAAATCAGCTAAATCGCTCCAGCCGTTCTCGCGTGATGCCATTACATACATGCACCATTTCATTTTTATATATATAGATTGCATTAAAACTTGTTTGTGTCTAAAATTGTATGGATTTTATTACGTTTATTCCTTCTCCTGTAAATTAACAAAAAATCGAGTTACGCCTTTTTTATATTACGCCATCGATATAAGCTTAATTTCATAATGTAGGGATACCACTATTTTTTAGATATTTGTGCATTATAGAGCCATATTCCGGAAAGTATGGGTGGCTGCTAGTAGACATTATGGACCAATTCTTACCATTGTCCGCAAAATTGTAGGAATAACGTGTTCAAGTAATTTTCTTAGGGTGACCAGGAATATATGTTGCTCGATTTTTATCATACTTTAAAGTGTAATTTCAGAGTACTTAGAACTAATATGTGAAACATTTTATCAGGATTGCCGCATAATCAATAGTAATACGGGGGGATCATGGACCGATATTGCTCATTTTCAATACCAAACAAACCTTATCAACAGAGAGTATTTGTGGAAAATGTCAGCCAACTGGATTATTTCGTGTTTTCAACAGGCAGATAGATGGACGAACATTGCTATATCGTCTTAGAATTTAACGAGGACCCACAAATATGCTAGGTTCTATCGTCTCCTTTGAAATATTCCTTCGAGGAAGCTTAATCCTTATTTTACGATCTAAATTTCTCATAGGTTTGCTATGGGATTGTGATCTGGCGATGGCCACTGCAAAACACGTAATTAAAACCTAATTTATTATCAAGTAATACTCCAAGATCAAGGAATACCTCAACTTTATCATGTTGATGATCATTAATCGAGTATCTACAGAATACTGGACTTCATGTGTAGAATGTCATTTGTTTTTACTTATTTAATTTAAAAAAAATGCCACTAAAGCACACCGCTTGCTCACCGAAGCTTATGGTGAATGTGTTTCATCGGTTTCAACGTGCGGAAGATGGTTTGTGCGGTTCATGTGATGATTTTGACATGTAAGATAAAGATCGACCAGGCCAGCCAAAAACCGTTTGAAGACCAAGAATTGGAGGCATTACTCCATTAAGATTATTGTCAAACTCAACAAGAGCTTTCAAAATTATTGGGAGCTACTCAGTCAGCAACGTTTAGAAGTATCAGGATGCATCCAAAAGCATGGAAATTGGGTACCACTCGAATTGAAGTCAATAAACCTTGAAAGACGATTTTGCGTGTCCGAAATGATGCTTGAACGCTATAAAAGAAAATAATTTTTGCACAAAATGGATCCATTACAATAACCTGAAGCGTAAAATATCATAATTGAAGCCGAATCGACAGAAAAGCCAAATATCCATGGCGCTAAGCTAAAGGTTGGACCAAAAAGGTCCTATCTATTATGAGCTGCTGAAATCTGACCAGACCATCACAGGGAACCTGTACCGAATGCAAATGATTCGTTTGAAGCGAGCATTGTCGAAAAATGCCCAGAATATGCGGCCAGACATGAAACCTTAATATTCCATTATGACAACGTCGCATGGTGCAATACCTGTTAAAAAGCTATTTAGAATGAAGTGATTGGGAAGTTTTGCCTCACCCACTATGTAGTCCAGACCGTGCCCTGTCCGACTACTATTTGTTTCGATCGATGTAGAACACTCTCTCTGGGATATGCTTCACCTTGGAACAGAGTAGACGATATTGACTTGATTCGTTGTTGGGCTAGGAATCCATATGTTGGCAGGAAGATGGGAAAATGTTATAGCCACCAAAGTCTTTAGTTTGAGTAAATTTATATTGTTCAAATGTTTCCAAATAAAATCCAAAAATTTGAAAAATACCGCATTTTTAAGTCATACACCCAAAATTTATTTAAATTTTTTTTCGTTTTTGAAATATTTATTAAAAACTAGTTGAATGTTAGTTCTTCAAGTTTCTCCAACCCAAATACACCTGTCTGTTCTTATCTAAAGATATCTAAATTTGTACTGCATACTTTAGGGGATTTTGTATTACAGTTGACTGTAATACCGAGTTTTATCTGGAATTTTTGATTTTTTTTCTTTACATCCATCCAACCATCTCCTGAAAATTTCGAATCGAATAAAAAAAACAGCAACTACTCCAGGACAAGACAATATAATAGCAAGAGAGTTTAAGAAATTTCCAAAAATTAATCCCTGGAAGGTTGTCAATAATCTAAAATGAAAATTAGTTATCGAACTGAGACAAATGAGACAGGTCTTGGTTGCTACCGACCCTCAAAAAACATCTTATTTCTTTGAAATCAACCGTAATAATTCAATTTGTCAAAGTACTTACATTCAAACTGGTATAGACAGTAATGGAAAAGTGTTGTTTTTGGATGAATCCAAATAAAATTCAATAGGCAGTGATGGAAAATCTTTTGTAAGACAGTCGAAGGGAAAGAGAATGAACCCAAAGAATATAAAAAACCAAGTCAAGTTTGGCGGTGGCATTAATTTGGTATGGGGCTGTTTCTCAGACAATATTATGGGTCATACTTTGACTGGAATCGGACACAGATCCATTTTAAACGATGTTATGTATCCACACGCTGTGGAAAATATAACCGACTGGTTACAATTCAATGAGGTACGTGTTTTGAAATGGCCTGCCCAATCGCTAGATCTCAATCCCTTAGAAAACCTATGGAACAATTGAGATGACAAAATATTCAAATTTAGTCAAAATCATACCACGAAGGCAGCTTTATTAGATGCGGTTTTAAGGAATGACAAACTATTTCAAAGCACACAACTGATTATTTGAATGGATCCTCGCATTGTCGGTGTGAACTAATAAAACACGGAGTTTCCATTGTTTTGTGCACAGACAGATTCGTAGTAGCAATCGAATTTGTCGCCAACCGAAGACACATAGATTTTTTCGGTTCTACCAACAAAGTCAGTTGATAAAGAAGAACTTCTGTTGAAGCAACCAAACTTTTGTTACTCGTTCTAAAATTCTGTAGCCACAATTGTAAAATTCGATCACTAGGGCAGACTCATTCGATTGGCTACAAATTCGGTTGCTAATATGAATCTGTTTTTTTTGTGTAGTTTTTAGTTTAGTTTTTTTTTCTTATTGTTCTTAGTTTTGACCTATTAATTGAATGTTTGGAAAAGTTTTCATTATATTCCTAGTTATTTTCCAGTTTCATACAAATTTGTTGAAATTGAGAAGATATAAAAACTTTTATATTCTTTTATAGCGCTCAAGCATAATTTCGGACATGTACCATGGATATTTGGATTTGGTGTCGTTTTGGTTGGTTGGCCGGGCTTCATGTACGATCTCTTACGCTTTGGATTATTGTAATGGATCCATTTTTCATCGCAAGTACTGATTCGGTGGAAAAATGATTTTCAATCATCTTTCGGAAATGCAAAATCGTCTTTCAATGTCTCTTGGTATGGTACCTAATTTCCCTGCTTTTGGATGAATCCTGCTCCTCGCAAACATTTTGAAATTGCTGCCTTAGTAGCTCCCAATGGGTTTTGCAAGCTCTTGTTGAGTTTGACAACAATCTTCATGGAGTAATGCCTCCAATTCTTGGTTTTCATAATTTTGTTCAGCTGGCCTGGGCGATCTTTGTCTTCCGTTTCAAAATTCCTACTCTTGAAGCACACAAACCATCTCTCCCACGTTGAAACCGAAGAAACGCATTCAATATAAGCTTTGATGAGCAATGAGTGTACTTCAGCGGCACCTTTTTTAAAATTAAAGAAATAAAGCAAAACTTCCCGCATATGACGATGGCACAAAATTCGATATTTTCAAAGATTCTATAACTAACTGGAAATGACAAACAAAAACCGCGTTCAAAAGATACGCCATCTGCAGTGAAACCCCATTTTACATCCAATACTAAAAGGTTTCCATAAATATTTTGGTAATATTTACATTTATCGTCAAAACAAATTCTTCACAAAAGTCTTTGTTATGTAGTAGAGGAACAAAAAAAAAACTGCCCCTAAATTAAATATTCAGTTTGTTTAAAAAGCTCTTTGACACCATTTTCTTTTCAACAGTGAGAGCAATAGATGAAGAAAACAATTACAAAAGAAATTTTAATTGTCACTGGCAAAACTTTGTCAAAAATTTAGTTGAGGCAATTGAGTGCTATTAATGCTTAACAGTTCGCTGGTCAAACAATTCTAAAAAAAAACAACAATACAAAGACATTTTAACAATCCTTTGCACAAGATTTATTTAAAAGAGAATGATTAAATTTGTTGAATTCAATTGTTGAATATTTAAACGTTTGTCTTTTGACTTTATTTCTTTTTATTAATATGACATTGTCTTTAGCAGCAAACTTTTTCTCTTTATGGACACAATTAAAATGTTTGGAAGCTCTTTAATTGTTACGAAAATTAACAAATAGTCAGAGTTTGTCAAATAGTCAGCCAGTTAGACGACTGCCAGTGAGTTTGATTGGTAGATATTTGTGTGTCATTTAGCTAAAGGGCATTTTGCAACAACTACAATACAAATGGAGAACTAGAACAACGTGCTCAATTGAAACTTGTTCAAACTGAACAAACGACATGATTCTTTTTATATCTCCTACTTTGCTTTTTTTTTCTGTTGCTTCTTCTTAAGTTCTACGTTCTTCTAGTTATATTTCATTTTACTTTCTATATTTTGTAAAGTCATGTCGATTCAATATGGACAAGAGTTGGACAAAAAACAATATAACAAAAGAAAAAAATAGTTTAGAATGACTGAAAGTAGAACATGGAATAAAGAATGAAACAATTAAGCATGAAAGCTAATAAAGCAAAAAAAAAAGAAAATATTAGCATATGGGCTTATTACAAAAATTGTACACAATTTAAAGCCTATTTGTAGGCTGAATATTAAAATGTCTGCAATTTAAAGCCTATATGTAGGCTGCACATTAAAATGTCTGTAATTTAAAGCCTATTTGTAGGCTCAACTTTTAAACTGCTTTCATTTAAATACCTTTAATCAGTCGCCATAATTCATTTAAAGCATTTAAAAAGATAAACAATTTATTATTTAACATAAACACCCAAGCACGCACACTCTGCATTTCAACACATAAACATTTGTGTATTATCTGAAAAACCAACACATTTTCAAACAAAACACCCTAAACACTTTAACACGCTCCTACTCACACACAGAAACAAATACACAAATACTCATACAAAAATCATTCAGTCGTACACATGCATAGCGTATAAATATGTTTTTTTGGAAAATCACTGTACCTTTTAAGGCTGAAAAACAAAGTTTTAAACTTTTCACAAATCTGTATTTTTAATTATTTATTTATAAACGAAAAAGTCCTTATTTTTTTAATCCTTCAACCACATAAATATTGTCTATTTTTTTTGGAATTTTTACACAATTGTATAGTATTTTGATTTATTACTTTATTTTTTTTGTCTAAAAATTTCCTTTTTCTGTTGTATTCAAGTAACACTCACGACGACCTTTTGGTTCAATGATAAGATTCAAACTGACACGAAAACACATTAGGACAACCACTACACATGAATATAGATATATAAAGTTTGTTTATACACATGCTGCAAATACATTGCCATAATACACATTCCTATACATTAGGGTAGCCCCGTTTGTATGGAGGAAAAATTAGGTGACGATGTTAACAACTAAAATGAAAGTTTAGTTTGTTGGAGGAGACCATTTCTCAAAATTTTTATTGGGTATAAATTTGAGAAATCGGGATTTACAATAGATGGCGTATCTTTTGAACTCGATTTTTGTTTTTAATAATTCACATGTCATTTTGAAGGGTACATATCTGTCATTTATTCTCACTTAGTTATTGAACATTATAGTGTAAATAACAAGGTATATTTTTGCTTCGAAAATGTCGAATATTGTGCCATCAAAGCGTCATATGCGGGAAGTTTTGCTTTAATTCACAGAGGAAACAGATTCGTGGTAGCAACCGAATTTGTAGCCAACACATTGCAACACGAAAAAATATAACCATAAACGGACACCAATACGTGATAAAAGACCAACAAAAAAAATTGAATTTTTGAAAGTTTTTTGCGATTTTGACCTTGAAGAAACGTGATAAAAGACCAACAAAAAAATTGAATTTTTGAAAGTTTTTTGCGATTTTGACCTTGAAGAAGTTTGATTTTATATGTTCATAATTTTTGTTCTTTATAACAAGGGCTACAACTTTGCCTCAGAGAGTAAATTAAAATTCCGAACTGTTTGCAAGATATGAACCTGAGAAAATTATCACATTTTTGTATAAATGACACTGAGGGCCCAAATTTTTGGGGACCCATTAAAAAAGTGCATGACTTTGGGCAAAACTGGCAGACACGGGTCTTTTCTTTTGGTCTTTTATAACGAAGGGGTAACAAAAATTTGGTTGCTTCAACAAAAATTCATCTTTATCAACTGATTTTCTGTGGATAGAACCAAAAAATTGTATATGTGCAACCGAATGGCAACAAATTCGGTTGCTATTTCGGTTGATACTTTGCACTTCAAAAAAGTTCCGCTGAAGCACACCGATTATTGACCATGGTGAATGTGGTCCCTAGGTTTCAACTTGCGAGAGAACTTCGGTAGTGAAGTGGTGATTTTGATACGGAAGACAAAGATCGACCAGGCCAGCCAAAAAAGTTTGAAGACCAAGAATTGAAGGCATTACTCCACAAAGATGGTTGTCAAACTCAACAAGAGCTTTCAAAATTATTGGGAGCTACTCAATCAGCAAATTTAAAATTTTGGGAGCAGCTGGATTCACCCAAAAGCAGGGAAATTGGCAAGCATACGTATTGAAGCCGAGATACCTTGTATGACGATTTTGGATGTCCGAAATGATGTTTGAACGCTATAAAAGAAAATCATTTCCCATGCCTATCGATGCCATTATTTATGGAATATAACATCGTGTAAATGTACGCCGTGGATTCGCTGGGTTGCTCCCATCCGAAATGACCAATTTTCCATGATTTTGGCTGATTGATGACCATGCCATCAAATCGCTTGTGCAGAATGTCGACTCGCTGGGTTGGGCGAATTCGAAATATCCAGTTTTCCATGACTTTGGCGCATAAATCAGGCTGAATTTGACCCATGGTATGGTTTATGTTGGCTTTGAGGGCCGCTGTGGTGGGTGAATTATTCTCATAGACCTGCTACTTAAGAAAACCCCACAAGCAAAACTCTAACGGGGTCAAATCGCACAATATCGATGGCCAGTTTACATCACCTCCATGTGAAATGACCATGCCCTCAAATCGCTCGTACAGAATGTCGAATGAGGCAAGTAGCGCCGTCTTGTTGAAACAACATGTCGTTGATGACCATATCATCAAATTCATCAATATATGTTGGTAATCGTAACCAATATTTATAAATTTATCCACTTTTTCTGGAAATCCTCCAACTAAAGATTTTATAGCTGCACCTGTTACCTTTTTGGACGAGGTGATTCACTTATGCTTAAAATTGGACAGGTCCTGGAATACCTTTCCTGTGTTCTCCAATTCCCAATACCTTTCCACAGGCCGAACTTCTGGACAGTAGGATGGATTTTTATTTTAAGAAAAATCCGTTTTTGTATACTCTTTAATATATATTTCTGTGTTTATGGTGCCTGATGTCACAAATGATTGGCTTCTTTTGCCACAACTGCTAATGGCTGGCCACACTAGAAACCGCTTGGGGAATTTTTTTTTGCTTTTTGTCCGGTGTTATTCTTGAACATTACCCCGTCCATCAGCTACATAAAAATCTTGACCCGGAAGTTGTTAAAAGTCTGCCTGTATATAAGTTTCATCATTTATCACACAACAGGTGTATTTTTTATAAAATTTTACCTCAATTTTTTTCGCTCAATCGTTCTTTTGCTTCTAAGTTCTTTAACGCATTGCAATCTGGAACTTTTTGAGCCAGCATTAGCTTTGCTCACAAAAGAGTCAGAGCATTTAACTTTACGACCTGCTTTTCTGATAGAAGTGTTCGGTGCTCTTCGTAAGAGTTGTTCGACTTCTTTTGCCTTACCTTACTTCTTTTTTTCTTACTGATCCAGATTTTCTTTCAATGTTCAAGTCTTCCTTATACTGTTTAATGGCTTTTGAAATAGTGTGACGATGAACCTTCAGATATTTTGCTATTTTTTTTAAAGTCCATATTGGATTTTTCCGGCGACCATAGAAAAGATAATATCTGACATATTTTTAAATGCTAACGTGATTAAAAAAATAATAATTTGTTGTACCAAAGATAGGTTTTGACTGGAAGAGTGTGTTTAAGTTTTTTCTGACTCACTCTTTAATTACTATAAATAATTTCATGTCAAAATTTAAAAAAATAAAAAGTTTGCAAAAAACTACAAAAGTTCGAATATTTTTGGACTTACAAAAACATTTCTAATACATCTTTGAAAGATCCTTGCTAAAAACGTTTTACATGATATCAAAATTCCATGTTTGCTTTAAGAGAAATATGAAAAAAATCATTAAAACCTTAAAAAACGAAATTTTTATCCTTTGATCCAGCTCACTAAATACAGAACTCAGGACAAACATTTTGAGCATCGGTATCTTATAATGAATTAAAGTTAAACCATTATTTTAGTTAGGAACATCCACAACTTTTTTTTTGAGGCCACCCTATTATACATACATACTTCTAGGGAGAGTTTACACAAACATACACACACACAATCCTAGAAAAGAGAGTCTCAATTGTACCAAAACAAAAAGTTTTGTACAAAAAAAAAAGAAAAACATAAAACTTTAATCAAACGTCATAAGATGCTGCAGTGTTACAAAATACAAACTCATGTCAACAACAACAAAATTTAAGCTTCCACCAAAGCAGCAACAACAACAAAAAAATGTCGCAATAATTTAGTTTGATTGTGTTGCCTAACAAATGTGCGCAGCAATGCTTTTATAATTGAGCTTTTTTTACTATTGTTTTAGCATAAAGGGAGAGGATGCGACAGAGAGAGCATAAAGCTAAAATAGAGAGCATACAAAGGATATGGAGAGCAAAATAAGAATTAAAACTTTGAGGTAGGACAATGTGACAGCAGTGTTTATGGTTACCACATAGGTTTAATTGAAAGCTTTAAACTTTGGTAAAAGCTTTTACAAAGGAAGATATTTAAAAGAGTGAAATGCTTCACAGAACAACGTGTTTTCATTGTTGATCAATATTCCAAAAATAACGAAATATTGGCGTTCACAGTTTGTAAATTTCGTACAAGATATGATTTTTATAATGATTTAACTTCGTCGACAAGAAATTGGTTCACAAATCTGTTTAAATTTAAATATGGAAGAAGTACATCAGAGTATTAGTAAAAGTCCCTGAACATCAATTCGGCATTGTTGACAAGAATTGCATATTTGACAAATGAATCCCAGGGAAAAGGGATTCAGGATTCAGGGAGATTGAAAAGCACGTTGAAAAACACATATCAATATCGAAGCAAAAAATGTGAGTATTGCTGAAAGCTAGGACCAATCAATTAGGTGTCATGGTTATGAACGCAAAATTTCAAGAATATCTCTACAGCTCTCTCTGCTACAAAGTTCAGTTGACTGAAGAACTTAAGCCTACTGACCAGGAACAGCGAAGAAAGTTCGTTGAATGAATTATTGACCATCAATAAGTGTCTGCTTATTTTTGAAATGAAATGAAAAATATCCATAAGCTGTTTTTTATAATCTTTTCGAATTCTCAAAAACCTAACCTGATTTTATTTCCGAATATATTAAATTTTAGTGTGTCTTCAATATTTTCTGCAGGATTTTTTCAATCGCTGAAGAAAAAGCTAAACATTAAGTTTCCTGGGTTCAAAGAATAATCTTAAAAACACATAACATTCAGACCGAAGTTTTCATTCAATCTCCACCTCAAACAAATAGATGTTTAAAACAACGCTAAATCAAACTTGATCAACATACTCATACTACCAATCCTGATCCCGAATCACTGATCTCTTTTGGGTGTAAGGACTACAAAATTTGAGAGTAACATTAGAACTGAGCGCAACTGTAGTTCTCAAAGTTCCAGGAGAAATGAGATCCTTTCCTATATTGTCACATCTTCCCACCAAGTCACAAATAGGAGCAGATCAACGGTGTAACCATATGTTTAGACTAGGGTATTCACTCGACTAATGATCGTTCAACAATTTAAAAATGCCCATTTTCGAATAACGAATAATTCGAACAATTTTATGTAGAATAATCGAATAAAACGAATAAATGTTCATATACAGTACGAGACACAAATGTGTAAATAAATTTGGAAATATCTATAATTTGAATTTTTATGCTCAACATTTACCAATCTGACAATATTTTTTACACAACATGAAGATCATGATTAGTGAAGTATAGCAATACAAAAAAATTAATTTCAAGTAATGGCATTTAAATACCAGGATATCAAAAAGTTAAAAACTGAATTACACAATTTTGTCGCATTTTCTTTAAAGTTAAATAAACTTGTTATTATTATTTAGAAAAAGAACAATTTTAATCAATTTCATTAATGACAGTTAGTTAAAACATGTTACTAGTTAACAATTTACAATTCTTTAAGGAATATTGAATATGAAGAAGATTATCACCGAAGTTGCAAATTCTGTTACCGAGCAGCTGAAAAATGGTATCTCCCATCGAAAAATATCCACCAAATTCAATATTTCTTTTAAACTGTTGAGAACATAGCGAATATATTTGGCTTTTCCAGCACCAATTTGTGGACGGAATTCAATTCTATTGTTAAAAGATGGTCTCACTGTATAACGTCTAGTTGCATCAGGAGAAGAAAATAGTCCCCGTGAGGTACAACCAAAACTATCTTCATGCTACCAAATTAAGATTTCAAAACGTGCATCTCTTAGAGAAATCAAAAGATGTGGTTTTTATGCAATAAAGATTGTTAAAAAACCTCGTTTAACTGAAAGACACAAGTCTCTTCGACTAACATTTGTAAATTTTTTTAAGAAATGGACCTTTGATGATTGGGAAAAAGTTATCTGTACAGATGAATCGAAAATTAACCATTTTAGAACTGATGGACCAAAATATGACTACCAAAAACGAAATGCGCCATTAAAAGACCGTGATTTTATGACGACTATGAAATATGGTGGTGGAATATTGCCATTTTGTGGTTGTTTTTCTGCGAAAGGTGTAGGAAAACTCCATAAAATTGGTAGTAATATGAATGCAGAAATGTATATAGACATTATCAAGACAACATATGTGGATAGTCTGAATGATTGGCTTGGACAAATTGAAAACACTGTGATACTACAAGATAACGACAACAAACATAAGTCTAAAAAGACGCTTAATTTTTTAAAAACCGCCAAAATTACATTGCTAGATTGACTCCCACAATCTCAGAATTTAAATCCGATTGAGAATTTGGTGCGAATTCTAAAACGTCGCGTTTATAATTATCAAAATGCATTTAGAAACACAACTCAGCTCTAGGAGCGCTCCCATGATATCTAGGGATCTATAATGCAAGAAGAGTGTCGCAAACTGGTGGAGAGTATGCCCTCCAGAATTCAGGCTGCCATTGACGCGAAAGCAGGTTATTCGAAGTACTAAAAAAGTTACTTTAGTAATCTGCGCCAAAAGTGTGTAAATGGGTTGCAGTTATTTTTTTAGATTACTGGAGTATAATTAAGGAAATATTTTATTTATTTAGTCCTAAAATATCCTTAATAAATATTGTTTAAAAAAACACAAAACGTTTCTTTATAAACATTGCACTTTAAAAATGGTGTCACAAAGTGTAAATATATGACCATCATTTACACATTTTTGTCTTACACTGTATGTTTAAATTGCTTAAAATTTTTCATAATTTCAAATTTAAATAAGTAATAATGACTCACAAATATTGTATTGTTTCTGAAATTCAACAAATAACTAAAGAAAAAGGGACTTTCGATCACTGTAGATGTGTGTTCCGATAGCTCCTTCTATAAATATATAAATATTACTGCAAGAAGTTACAATTCTAAAAACAAATCTTTCAAAATGTTTAACTTAAGACTTGAACCAATGAAAATAAAAGGTACGGAATAAAATATTTGTTATTTAGGTGGCGAAATATTAGAAGAATCGCAAATAATAATCAAAATATTAACTTAGATTAAAGTGGAGTAGAATGTGATTTTGAAACGGTCGTCGAAAGTGATATTGAGGATGACATTTATAATGATTACATTGAAATAGATAAAGGCCATGATCTTAAAATATATGTATATAAGTGATGTTATTAACCGCGTACATAAGTGTTGCAAAATATTTAATAAATCGAATGATAAACACAAATATTGCAAACTAACGTTTTGTTGCAAGAAAAGCATGGAGTTCGTCTTATACATGATTTTGAACATTGTTGAACATCTTTGTCTAACGTGGTAATAAACATTTTGAGTATTTGTAAATGCGTCAATCATGCACTGCCTGACTTCAAATTAGCCACGTTCACTGACAATGATATCAAAATTTGGACAGATTCCCTTTATTGTGCAATTCCCCAAGACCACTTTATTAAGCAAAGATTCGGCAACGTTGATAAAGCTTGATGTATAATACAATTTGTTATAAGTAATTTAGAAATAGTGAATATTTAATTTACTAAAGAATTAGTTACTCAATTTAAAACCCGAATTAATGAACGACATAAAAACGTTATTAGTACGTTTATATTGTATTTGAATTCAGGATCATGACCAACTAGCTCGAATTTTTTAAAGCATAGCTCCAAAACGGATCAGAATATTTCTGTTTAAAATTTAATGATGGACTTTGTTTTCGAATGTTCTTTAACATTATCCATACATGAATTGTTAACTTTAACGTTATTTTTTGTTTTTCTTTAACAATAATATATTAAAAAAACCGACATCAAAACTTCATTCATTACTTTTTTAAAAAAAATTTAAATTATTCGAATAATTCGATTAATTTTAAACGTGTGATTGAATTATTCGAACAAGTTAAAATCTCTTATTCGATTTATTCGTTTTATTCGAACAAGAGAAAGATCGAATAATTCGAATACCCTAATAAGTACCATCTGGTCCAGGTGCTTTTAATGGGTTTAATTAAAATCCGAAGATCCAAAGATACCAGACTTCGATTACTGTTAAAAATTAAAGGTGACCTTATAAAAGGTGGTTGGTGTTGAATTTAAAGCCATGGTGATGGGAAGTGAGTATCTGAGCATAAGTTTTCAGGGGTTATCTGGTGAGTGAGTGTATGTTCCGTCCTGAACCTGGTATATAGTCTTCTGTAGCCAAAAGAAATTTGTAAATTTTATGGGAGTAGTAGTTTTGTCACTACCTAAAATTAGAAAAAAATAAATTTCTCACTCACTCCTTATATGTAAACCAATGTTGCAATACACATATTTTATAACTTCACATTTCAAAAATTTCATATGGAGAAAACCGCCCAAATTATTTTGTAACTAAATGTACATCGAGGTCAAAAACCTTTTATTGCAATTTCAATAACATGTTACAACTTCGTTTATTATTTAAAGGAAAATTAGTTGATTCACAAATTTTGCCTTAACATTTAGTCGAGTCAAAGAAATATATTTTAGTTAGTTTTCTTTCTACTCCAAAGTTTTTCAACACTTTCCAAATTAATATAAAAGAAAGCTTTAGAACTTAAGCCTTATCCTGATATAAACTGAAAATATAAATATGTTGCTATAAATATTTACGGTTTGTTGCTGAAGTTTTAAAAAAGCTTTTACTGGTTGTAAACTATGTGGAAGGTTGAGAAAAGCTGTTTGTTTTTTACTTTTGTACAAGTAGTATACTATACATAAAAAGCTTTTATTATCCTGGTAGCTTTCATTTGATACAAATTTATAGAAACTACTTCACAGATGGCGTTGTTTAATGAAAAATACGTTTAATAAATAGAATTAACATTTTATCACAAACCAAAAAAAAAAATATAATAAATAAGCATATTTTAACCTCTGACCTAAAAGATTGTTCCGTAATTAAAAGCTGTTTGAAATTACAAATTCCAACAATTATATTTAAGCATCGAATTATTAGTAATGCTTCCCCTTGGTTAAAATAATTTACATAGAAAGACTTAAGGGTTTTTCACTGTTCTAGTGATAGGTATCAAAGTTAACCATCTGGAAGGGGGGGAAAAGCTTTTAACAGTAGCTTTTTAAAATGTGAGGTTTTGAATCGGTTAAAAAATAGGAATACAGTACAGTAGTTAACTTTAACAGTTTAATATATGAGGAGCCGCAGAACAAAAGGTACTTTTTCGAATTTTTTACAAATTGATTTTTTTGGTATATTCATAATATTTGGGTTGAAATCATCTAGAAAAAATCAATTTCCCAAAATTTTTAAATTTTCAAAAAAGTACCTTTTTTTCTGCGGCTCCTTATATATTCCCTATTTATAAGGATCAAAAATATATAGACATAGTTTATGAATATTATAGATTGATACTAAGGAAATTGCAAACAAAATGACAAATTTATATGCATATGCGGTGAAGGGTATACAAATCAATTTCTTTAACAATTATTTCTTTTAGCACTCAAGCCCCTAAACTGTATCTTACTGCCCAACTCTCCATAATTACAACCAACATACATTTATTCTAATTGCAAGATAAATGTCCATAAACTGCTATACAAAATTCCATATGTCACCACTCATACCCAATAACTGCTGGAGATGTCTTCTTTTTACTGTATGATTTATTGAGCATGAGTTGTGAAAATATTTACTTGATGCATTTGTTGAAGCTTATGCAGCCCTGATAGCTTGCTGGTAGTAGTAGTAGCCTTTTAAGAAAAAACTTAATTTTTTTTCTATAATTTTGTTTGAAAAATTTTCTTTGAAATGCTGTATTTAGTACCTGTATACTTTTTTGCACAAAATAAATACAATCTATCTACTATACTCTATTCTACTTTACTTTGCTGGTTCATTGCACAAAATATAAAACCAAAATAATGAAAAGTAAAAAAAAAACTGCAAAAAAAAACAGAGCTGATGAGAAAGATAAGTTCATGTGATACAGGGAAAAAAGAAATAGCTACAAAAATCAGAGGTTCCCTAACTATTTAAAGGAATAAACCATTAATTAGTTCGAAGAAAATTAAGATTTCTTTGTCCAAGGAAAGAAATTCAGAGGCTGGAGGGATCTCGGCACTATACATCATCGAAAATGAGACTGATTAAACAATGACTGTAACATGTGGTTTCAACGTGTCAAACAGCCTGTGAAATAATTCGTTTCAGTAATGAGAAGTGGGGATTCACCAATGTATTGAAAGAGGAAATTCAGCCTTCTTTCTGCAAAATTACCATGTAAGCACACCATTTGCTCACCAAAGCTTATAGTGCATGTGTTCCATCGGTTTCATTGTGAGATATGGTTTGTGCGGTTCAGAAGTGGTGATTTTGACACGGAAGACAACGCTATAAAAGAAAATAATTTTTGCACCGAATCATTACTTGCGATGAAAAATGGATCCATCACAATAACCCGAAGCGTAATGTTCGATGTGTTACAAATGGAATAATAAAATCAATATAAAAAGTGAAGTGTTGAATCCATGGTTTGAAGTTGTAGAGGTAAGCTAAGTCCCTAAAAAGTACTAATAAGTCGCCATCATACTGCTTCTAAACTGCATTATTTTATCATTATAAATTATATGAAATAAGCAAGTAAAAAACTGCATAAAAAGCTTTCAGAGATATTGAAACCGAGGATTTTGGAAAGTTTTTTATTTCTCCAGTAAAATTTGTGAAAAGTGACTTGGCTAGTTGGCACACTAAGCTAAGGAATTACGGTTATTTTCTATTAAGGTGAGCGGTACATAAGAGTCGAATTTATTACTCTGGCTAGTTTGTTTTATACCCTCCTTCACCTTCGTGAGAAGGGTATATATAAGTTTGTCATTCATTCCGTTTGTAATTTCTATATTTTTCATTTCCGACCCTATAAAGTATATATATTAAGCCATGTCCGTCTGTTAAAATCAACTTTCCGAAGCCCCCAAATAACTTCCATACACGATTCATACATCAATATCTCCGGAATACTTCCGGTTCCGCCAACAAATGGCTGAGATATAAGGAAAAAACCAGGACAACCTCGATTTTTGACCTATTTTTTACCTATATCTGGATTAATAAGTTTGCAATGAAGTATATAAGACCATGAAGTTGGACCTACAAAGGGCCAAAATCGGAAAAAAAAAATTTTTAACCCGAATTTTTTTTTTCACCAAAAGTTTTTTTTCGCTAATTATTAAAAAAAAATTGAAAAAACAAACACAAAAATTTAAAAAAAAAAATTTTATATTTAAAACAAATTTTAAAAAAAAATCCAAAACATTTTTTTTTCCCAAAAATGAAAAAAACAACTTTGAAAAAAAAAATAAATTTTAATAAAAAAATTTTTTTTATATTTAAAAAATATTTAAAATTTTTATTTTGAAGTATAATTTGGTGAAGGGTATATAAGATTCGCCACAGCCGAATATAGCTCTCTTACTTGTTTATTCTTATTTCTGTCCTTCATTACTGTAATAGATCTTGCAAATACATTTAGTTTGAAAGTATGTCCAAGTCCAAAGAGTGCAAAAAGAGGATAAAATTGTTTGGCTGAAATTTAATTAACAATTTATTTACAACTACTTAGATATTCACTTGGCACAGGCCTGGCTAAAATTCCAATAAGGCTTTAACTAGAGTATCCAAAACCGAAACTGGTTAATCGGTTTTTTCATCTTTGTAAACTCCACCGTTTCGGTTTTTTGACCAACCGGTTTTTGTAAGATGGTTAACCGGTTTTAATGAAATATATTTTTTAAAGCTTGAATGAGCTTTTATGAAAAACTTTGATACCATTTTTAAAAATATTGATTTATTTTATAGAAAAATTGTAGCATTTGACAACATTTCGTTAAAGGTATAAAATAATTGCATAAAGAAATCAAAAATGATAAATTTCCATTAAATAAAATTTTAATATAAACCGGTTAACCGTTGTTTTTGTAAAATTGCCGGTTTTTTGGACACTCTAGCTTTAACCCAAATCGATATTAAATATCACCTATTGATTGCAATGAAAACAAATCTGCCAAATTAATAGCAAAAGTTTTAGACTCTCTTCAGTAGAAAATAAAGTTTATTACTGGTTTAGTTAGATATTGCTCCACAAAGCTTTATGTACATATGTATGTAGGTGTATACATTTGTAAAAATGTCCGTCCTTATAGTCATCATCTATGTATCTAACCAAACAAACCATTCATCTGTCTGTCAGTCATTCCGTCAGTTGGTACAATATATGTATATATGAATGTATGACGGTATGAGTTGATGTTATTTTGACAAATGATTTGTCAAACAATGTGAACTTTATACATTACATTTGTGAAATAGAAAAACCAAACCAAATATTCATTTCTACACTCTCATACACCTGAACATGAAATGTTTTGTAGTAGTACGTGATGATACGGTAAATAACAAAAAAAAAAAGAAAATTATGTACAAATACTGATACAATCACTCTCTCTCTCTCTACGTTATCACAAATACAAACGTACTTACATCCATATGTGTATATTAGGGTGGTTCTTATTTTAAACTTTTTGAATTTTCAAAGCTCCCAAGGACTAAAATTGTTCCATCTAAGAACCAAAGTAACAATATTTCAAAACCTATAAACGTTAACCAATTTTGGTGAAATTTTCTGATCTTAGTTTTAAGATGCCTGAAACACCCTAATGTTCATTCATATGTGCTCATCCTCACACTTTATACCAAACTCCAACTGTTGTTTTGCGGTTCAAATTGTAGAGACTGTAACTGATGGTTTGATAACTTTGTTTTTTTTTTCTCTCTCTTTTTGCTTTGTAATAAGAAATTTAAGAAATATTTAATATTTATGTACATACAATAAATCAAAAAAAAAAAAGTAAAATATAAATAAAATTTCCTCATTTTAAAATTAATTTTCTTGGCCAAATTAAGATTTGTTGAAATATAATTAAATTCATTGCTTTTTGCCTTTTTTTCACATTTAGTTTTATTAATTTTATTTCTGCAGCCCACATAAATTCATTAGAAAACTCTAAACGCCCAGGCAGGCAAGCAAAAATCAACTGAAAATATTAAAGGCAATAACAACAACTGACATTTTATATGACCCTCATCTATATTTTGACGCCTCGAGACAAATAAACAGCGCAAAGGCAGAAAAAATAAATAAAAGCAAACTGAACTGAAGAAAAAAAAATAATAATAAGAATAATAATAAATATAGATGGAAACAAAATGTAATTTACCATAAACGCATAAAATGGCTGGGACTCTTGAGAGGCGTTTGAAAAATGTATCTATTGAATGTTGGGAAGGTATGCCAGCCAAAATAGTCAATAAGATATATCAATAATATCTTTTTAGTTTAATTTTAGTGTCATTATTACTGTTGAAAATAATAATAATGAATATTAAATATCGTCTGAATAATGTGATACTTAAGTACTTAAGGACTGAGATTGAAAAAATCTTCACATACATAAATGTTAATCAAAATTAAACCACTAAACTTACAGTTTTGATTTTTTTATTTAATTGAGATTATTATTACAATTTACAAAAACAAATTATTTTTATAGTTCTAATCACTACTGATGAATTTTTTAACCTTTTCCGGAAACCCTTCCATTAAGGTTTTTATAGTGCTTTCTGTCACTTTGTTCGAACAGGTAGTCCAACTCCGTTTACAATCTACGACACTTTTTGACACCTTTTTGTGCTCTTTAATTCTCTTTTTAACAATATCTCAATATCTCTGCACTGGCCTTAGCTACAGGCATTTTGGAGGGTTTGCCTCTCTTCCTACAAATTGTTCTTGTACCACTCAAGACCTTGCCTACCATAGTATCAGGATGCCAAATCATGCCAAAAATAAGTGAACACATTAAGAAGTCTTATGAATGGAATCATAATTTTTTGTAAACATGCCTTTATGTAAATTTCGGTATTTATAGAGCCCTTTGTAACAAATGTTTGACTTCTGTTGCAGCAACTGCATATTGGGAACTTTTTGGGAAAATTTTCTACTTTTGGGTCCTAAACCTTTCTACAAAATTCCCTCGAAGAGCATCAGAAATATAAAAATATTGACCCGGAAGCTGCGAACTGAACATACGTTTCGTCATCTATTATGCAGCAGGTATATTTTTCGCATACAATTTTATTTCAATGTTTGTGCTTTTTCTTTGGCCTCTAAATTTATAGCAGAGTTCCTGTAAGGAACTTTTTGAGCCTTATATGTTTTTAAACATTGGCTTTAACTTTTCGTACCAAATGGTCCGAGTACTGAGCTAGTTGGGTTAGCTTTCCCACAGGAAGGTTTAAGGTTTTCTATCAACGGACAAGTTCTCCCAATACTGTTTAATAACATTGTAATCAGTTTGACGGTAGACCTTTGATTACACTGTCCAACAGCATTTTTGGAACAGAATATCGACCCTATAATTCTGAAAGGGCATGTTGAGTAGATAATTTTTGTAGAATAAACTTATAGTCCAGCTGGTCTGAATTTTTTTTACAGTGGGTCAAAGTTTTCATTTTTTGATCGAAGGGAGCAGTATACTAACTGAAAAAAATGTTGTAAGTTAATGTCTAAGAGAATTCTTAATGTCAGAGTTATATTGTGGAATTTCATGGGGATCATTTTTGTGGAAGATCTTAACCCTTTAGCTCCTCTCTTTAGGGGTTAATTTGACCCTTTTTTGAGAAAATCAAATAAAGTTTTTTCAAAAAGGACACTTAAGGATTAAAATATTCGAAATATTTTTTGAGTCCAGTCAACTGTAATAAAAAAGCGCCTAAAGTATGCAGTACAAATTTAAATATTTTATTTGCAAATAAATAAGAACAGGCAGGGTTGGAGAAACTTGACGAACTAACATTAGTAAATGGTACCGGGCGAAGCCGGGGCGGTCAACTAGTATTTAATAATTTTAGGAAGCACTTTTTTCTCGTCACTAATTTTAATCAGAATAAGAAAAAATTATCATAATTGACATTAAACATAATAACTGACATATTTTTCCAAATGAACTTGATAAAAAAAAATAATCAAATAATACTTGTGTTAAATGTTTCAAGGAAAAACGTATGTTAAGGTTTTTTCGATCTCAGTCCTTACTTGTGGGGACTTCGAAAAACGATATACGAAATTACAAACATCTAAAAGGATGAATGAAAAAACAAGTAAGAAAGTATAGTCGGTACAACTCCACCACCATATAATACTTTACAATGAGGAAATTATTAAAAACCTTTCCTTTTTAAAATTTCAATAATTTATTTTCGTGAGTGATTTTCGGAAGTGGGCCTTGTAGGAGAGCTATGACCACTTATGGCCCGATCCTTATGAACTTAGGTAGCGTGAGTTTCTTCTATATGTAACTTATTTGTGTTGAATTTTTTATGTATACCGAAATTTTTAAGAGTTTTATGATAGTTGAAGTAATTTTCAGAAGTGGGCCTTATTTGAGGGCAATGGTCAATTATGTATCGATTCGCACAAAATTCGTAGGTGTGATTTGTTAGTATATAAAATTTATTTGTAGATTTGTGTGGATATCTATAAAGAATTTATGTGCGATATAGTCCTACTTCGGGAGGAGGTAAGGGGGCTAGGAGAAATAATGGACATATTTTTACCAGGTTCAATTGTTCTTGTGCCAAATTTTATTCAAATAGCTTTAAAATTGCAACCTGACCTTTGCGCACAAGTTTAAATGGACAGCTAGCCAGCCAGCCAACCAAAAATACAGGCGGACATTATTAAATCTAATCAGAAAGATTCTGAGTTGATCGGTATACTATAAGATGGGTGTCATACTTATATTGTTGGGGGTTACAAACATCAGCATAATAACCTCCCCACTATTGGTGTTGTAGCGTATAAAAACAAAGAAATAATTAAGGTCTTGGGTAATTTTTGAGATACCGTTTTATATAACCGTTTTTGACCTAGTAACCTATTCGTATACATATTACTTATGTTAGGTACTTATCTGTGAAATATTCAAGTCAATAAATTTACCTGAAAAGAGATAAAGTTATAAAGAAATTAGCAATGAGTTTTTTTGATAATCGTAATTTTGTTACACGCAGAGAAAAAATATAATTGGGCATGGTTACTGTAACCATTTAAATAGTGTTACAAGATTTTTAACAATATTATAGTCTATTATCTAGTCACTATTTACATGATTGTGGTAACCATAATATGGTTAATTTATGATTCACATGATCGTATCAACTATATATATAGTTACAGTAAACATATATATGTTTGTGGCAACCATATTTATCATGAATAATTTGATCACAATATGTTGTTCTCAGATTATGATAAGCTTTAAGCCGAGATCAACATAATATGATAAGTCCTTCATCATATGAATGGTTGTCACAAACATATATTTGTATACTGTAACCATATATATGGTTGATACAATCATGTGGTTACCACAATCATGTAAATGGTTACTGTGACTATAATATAGTTAAAAAACTTGTAACAATATTGAAATGGTTACAGTAACCATGCCCAACTATATTTTTTCTCTGCGTGTAGAAACTAATAAATTGTATTTTTGGTTAAATGATTCATGTTATTCTGTATTATTTATTCAAAATTTAATAAATAAAATAAATAATGGTAAACATTCAGCTTGAATGTAGCACGTAAATCCAGTAAGTTATAGCATCTTTTGTAAAATATGTATGACTTAAAAATGCGAATTATTTTTTTTTAAATTTTTAGCTTTAACATGCCCACGGCACTCATCGCAAAATGCCAATAAATGCAAATATAACAGATATTTCTATTTAAAAACTTTGAAAGCTTTTTAAAATAATTTAAGTGCGTTTTTAAGCAACTGTTATATGAGTTTTTGAAATGCAAAATCAAATATATTTGCATTTATTGGCATTTTTGCGATGAGTGCCGTGGGTATGTTTGTGCATTAGAGGGTTAATTTTTCATCATTTGTATAATATAAATTTATTCAAATCTTTCTGGTAACATATGAATTCCGAGCCAAAAGAATTGCCAATCTTTTGGGGCCATGAACGAATAAAGCCAATTTCGGGTACTCTATCCCAATATGAAGTCCCACGGGGCACGGTCTGAACTATAAAGCTGGTGAAGCAAAACTCCATATGACGCTTTTTTGCAACAGAATTCGACACTTTCAAAGCAAAAAAAGTGAGCTAAGTGAGAATAAAAGATACGTTATATATTGCAAATCCTGCATTTTTAAGTCACATACCCAATAACATAGTGTAATTAAAATTAATATTAAGAAAACATAACTTGAAATTGAGAAAATAAAAATTTATGTCGAGAAATTACAAAATTGTACACAGAAAAAATTATATTTCAATTCAAACATTTATCACATTTTGAACTGGTTTCAATTATTTTATAATTGAATCAAGTATTCATGTGCTCAAAACAAAATTTTCTGATATTTTCTATTGAATTTTGAGTTTTGAATTTGATAATTTTGACAATTGAATATACAATATTCGTTATTGGTTGAACTTTAAATACAAAAATTATTGAATAAATTATTTTCGTAATTGAAAACACAAAAAATAACAAAAATGTGTTTTCAATTACGAAAATAATTTATTCAATAATTTTTGTATTTAAAGTTCGACCAGTAACGAAAATTGTATATTCAATTGTCAAAATTATCAAATTCAAAACTCAAAATTCAATAGAAAATATCAGAAAATTTTGTTTTTGAGCACATGAATACTTGATTCAATTATAAAATAATTGAAACCAGTTCAACATGTGATATATATTTGAATTGAAACGGTTTAGGAAATAGTTTTTTCTGTGTATGTTATTATTTAAATAATTTTGTTATGAGTATAGATGCAAGTTTGTTTAAATCTAATAGAACTTTATTATTTCTGCATATTACTTAAGGTTTTCTCAACATCATCATTTTGATATTAATTTTTTGAATATTGATTTTTTTCTCAATATAAAATTGGATTTGTTAATTTTAATTTGTATTTTCTCAATTTTAATTGGGGTTTTCTCAATATTAACTGGCTTCTATTTTCCCAGTATTAATTTGGATATCTTATCATCAATTTGTATTTTCTCAATATTAATTTGGATTTCAACATGAAATGGTGTATTGCATTCGTAGCTTCAATGCTTCAGAGCCAACAAATTCAAAAACCAATTTAGTACAAGAGTTACATTTCATTTCAATTATTTATTCTTGGAATATATCTGGTATTTCATAATGAAAGGATTTCTAGAATATATTCATGTTTAATCAAAGTATTAGTGTAAATAAGAAAATACATTTTATAAATCAAGGTTGAGTAATAAGAAAATTTAAATTGGAATATAAATTAGAAAACAATTAGAAATTAATGTTTGTTAGAGTTCTTCGCGGAATGTTTCCATGGAGTGTTTATACGGAGCTCTAGAGTACCGCAAATCCATTGTATTAGTGTATCAGGAATTTTTTTTATACCCTTCACCTTCGTGAGAAGGGTGTATATAAGTTTATCATTCCGTTTGTAATTTCTACATTTTTCATTTCCAACTAGAGTTGTCAAATATTCGACATATTCTAAAAACCGGTTTTCGAATAATTCGAATAATTCGGTTTTCGGTTTTTTCTATCAAAAACCGGTTCGAATATCAAATTTAAGAATTGAGTGGCTTGTAATTTCTACATTTTTCATTTGCGACCCCACAATGTATATATATTCTGGATCGTTATAGATAGCGAAGTCGATATTGCCATGTCCGTCTGTCTGCCTGTATGTTGAAACCAACTTTCCGTGGCCCCCAAATAACTTACATACGTGATTCATACATCAATATATCGGGAATTCTTCAGGCTCGGTTGCTATTTAAAATCGAAAAAATCGGTCCACAAATGTCTGATATATAATTAAAAAACCAGGACAACCTCGATTTTTTACCTATATCTGGATTACTAAGTCATTAATATAGACAATATGGATATCTTATGATAGATATTTCAAAGACCTGTGCAGCGACGTAAATAAGACTATAGTAAGTTGGACCTACGATGGGTCAAAATTGGAAAAAAATATTTTTTAACCCGAATTTTTTTGTAATAAATTATTTTTCCCCAAAAAAGATTTTTTAAAAATAAAAAATTTAAAAAAAATTTTGAAAAATCTTTTTCAAAAAAAAAATATTTTTAAGTATAATTTGGTGAAGGGTTTATAAGATTCGGCACAGCCGAATAGAGCTATCTTACTTAAAATTCATTTTAAAAAATATTCGATTTTGTCGAATAATTCGAGACAAAAAACCGGTTTTTCGAATAATTCGAAAACCGTCCTTTTGTAAAAACCGGTTTAAAAAAACCGGAAAATTGGAAAAACACGGTTTTTCAAATAATTCGAAAACCGGTTTGACAGCTCTATTTCAAACTCTATAAAGTATATACATATATTCTGGATCTTTATAGATAGCGGAGTCGACTAAGCCATGTCCATCTGTCTGTCTGTTGAAATCAACTTTCCGAAGCCCCCAAATAACTTACACGATTCATACATATATCCAGGACAACCTCGATTTTTGAAATTTTTTTTACCTATATCTGGATTACTAAGTCATTAAGATAGACAATATGGATATCTAATGATAGATATTTCGAAGACCTTTGCAATGACGTATATAAGACCATACATAGTAAGTTGGACCTACAATGGGATAAAATCGGAAAAAATATTTTTTAACCCGAATTCTTTTTTTCACCAAAAGTTTTTTTTCGCTAAATATTAAAAAAAAATTGAAAAAACAAAAAAAAAATTTATATTTAAAATATTTCAAAAAAAACAAGTCGAAATTGAGAAAAAATGAAAAAACAACTTTGAAAAAAAAAATTAATTTTGTTTATCTAAAAAAATTTAAAATTTGTATTTTGAAGTATGATTTGGTGAAGGGTATATAAGATTCGAATATAGCTCTCTTACTTGTTTAATATTAAAGGCGTTCAAACAATATATAAAAATTATTTTAAACTACAACCAATAGGATTCCTTCTTCGTTGAAAAATATAAAAAAAAATATGTATATTTACTAAGGATGTTATTTTGTGTATTTATTTTATCATCATCTTTATCATCTTGAGAAAACATTCACATCTTTAAGTATATAAAATGTTAAAAATTATATATTGTACATACAAACATTTGTATTAACTAGTAACATTATTACAAAATACCCCAGCAACCCTTGGAGCTAGTTTTAGCTAAAAAATAAAACAAACAGCCTTAGTTACCTACCAAGCTACTTACAAGGATTTTAGCTGGCAAATTTAACTAAAGCATGGAAGAAAATCATTTACTAGTGAATGGTGGTCACTTGATGGCATGTAGCAAAATAACTCTGCATTACTTTACAAAGTTAACCAGCACAGCAATCGTAAAAATATTGTTACGAAATTGCAATATCAATTTCCATTTAACGGTCTGTAACGGCTGCTTGCAACATTCTTCCATCGTAAAAAACTAGCAGACTACTCAATGTTATTAACATCTATATATATAAAAATTAAATGGTCTATGTATGTAATGGCATCACGTGAGAACGGCTGGAGCGATTTGGCAGATTTTTTTTATTCGATTCGAAATTAAAAAATTCCGGATAAAACTCGGAATTTTTTTTTTGAGTCCAGTCAACTGTAATAAAAAAGCTCCCTAAAGTATGCAGTAGAAATTTAGATATTTTATTTGCAAATAAATAAGAACAGGCAGGTGTATGTGGGTTGGAGAAACTTGAAGAACTAACATTAGTAAATGCTACCGGGCATTTAAATATGACAACATTAAATGTAAAACAGCTTTAAAACCTCTGGATGATGACTGTAGAAATAAAAAGTCCGGAATTTGCTAGAAGATGGCGCTGTGTATATAAATAGTAACAGCGATTTGCTGAGGAGTCAGTATATCGTAAGCACTGCTTTAGATAACATCCAACGTATTACCAGTGTGTAATACAAGTCTGTAAATTGTTGTGTAAATTTTAATTTTTTAAATTTAAAAGAATTCGCTTTATTTAAAGGAAATAAACCACCTTTTTTAAAAGGTAGAAACTTAACAATATGGAGTCTTATCTAAGAGCAATACATGTAGCTAGTGCAGAGTAGACAATTGTTACCTTTGAAATTGCCGGGTTATTTCTATACATCTAAAAGCATTCAAGTGTATGTGGGTGTGTTGTATTTGCGTAATGTGTAAACTACACAAGATATTTAGTATATAAACAGACAAATTTACATGCGAATGAAAGGGAATTTGAAACATTATTTATTTTCTAGACATAAGCAGTGGCGTGTAATATTTCAGATGGGGATTGTAGTGTATTGTTTTCTTAACGGAACCAAACAGCTAATAGATTTTGTTATGTGTTAAGTATCTAGCAAAAACTTAGTAATGACTTATAATTAATAACTTACTTTTCAATGTCTACTACAATACATACCAACTGCATTACTTAGAAGTAGTCTTATAATGACTTTTTTATTATCTGTTATATAACAGCTTATTTTCTAGGCATTTGCATGAGCAGATTCTATTTTTACTGAGAGACCTAACTATCAATGATTATGACAAGGCATTACTTGTAACTAGTAACTAAGTAAGATATATTTATAAGCGGTTGTGCTAAATAATTGCCTGTAATATATCACCGTGTTAAAATAATGAGTTAAAATACTGTTGCAATGAAGTGTCAAAAGTTAGCATTTTAACTAATTAATGAAAGTTGTACTGCATATAGCAGTTCTCTCCCAAAATATTACAATATTTAAGGAAGATATTCCCAACTTATTACGTTTTTCCTATGACCACCCTCTATCAAAACTAGTTAGCTACGCTTATGCTTGAGTATTTAGATTTAGTTGCGTGTCCCTTCTTAATTATTATTTTAACAGCATTTTTTTTTGGTATACAAAACGAGTCTATGAAAATATAATTAAAAATGAGGAAAACATACTTAAGACTTCACTTATGACAACAAAATCTTTGTATTTATTAAGTGGATGGGTGCGAGGTGTTGAAAATTAACTTGAAATGATAATGAAAAACATTTCAAAACTAATCGCTGATGTAGCACAGTGGTAATGATTGAAAAAATAAACAATGGTAATAAGTATTCATTGGTCCTAAAGAAAAATATTGAAAATAAAAATAGAGAAAGGTTTTGTAATCTTGTCCATAATAAACTGTTAGTAAACACAAAATTCTCAAAAAGAAAGATTTTCACTCAAAGCTATTTTCAAAAAAACAGTATTTTCTAAGATTTTTCTACAAACTGTATTAACTAAGACTTTTTCAAAAAAGTTTTTAAAAACATTTTTCAAAAAAGCTGTAATTTATAAAAACAAAATTAAATTAATATTAAAAGCAGATTTTTGAAATCAAAACATTTTAAAAAAACTCCCAAAATTAACACGATAAAGTAATAAATTTCTGCCGTTTTCGATTTTTCATGATTTTTCTAAAACAAAAAAATTTGATATTTTCACGTAAAAAATATATTTTTGCTTCAATATTTTTGCTTCAACTCGGAAACTAATAAGTCGATTGAAACGCAATATATATGTGAAAATTTGTACATAGCATGCATAGCATTGTACATGAAAGCAGAACATTACCAACTCAATCTTATGTATATCAAACAAAAAACTAAAATTTTGTGAAAAGAAGCGAATTCACTTAATTGTGAATAAATTCGAAAATTATCAATGGATTTTTATGATCGATATCTCATTTTGTTGCTATTATATGTGGATTTCCAATAAAGCAATAAATCTGAAAAATTTCTGCCGTTTTCGATTTTTCATGATTTTTTTAAAACAAAAAAATTTGCTATTTTCACTTTAAAAATATATTTTTTGCTTCAATTTGTTATTATAACTCCGAAACTATTGAGCCGAAATATGCAATATATAGGTGAACATTTGTACATAGCATAGGGAAAATGCTTTCAAAATTCAATCAAACGAAAGAAGAACATTAACTACTCAATTTTGTGTATATCAATCAAAATTTTGTGAAAATGAGCGAATTCACTTAATTGTGAATAAATTCGAAAACAATCAATCGATTTTTATGATCGATATCTCATTTTGTTCCTATATATGTGACTTTGCAATAAAATAATAAACCTGAACAATTTCTGCCGTTTTCGATTTTTCATGATTTTTTTAAAACAAAAAAAATTGCTATTTTCATGTAAAAAATATATTTTTTGCATCAAGTTTTAATTATAACTCCGAAATTCCTGAGCCAATTAAAAAGCAATATATAAGCGAATTAAAGATTATGTAAATTTCAATTCTAAGTTTATTAACTCAATATCGGACAAACCGTTGTTGAGTTATCATTAAAATTTTTTTACAAAAAATCTCTCCATACAATTGAAAAATTTTACCATTTTTGTTCTTAGGTAGCCCTGATGCATCAAATCTATAAATTCGTTATTCTAGCCTTTTTTTGCTTAAATGATGCCTTTATTCTACCTCTTAGGGTAGTCAGGATCAAGATTTCAGATATGTAAGACTGAAGATGTCACATCAGTTTCACGAGTTGACATCATCGCAAACAAATTACCCACATTACGTACAAAATATTCAAGAACAAAAAAAAAAATACAAAAAAAGGATAACATTATAAAAATGATGATTATGACAAGCTAACCAGGATAAATATGAATACGAGTTAAACACACACCCACCCGCATCATAAAATACATCCTTTGTGGAGTTAAAGGAAATAAACGGGCATTAAAAATACACAGAAAATTACGACAAAATAAAATTGTTTAAGAAAATGACAAGAGCAAAAATAACATAGAAAATCGAAAGAATGGAATGAGGAAACAAGACAACATTATTAAGGCATCTTTAGACATGGAAATAACAACAAACAGGACAAATTATTAGAGGGCTACATTTCCGTTTCAAGAGCATTTATGTACTTAACTGTTTTCCTTTACTTTTTTTTTTTGTTTCATTGTTGCTTTCCAGTAATTAGTTGAAATGTAGGGAAAAGCAGGAACAAGGACAACAAACAACAAGTACATGACTCAAACTTCTTTTTAAAATAAATGCTAAGCTTACAAAAAAAAAGGGGTTTCTACAATAAAATGTACTATGTACTGAGATAAAAGGGTAAGGCGAATATTGCTCCTTTAATTCTTTGCAGTTTAGTGGTCACTTTACTAACCACCTTCTCTATAGTCTTTAAAATATAATTTATTAGCATTTTTCTAAACAATTACATTTTTTGAAGTCATCGTTTGTGTGTTTTTTTGCAAAACTTTGCCGTTACAGTGCTCTGGTTAGATAAATATATTAATTTGTAAATAAAAATAAGCACAGAGTGTTTATTACTTTTATCATAATTATTTTTAATGCCAACCGCCTCGGTGGTTAGTAAACTAACCACCCCACTCCACAAAAAACCTTAAAATGCAATGCATTAGAAACCCTTAAGAATCGTTGAATCAAGATCCATAATCTACCAAGCTGATATATTTAATTCATCCTGATACGATTCATATTCATGCTGCCATAAAAGCTAACGTACCTACCCACACTGTGTGTTAAAAAGCTGTCTGTGTCAAATAATATTGAACTACATGCTTGTATTTCACCTCCTTTGTCACACATGTATAAATATCCTTTATTGCTACACTACACTCTGCCTGGCTAAATAAGAACAAAATGTGTGTAAACCCAAATTTGAAAATCAACAGCACACACAAACTACTTTTTTTCTGGCCTAAAAATTGAATTTCTCACTTTGAAATCAAATGGGTTTAAAAAATAAACTACATATTCTCCCAAATTGGCTCAAAGGAACAGAGAAGAACATACAAACAAAAAAAAATAAATAAAATCCAATACATGAGCAACATGAATATTTATTGGAACAAATGGAAAGGCATTTCCGGTTGTGAGCCAGCCGGGTGTGTGTAAATCACTCATATGTCTGTGTATTAGGGTGGCTGTTATTTAGCAATTTTTGTATAAAATTGTTCTTTGTCATCTAAAGACCAAATGCTGGAAATTTAAGCAAAATATTTTAACGTTTATACAATGTCTGTCTGTCTGTCTGTCTGTCTGTCTGTCTGTCTGTCTGTCTGTCTGTCTGTCTGTCTGTCTGTCTGTCTGTCTGTCTGTCTCTCTGACTGTCTGTTAAAATCAACTTTCCAAAGATCCTAAATAATTTACATACATGATTGATACATCAATATATCCTCTATAGTCCAACTCAGATTGCTAGTCAAAATCGAGCCAAAAATGAGGAGCTGCAGAACAAAAGGTACTTTTTCGAATTTTTTTCCAAATTGATTTTTTGGTATTTTTATAATATTTGGGTTGAAATCTTTTAGAAAAAATTCAATTTCCCAAAATTTTTAAATTTTCAAAAAGTACCTTTTGTTCTGCGGCTCCTCAAATGACTGAGATATAAGCAAAAACCCGCGACTAATGGTTATTCTTTATTCATTTATATTTACATGTTCTGTAATCTATGGAATTTGATATAGAAGTAGACTTTGGTTGGTTTTCAATCAAAAATTGATAAAAAAATATAAAAAAAAAATAATAAAAATCTGTGATAGTAACAAATATGTTGGCTTTTTTTGTTAAAATCAACTTTTCTATAATCAAGAACATTTTCAATTCCGAGAAAATAAGTGTCACCAACCAATTAAAAAAAAAACATTCACTACATTGATGTTTGTATACATATGTATGTATGCAAAGTGAGGCAGAATTTGGAAATAAATCTGGCATTTCTAAACGGCTGATACCATCGGGATAAAATTTTACGTGGACGTAGCCAAGTATTTGAGTTTAAGTTAAACAAAATTCAAATCAATATCTCGATTAGATTATAAAATATGCCACATTTAAAACTCAGTGCTTCAAAAATATTGCACTTTTTCATATATTTTTTTTTTAATTTTCTTAATAGTCAATGATTCTGACTTAGTCATATTTTACACTAAAATATGCAAAAGTACAATATTGTTACGAAATTCTACTTGGATTCAAATATAACGATTTTAACGGCTGATTTAAAAGTAGCCTAATGCTTTCAAATAACAGTGCTGTAATAGCAAACTGTAACATATCTGGGGGCATTATTAACATTGAATAAAAGCTTTCAGTTGTCCACTGATCGTAAGTTGGCAACGCTGTTTGCTGCGACCGTATATTCGAATTCGAATATTCAGTTAAAGAACATTGTAGAAAGTACACCACAGATGGTGTATGTATTAGAAACCTCTAGACAGTTAAAGAAAAATCTAGAGTGCAGATGGCAGTGTTATAAATAGTGGCAGAGGTTGCAGTCGTTAGTCTGTTTATCAGAGACGCTATTCAAATAAACATCAACTGAGTGCCTTAAAGTGTGCTGTGTTTTTGAATTCGTGTACATTATAAAGTGTCTTTATTTCTGCTAATTTATAAACGTGTATAAAAACACTGAGTGACTATTTAATTCTGTGGTTGTTGTACATTTTAAATAAATAAAGAGTTGTTACAATTTTCAAACTACTAAACGTCTTTTATTTGCAATCAAAAGTATCCGGTTTATTTAAAGGAAATAAACCAAGCGTTTTGAAAAGGTTAAAACGTAACAATATTTTTGAAGGACTGAGTTTTATTTTTATATATTTTTGAATCTAATTGAAATATTGACTTGAAAATTAACTTATCTAAACATAATAAAAATATTTCGGAGAAAATGTGGATCAAATTGTTCCTAATATTTGCAATCCTATTAAAATTTTGATACAAATTTTAATTTTAGAAACTTTATTTATTAACAAAACTCAATGAAATTTTCAACGTTTTTTAAATTTGTTATTCTAAACAACAAAACAAAATGTCAAAGGGAATTCCGCAATTGCTAAAAATTGGAGCGAAAATCCCCAAAATGGTATTTTTTACAATTTTACCTATAGGATCCACATTTCCCTCGGGTGCTGGGAAAATGCTTTGGTGATAAATAGCGAACACATCAAGGTTAATAAAGCTGCTTTCCGTTTTCTGATCCCAGCTTTGGGATTTTAGAAAATGTGGCCCAAAATTTAAATTTTGATAAAAAATAAGTCAAATTCTGAAGAGCGTAGGGGCGACATATAAGAAAAATAGGATATGTTTTTTATACCAAAATCTTCTTCGTAAAGATAAGTTATAGAAAATCATAAAATTGTTAAATGTTCTTTAAGGAAAGTTTTTTTTAATAAAAAAAGTGCAAAAATCTACTATTTTTTGAATTTTTATATTTAAAATTGTTTGTTTTTGCATCCATAATTGATATTGCTCTGAAATCTTCAGTATATTAATGGTAATTTAGTTATCTAATTAACCAAAAAAAAATCGAGTTCACTCGGAACAAAAGTACGTCATATATTTTTAACAAAGCGGATCAATTTTAAAATTTCAATTTTGAAATGCCTATAACTCGGAAATTATAAGAGATAAATAGCACACGCAACATGTTTTTTCAAGACCTAGGCGAGCACTTTCCAAAAATATATAGATCTTTGAATCGGATTAGAAGCAAAAAATAGCACGTGTTTAAAAATGTTACATGTCGAAGGTACCCTACTTTCAGGCCCCACAGCGCCGCCACTGAAGCAGTTTTAGGGCACATTTTTATACCTTTCACCTTCGTGAGAAGGGTATATATAAGTTTGCCATTCCGTTTCTAATTTCTACATTTTTCATTTCCGACCCTATAAAGTATATATATTCTGGACCCTTATAGATAGCGGAGTCGATTAAGCCATGTCCGTCTGTCTGTCTGTTGAAATCAATTTTCTGATGACCCCAGATATCTTCAGGATCCAAATATTCAATAATTCTGTCAGACATGCTTTCGAGAAATTTCCTATTTAAAATCAGCAAAATCGGTCCACAAATGGCTGAGATATGAGGAAAAAACCAGGACAACCTCTATTTTTAAACTATTTTTGAACTATATCTGAATTACTAAGTCATTAAAATAGACAATATGGATATCTAATGATAGATATTTCAAAGATCTTTGCAATGATGTATATAAAACTATAATAAGTTGGACCTACAATTGCTCAAAATCGGAAAAATATTTTTAACCCAATTTTTTTTTCACCAAAAGTTTTTTTCGCTAAATAATAAAAAAAAAAATGGAAAAACAAAAAAACAATTTTTAAATTTAAACAAAAAAATTTTCAAATTTAAAAAAAAACAATTCCAAAATTTTTTTTCCAAAAAATTAAAAATTAAAAAAAAAATAAAAAAACTTTTACCTGAAAATATTTAAAATTTTTATTTTGAAGTATAATTTTATGAAGGGTATATAAGATTCGGCACAGCCGAATATAGCTCTCTTACTTGTTATAACTTAAACTCGAATACTCCTTGGCTACGCCCACGTCAAATTTTATCCCGATCGGAATTTAGAAATGCCAGATTTATTTCCAACTATTAAGGCATAATTGACTTTCCAATAGATTACTTTTGTTGTGTGAAATAAATACTTTCTAAAGTGCAGTAGCAAAAAAAATATTAAAATAGCTACACCCTAGATTACTAAGCGATACTAAACTGACAATTGACTTCACGATACAATACCTAGGATATATAAAGTAACCAATTGTGTTCTATTTGCATTACTAAGAGCACACATTTGTCAAATAACCCAAAAATATATAAATTAAAGACATTAGTGAACTAGAAAGGTCCATGT
This sequence comes from Calliphora vicina, assembly GCF_958450345.1. NCBI lineage: Eukaryota > Metazoa > Arthropoda > Insecta > Diptera > Calliphoridae > Calliphora > Calliphora vicina. The sequence goes on from NC_088784.1 coordinate 76,939,288, forward strand.
ATCGTGTTCATTTGACCTCTTTATTAATTTGTTATAGTTTTAATTTTTTTTTCAATTTAATATTAATTAAATATTACACATAAAAACATATTTAAAGTGAACTATAAAAATTATTTTATCAATAATCCTATTGATGAAAATCTCAATAAAATAAAGTAGGATTTTTGTTTGTAATTAACCCATTTAAAGCAGCTAGTAAAATTTTGAATTCATTGGAAATTGAAGAAAAATAGATTTAAAAAGTTTAAAAGAGAAACGTATAGATAATTATAAAATAGGTCTAAGTTGTCCAATAGTACATTAAAAAGTTTGCGAATTGTTTCAAATAAAGGAAAACCTCGGCTCGGAAACCAATTTAAATGATCTCGACATAAACCCATAGCTTTAAAAACATTGTCCAAATTACATTTTTAAATTAAACAAGTAAGAGTGTTATATTCAGCTGTGCCGAGTCTTGTTTACCCACCATCAACATAATTTTCTGATATAGGGGTTATATTATGGACCGATCCACATAAAAGTGATCGGACCTCAATATTTCAGCGAGCTAGCTCCTCTTGTGTAGGCTCTATCATGTTTTCAATAGACAGACAGACGGACGTTCATAGCTAGATTGTCTTAGAACCTTATGAGGACCCAGAATAAATAACACGGTGCTACGAAGGAAAAAAAACTTGGAAAACGACATAGCGTGGGTTATAGGTCTTGCTGAGTACATTACTAATTGTGTCTAAAAATTTCAAAAGCACCCTCAAATTCAGAAGTTATTCTAAAAAAACCGTTTTCATTGATGTTCGTCGACCTATCGACCTGTAGCTTAGTCAGTTTTGTCCGACATTAAATTTTTTTAACTAGTTTGGAAAGAAAACTATTTACGCATTAAAATGTCGAGCAGTTTTTGTTAAGAATATCTAAATTTATCAACTTTATTGATTTTAGTCGCTTTTCATTGCTTATTCTGATATGAAAGCTTATACAAATTTATACCAATATATAAAGAAAAATTAGTTCTTAACAAAATATGGTTCAAATTATTCAAATCGGATGTAAATTGTAAAAGTTATTCAACTTTTCATAAACACCTTTTTAGTATTTAAAAAACAAAAAAACTATTAAAAACAAATAAGAAAGTATGGTCGGTCAAGCCCGACCATATAATACCCTACACTAAGTAAAAGAGCAAAAACATTTTTCTTTTAAAATTTCAATAATTTATATTTTTGAGTGATTTTCGGAAGTGGGCCTTATATGGGGGCTATGACCAATTATGGACCGATCACCATGAAATTAGGTCGTGTGATTTATGTCTATATGAAAGTTTACTATGTTGAATTTTGTGAGTATACCAACATTTTTAAGCGATTTATGCACGTTAAAGTGATTTTCGGAAGCGGGTCTATATGGGAGCTATGACTAATTATGGACCGATCGTAACAAAATTTGGTAACATGAATTTTGTGTATATAAAACTTATTTGGAGCGGAGTTTGTGGAGATACATATATAAATTAAACATTTATGACTGATAAAGTCCAATTTCGGGAGGACATTTGTATGGGGGCTAGGTGAAATAATGGACCGATTTCAGCCAGTTTCAATAGGCTTGGTCCTTGAGCCGAAAAAATAATATGTACCAAATTTCATCGAAATATCTTCAAAATTGCGACCTGTACTCTGCGCACAAGGTTTACATGGACAGCCAGCCAGCCGACCGACCAGACGGACGGACGGACGGACATCGTTTAATCGACTCAGAAAGTGATTCTAAGTCGATCGGTATACTTTAAGGTGGGTGTTAGACTAATATTTTTGGGCGTTACAAACATCAGCATAAACGCATTATACCCTCCCTACTATGGTGGTGTAGGGTATAAAAATATTTGTACAATCTTTAATTTACACGGTAAATTTTTTCGAACTTTTTTCGAAATAGTTCAATAACTTTTGCAAATATAAACCGATTTTAATAATTAATGTCTCATTTTTTGTCTATATAAAATTGTCTTTAAAACACTGTGCAAAACGAAATAGGTTTTCATAGAAAAAAATTAAAATAACTATTGTTGAATTTTAAAAATAACGAAAAAAAATAAAAAGTAAAGCGAAACTTTTTATAAAAACTTACACCATTTTTTGGAATATACATTTTATGCACACATCTTAAGAAAGATTAATTCTTCACCTATCCATAGTAGTTTCAAATTTTGAATTCGGTATAAAAGTGTGTGAGTTAGAGGTACTAAAGTACCACCACCTACCCTAAAACAGGTGGTATTTATTTTTTTAATTTAAAATTACTTATTATCACTCAGTATTGTATGATGGCATCAAAATAATTGTGTTTGACCATCATGTAAATAATTATCAATTTCAATTAAAATAAATCATATTATTTATTGTAAAAAAACAACCCAGTAAAACAAAAGATAAACAAATAGGAGTGATATATTCAGCTGTAGCGAATCTGATATACCCTTCACCAAAGTAAACTAAAGCCAACCAGACGGACGGACGGACATCGTTTAATCGACTCAGAAAGTGATTGTAAGTCGATCGGTATACTTTAAGGTGGGTGTTAGACTAATATTTTTGGGCGTTACAAACATCTGCACAAACGCATAATACCCTCCCCACTATGATGGTGTAGGGTATAAAAATTCCTATTTAAAAGGAAATAGCTATAATGCCAATTAATATTTGAAATTTTTGCTGGGAAACTTGTGCTAATTGTTAATAATTAAGTACATGCTAAATATTTTACTCTTGTTTAATGCAAAAACCATATGAATTAATAACAAAAATTATTTTCATAACTAATAAATAAATTTTAAATATAAAATAAGAAATAAATTATTAATTGATTTCAATTTATTTTACAATGAGATTTACAAATGATTAACATACATTATTTTTATTATTATTATTTTATTCAATAAAAGAGAGCAGTCGTTAAACCAACTGCCCTTTTAAATTTAATATTAAAATAATATATTGTGACCTTAATTTGCCAAAATTGGTAATTTTATTAGTTTAAATAAATTATTCGGAGTTATAATAACAAATTGAAGCAAAAAATATATTTTTTATTTGAAAATATATAATTTTTTTGTTTTTAAAAAATCATGCAAAATCGAAAACGCTAGAAATTGTTCAAATTTATTGCTTTATCACAAAGCCACATGTAATAGGAACAAAATGGGATACCGATCATAAAAATCAATGGATACTTTTCGAATTTATTCACAATTAAGTGAATTCGCTTATTTTCACAAAATTTTCGTTTATTGTTTGATATACATAACAAAGTAGTTAATGTTCTTCTTTCGAATGATTGAATTTTGAAAACATTTTTCCCATGCTATGTACAAATTTTCGCCTATATATTGCGTTTCAAACAGCTCAGTAGTTTCGGAGTTATAATAACAAATTGAAGCAAAAAATAAATTTTTTATTAGAAAATATTAAATTTTTTTTGTTTTTAAAAAATCATGAAAAATCGATAACGGCAGAAATTGTTCAAATTTATTGCTTTATCAAAAAGCCACATGTAGTAGCAACAAAATGAGATATCGATCATAAAAATCGATTGAGGCTTTTCGAATTTATTCACAATTAAGTGAATTCGCTTATTTTCACAAAATGTTATGTGCTTACAAGCGTGTACTTTGTGTGGAAATTTTACATGTGAAAAGCGCTCTTTATTTATTAACAAAACTCAATGAAATTTTCAATGTTTTTTAAATTTGCCATTCTAAATAACAAAGTATAAAAAAAACTTGTCAAAAGGTCAATGGGAATTCCGCAATTCGTTAAAATTGCAGCGAAAATCTTAAAAATGGTATTTTTTTAAATTTTGCCCATAGAGTCCACATTTCGTTCGGCGCTGGGAAAATACTTTAGGAATAAATAGGCAACACATCAGTGTTTCCAAAACTGCTTTCTGTTTTCTGATCTCAGCTTTGGAATTTTAGAACATGTGGCCCAAAGTTGAAATTTTGATAAAAAATAAGTAAAATTCTAAAGGGCGTAGGGGCGACATATTCGAAACATTTTACATATTTTTTATACCAAACTGTTCTGCGTAAAAATAACTTACAGAAAAACTTAAAATTGTTATATGTTCTTAAAGAGTGTTTTTTTTTTATAAAAAAGAACAGCAAAAATCTACTATTTTTTTAATTTTAATATTGAAAATCGTTTATTTGAGGATCCATAATTGGTATTGTTTTGAAATATTTTGTATATTAATGGTAATTTAGTTGTATAACTAACAAAAAAAATCGAGTCCATTCGCTCCAAAAGTATACCCTATATTTTTAAAAATGCGGACCAAGATATTGCAAAATTTTTAAATTTTCAAATTCTTTTAACTCGGAAATTACACTTTCCGATATAAAAATTTTGAAATCGGATGAAAAACAAAAAAATGGTACATGTTTAAAAATGTTCCATGTCGAAGGTTCCCTACTTTCAGCCACCATATTGCCGTCCCTGAAGCATTTGTAAATGCTGAAAATTAAATGAAATTTTTGAAATGAAAGTTGATTTCAACAGATAGACCACGGCTATATTGACTCCGCTATCTATAACGATCCAGAATACATATATACTTTATGGAATAGCAAATATTAAATGTGGAACCTACAAACGGAATGACGAACTTGTATATAAAATTGATTTTTTAGCGGATATATAAATTTCGTTTGTAAAATTCTGCTTCAGAATTTAGTTATTTTTTCTAAACACCTTTCATTTGAATCCTGAGTTAACCATTAAGTTTTTAAGAATTTCCCACAAACTAACAACTAAATGATGCTTTGTAAAAAGTATATAGAGTTTTGTTGGTGGAAATTTCTAAATAAATTTCTATTTTAATAAAGTCACACAAGTTTTAAAATGCTTGCAGTGATTTATTTTTTTATATTCTTTCAGTCTTGAAAATAGTACAAACAAAAAAGAAGATATTTTTTATTATATTTCCCAGCTACATTACAATTGTAAAATGTCTTAATTTTCCTTTATTTTTTTGCCAGCAATTTTTTTGGTGGAAATTGTTACAACTGACACACTCTTAAAATTATAGCTGATTTATTGTATAATTTTTTTTTGGTAATGTCTGCTGAATGGTCGCTCTATAATTTTTCCGTTGCCACCAATGAATGGGTGGGAATGATGATGGTGGTTTGCTGATTGTTGCCGGCATGGGGGGGGGGAGATGTCAGCATGATGGTACATAAAAGCTAATACTAAATGATTTACAATTTCCATTATAAATGAAAAACGCGTTTTATGTTATTAGATGTATATTCTCGTTCTATTCCTTTGTGTAGGTTTTACTATATTATTCCTTTTTTTCACTCTCATATATATATTTTCGTTAGTTTTTCTTTTTACATTTTTGTTTTATGTTCGTAGTATATTTTGGGGAATTGCTGGGTAAATAATGACTTTAACTAAGAAATAGACCAACAACAAAAAAACTGTGAAATAGACATAATGAATATGAAAAGAAAGTTTGACCAAAATTCACTGCTGGAATTCCTAATTCAACAAATGTTTCAAAAAATAAAGAGAGAAAAAAACTAAATTAATAATAAAAAAAAAACGCACTACATAGAAAAATATTTATTGGAAAAGGCAAACAAGAATAATTGCTTAGAATGTTTAAAGGTGCCAGCAGCAAATGGGTGTTACTTTTTCTATTTTATATTACAAATAAAATTGCTTAAAAATTATCAAGTTCATCAATTACGATTAAAGGAGTGGCTGGCTGGCTGCTTGGCTGACCACTCAGCTCAGCTCAAGTAGGGCAACATTTGTTGAAATTTTATTAAATATTTTATTATTGTTTTTTGTTTTCTTGATTTCCACACTGAATTTATGACCTGAAATAATTAAAATTTATATGCCAGCAAGAGTAATCAAAGAAATTGTGGTTTTGTGTAAAGAGAACAAAAGAAATGTAATATAAAATAGTGGTATTGAAAAAGAGCTTCTCATTCAGTGAACCATATGATTTATGTATATAACAGTTGAAAATTAACTTCCAAAGAAGTCTAAAAGAAATAAAAGAAAAATCTAATTGCCAGCAACACATTTTAGCTATTATTCTTATATTTAATCGAAAGAATTTTAAAGTCTTTTTAAACCACTACACAATTTTGATTTATTGTACAAATATGGTCGAAATTTTAAATTCTATGGAAGGTGTTTTTTTAATTTTTAAAAAACTAAAATTTTGTGAAAATGAGCGAATTCACTTAATTGTGCATAAATTCGAAAAGAATCTATCGATTTTTATGATCGATATCTCATTTTGTTCCTATTCTATGTAGCTTTGCGATAAAGTAATAAATCTGAACAATTTCTGCCGCTATCGATTTTTTATGATTTTTTTAAAACAAAAAATTTTATATTTTCACATAAAAAATATATTTTATTCTTAAATTTGTTATTATAACTCCGAAACTACTGAGACGATTGAAACGCAATATATATGTGAAAAATTGTATATAGCATGGGGAAAATGTTTTCAAAATTCAATCAATCGAAAGAAGAACATTAACACTCAATTTTATGTATATCAAACAAAAAACAAAAATTTTGTGAAAATGAGCGAATTCACTTAATTGTGAATACATTCGAAAAGAGTTCATCGATTTTCACGATCGATATCTCGTTTTGTTCCAATTACATGTGGCGTTGCGAAAATGCAATAAATCAGAACAATTTCTGCTATTTTCGATTTTTTAAGATTTTTTTAAAAACAAAAAATTTTTTATTTTCATGTAAAAAATTTACTTTTTGCTTCAATTTGTTATTATAACTCCGAAACTATTGAGCCGATTGAAAAGTAATATATAAAAGAAAGTTTGTACACAGCATGGGGAAAATGTTTTCAAAATTCAATCAATCGAAAGGAGAACATTAACTTGTTAATTTTATGTATGTCAAACAAAAAACTAAAATTTTGTGAAAATGAGCGAATTCACTTAATTGTGAATAAATTCGAAAAGAATCAATTGATTTTTATGATCGATATCTCATTTTGTTCCTATTACATGTAGCTTTGCGATAAAGTAATAAATCTTTAAAATGTTTGCCATTTTCGATTTTTCATGATTTTTTTAAAAAAGAAAAATTTTCTATTTTCACATAACAAATAAATTTTTTGCTTCAATTTGTTATTATAACTCCGAAACTATGAGCCGATTGAAAAGTAATATATAAAAAAAAATTTGTACACAGCATGGGGAAAATGTTTTCAAAATTCAAACAATCGAAAGTAGAACATTAACTACTCAGATTTATGTAAATCAAACAAAAAACTAAAATTTTGTGAAAATGAGCGAATTCACTTAATTGTGAATAAATTCGAAAATAATCAATTGATTTTTATGATCGATATCTCATTTAGTTGCTATTATATGTGGCTTTGCGATAAAGCAATAAATCTGAACAATTTCAGACGTTTTTGATTTTTCATGATTTTTTTAAAACAAAAAAAATTTGTTATTTTCACGTAAAAAATATTTTTTTTTCTTAAATTTGTTATTATAACTCCGAAACTACTGAGACGATTGAAACGCAATATATATGTAAAAAATTGTATATAGCATGGGGAAAATGTTTTCAAAATTCAATCAATCGAAAGGAGAACATTAACTTGTTAATTTTATGTATATCAAACAAAAAACTAAAATTTTGTGAAAATGAGCGAACTCACTTAATTGTGCATAAATTCGAAAAGAATCAATCGATTTTTATGATCGATATCTCATTTTGTTCCTATTACATGTAGCTTTATAATAAAATAATAAATCTTAAACATTTCTGCCGTTTTTGATTTTTCATGATTTTTTTAAAAACGAAATATTTGCTATCTCACATAACAAATAAATTTTTTGCTCCAATTTGTTATTATAACTCCGAAACTATTGAGCCGATTGAAAAGTAATATATAAAAGAAAGTTTGCACACAGCATGGGGAAAATGTTTGTAAAATTCAAACAATCGAAAGTAGAATATTAACTATTCAATTTTATGTAAATCAAACAAAAAACTAAAATTTAGTGAAAATGAGCGAATTCACTTAATTGTGAATAAATTCAAAAAGAATAAATCGATATTTATGGTTGATATTTTATTTTGCTCCTATTTTGTGTGGCTTTGCGACAAAGTAATAAATATGAAAAATTTCTGTGGTCTTCGATTTTTCATTATTTTTTTAAAACAAAAAATTAGCTATTTTCTCATAAAAAATGTATTTTTTTCTTAAATTTGTTATTTTAACTCCGAAACTACTGAGCCGATTGAAAAGTAATATATATGAAAATTTCTATATAGTGCGGGGAAAATGTTTTTAAAATTCAAGCATTCGAAAGTAGAACACTAATTACACAATTGTATGTATATCAAACAAAAAACAAAAATTTTTGTGAAAATGAGCGAATTCACTTAATTGTGAATATATTCGAAAAGAATCAATCGCTTTTTATAAACGATATCTTATTTTGTTCCTATTACATGTGGCTTTGCGATAAGGTAATAAATCTAAACAATATTTGCGTATTCGATTTTTCATTATTTTTTTAAATCAAAAAAATTAGCTATTTTCACATAAAAAATATATTTTTCACTTCAATTTGTTATTATAACTCCGAAACTATTGAGCCGATTAAAATGCAATATATATGTGAAAATTTGTACATAGCATAGGGAAAATGCTTTCAAAATTCAATCAATCGAAAGAAGAACATTAACACTCAATTTTTTGTATATCAAACGAAAAACTAAAATTTTGTGAAAATGAGCGAATTCACTTAATTGTGAATAAATTCGAAAAGAATCAAATGATTTTTATGATCTATATCTCATTTTGTTGCTATTATATGTGGCTTTGCGATAAAGCAATAAATCTGAACAATTTCAGACGTTTTTGATTTTTCATGATTTTTTTAAAACAAAAAAAATTTGTTATTTCCACTTAAAAAAATATATTTTTTTCTTAAATTTGTTATTATAACTCCGAAACTACTGAGACGATTGAAACGCAATATATATATGAAAATTGGTACATAGCATGGGGAAAATGTGTTCAAAATTCAATCAATCGAAAAGAGAACATTAACTAACCTCAATTTTATGTATATCAAACAAAAAACTAAAATTTTGTGAAAATGAGCGAATTGACTTAATTGTGAATATATTCGAAAAGAATCAATCGATTTTTATGAACGATATCTTATTCTGTTCCTATTATATGTGGCTTTGCGATAAAGCAATAAATCTGGACAATTTCAGACGTTTTTAATTTTTCATGATTTTTTTAAAACAAAAATAATTTTCTATTTTCACTTAAAAAATATATTTGTTGCTTTAGTTTGTTATTATAACTCCGAAACTACTGAGCCGATTGAAGAGCAATATATAAACGGAAGCTTATGTAGATATCAACCTTTCTAAATTTATTTTAATAAAATTGGTCTAACCCTTTTTGAGTTATCATTATTTATGTGGAGAAACGTCTAAAAAAAATTATAGTTTTACATAAAAACCTCTCCATAGAACTTAAAATTTGGACCATATTTGTACACCTGGAAGCAGCCTTGTGTTATTCGAATAATCGAGTAAAAATTTTTTTGTATTCGAATGAATAACATTTTTTAATTAAGAATAAAAAAAAAATATTCGATCAATAGCTGTCTGTTAATCACAATTGTCGATTAAACTCAAATAAATTTATTTTCAAGTTAAAATTAAGGAAAAATAGTTTGTATAAACAAAACCTTGGAAGCAAATCTATAGAAACAAGATCAATATCGGAAATTTTATTGTAGTTTTCAATCGTTTTTGGTCAGAGCATTATGAAGCTCATTTAAAAACTAAAACCTTCAATGGTTTTAAATGTTTTTTATTAAATTATTCCAATGATATTCATTATTCGTTCGAATTATCGAAGAAATTTTAAAAATTAATACTTTTTTATTCGATTAAAATAAAACTCGAATAATTGACAACCCTATTAAATACAGAAAACTCTTTACATTAGCATTTTAACCCATTAAATGGTAGTAAAAATGTTTATTGAAATAACAGGAAAAGTTTTAAATGACTTGTGTCCTTTTTAAATTGAACCCAAATTTGAGAACTTAAATATTTCAAATTATGTAATGGAAATTATTTTTTAATCAATTTAAAGAACAGCAAACTCATTATAAAACACTTTAAATTAAACTTAGTTTTGGAAAAAAAAAACTTAACAAAAAATTAATAAATTGTTGGAGAAAAAAATCTTAATAGTTTCCGTTGAAAACAGCACAAAGTTTGCTAACATTTATATATGAAATTAACACCCATCAAAAAAGCAATATAAAAATACATATTTTCATATGTATTATAAAGAACATTCTGTTATAAAAACTTTTTTGTTAGCAATAACAATAACAAAACAAAAGATAAAGTTTCTTTATAAGTCTTCACATATTTTCACTCTTTTTTTTGGGCCAACAAAAATATATGTATATGTATATAAGACAACATTAAACATTAGTATGCTTGTCATTTATCAATGAAAGTTATTAATGATTTTAGGAAATTTTCAACAAAACAACTAAGAAAATGAAAATATATATTTTGTTTTTCCTCTTTAAGGACAGGAGGGGAGGGGGGCGGAGGAGGTTATGAGAAAGATCATAAATGTTAATAACTTAAAAAATGTTTCACAAGATGTTACATATAATCTTTTACTTCCTTTTATTAGTTAGTTTCGCAATATATACATTCATATGTATGAAAGGAATACAGACAGATATTAAGCAAGACAGAGCACAGCAGTCGGAAGCAGACTAAACTAAAGATGAAATATCTTTAATTGTATGTATGAGCATTAGGGTGGGTCAATTTATTTCATATTAAGATAGAATTTCTCAAAATTTATACTCTAATTTAATCACAAACATTTAACAAGAGCTACTGAAATAAGGCATTAATGTGATGGAACTGAATTTCCACGATACATTTTATGTGTCATCAGAACAAATTTCTGGCTCGTTTCATACCTCGGAAAAGCTCTAGCGATGTAGAGGACGAAGCGATGTAGTGGCGAAGGATCTGGCATTAGCGTTCTCAATACGTTTTTTCGGATAAAGTCACCTATTTTAGCTCTTGGCGATCAGGGAGGTAATGATATTCATGAGAGCACTGGCATCTTCGTGGACAGCAAATGCGGTAATTATGTCACTGAAGTCCTACACAACATCTACTTTAGTCATGCAGTATGTGTAAGGAAAAACTGTCAAGGCTAGGTAGTCTATCTGATATTAACCTTGCCTTATATCCAATATATGTCGATCATTAAAAGAGAAATCTTCAGGCACTGCCTGCAGATGGCTGTCAATAGATGGAACATCATGGAAACATGTAGAACCCTGCAGTACTTGGTGACTGTCCCGAACTAATAATAGCTACGTGACTAGTTATATTAACACATGCATTCAATTTTAAAAATCATCACATTCCTTAATACCCGTAATATATAACGTATGTTTGATATTTAATTGACTTGTTAATTAAATGTTAAGTATACGCTATCATTATTGGAGATTTGACTCATATAAAATGTATAGCATACCTCTCGGCTTCAATAAAGCCAGCCATACACAACGTATGATTAATATTTAATACAAAATATTAAACATACGTAAAGTGGATGTCAATAAATTAATTCAATGTAGGATTGAAATCTCTAAATTCAGACTCAAACAAATATTGTGAACATTTCATGGAATTTTTGCAGCAGTAGTAATAGAACTTAAATTAAAAAAAAACTAAAAACTTCTGTCTGACAGTGGGGCAGAATCAAAATTTTTCAAAACGGCTGGTCCGATCGGAATAAAATTCGACGTGGGAGTAGCCTAGGAGTATTCGAGTTTAATATTCAAATGGGCTCTACAAATGCTCCAGTGGCGGCGCTATGGGGGCTCGAAGTAGGATACCTTCGACATGTAAAATGTTTAAACAGGTGCCATATTTTAACGTATCGAAACAAAAAAAAATTGTTTGGAATAAATGTGGATCAAATTGTTCCTAATATTTGCAATCCTTTTTAAATTTTGATACAAATTTTAGTTTCAGAAACTCAAAAAAAGTGTAATATGTAATAAAATCTTTATTTATTTATTAAGAAAACTCAAAGAAATTTTTCACGTTTTTTAAATGTGTAATTCTAAATAACAAAGTGTAAAAAAACAAGTAATAGAGCTATATTCGGTTGTGCCGAATCTTATATACTCTTCACCAAATTATACTTCAAAATAAAAATAAATATTTTTAGGTAAACAAAAAATTTTTTTTTTTGATTTTTTTAATTTTTTGGAAAATTTTTTTTTTTAATTTTTTTTTGTTTTTTAATATTTAACGAAAAAAAACTTTTGGTGAAAAAAAAAAATTCGGGTAAAAAAATATGTTTTCCGATTTTGACCCATTGTAGGTCCAACTTACTATGGTGTTATATACGTCGTTGCTAAGGTCTTCGAAATATCTATCATTAGATATCCATATTGTCTATATTAATGACATAGTAATCCAGATAAATATGAAAAATAGGTCAAAAATCAAGGTTGTCCTGGGTTTTTCCTCATATCTCAGCCATTTGTGGACCGATTTTGCTGATTTTAAATATCAAACTTCTCGAAAGCATTTCTGACAGAATTATTGAAGATTTGGATTACGAAGATATCTGGGGTCTTCAAATTGATTTCAACAGACAGACGGACATACAGACAGACGGACATACAGACAGACGGACATGGATTAATCGACTCCGCTATCTATAAGGATCCAGAATATATATACTTTATAGGGTCGGAAATGAAAAATGTAGAAATTACAAACGGAATGACAAACTTATATATACCCTTCTCACGAAGGTGAAGGGTATAAAAAATATCAAAAGGAACCCCGCAACTCCTAAAAAATTGGAAAGAAAATCTCAAACATTTTTCTTTTTTAATTCTGCCCTTAGGCTCTTCACTTACTTCGGGGCTGGGAAAATACTTTAAGGATAAATAGGGAACACATCAAGGTTTCCAAAGCTGTTTTCTCATCCCACCTTTGGGATTTTAGAATATGTGGCTTAAAGCTGAAATTTTGATAAAAAAATAGTTCAAATTCCGAAGGGTGTATGGGCGAATTATTCGAAAAATAGGACATATTTTTTATACCAAAATGTTCTCCATAAAGATATCTTAAAGAAAAACATAAAATTGTTATATGTTCTTTTTTTAATAAAAAAAAGTGAACAAAAAACAGCAAAAATCTACTATTTTTTGAATTTTTAAATTGAAAATCGTTTATTTTTGAATTCATAATTGATATTGCTCTGACATCGTTTGTATAGTATTGCAAATTTAGTTGTCTAACTAACATTTGAGTCCATTCGGTGCAAAAGTACGCCATATATTTTTAAAAAAGCGGACCAAAGTATGGCAGAATTTTTAAATTTCAATTTTGAAATTATAAGAGATAAATAGCACTAGACAATGTTGTTTCAATATCTAGCCAAGCGCTTTCCAAAAATATAAAAACCTTTGAAATCGTATGTGAAACTTTGAGCAATCATAGCGTCGCACAGTGGGTTGAATCGCATCCAAAGTGATGCTTAACTCAGGCAATAATGTTAGATTTTTTCTATATATTTTTTTTAAAGATTATGCCTTATTAAGTAAACAAAAAATATAAACAATTTTTAATACAAAATTTTATAAAAAAAAATTCACAAAAGATCAAATTTTCAACAAAATCGGTCAAGAACTCTCTGAGTTAGAGGGGTTCCAAGTTTGACACTTTTTTTTTCTCATCCCGAGTAACCTCACTTTGAGGCCTTGACGTTCCAGCGCGTATTAGTGATTTGACTCCAAATTCAAAAATAAACTCAGCTACACCTCTTCTATACCCATGGGTAATTTTATTAAAATCGGACAATACGTTTAGATTTTACAGATTTATTTCCATTTTGTAGCTCGAGTCTTTTAATAAAATCTTAATTTAAAGAAAGGCGCGCAAACATGCGCAAAATTTTTTTTGTTAAAATAAAAGCCTAATGCCAGTAATTTCAACAAATAGATATCTCTCAGTGCTAAGTTACTTATGGAGTAAAAATATTTGGTAATTTTTACCCTTAGATATTGATTTGAAATTAATGTCAAGTTACCTTTTAGGTAACTTTATCTGCTGTTTATTTTATACCGTAGATATCTAATTGTTGAAATTACGAGCATAAATGTTGTACTTTTTTTTATTATATAGTTTAAAAACAAACAACTACAAACATATTTAACAAAACAAAAATTAAAAATACTCTAAATTTGGAACATTTAGAAAAAAAAAATACTTTTCTAAATAAAAGATTATTTTTCATATACACAAATATCTGAAGTTATAAAAAGTTAGCTTTTATATGTTTTAAACAACAAAAATTATTTTAATTGTGTTTAAATTTTTATTACTTTATCTAAAAATACGAAAAACTTATCCACTTTGACAGTATACTGCAGAAAAACTATTCAATTTAGAATGACGATTTTAGCTATTAGTGATGTAGAATTTTGTCTACTTTTACCGGGTACCAAATTTAAAAAATAAATACTAATTCTAAAAAATCAAATAAGCGGCACTTTGACCATGATTCAACCCAACGTGCGTCGCCTATGGAGCATTTGTAGGGTCCATTTTAATAACTTAGACTCGAATACTCAAATTTTATCCCGATCAAACCAGCCGCTTAGAAATGCCAGATTTATTAAAAAAAAAATTGATTCTGCCCCAGCGTTTCTCTATAGTTTAGTTTATAGTCTCCACTATAGTTAGTATAGACTCTATCTCGTCAATAGTCTGGTCATCAGTCTCTTATATAGGCACTTTTATAGTCGGTTCTACAGTCACACTAATACTAATCAGTAATGCCTGTCCAAACTTTGATTTTATTTGGTAAAATTAACTGACAACTTGTTTTGGAGCCGACCTAATAATGTACAAGCAGCAAAGCAACAAAATCTGGTAGATAAAACTTTCTTATAACAAGAAAATTTGTAATAAAGCATTGAGGATAAGGAAACAGCAACACAGCCACAACATCTTAAACCAGAACAGGATTCAAGGTAAAATAACATGTTGATAACACAGGATGATAAAATCCAATATAAAGGTATAAAATACCAAATACTAGGAAGATACTAAAATGGAACAAAATACAAAATTAAGCTGCTATACGTTTTGACTGAGTTTTACAGAAAATCGAATAAAACTAAAAAATCTGTATTAGCAATCGAATATTCAAAATAATAATCATTTTGCTTAGTTTATTTTTTAGATTTTTATTTATGCACTGCATTGTTTGCCTCACCATTTTATTATTTTAATGTGTATGCTTAGATTATTTCCTTCTAAACATAACAACTAATTATATTTATATTTTACTAGTTGTCCCACCCGGCTTCGCCCGGTAGCATTTACTAATGTTGGTTCTTCAAGTTTCTCCAACCCACATACACCTGCCTGTTCTTATTTATTTGCAAAAAAAATATCTAAATTTGTACTGCATACTTTAGGGAGCGTTTTTATTAGTTTACTGGACTCAAAAAAAATTTCCGAATTTTACCCGGAATTTTTTAAAAAAATTACACGGAAAAATTTTCTTATTGTTATTTTAATTTTTTTTTTTAATTTTAAATTTTTTTTTGTTTTTTCAATTTTTTTTGGTGAAAAAAAAAAATTCGGGTTCAAAATCTTTTTTCCGATTTTGACCCATTGTAGGTCCAACTTACTATGGTCTTATATACGTCGTTGGAAATGTCTTCGAAATATCTATCATTAGATATCCATATTGTCTATGTTAATGTCTTAGTAATCAAGATATAGGTAAAAAATTGGTTAAAAATCGAGGTTGTCCTGGTTTTTTCCTCATATCTCAGCCATTTGTGGGCCGATTTTGCTGATTTTAAATAGCAAACTTCTCGAAAGTATGTCTGAGAGAATTATTGAAGATTTGGATCCCGAAGATATCTGGGGTCTTCAGAAAATTGATTTCAACAGACAGACAGACATGGCTTAATCGACTCCGCTATCTATAAGGATCCAGATGTAGAGGATAAAATGTAGAATTTACAAACGGAATGACAAACTTATATATAACCTTGCCACTCATGGTGAAGGGTATAAAAATTAGCCAAATCGCTCTAGCCGTTCTCACGTGATGGCATTACATACATGGACCATTTCATTTTTATATATATATAGATTTTGCTTCTACTTTTTGCACTAAATTTCAAATAACTTTGTTTATATCATCGTTTTTGTGTGTATGCTTAGATTTTTTCGTTCACTGTAAGATTTTCTTTTACATTTTTGTTTTAACACACAAGTGGTTGTGTTTACACTCACATGACCAAAATGAATAAAATAAATGAATTGCTGTTGGCTTGCAAGACCTTTACAAGAATTCTCACTCGTATAATAAGTAAAAACATGTTAAAGTTTCATGGCTTTTTCTTGTTAGCGTTTGATTCTGTATATTGTAGATAAGTATTTTGTTTTTCTTTTATTTTGTATGTCTGTAGAACCTGAGAAAAAAGGTTTTGTGTTGTGATGTCTTGTTAAAAATTAAAAGGAAAAAGGTCGATAAGAAATTTAGCAAAAGGTAAAAGTTAACTTTTGAAAAGCCCTATACTTTGAAGAAACTAAAACTAAAAATTAGCAAACTGATACTTTTTTCCTATAAAAACTACAAGAATTTTCAGAGCTATTAAAATGTTTTGTAACACAAACTGATTTTTAAATTTGTGTTGGGTCTGTAGGGTAACACAGACAAACCCCAAATAAAAATTAAAACATTTTCTATTAAGAAAATGTTTCTTATACCAAGTTTAACGAAATATTTTCTTGTTCGTTTGTGTGTAAATTTTGCTGCCTTTTTGTTGCTTTTGTATTTTACCTTTTTTTATGGCAAAGTTTTGTTTGATTTTCAGATCACATACATAATTACCAGGTTTTAAGTTTGGAAATATAATCTCTTAACAAGAGCAACAATATCAGCATACATACCTGTAAAGAAAGCAAAAAAGGAAAGATAAAATATTAAAAAAAATTATAAAAGTAAATTCATATGTATTTTTATTTTTTTAATGAGAAACGACTATTCAAGTGTAACAAGGAAAATGTTCTACACCTTTTCAAGTTGAAATTGAGAAAATAAAAAAAATTATATTGAACAAAAGCAAACTGATATTAAATTTTTATTAATATGGAGAAAAAAACAAATTAAATATGAGAAAACCAATTTAAAAAAAACAATTTCTCAACACTAATTTGAATTTCTCAATATCAATTTGTTTTTTCTCAATATCATTTCCAAATGGTGTAGTTAAAAAAGCCATTTTGCCCTGTAGCTATAAAATTAAAACATATCCTTAACAATAACATAAGAACTTGGCAATGACATTGTATTATTGACAAACCGCCATTGTAATGACTACTACTTACCCTCTGCATTACAAAGGACTAGGTTAGTAATGGCTTATGTTAACAGGTAATTGAATTAAATAGAAAACAAAGTTTTTAACTTGAGATTGTTATATTTTTTATTGAATTATAAGGGACACAGGATAGCATAACACATTGGACAAAAGACAGGCACAGCTATGCTGGCACATTAGCAATCTTTTGTCGAGATTTTCAACGATTTCTTGAATTTCCTCCTTGGTTGTGGGCTTCTGGACATAGAACTTAGTGTTAGTGTTAGAGTAACTGCATAAAATAAAATCCAATATTGTCAAATTACACGTTCAAGGCCGACATTTTTGATCACCGAAACGATGTCTCATTTAGTTATTGAATTGTTTCACAAGCTGTATGGAATGTGGCACGGTATTGTTGAAATCAACAATATATTGTTAAAATTAATATCATACAATTTAGGCAATGTCTTGATTTCGAGCACCAGTAATAATATACGCTTGACCTGCTCCATCCCAAAATCCCCACTCATCAGTGACTCACAATGTATGCATTTATTTTTCAACAATCGCAATCAGCAATATTAACAAGAAAGAAAGTATGGTCGGTCAAGTCCGACCATATAATACCCTACACTAAGTAAAAGAGCAAAAACATTTTTCTTTTAAAATTTCAATAATTTATATTTTTGAGTGATTTTCGGAAGTGGGCCTTATATGGGAGCTATGACCAATTATGGACCGATCACAATGAAATTAGGTCCTGTGATTTATGTCTACATGGAAGTTTACTATGTTGAATTTTGTGAGTATACCAACATGTTTAAGAGATTTATGCACGTTAGAGTGATTTTCGGAAGCGGGTCTATATGGGAGCTATGACTAATTATGGACCGATCGTAACAAAATTTGGTGACATGAATTTTGTATATATAAAACTTATTTGCAGCGCAATTTGTGGAGATACATTTATAAATTAAACATTTATGACAGATAAAGTCCAATTTCGGAAGGACATTTGTATGGGGGCTAGGTGAAATAATGGAGTGATTTCAGCTAGTTTCAATAGGCTTGGTTCTTGGGCCGAAAAAATAGTATGTACCAAATTTGATCGAAATATCTTCAAAATTGGTTCACATGGACAGCCAGCCAACCAGACGGACGCACGGACATCGTTTAATCGTTTACCGATCGACTTAGAGTGATTCTAAGTCGATCGGTATACTTTAAGGTGGGTGTTAGACTAATATTTTTGGACGTTACAAACGCATAACACCCTCCCCACTATGGTGGTGTAGGGTATAAAAATGTACAAGTATAGCAAGGTGAAAATGTGCTTCATCGCTTAGGGAGAGCTTGCTCCAACTGTGGTAGCCAAACGATCTTTTATGTAGACTAAATTGAGCTCAATTAAAGTTCTTCTTTATCTAATCCAAGTTGAGCTTTATTTACACAAAATTGAGCTTCAATTTTAGGCGTATGCAGTTTTACTTGAGCTTCGATCAAATTCTAACTTGAGCTTCAACTGTATTACTTTCTCCAGTTTAATTTGAACATCGATCGTATGTTTTTTTCTAGCCTAATTTGAGCTTCAATCACAGATTTTTATTCACTCAAAATTGAGCTTCAATCGCAGGTCTTTATTCACTAAAAATTGAGCTTAAATCGCAGGTCTTTTTCTAATCTAAGTTGAGCTACGATCGTTGGTCTTTATGTACACAAAGTTGAGCTTCAATCGTTGGCCTTTATGAGGAAAAAGTTGTGCTTCAATATTAGGCCTTTATGCAGATAAATCTGAGCCTCAATCGTAAATCTTAATTTATTAAATGTTGGGCTTCATCGAGTCTAATTTGACTTTTAATCGTAGACAATCATAGGTTTTTATGTTGAGCTTCGATCGTTGGCCTTTAGGTGGACAAAGATGAGCTGTAATCGTAAAATTTTCTCTAGGCTAATTTGAACATCGATCGTAGGTCTTTCTCTAGCCTAATTAGAGCTTCAATCAAAGGCTTTTATTCTTTATTTATTTATTATTAACGTTCACTCAAAATTGAGCTTCAATCGCAGGTCTTTATTTACACAAAATTGAGCTTCAATCGCGGGTATTTTTCTATTCTAAGTGAATAGCTTAAGCTACGATCGTAGATCTTTATGTTCACAA
The DNA here is from genome assembly GCF_958450345.1 of Calliphora vicina. Lineage (NCBI taxonomy): Eukaryota > Metazoa > Arthropoda > Insecta > Diptera > Calliphoridae > Calliphora > Calliphora vicina. The sequence goes on from NC_088784.1 coordinate 76,958,958, forward strand.
AGTTGAACTTCAATCGTTGCCCTTTATGAGGACAAAGTTGTGCTTCAATATTAGGCCTTTATGTAGATAAAGCTGAGCCTCAATCGTAAACCTTAATGTATAAAAAGTTGGGCTTCATCGAGTCTAATTTGACCTTTGATCATAGGCCTTTATGTGGACAAAGTTGAGCTGCAATCGTAAGATTTTCTCTAGGCTAATTTGAATATCGATCGTAGGTCTTTCTCTAGCCTAATTTGAGCTTCAATCACAGGTTTTTATTTAACCAAAATTAAGCTTCCATCGCAGATCTTTAGTTACACAAAATTAATCTTCAATCGCAGGTCTTTCTCTAGTCAAAATTGAGCTTCAATCGCTGGTCTTAATGCACACAAAGTTGGAATATAATCGTTCACCTTAATGTCGACAAAGTTGAGCTTCAATAAGGCCTTTAAGTAGGCAAAGCTAAGCCTCAATCGTAAGCCTTTATGAATACAAAGTTAGTTTCCATCAAGTCTAATTTGACCTATTTAGAAGAAATTAAGCTTCAATCATAGGCCTCAAGGTAGTAGAAATTGAGCTTTAATGGTGTGTCAAAATGTAGTAGAAATTAAGCTTCAATCATAGGTCTTAATGTAGTATAAATTGAGCTTCGATCGTAGGTCTTCATGTAGTAGAAATTAAACTTCAATCATAGGCCTTAATGTAATCGAAATTGTGGTTCAATCGTGGGTCGTGGGTCGTGGGTCTTAATGTAGCAGAAATTGAACTTCCATCGTAGTATAAATTGAGTTTCATTTGTACACAGAGAAAACAGATTCGTGATAACAACCGAATTTGTTGCTAATCGAATGATTCTATTTTCGTGACCGAATTTTACAGTTGTGGCTACAATATTTGGGAATGGGTAACTAATGTTTGGTTGCCTCAACTGAAATTCTTCTTTATCAACTGACTTTCTGTTGTTTGAACTGAAAAATGCTGTGTGCAACCGAATCATTCGATTGGCAACAAATTCGGTTGCTATCACGAATCTGTTTTCTCTGTGTAGGCCTTAATGTAGTACAAATTGAGTATTTTTCGTGGATCTTAATGTAGTATAAATTGAGATTCGATCGTAGGTCTCAATATAGTAGAAATTAAACTTCAATCATAGGCATTAATGTAGTAGAAATTGAGCTTCAATCATGGGTCTTAATGTAGTAGAAATTGAGCTTCAATCGTGGGTCTTAATGTAGTAGAAATTGAGCTTCAATCGTGGGTCTTAATGTAGCAGAAATTGAGCTTCAATCTTAAGTGTTAATGTAGTAGAAATTGAGCTTCAATCGTGAGTCTTAATGTAGTAGAAATTGAGCTTCAATAGTGGGTCTTAATGTAGTAGAAATTAAGCTTCAATTGTGGGTCTTAATGTAGTAGAAATTGAGCTTCTATCGTGGGTCTTAATGTAGTAGAAATTGAGCTTCAATCAAAGGCCTTAATGTAGTAGAAATTGAGCATCAATCGTGGGTCTTAATGTAGTATAGATTGAGCTTCAATCGTGGGTCTTAATGTAGTAGAAATTGAGCTTCTATCGTGGGTCTTAATGTAGTAGAAATTAATCTTCCATCAAAAGGTCTTAATGTAGTAGAAATTAATCTTCCATCAAAAGGTCTTAATGTAGTAGAAATTAATCTTCCATCAAAAGGTCTTAATGTAGTAGAAATTAAGCTTAATGTAGTAGAAATTGAGCTTCAATCACGGGTCTTAATGTAGTAGAAATTAAGCTTAAATCGTGGAACTTAATGTAGTAGAAATTAAGCTTAATGTAGTAGAAATTGAGCTTCAATCACGGGTCTTAATGTAGTAGAAATTAAGCTTAAATCGTGGATCTTAATGTAGTAGAAATTTAGCCTGAATCGCAGGTCTGTATGTTGTCCAAATTGATTGTCAATCATGGTTGTTTATAAGTTCTAAATTGAGTTTCCATACCAGCTATTTAGAAGGTCTAAATTGAGTTTCCTTCGCAGCTGTTTTTGAGGTCCAAATTGAGCTTTAGTCATTGGTTTTTAAGGTCCATCAGAGACGTTGGTCTTTATTTGGTAGCATTAATTTTGCCTTCAATTTTTCATATAATAAAATGGCTTTATAAGAAAGATTTATTTGATTTTAGCAAATTCAAAACTTGTGTCAGTTTTGGGTCAAGCTTTATATCAAATTATAATCCAAGACATTACTAAACTAATTCTTAGTAATGCACATGGTAAATAGAAATCAATTATAATCAATTATATCAAAACATTGTAAATATTTGTCTTAGAAATTTAAATCGTACTTTAGAACAATATTTAAAATAAAGAAGTTTAACATATTTATCAAACTATTCAACCACTTTCTTTATCTAACAATCTCTCTTTGCAGCAGTTTGTCACAACATCGTTATTAATAATTAAGAACTGGCAGCAGTTACTTACATTGCCACAGTATAAAACAAAAATAAAACTACTTGCAACAATGTTGATAAAAAAATAAATAAAATAAAATAAAACAGGAAAGCAATACGACGCTTAACATGTTGAAATAGAAAAACTACGCAAAACTTTGTGTACACTCTGAGAAGAAAAAAATGAAATATTTATATGCAACATAATGTTGCATTAAACCAAACATTATCTGTTTTAACTATTTAGCTAATGTTTACACAAAAAAAACAACTAAACTAAGATAAAGATAAAGAAACAACAACTTGCCATAGATAAGCTAAAAGAAACATGCAACGTTAAGGTCCAGCAGAGTTTTACTTTACAGCAAGTGTAAAAGTTGCAAGTTGGCAAACACTTTGTAGAAAATTAATTATTAAAATCTTGTTCTTGCTGCACATACTACATACAACGGCAAGAAATTAAGAAACTAAAACCAACTGGAAGGGCACAGCAAAAAAAAAAGAAAAACAGGCAAACACACTCTTAGAAAAACTTAAATCACAGGAAATGTTGCAACAAATCCAAATTAACATTAACAGCATTTGAACACAGTTGTAAGTTGAAGCAACAACCTACCGAAGAATTGGAAAAAAAAACTAGTGAACTTCTAATGTATCTGTTGTCCATCCATACCCGCAAGTTGAGTAACTTTCACAGTGTTGCAGCAACTACTGCTACTAAGTAAAGGTGCTGAGCTCTATAAAAACAAAAGTTGCAATTACAGTCAATGAGTAGCAAGAAAAATAAATGAATGAACGAAAAGGAAAATGAAAAGAATTAACTGAACTAAAGAAGAAAAAAACAAATTAAAAATGTATAATATGTAGTTTCATAACTTTTACTTTAGGTTTGAAGATGGTCAGAAATTAGAAGGTTTATTATTAACTACTTGGTTTACAACTTGTAAGTATTTTTGGTAGCCAAAGTAAAAGCTAAATGATTAAGGAGCAAAAACTTAATAATTTTCTTTTCTATTGGCTGTATGACTTAAAAATGCAGGATTTCTTAAAGTTGTTAGCTTTTATTTTGAAAATAGCCATTGTTAGATATGACCTTTTCCCAATATATCGATTCAGACACAAAATAATGAATCAAGCCAACATTGAGTACTCTGTTCCAAAGTGAAGCGTATCCCAGAGAGAGCGTTCTGCATTGATCGACACAAATAAGGAGAGAGATCGAAAAAATCTTAACATACATAAATGTTAATAAACAAGAAACCACTAAACCTACAGTTTTGATTTTTTTTATTATTTGTTTAAAATTATTATTACAACTTACAAAAAATATTATTTTTATAGTTCTAATCAATAGTGATGAATTTATGAACCTTTTCCGGAAACCCTTCCATTAAGGTTTTTATAGTACTTTCTGCCACTTTGTTCGAACAGGTAGTCCATCCCCGTTTACCACACTTTTGGACACCTTTTTTGTGCTCTTCAATTCTCTTTTAACAAGAGCCAAATATCTCTCCACTGGCCTTAGTTCCAGACATTTGGGGCGATTTGCCTTTCTTGGTAAAAATATCACATTATTGTTCTTGTACCACTCAAGACCTTACTTAACATAGTGACAGGATGCCAAATCAGGCCAAAAAGAAGTGGACATATTAAGAAGTTTTATTATGAATGGAATCATCCTCTTTTGTAAACATTTCTTGATGTAAATTTTGGTATTAATAGAGCCCTTTAAAACAAATGTTTGGCTTCTTTTCCGGAACTGCATATTGTCACAAAGTATACAGAGATGTCAAATTTGACGTTTCAAAAATTCAAAATCAGATGATAGGGCAGTTCTCTTAAAAAGGGATACCAAATATTTTGTACTACAATATCAGTGGTGTGTTAAAACAAAACGCTATACACAACGCGAATATGGTAGACAAAGTAATGTAATCAAAACAAACAAATAAACAAAACAAAACGATGAAAAGGGCAGTTTATAAAGAAAGAGACAAATAGAAAACGAGATTATTTTCTGTCTCGTGACGCCTCTGTATACTTTGTGATATTGTTTGCTATACCAAGAACTTTTTGGAAAAATTTTCTGCTTTTGGGTCCTAAACTTTTCTATAACATTCCCTCGAGCATCAGCAACACAAAAATATTGATCCGGAAGCTGCGAAAAATCTTCCAGAACAGACTCTTAATCATATTTTTTTTTTATAAAATTTGACTTAAATTTTCGGTGTCTGTATTTCGCCTCTAAATTTTTAGCAGAAACTATCAGAAACTTTTTGAGCCTTCTATGTTTTTAAACCTGAATTGGCTTTAACTTTACGTACCAAATAGTCCGAGTACTGAGCTAACTGGGCTGATTTCCAACCGAATATGTTGAGATCTCTTTTGAAAATCTTTTCTATTTATTAGCTTTAGAAACATCATGTGGACCATTACTTCTACCTGAGCTAGGTTTTCTAGTCTCTAGTTCTCCCGATACTGTTTAATAACATTGGAATCAGTTTGACGGCAGACCTTTGATTGTTTGACCGACTTTTTATAGGACCAAGTTGGGTTTTATTGAATATATTTTATAACTTTAGTCCACACTTTTTTCTCGTCACTCGTTTTAATCAGAATAACATTAAATGAACATAATTGATATTAAACTTAATAACTCACATACTTTTCAAAGGTAACTTAATCCAAAATCAAATAATACTTGGGTTAAAGGTTTTTAGGAAAAACGTGTGTTAAGGTTTTTTCGATCTTACTCCTTAGTAGTCGGACAGGGCAAAGTATTGAGTATGATATGGGTTAGGCAAAACTTCACAACCACTTCATTCTAAATAAGTTTTAATAGGTATTGCAACATGTGGCCGACCTTTGTCATGATTGAATATTAGGGTTTCATGAATGGCGTTTTTCGGCTAATTCTCTCTTCAAACGGATCAGTTGCGTTCGGATGGTCTGTCCAGATTTAAGCAGATCATTATAGATAGGACCCTTTTGCTCCCACCAAATACAGAGACTTACCTTAGAGCCCTGGATATTTGGCTTTGGTGTCGATTCGACTGGTTTGCCGCCCTTCACGTACGATCCATTTTTCATCGCAAATAATGACTCAGTGTAAAAATGATTTTCTTTTTAGCGTCAAGCATCATTTCGAACAAGCAAAATAGTCTTTCAAATTCTTTCGGCTTCAATTCATATGGTACCCAATTCCCATGCTTTTGGATGAATCGTGCTGCTCGCAAACGTTTTGTAATAGCTGCTGGAGTGGTTCCAAATGATTTTGCAAGCTCTTGTTCAGTTTGACAAAAATCTTCTTGAAGATCAATTCTTGGTATTCAAACTTTTTTGGCTGGTCTGAGAGATATTTGTCTTCAGGGTCAAAAATTCTACTTCTTAAACGCACAAACCATCTCTCGCACGTTGAAATCGATGAAACACATTCACAATAAGGTTTGGTGAGCAATCGGTGTGCATCAGCGGCACATTTTTTCAAATTAAAGAATTAACGAAAAACTTCCCGCATATGACGCTTTGTTGGCACAAAATTCAACATTTTTGAAGCAAAAAAAACTTTGTTGTTTGCATTATAATGTTCAATAACTAAGTGAGAATAAATGATAGATATGTACCCTTCAAAATAACTTTTAAATTATTAAAAACAAAAACCGTGTTTAAAAGATACGTCATCTATTGTAAATCCCGCACTTTTAAATATGTTTTAAGTTATTTGAAATGAAACAAGTAAGAGAGCTATATTCGGCTTTGCCGAATCTTAGATATCCTTCACCAAATTATAGTTAAAAATATTTTTTTTTAAATATTTTTAGGTAAACAAAATGAAATTTTTTTATAAAAATTTTTTCTTTCGAAATTGTTTTTTTAATTTTGTTAAAAAAAGTTTTTTCCAATTTTTTTAAATTTTTTTTTTTGGAAAAATAATTTATGACAAAAAATTCGGATTAAAAATTATCTTTCTTGATTTTGGGGCATTGTAGGTTCAACTTACTTTAGCTTTATATACATCGTTGCAATTGACTTTAAAATATCTATCATTAAATATCCATATTGTCTATATTAATGACTTAGTAATCCAGATATAGATCAAAAATAGGCCAAAAATCGAGGTTGTCTCGGTTATTTCCTTATATATCAGCCATTTGTGGGCCGATTTGGTCGATTTCCCGATATATTGGTGTATGAATCATGTGTGTAAGTTCTTTGAGGGCTACGGAAAGTTGATTTCAACATACAGACGGGCATGGCTATATCGACTTCTCTATCAATAACGATCCAGAATATATATACTTTGTGGGGTCGCAAATGAAAAATGTAGAAATTACAAACGGAATGACAAACTTATTTATATATAACCTTGCCACACATGGTGAAGGGTATAAAAAAGTCGAATTTCCTTAGTTTAACATTGATATTTATAAATTGGAATTAATTATCCAGTAAAAATAGTAAAATGATGTACTTTAAACAGCATGTTAAAAAATCACATTGAAAATATAAAAACAGTTGCTAAAATCCACACAGAAAAAATTATATTTCAATTCAAAGATTTATCACATTTTGAACTGGTTTAAATTATTTTATAATTTAATCAAGTATGCATGTGCTCAAAAACAAAATTTTCTGATATTTTCTATTGAATTTTGAGTTTTGAATTTGATAATTTTGACAATTGAATATACATTTTTCGTGATTGGTTGAACTTTAAATACAAACATTGAATAGATAATTTTCGTAATTGAAAACACAAAAAATAACAAAAATGTGTTTTCAATTACAAAAATTATCTATTCAATAATTTTTGTATTTGAAGTATATATTTGATTCAATTATAGAATAATTGAAACCAGTTCAATATGTGACAAATATTTGAATTGAAACGGTTTAAGAAATAGTTTTTTCTGTGCAGGTAGCAGTGGTTTTTTGTTCATATTTCTGCCACTTTTGCTGAATTCGATTTGGTCGAAATTCAATATCATGAGTCTTCTGAAAGTTGATTTCATACGGACATCGATAATCAACATCCCAATATATTTGTAAGTAAATAATAGCTTTTGAAAATGAAGGCTACATGATGAAATTTGTATGAAATTTGGCCTATTTCTCAAACATTTGGTAATCAAGAAAAATGTCTTATATTATTGGCAAACAAAATTAATTATTAAGAAAAATGTATGTTACCCTCATTTTTTCAATGCAACTTCATCATACTTTTCTTGTTTTTCCCATAAAAACTATTAGCAAGAACAAAATGTAAATAAATAAAAACTTTTTTATTTATGTTAAAAATAAAATATCTACTTAAAAATACACATTACTGGTTGGGTTGGGTTGATTGTGATGTGAAATTTTTCACTCGAAATGAAATTGTTACTTACTTTTAGTTGTAGCAAAATAATACAACTTGCAACACAGATAAAACTGTAATTTAGTTAAATGTAAGTAAATTATCAACTGTTGGTTGATTGCAGAGCTGCGCACAAATTAATTTTGTTTCAAATGTCATAAATATATGTATGTAAGAATTAATACTTTTGTATGGATGTAGACTTAAGAAAATGTTTTAATAAAGTTTCATTAAGATCTATTTAAAAAATAGAAATGCCTTTAATCTCATTTCTTAGATATAATACTTTTTGTTTTTTATTTTTAAAAGGGTGTTTCATTAAGTGCTTTCTTATCTATAAATTTAAATAATAAAAAATGTGAGTTTTTTTGTGAAATTTTTCATTTGAATGAAAGGCCTATCGTGACATATGTATGAAATATAACATGGTGCAAATATCAGCCGCGGCATCCGAAATTTGTGATTTTCCATGACTCTGAATTTGACTGATGGCATCGGTTATGTTGGCTTTAAGGGTCGCTGCCATTTGTGGCTTATTGACATAGAATGAAGAAAAGCCCACAAGAAAAATTGTAATGATGTCAAATCGCACGATCTCAGCCAGTTCATATCGCCTCCACGTGAGATGACCATGCCCCAAAATGCTCTTGCAGAATGCCCAATGTGACATGAGCTGTGTGGTACGTGGCGCCGTCCTGTTGAAACCACATGTCGTTGGAGTCCATATCAGCCAATTCAAGTCAACAGAAGTTGGTAATGATCGATCTAAAGCGCTTACTGTTGAAAGCGAAGGCCCCGCTCGGAAAGAAATATGGACTGATGACGCCTCCAGCTAAAAAATTCATACCAAACAATGACTTTTTCGGGATGCATTGGACGCTCTTAGATCTCCTGTGGATTGGTATCGTCCCAAATTGTTAACTGACCCATTCCTCCTGAAGTGGGCCTCATCGTAAAATGTACGAAGTGCCCGGAACGTTGCCCGAACTATTTGAATATTTGTACGTGTTGTTTAGCCCTATATCCGTCCATGGAGATTTAGCAAAACAAACTAAATAAATGACAGCCAAATCGAACATAATTCGGCTCCCTATTGGAAGACCCAGAACTCCCTATTGGAAGACCCTTTTTTTTGTAAACTTAACCCTTTGACTGTTAACATTAAAATAATTAACTGCTTTTATAGAGGATGATTCTGTTTTTAAAATAATTTAATTAATTTAAGTGCTTCAAACAATAAACACAATTAAAACAGTTACAAAAGGTGGCGCTTATTTTGTACTTTTTGGATTTTCGGGGTCTAAAAATAAAATGCAGACGATTTTAGCAAAGTTTGAAGTTTCACAGTGTCTTCAATTGTTTCTCAATAAATTCCTCCGCAATATCTTACGATCTTGCCTCTAACAATAGCCAACAACTAACTTTGGGTGGAGGCAAATCAGCAGCCTATTGAAACGGAAATAAGAAAGCGGAAATGAAGTTGGATAGGTCACACCCTCCGCAAACCAGAGTAGAACCCGCAGGGAAGCAGACAGGTTGGGAGACCAGATCATACTTGGAAGCGACAACTAACAACAGAACTTTCGAAATTACGGATGAAGTGAAACGAAGTCAAGTATCGACTCTCCCTCCCTTTCGTGGTAAATACAAAAAACATTTGAATGTTTTTGCATACTTTTAGGGGCTGGTTGTTTTAAGATAACAAATGTTAATTAAAACTTGTGAAAAAAGAAAATTTTGACAAGGAAGGAGAGGCAGATGCAAGTCTCTTACAATTTTAAAGTGTTTTTCTCAAGATTTGCTAATAATAGTTATTAAAATTGTCAATAGGCTTGGAATGATATTGGAATTCATTTCCCTTTAAGCCTGGTTTGTAAGTGATATTTTGCTATTTCAAATTTGCTTAATATTATATTAAATACATCTTCCTTTCTCTTTGCTAAACAACTTAAAAACTAGATTTTCCTACAATTTCCTTTTATACAATAGAAAGAGAAAAAAAAAAGAAACACAAACAAATAGAAAAATAGCAACATAGAAAATTGATATGATAATGCTATTGTCATGATATATGATCTCAAGATAACAAATTTAATCTTTCTATTACTAAACCCTGACAAGACAAACAAAATAGCAACAAAAAAGCAAAAAAAATAAAAACTTGTCAAAATAAGTTAAGAATATTGTTTTTTCCTTAGATTTCAAAAATAAAAAATTAAAAAGAAAATACAGCAAAATGTACAACACAAACCCACTTATTTTGTCAACAAAGTAGTTGGCAACAAATATTCAACTTTCAACTCAAGCAACAAAAATATCACAAAACTTTATGCAACACAAAAAATCATATACATATACACAAACAACCACAAACAATTTTTGTTGAACTCAGCAAAAGTAAATGATTTGTAGCAATTTGCAACAAGAACAAAATAAAAATGTACAAAACAAAAAAAACTATGAAAATAATAAAATATGTAGAATATACTACATTCTTTAGGAGCAAAAATATACATATTTTTTTTCTGTACAATATAAAACCATAAACTTTACATACTGCTGAAATGCATGGCAGTAAAAATACATGAAATAAAAACCAAAAACTAAAACTATTTTTAAAGTTGCCATCAAAATTCGAATAGTCAAAAATTCAAATGTCTAGTAGGGTGGCACAATTTGTACTACTAAAATCATATGAAGAAAGATCTATTAAAGGAGCGTAGAGCGGCGTAAGAGCTATGTCACCAAAATCCCTTTCATTTCCCAAATAATTACTTCATTTTGGTACTTTTTTTGTCAAACTATGTAACTTTTAACCCTTTAATGCATATTGTTACCAATTGTCTACAATCCAGTTCCACTTAATTTTAGACGAATATGAGCTTGATACTAATTCAGATTCTAATTCCGAAAAATCAAATGGAGTACGAAAATTATCAGCTAAAGAAATTCTAAAGCAAACTAAATCTAAAGGAAATATAATAAATAAAAATCAACTAAATATTTGATACTTCATAGAAAAATAAAAGTAAAAATCATGCATTTAAGAGTTAAATTATTAAACTTCGAAATACATTTTAAATCATATTCATCATCAAATACATATTTGGTACTTTTTGGAAATTCAAACTTTAAAGGGTTAAAACTTGAATCTAGTTTTGGTACTTTTTTATAAAATACTAGACTCTATACATTACCATAGATGTTTAAATACCTTATACTACGGTATTGAAATTTAATTAAACGGGGTAGAACAAGTAAGAAAGTATGGTCGGTCAAGCCCGACCATATAATACCCTAAACTAAGTAAAAGAGCAAAAACATTTTTCTTTTAATATTTAAATAATTTATATTTTTTAGTGATTTTCGGAAGTGGACCTTATATGGGGGCTATGACCAATTATGGACCGATCACTATGAAATTAGGTCGTGTGATTTATGTCTATATGAAAGTTTACTATGTTGAATTTTGTGAGTATACCAAAATTTTTAAGCGATTTATGCACGTTAAAGTGATTTTCGGAAGCGGGTCTATATGGGGAGATATGACTGATTATGGACCGATCGTAACAAAATTTGATGAAATGAATTTTGTATATATAGAACTTATTTGGAGCGGAATTTGTGGAGATACATTTATAAATTAAACATTTATGACCGATAAAGTCCAATTTCGGAAGAACATTTGTATGGGGGCTAGGTGAAATAATGGACCGATTTCAGCCAATAGGCTTGGTCCTTGGGCCGAAAAAATAACATGTACTGAATTTGATCGAAATATCTTCAAAATTGCGACCTGTACTCTGCGCACAAGGTTTACATGGACAGCCAGCCAACCAGACGGACGGGCGGACGGACATCGTTTAATCGACTCAGTCGATCGGTATACTTTAAGGTGGGTGATAGACTAATATTTTTGGGCGTTTCAAACATCTGCACAAACGCATAATACCCTCCCCACTATGGTGGTGTAGGCTATAAAATAAAGTACAAAAAGGGTAAAAATGGGAAAATGCATTTCATTTAAAATGATTCGGTCAATTTGGATACAATTTGTAATATTGATTATTTCAATCACAAAAACTTCAACTTGGCTGTCAATTATGAAATTTAATGAATTTAGCTGTCATCCATTGACTTATAACTATGGAATGTTACACGTAGTGAAAATTTATCATAAAACAAGTAAGAGAGCTATATTTGGCTGTGTCAAATATTATATACCGTTTATTGCGTTGTTTTTCAATTTATTTGTGAAACAAATTTCAAAATTTAATTAAAAATTTTTTGTAATTTATTGCGAAAAAATATTTTATGCCAAAATTTTTTTTTTTAATTTCGTTTTTCAATTTATTTGTGAAACAAATTTCATAACAAAAAATTTTTTACTAACCAATAAACGCCAATGCAAAAGTCTTTGAAATATATATCATTAAATATTCATATTGTCTATATTAATGAATTAGTAATCCAGATATACATAGATAATAAATAGGTAAAAAATCGAGGTTGTCCTGGTTTTTTCCTTATATCTCAACCATTTGTCTTGATTTTAATGGCAACCGAGCCGGGAGAATTCCCGATATATTGATGTATGAATCATGTATTGTAAATTATTTGTGGGCTACGGGAAGTTGATTTAAACATACAGACGGTCAGACGGACATCGCTTTAGCGACTCTGCTATTTATAATTCTGTAATTTCGAAACGGATAGTCTGATTAAAATAAAATTGCTCTTGGATGAGGTATAGTTGAGATTAGGTTTTGAATTTGGACTTTAAAAATCAAAAGGAATGAGGCTCAAGGAGGCACGGAAAATTAAAAATTATGTTCTCGATCCGATTTACGAGAAATTAGTTTCTCGTAAACATATTTCAACAAATGAATTCAGCTACAAAATAACTGCTCATCTTTTGAAGCCAATATGGAATACTCTGTTCCAAAGTGAAGCTTACCCCAGACAGAACGTTCTGCATCGATTAAAACAAATAGTATTCATACTCGGCAAGGTCTGGACTATAAAGCTGGTGATACAAAACTTCCCAACCACTTCCTTCTAAATACTTTTTAATAGGTATTACAACATGTGGCCGAGCGTTGTCATGATGGAATATTACAGTTTCATGTCTGGCCGCATATTCTTGGCATTTTTCGGAAAATGCTCGCTTCAAACAAATCAGTGGCGTTCGCTAGAGGTTCCCTGTGATGGTCTGGCTAGATTTCAGCAGATTATAATAGATAGGACCCATTTGCTCCCACCAAATACAGAGCATAACCTTAGGGCCATGGATATTTTTATTTGGTGTTGATTCTGCTGGTTATCCAGGCGTCACATACAATCACTTACGCTTCAGGTTATCCCAATGGATCCATTTTTCATCGCAAGTAATTATTCGGAGCAAAAATTATTTTCGTTTTAGCGTTCAAGCAACATTTCAGACATACAAAATCGTCTTTCAAGGTCTCTCAGCTTCAATTCGTATGGTACCCCATTTTCCTGCTTTAGGATGAATCCTGCTACTTGTAAACGTTTTGAAATTGCTGCTTCAGTAGCTCCCAATGATTTTGCAAGCTCTTGTTGAGTTTGACAACAATCTCCATGGAGTAATGCCTCCAATTCTTGGTTTTCAAACTTTTTTGGCTGGTCTGGACTATATTTGTCTCTGTCAAAATCACCAGCACAAACCAACTCTCGCACGTTCAAACCGAAGCAATCGGTGTGATTCAGCGGTTAAACTTCTAGCATATGTCGCTTTGTTGGTACAAAATTCGACATTGTACCCTTCAAAATGACATTTAAGTTATTAAAAACAAAAACCGCGTTCAAAAGAAACGCCATCTATTGTAAATCCCGCATTTTAAGTCATGCACAATAATATAGTTCCATTTTCTAAAAATTCGATACTTAACAAGTAAAAGAGCTATATTCGGCTGTGCAGAATCGTATATACCCTTTACCAAATTATACTTAAAAACACAAATTTTAAATATTTTTAGGTAAATAAAATTTATTTTTTTTTCCAAAGTTGTTTTTCTAATTTTTTGGAAAAAAAAATTTTTTCGATTGTTATTTTCAAATTTTTTTTTTAAATTTTAAAAATATTTTTTTTTGTTTTTTAAATTTTTTTTGGTGAAAAAAAAAATTGGTGTTAAAATTTTTTTCTCCGATTTTGACCCATTGTCCAACTTACTATGTATGGTCTTATATACATCGTTGCAAAGGGCTTTGAAATATCTATCATTAGATATCCAAATTGTCTATATTAATGACTTTGTAATCCAGATATAGGTCAAAAATCGAGGTTATCCTGGTTTTTTTCTCATATCTTAGCCATTTGTGGACCGATTTTGCTGATTTTAAATAGGAAACTTCTCGAAAGCATGTCTGACAGAATTATTGAAGATTTGGATCCTGAAGATATCTGGGGTCTTCAGAAAATTGATTTCCACAGACAGATAGACAGAAGGACATGGCTTGACACCGCTATTTATGAGGATCCAGAATATATATACTTTATAGGGTCGGAAAATTATATTGTGGAAATTACAAACGGAATGACAAACTTATATATACCCTTCTCACGAAGGTGAAGGGTATAAAAATTAACTGTAATATTAACATACAATGTTTGGAGAGATAAAAAAGGAAATATATCACTTATTTACTTACTTAGAAGTGGTTTGGTAATACATATGTGTCTCTACATAGTTATGTATGTCATGTTAAAAATTTAATATTATACCAACACATGACTTTTAGTAAATTTATATACATATGTATTTAAATTTCATATACACAACCGTACTGCTTGAATTTGCACAGACTTTTATAACTTTTCTTTAATTTTCCCCTAAAAGTATGTGTGTTTTTTTAAGTAATGTTAGTTTGTTAAAATTTTTGGTTAGAAGTGTAAACAGATATTTTAACCTCAAAAACTTATATCAGCAAACATGAATATAGACTGCAGTTTTAAAAGTAACAATTGCCACTATGTTACTTGTACACTACACTAGTTACCTTAAACTCGTTACCTTACATAAAATTTTGTGAAAATGAGCGAATTCACTTAATTGTGAATAAATTCGAAAAAAAATCCATCGATTTTTATGATTAATATCTCTTTTTGTTCCCATTACATGTGACTTTGTAATAAAATAATAAGACTGAACAATTTCTGCCGTTTTCGATTTTTCATGATTTTTTTTTTTAAAACAAAAAAAATTTGCTATTTTCACGTAAAAAATATATTTTTTGCTTAAATTTTTAATTATAACTACGAAACTACTGAGCCGATTGAAACGCAATATATACGTGAATATTTTTACATAACATGGGGAAAATGTTTTCAAAATTAAATCAATTGAAAGATGAATATTAACTTGTTAATTTTATGTATATCAAACAAAAAACTAAATTTTTTTGAAAATGAGCGAATTCACTTAATTGTGAATAAATTCGAAAAAAATCCATAGATTTTTATGATCGATATCTTATTTTGTTCCAATTAGAAGTGGCTTTGCTATAAATCAATAAACCTGAACAATTTCTGACGTTTTCGATTTTTCATGATTATTTTAAAACAAAAAAAATTGCTATTTTCCCGAAAAAAATATATTTTTTGCTTAAATTTTTTATTATAACTCCGAAACTACTGAGCCGATTGAAACGCAATATATACGTGAAAACTTGTACATAGCATGGGGAAAATGTTTTCAAAATTAAATCAATCGAAAGTAGAACATTAACTACTCAATTTTATATATATCAAATAAAAAACTAAAATTTTGTGAAAATGAGCGAATTCACTTAATTGTGAATAAATTCGAAAATAATCTATAGATATCTATGATCTATATGTAATTTTTTTGCTATTATATGTGGCTTGGCGATAAAGTAATAAACCTGCACATTTTCTGTCGTTTTCGATTTTTCATGAATTTTTTAAAACAAAAAATTAGCTATTTTCACGTAAAAAATATATTTTATGCTTCAATTTCTTATTATAACTAGGAAATTACTGAGCCGATTGAAATGCAATATATAAACGGATTAAAGGTTACGTAAATCTCAACTTTTCTAAGTTAATTTTAATAACATCGGACTAACTATTTAAAAATTAAAAAAAAATCTATCCATAGATATGAAAAATGTAAATTTGCTTATTTTCAATACCAAATGATTTCAGCTAGCCCCCATTCAAATGTCCCCCCGGAGTATGTTTGAGCAGTCATAATTATGCTGATAAAATTTTCATTTCCTGATAAAAAAAGTACTCTGAAATTATACTGTAAAGTATGGCGAAAAGCGAGCAACATTTGTCCTTAGACCCCATGGAAGGTCACCCTCAGAAAATTATTTGAACATTCTTATAATAATTAATATCGTCATGAAATTGGACATAAACAAGTTTTGTATGAACCTAAACTTTTCTGAGCATCGGTCCATAATTGATCCAACTTCCCATATAATCCCTATATCAGAAAAACATTTTATTGTTACATATTGATGTTGGCTACACAGGATTATAACACTCTTACTTGTTATATTTATATTCCTGGCTATACTCACTTCAACTGTAACATCAGAATGTGTGTAAGAGAGAGAGAGAGAAATAGAAAAATAAACTTCAAACTAAAATTTTAAATTAACTTTATGCTAAAACAAAAAGCTGAAAAGGCCAATTGAAACATTGTGATGTACGAGTATTTGCATATTTGTAGTTTCTATTGTATTTATTTATTTTTTGTTTTTTTGTTTTTTTGCCCAAATAACAAAACGTCACTTAAAATTTCCATTTTTACTTACATATTTTTTAAGAATATTAAATATATGATGCCAGAAAAGAATAGAGAACACAAAAATCATAGAATATTGTTTTTCAGACACCCAAAAACAATAGATAAATATTAGAGCAAGCATACACACACACATTGTTTAGCTAAAAGGAAACATGAGGCAACACATGTTGAAGTTTTGCTTTTCAATTGTAAATTTAATAAATCAAAATTCTATAAAATTGAATTTCATGTAAAAGGATGCCAAAATGAATTTAGACAAGAGAGAGAAGTGACTGTGGATATGTGTTTGTTACAATACATATTGAATGGTATGTAGGATTAAATGTGGTTCTTGCAGCAAAACTATATAGCGAAAATATGAGTAAAACTATACACCAGTGGAGTATAAGTAAAAAACATTATTTAAAGCTATTAGCACGCTGTTACAGCATTTTAAAATTTTATAAATAAAACATTTTAAATCGTCTTTTATAAATATGTTAACGATACACAGTGGTTTAAAAACTTTTTGGAGATATTGTTACGAAATTTCTCATGGTTTGAGCTGAGGTGTTTTCGAGTTGATTTACGTTTGTTCAGCTTCCTAGCGCTAAAGGAGGAAAATACGTAGCCCCTCAAAGTTGGTCACCTCGGGTCTCAAATTTTTTAAAAAAATCGCCAAAATCCATTTATGATCCGAATGAGCTGAAATTTTGAATATAAATAGACCTTGAGAAGATCTGAGAAGAATGCGCTTATAAGTGTAGGTTATCTCTATTAGTTGAAGAGATATTCAGGTTTATTGATTTATTTATTTTAATTTTTGCTCGATCTTTTTATGGTTTTTTAAATATGGCGGGGCTACAGAGGGTCGTAAAATATCAGCCATATTAACGATAAAATTCTAAATAAAATAAAAACAACTTGCTAACAGTTATCTCTTCCCTATAAAAAGTTATACGCATCCAAAGTTGGAACTTGTAAAAAGGGCCGTATTTTTTACGTTTTTCCCAATTTTTTTTTCTTTTGTAGAAAAAAAAATTCTTCGGGACTATATAGAATTTTTATATGATCCGGAATGATAACTTTATGCAAAAGCGTGTAAAGAAAAATTTGGCTCACTTAAGCGGACATATCACCCCCAGTCCTGTCCAAACTTGGACAATTTAAAAAAAAAAATTTCGATTTGAGTAAAAAATTCTAAAAAGGCAAAGAACCGATACACGAAAAAGCTCAATATTTGTATAACCCCATATGTTTTTTAAATACCTACTAAGAATATTTACTATCACACGGTAAATAACGTCACAGTAGGCACTTTTCTAAAAAAAACTCAGTTTTTGGAACACATTTTCCCCGTTTTAGGAATTTCAGTATTTGAAAATAAAAAATTTCAAAAATTCTAATGCCATTGATTTAAGGACATTTGAGTCTATATTGGTTCCAAATTTTGTTATGATATCTTTAATTGTTAAAATTTTACATTAATTCAAATTTTATATTTTTATTCGTGGAAAATCACCATATGATATTTTTTTTAGTTTTTAAGGTAAATGAAGTCCCAAAATTTTATAAAATTATTTAATTTTACTAAAATATCAATCTAAAGGTCCTAAGGTTTTCAACAATATCAAATACTTATATAAAAAGCCTTTATTTAGTCCTCAGAAGTTCCACAAACCTTGCCCCCTTTGAAAAATTTGTACGTTTTTCGACCCTACGTAGGCCCGCCATATCTAAAAAAACCATAAAAAGATCGAGCAAAATTAAAAAAAAATAAACCTGAATATATCTTCAACTAAGAGAGATAACCTACACTTGCAAGGGTATTTGTTGTAGATCTCAAGGACTATTTCTATTTAAAATAGAAAAATAAAAACAAATTTTGAAATTTATTATCAGCAATCTCACAATTCCCAAAAAAGTGTTGAAAAATCTCAAAAATGTGAATTCATAGTTTTTTGGCTATAATATCCATACCAAGGTCGGAGTTATCGGATCGCTTTACCAAATAATTAAAAACATATTGGGCCATCGAAAAGCGGTTACTATATTTTGATAACGAATATGCGATTTGAGAATTTTTGCCCTAAAGTTGAATTTTACATAAAAAATTTAAATTTTTTGAATGGACCTGGTCCCCTCGGTATCAACAATTTTCAATTTTTTTTTTTCATTTAAAATATTTGATGAAAAGTTAGCTTTTCATAAAGTATAAATTTCTTATACATCCTCTTAGAAATTTTTAGCTTAAATAACTAACTTAAAAAGAAAAAAGTAAGAAAGTATACAGCAAAAACATTTTTCTTTTAAAATTTCAATAATTTATATTTATTGAGTGATTTTCGGAAGTGGGCCTTATATGGGGTCTATGACCACTTATGGACCGATCACCATGAAATTAGGTCGTGTGATTTATGTCTATATGAAAGTTTACTATGTTGAATTTTGTGAGTATACCAACATTTTTAAGCGATTTATGCACGTTAAAGTGATTTTCGGAAGCGGGTCTATATGGGAGCTATGACTAATTATGGACCGATCGTAACAAAATTTGGTGACATGAATTTTGTATACATAAAACTTATTTGGAGCGTAATTTGTGGAGATACATTTATAAATTAAACATTTATGACCGATAATGTCCAATTTCGGAAGGACATTTGTATGGGGGCTAGGTGAAATAATGGAGCGATTTCAGCCAGTTTCAATAGGCTTGGTCCTTGGGCCGAAAAAATAATATTTACTAAATTTGATCGAAATATCTTCAAAATTGCGACTTGTACTCTGCGCACAAGGTTTACATGGACAGCCAGCCAACCAGACGGACGGACGGACGGACGGACGGACGGACATCGTTTAATCGACTCAGAAAGTGATTCTAAGATCCGTATACTTAAAGGTGGGTGTTAGACTAATATTTTTGAGCGTTACAAACATCTGCACAAACGCATAATACCCTCCCCACTATGGTGGTGTAGGGTATAAAAAAAGGATTTTTTTCCCCAAAAAATTTGCAAAAAATCGCTTTTTTAAATTTTTTAAATTCGAATGCATTTGGACTTAGTCATTATTTTTAAACAATTCCTTTTCTATTTGACACATACATGTGTTGTTACTCCAATAAATTAAAATTGAAGAAAATCGGGAAATATTTGTATCCGCTGTTATCAAAAAACTGGAGTAAGGTGGGTAAAAATGTTGAAAATTTAATTTTCAAAAGCGAATATCTCCTAAGCTATAAGAGATAATTGATAGCTACGACGATGTCTTTTGTAGTGCTCGATGAGGAGATTTTATATGTGTATAGACGAAGAAATAAGATCGTTTTAAAAATGTAACATACCGGAGGTGTCCTACTTTGAGGACCCTGGGTAACGCCCTGGAGGGCCCATGAGATCCATGTTCAAAACATAAACTCGACAACACTTCTTCTCTGCGCACAACACATTTCATTCATGGTGACATCAGCGGAACTTATTTTTTAAAAAATAAAGCTGGAGCTCGCGTTACGTGCAATGGAGATCATTACCGCAACACGATCCCAGAGAAACCGATCTGCTTCGATCGAAACAAATAGAAGTCGGAGTATGTAGTCGGGGAGGCTAAACTTCCCAACCACTTCATTCTAAATAGTTTTTAACAGGTATTGCAACATGTGGCCGAGCGTTGTTATGATCGAATATTACGGTTTCATGTCTGATTGCATATTCTGAGCGTTGTTTTGGGCCAAGGTTCGCTTCAATCGAATCAGCTGCATTCGGTACTGGTTCCCTGTGATAGTCTGGCCAAATTCCAGCAGCTCATAATAGATAGGATCCTTTTGCTCTCACAAAATACAGAGAACTACCTTAACGCCATGGATATTTGGCTTTGGTGTCGATTCGGCTGGTCTCACAAAATACACAGAACTACCTTAACGCCATTGATATTTGGCTTTCGTGTCGATTCGGCTGGTTGACCGGGTCTCTTATTGTAATGGATCTATTTTTCATCACAATTAATGACTCAGTGCAAAACTGATTTTCTTATTTATTTCGGAAATGCAAAATCGCCTTTCAAGGTCTCTTCTCTTCATTTCCTATGGTACCCCATTTCCCAGCTTTTGGATGAAACCTGCTGCTTGCAAACATTTTGAAATTGCTGATTGAGTAGCTCCCCATGATTTTGCAAGTTCTTGTTGAGTTTCACAACAATCTTCATGGAGTAATGCCTCCACTTCTTGGTCTTCAAACTTGTTTGGCTGATCTGGCCGATCTTTGTCACAATTCATTGCCTCAGCGAATCGAAGTCTCATGAAAAAAATTAATCATTCCTTTACCGCTCTGCACAGTATGCGTGTATGTAGTTATTTATAGAAAATTAGTTGACTGTGAACTACTCTCCTTTTGTGTATTACATTTTAACAGGAAATAAAATGTGTAATAAATTTTTGTAAAAGTGAGAGGAGATGCCGAGTTCTTGGAAAGACAGCAAATAGTAAACAAAAAAGGAACATTATGATTTTTGTACCCAGCATAAAGTCAGAAGATGTACAAGTTCTCATTGTAAATATTGCTTTTGTTACACGTTTTTTTTAAATATTTTTGTTTAGGAAGGGGAAGACTTGAGTGGAATGTACTGAACCATGTTGGTTGAGTAGTTGGCCTTTAAACTACTACAACAAGTTAGAAGTATGAAATTTTACAAGCAACTAAAAACTAATCTGCATACAATCTCACTTGCTGTATGATTTTGAGTAGTTCAGCAACAAGATTTGCTGTGTTGTTTTTCATCATCATCATCACCATCACGTCAGCATGATCATCCTGGTGCGGCTCTACAACTATAAGTTGTTGAATTTTTGGGGTTTTGGGTTGCTTGCAAGTAAGTAGGTTTTCCTTTCCTGCTCATCTTGAGTTGGTTGTATATTTTGTTTAAGTTAGTTGCATAATAATGTATGCAACATTTGCAAATATATGTAATTTTATTTATTTATATTTTTATTTTTTTTTGCAATAAGACAAAATTGCAATATTTAGTTGTTTTTGTAGCAGTACATCTAACTAAAGTAGTACAAGTGCAAGTTAAGCAATATTCCAAGTTATTTTGCCAACACACTCTCCTCCTTAACCTCTTTGCCAAAAAATACAACATAAAGAAGAAAAAAAACTTTTTTTTTTAAACTACAACTTTTACCTTCAGATTTATGTTGCCATAGCAAGGGAAGGTCAGGTTAAAATAAAAATATATTTTTTTAAATGAGTTGCAAATTGTAATATTGCTAAAGTTCTGGGAAATATTTAAATAAATACAAAACGTTAAATTAAAGTGCAAAAGTGCTAAGTCCGTTTTCACAAATTTTATAGCAGACCAACTTTATAAAATTTTTTGTTTTAAATAGTTTTTAGGATTTATAGTGATAAACAGAAAACAGTTTAGAAGTTGTGCGATTTATTAGTCCTTTTTTGGGACTTAGTTCATTTCATTAATACCATTAGCTCAGTGAGCAAATGAGCTAAGTGCACTTTTTATGAAACTTGAGATTTCAATACAATACGTTAGAATAAGCAAAAATAATACACAATTTGCTTAAAAAACTTTAGCAATTATTTAGTTTTTTCTCGTTGTTATACTGTGATGTGCAAACGTGCTAAGTCCATTTGTGGTATGCAAAAGTGTTAAGTCAATCAACTACGTTATTTAATATAAGAGCGACAAATTTGTTACAATTATTAGTTTTAAAGAAATACTAGATCATTTTAAAATGTATGTGTCATCATTGTTTGTTGCTGTATTGCCTTTTGAGGTCATCAAGTATTTGTATTTTTATTATAATACTAGTTGACCGCCCGGTAGCTATTTACTAATGTTAGTTCTTCAAGTTTCTCCAACCCACATACACCTGCCTGTTCTTATTTATATCTAAATTTTTACTGCATACTTTAGGGGGCTTTTTTATTACAGTTGACTGGACTCAAAAAATATTTAATTTTTTTTTCTTTTACAAACCATCTCCTGAAAATTTCGAATCGAATAAAAAACAAGTAAGAAAGTATGGTCGGTCAAGCCCGACCATATAATACCCTACACTAAGTAAAAGAGCAAAAACATTTTTCTTTTAAAATTTCAATAATTTATATTCGTGAGTGATTTTCGGAAGGGGGCCTTATATGGGAGCTATGACCAATTATGGACCGATCACCATGAAATTAGGTCGTGTGATTTATGTCTATATTAAAGTTAACTATGTTGAATTTTGTGAGTATACCAACAATTTTAAGCGATTTATGCACGTTAAAGTGATTTTCGGAAGCGGGTCTATATGGGAGCTATGACTAATTATGGACCGATCGTGACAAAATTTGGTGAAATGAATTTTGTATATATAAAACTTATTTGGAGCGCAATTTGTGGAGATACATTTATAAATTAAACATTTATGACCGATAAATTCCAATTTCGGAAGGACATTTGTATGGGGGCTAGGTGAAATAATGGACCGATTTCAGCCAGTTTCAATAGGCTTGGTCCTTGTGCCGAAAAAATAATATGTAGCAAATTTCATCGAAATATCTTCAAAATTGCTACCTTTACTCTGCGCACAAGGTTTACATGGACAGCCAGCCATCCAGCCAGACGGACGGACATCGTTTAATCGACTCAGAAAGTGATTCTAAGTCGATCGGTATACTTTAAGGTGGGTGTTAGACTAATATTTTTGGGCGTTACAAACATCTGCACAAACGCATAATACCCTCCCCACTATGGTGGTGTAGGGTATAAAAATCAGCCAAATCGCTCCAGCCGTTCTCACGTGATGACATTACATACATGAACCATTTCACTTGTATATATATAGAAGATAATATAAAAGGTCTTCCAATAGGATCTTCCGAACAGCTGCCAGTTGATAGCGGCCATATTGTTGAAGCAACATGTCTGTCATTTATTCAGTTTGTTTTGCCAAATCACCAAGGACGGCTATAGCGATCTCTGCGAGTTGTTAAGTTTTCAATAATTAATTTTAAAGTAAAAACCATAAGGTAGACATGTTATACATATATCTGTGGATATAGGATTTTGTATATTTTTCAAAAATATATAAAACTTTTAACTATAAAAAAATTCATGAAATACTTTTTTGAAAAATATGACAAAAAAAAACCATTTCATTGAGTTTTTGCAAAGATATAAATTTTTCAAATTGAAATAAAATTTTTATTTATGAATATTTATACCCTACACCACCATAGTGGGGAGGGTAATATGCGTTTGTGTAGATGTTTGTAACGCCCAAAAATATTAGTCTAACACCCACTTTAAAGTATACCGATCGACTTAGAATCAATTTCTGAGTCGATTAAACGATGTCCTTCCGTCCGTCTAGCTGGCTGTCCATGTAAACCTTGTGCGCAGAGTACAGGTCGCAATTTTGAAGATATTTCGATCAAATTTGATACATATTCTTTTTTCGGCCCAAGGACCAAGCCTATTGAAACTGGCTGAAATCGGTCCATGATTTCACCTAGCCACCATACAAATGTCCTTCCGAAATTGGACTTTATCGGTCATAAATGTTTAATTTATAAATGTATCTCCACAAATTGCGCTCCAAATAAGTTTTATATATACAAAATTCATGTCACCAAATTTTGTTACGGTCGGTTTATAATTAGTCATAGCTCCCATATAGACCCGCTTCCGAAAATCACTTTAACGTGCATAAATCGCTTAAAAATGTTGGTATACTCACAAAATTCAACATAGTAAACTTGCATATAGACATAAATCACACGACCTAATTTCATGGTGATCGGTCCATAATTGGCCATAGCCCCCATATAAGACCCACTTCCGAAAATCACTCAAAAATATAAATTATTGTAATTTTAAAAGAAAAATGTTTTTGCTCTTTTACTTAGTGTAGGGTAAGTCGGGCTTGACCGACCATACTTTCTTTTTTATTTTGAATCAAATTTTACAGTTATGTATATAGACTTTACTATTGAAAATGAAAAACTAAAAACAAATTTTGAAATTTATTAACAGGAATGTGATGTGATGTGAAATGTGATTTTTTAGTTTTTTGGCTATAATATCCATACCAGGGGCGGGGTTAACGGAACCCATTACAAAATAATTAAGAACATATTTGGTCATCTAAAGTGGGTTACTATATTTTAATATCTACTGTGCGATTTGAGAATTTTTGCCCTAATTTTTTTTTTTTTTTTTTTTAAATAGTCGTTTTTTGGATGGACCTGGTCCCCACGGTATCAACAACTTTCGAATTTTTTTTCATTTAAAATATTTTATGTAATATTAGCTTTTTAGAAAATATAAATTTCTTATACATCATCTTAGAAATTTTTTGCGATAACTTAAAAAGAATAAAAGTACTTTTTACCCATAAACTAGCTTTTAAATTTTTTTTTAATAAAACTGCCTATAACTTTGAAGTCGGTCATGATTATTAAACAATTCTTTTTCTGTTTATTATATACAATTATTGTCAGTCCAATAAAATAAAAATGGAGATAGTTGGAAAATATTTGGACCCGCTATTATCAAAAAACAGGAGTAGGATGGGTAAAAATGTTGAAAATTTAATTTTAAAATGAGAATATCTCCTAAGCTATAAGAGATAATTGATAGCTACGACAAGGAGATTCTTTATATGTAATTTTTTGGAAATCGGAACCCAAACGAAGAAATAGGATCTTTTTAAAAATGTAACATACCCGAGGTGTCCTAATTTGGGGACTCCTGGCCGCACAGCTGGTGAAACCATGAAGTTCAAACTCAAAACTTAAACTCGACAACACTTCCTCTCTGTGCACATCCAATTTCATTGAAATCGGACTATGCATCTAGAAGTTACAGATTTATTTCCCTCTATTTTTTTTCTATACCACTGTGCAATGTTATATTCCATACATGATGGCATCGATAGGCTTTTCAAACGAACACACAATTTCGATGACTACTCCGGCATTTAAAAATCAAGTGCTGAAAATTTTAGCTAAACGTTTAGAGGTATGGGCATTTCCACGGTCGCGAACGTGACATTCGTACGCCTTTGAAGTGATAGATTTAAAGAAAACTGAAGATTTTTTTTCACCTTCATGAGAAGGGTATATATAAGTTTGTCATTCTGTTTGTAATTTCTACATTTTTCATTTCCGACCCTATAAAGTACATATATTCTGGATCCTTATATATATCGTAGTCGATTACGCCATGTCCGTCTGTTTGTCTGTCTGTCTGTTGAAATCAATATTCTGAAGACCCCGGATCGGGATCCAAATCTTCAATAATTCTGTCAGACATGCTTTCGAGAAGTTTGCTATTTAAAATCAGCAAAATCGGTCCACAAATGGCTCAGATATGAGGAAATAACCAGGACAACCTCGATTTTTTACCTATTTTTTACCTATATCTGGATTATTAAGTCATTAATATAGACAATATGGATATCTAATGATAGATATTTCAAAGTCCATTGCAACGATGTATATAAAGTAATAGTAAGTTGGACCTACCCATTGTAGAAATATTTTTTAACACGATTTTTTTCCAAATTTTTTTTTTTTTTAAAATTAAAAAAAAAAATTAAATAAAAATTCAAAACAATTTGGAAAAAAAATTTTATAAAAAATTAAAAAAAAAATTACTTGTGTTATTGGAAATTGGAAAACGTTTAGAGGTATGGGTATATGTGCATTTCCACGGTCCCGTACGTGACATTCGACGCCTTTAAAGTGAAAGATTTTAAGAAACTCGTTTTCGACTGTTAATGTTAAAAGCAGCAAATTTGAACATGTGTTAAAGAATTTTTTTTTAATTAAAATGAAATATTGCAGCTTACAATTGAGAGTTGTATTGTTGAAATGTTTGCATTGGTTTTTGTTTTACAACTTTTAGTGCGATTTCTCACGCGACATATTTTTTGTCATGTTCGTAATACCAATCGCGAATGAGAAACACTTTGAATATCAATATAAAATGTTTAGTATATTTATTATTTAGCTCTTGGAGTACTGATAACAAACGATGATTTAGATACCTGAACGCGACATTAGAATATTAACAAATGGAAATTTTACCGTTAAACGAACTTTAATTTTTTTTAAACCAATAACACCTTAGTTATTCGGACCGACAATGGCTAAATTTTGTAGAAAAACTATTTCAATAGACATTATGCAAATTCTGCCACTGTCAAGCAAACATTCTTAAAGTAATTCTATTGAAAGCAATTTGCCCATCAAAAACAATTTATTTAAAAACTTTCTCTGTTAGCTTAGCAGCTGGTGAAATTTGTTACTTTTTTGTTGCCACTACTTTTAAGTTTTTTCGTTAATCCTGCCGCAGAAAGCAAGAAAACAAACAAACGAAAACTAAAATTTTAATTTTCTAAAATAAAAAAACCCTCAACACCACAAATTCTATTTAAAATGTACTTTCCAAACAGACTCAAAAAGAAATGAATTAAATTATTTTACGAACAAAAAAAAAACCACAGTCAAATCCTGTGAATTTGAAAGGGACCCAGCCAGAGATAGAGGATGAAAGGAACCACTCTAACTAGTTTTTTTTAAACAGCCATAGCCAAAACTAAACAAATACTTATGTATGTACCCGTAGTAGTACTAGCAATTTTACTTAGCAATTGCGAAAATTGTCAACAGAAAATGCTTTCCAAGAAAATACACACATTTATAGTTATTATTTTTTGTTTTTATTATAAACAAGTAAAATGCATTTGGCTTAATGCCCGACAAGAAAACTAACAACAACAGCAAAAAAACACATTTAAAAAACCAAAAATATAAACAAATCTTTGGTTTTTTGTTAAAAAAAAGTTTTTTCTTTTTCCATATAAAAGTTATAAAAAGTGTATTCTACAGAAATTAACAAATAAAACAAACAAATAGTTAGTTTAAATAGCAGTTAGAAAGTGGAAAAGGATTTATTCATATGACAGAAAGGGAAAGTAGATAGACTTTGGTACAAGATTTTACTAAAAATCTATTCAAAATTTAAAATAGTTAAGATTTACTTATTACAAATTATTAAAAACTACGAATGACACTATTAACGTGAAACTAATAATTCAAAAATCTGCCCGAACTTCTCTTCATACCGACTAGCAATACTGACAGCTAAATGTATTGCACAATAGGGGGAACAGATGTGCTAAAATTTTGAATTGGGATAGGGGCGGAGTCATAAGGCCCCAATGCCCCAAAAGTGCTTCCTAAAATTATTAAATATTTCCAACAAAACCCAACTTGGTCCTACAAAAAGTTGGCCAAGCATACAAAGGTCTGCCGTTAAACTGATTCCAATGCACAGTGGGGCAGAATCAAAATTTTTTGGAAATAAATCTGGCATTTCTAAATGGTTGGTCTGATCGAGATAAAATTTGATGTGGGCGTAGCCAAGGTGTATTCGAGTTAAAGTTATTAAAATGGGCCCCACAAATGCTCCAGGGGCGGCGCTATTGGGGCTCAAAGTAAGGTACCTTCGACATGTAAAATTTTTAAATACGTGTTTCCCATTTTGTGTCCGATTTCAAAAACTTTTATATTTTTGGAAAACGCTCGGCTAGGTCTTGAAAAAACATGCTTGCGTATGCTATTTATCTCTTATAATTTCCCAATTATAGGCATTTCAAAATTTAAATTTTTAAAATTTTGCCGGAACTTGGTCCGCTTTTTTAAAAATATAGGTCATACTTTTGGCCGAAAGGACTCCAATTGTTTTTGTTAGCTAGACAACTAAATTACAAATAACATACAAAAGATTTTAGAGCAATCTATTAAGGATACAAAAATAAACGATTTTAAATTTAAATATTCAAAAAAGTAGTTGATTTTTGCTGTTTTTTGGTCGAAAAGGTGACATAACTCTTTATTTTTTTAAAAATAAACTTTCTTTAAGAACATATAACAATTTTATATGTTTCTGTAAGGTATCTTTACAGAGAACATTTTGGTATAAAAAAACATGTCCTATTTTTCGAACAAGTCGGCCCTACGCCCTTTGGAAATTGACCTATTTTTTATCAAAATTTCAACTTTGGGCCACATGTTCTAAAATCCCAAAGCTGGGATCAGAAAACGGAAAGCAGCTTTGGAAACCCTGATGTGCTCCCTATTTATCTCCAAAGTATTATCCCAGCCCCAAAGAAAATGTGGACCCTATTGGCAAAATTGTAAAAAATACCATTATTGGGATTCTCTCTAATTTTTAGGAATGGCGGGATTTCCTTTGAACTTTTGAAATTTTTTTTTAAACTTTGTTATTTAAAATGACAAATATAAAAAATGTTGAAAATTTTGTTGAGTTTGGTTAAGAAAAAAGATTTTATTACATATTAAATATTTATTGAGTTTCTAAAACTAAAATTTGTATCAAAATTTTAATAGGATTGCAAATATTAAGAACAATTAGATCCAGATTTATTTCGAACAAATGTTTTTCATTAGATAAGTTAATTTTTGGTCTCACAAAAGAAAAATCAAGTCAATATCTCAATTAGATTCAAAAATATGCCACTTTAAATCTCCGTCCTTCAAAAATATTGCACTTTTTCATAATAAAAAAATTTTATAAATTTTCTTAATATTTTATTCAACAAAAAGTCAATGGTTTTGATATTTTATATTAAAATCACCGTTTAGAAATGTCAGATTTATTTCCAAACAAATTTTGATTCTGCCCCACTGTGCAATGTTATTAAATAGTATCAGGAAAACTTGTCATCTGATTCATGTAGAAAATCTGAATCATGTAGAAGAAATGGTCGTCCACATTTTCAAAAGAGCTACCAACACATACGATATGAAATCATCCCGGTTAGCTCAGTACTCGAACTATTTGGTACGAAAAGTTAAAGCCAATGCAGGTTTAAAACAAGACTCCAAAAGTTCCTGAACTCTGCTAAAAATTTAGAGGCTAAAAATTTAGACAGAGCTCGGAAATTGAAGTCAAATTTTATTCCAAAAATATACCTGCTGCATAATAGATGGCAAAACGTATGTTTTGGGAAATTTCTCGCAGCTTCCGTGTCAATATTATTATTTTGCCGATACTCGAGGGAATGTTGTAGACAAGTTTAGGACCCAAAAGCAGCCAAACATTTGTTACAAAGGGCTCTATAAATACCGAAATTTACATCAATGAATGTTTACAAAAAATGATGCTTCCATTCATAAGACTTCTTAATGTCTTCATTTATTTTTGGCATGATTTGGCATCCTGTCAAACTATGGTAAGCAAGCTCTTGAGTGGTACAAGAACAATAATATGGTATTTGTACCAAGAGAGGCAAATCCTCCAAACTTCCTGGAGCTAAGGTCAGAGGAGAGATATTGGGCTCTTGTTAAAAGAGAATTGAAGAGCACAAAAAAGGTGCCCAAAAGTGTGGTAGATTTAAAAACGGAGATGGACTACCGACCTGTTCGAACAAAGTGACAGAAAGCTCTATAAAAACCTTAATGGAAACGGTTCCGGAAAAGGTTCATAAGTTCATCACTATTGATTGGAACTATAAAAATAATATATTTTTGTAAGTTGTAATAATAATTTCAATCAAATAAAAAAAAATAAAAACTTTAAGTTTAAGGGTTTCATTTTTATTAACATTTATGTATGTTAAGATTTTTTCGATCTCAGTCCTTAATATTTAATACATATAAAACGTTATGTACATTGTCCCAATCAAATAAACATTTGCTAAACATACATAGTGCTTATGTTTATTTCATCAAATAGCAAAATGTGATAGTGATTGGCATTTGATTATTCCGGTAACACTAGAGCTCCTTATTTTGTTCTACATATCGTCAGCTACAAAGCAAAACAACATAAACGAATCTCTGACATAAACAGAATTTTTTCTATTGGGTATATGACTTAAAAATTCATAAAATTTTTAACTTTTATTTTGAAACACTTGTACAATATAAATTTATTAAAAGTATTGGCCATTGTTAGCCATCTTTAGCAACATATGGATTCCGAACCAAAAGAACTGCATATCTTAAGAGGCCAAGAACGAAGCATGCCACTATCGAATACTTCTGTTTCAAAGTGTAAAAAGTATTTGGACGGGGCAAGGTCTTGACTATAAAACGGGTGTGGCAAAACTTCATTATAAATAGTTTTTAACAGGTACTGCATAATGTGACCAAGCATTGTCATGATGGAATATAATGTATCATGTCTGGACGCATATTCTGTACGTTTTTCGGCCAATTCTCCCTTCAAACGAATCATTTCCGTTCGTTATAGGTTCCCTGTGATCTAGCCAGGCCATTTCAGCAGCTCATAATAGATAGGACCCTTTTGGTTACACCAAATAAAAAGCATTACCTTAGTGCTATGGATATTTGCCTATAATGTCGGTTGGTTGGTCGGGCATCACATACGTACGCTTCGGATTATCGTAATGGGTCCATTTTTCATCGCAAGTAATGATTCGATGATCATTTAGATCATTCAAAATCGTCTTTCAAGGTGGATTGACTTCAATTCGTATGGTATCCAATTTCCCTGCTTTTGTTTGGAAATTGCTGCTTGAGTATCTTCATGGAGTAAAGCCATGCTCTAAATTTGTAGCAGAGCTCCTGTCAAGAACTTTTTTAGCCTTGTATTTTTTTAAACCTGCATTAGCTTTAATTTTTCGTACCAAATTGTCCGATTACTGAGCTAATCGGACTGCTTTCCTACCGCATGTGTTGGTAGCTCTTTTGAAAAATCCCTTCTATTTATTAGCTTTATGAACATCATATGCATCATTCCTTTTACCTGAACTAGGTTTTCTATCAACGGACAAATTTTGTTATTAAACAGAATATTGGAATCAGTTTGACGGCAGACCTTTGATAGTTTGGCCAACTTTTTGTAGGACCAAGTTGGATTTTGTTGAAAATAAAAAAGGATAAAAAAAAATAAATCAAATAATACTTGGGTTAAAAGTTTTAAAGAAAAATGTGTGTTAAGGTTTTTTCGATTTCAGTCTTTATAATGTTTAATAAATAAGTGAGAATAAATGACAGATATGTACCCTTCAAAATGACATTATGTTATTAAAATCAAAACCCGCATTCAAAAGACACACTATCTGTTGTAAATCCCGCATTTTCGATTTAAGATTTTACTTTTTTATAGTTTAATTATTCATCATTATCAATCAAACTTTCGGCTAAGATATTTTTTTTGTTTTATTATTTTGCATTTTATGCGACGATATTCATTTGTAGAAAGTTCACTTTAGTTACTTATGTTTATTAGGATGGAACTTATTTGGCACTTTTTGGATTTTCGATGCTCTCTAGGTCTAAAAATTTCCTTAAGGTTTTTTATTTTGCTTCGAAAAAGTTGAGTTTTGTACCAACAAAGCGTCATATGCGGGAAGTTTTACTTTACTTCTTTAGTTTGAAAAAAAGTGACGCTGAAGCACAACAATTGCTCACCAAAGCTAATGCTGAATTCCATGGGTTTCAGTGTATGAGAGATGGTTTGTGCGTTTCAGAAGTGGTATTTCGACACGGAAGACAAAGATCGCCTAGGCCAGCCAAAAACAGTTTGAAGACCAAGAATTGTATGCATTGCTCCATGAAGATTGTTGTCAAACTCAACAAGGGCTTGCAAAATCATTGGGAGGTACTCATAAAGCAATTTCAAAACGTTTGCAAGCAGCAGGATTCATCGAAAATCATTGGTTACCATACGAATTGAAGCTGGGAGACCTTGAACGACGATTCAGTATGTCGAAAATGCTGCATGAACGCTCGGTTTGCACCGAATCATTACTTGCGATAAAAGAAAAATTTAACCATTAGGATAACATGAAGCCTAACCTGAAGCCTATATGAAGCCTGCACAACCAGCCGAATGGACACCAAAGCAAAATATCCATGGCGCTAAAGTAATGCTCTGTATTTGGTTGCAGCAAAAGGGTCCGTTATTATGAACTGCTGCAATCTGACCATATCATCTCAGGGAACCTGTGCCGAACGCAACTGATTCGTTTGAAGCGAGCAACATGTCTGGGTACATGAAATACAAAAACAAGTTTTATTACGAATTTTTGTTCAAGTTGAACGTTAACCGATTTTGTTAAAATGTTCAGTATTTGGTTTTCAGATGACGGAGCATCGAAAATCCAAAATAAATTCTACCCTAATGTTTAATGTAGTACGGATGAATCTTTGTGCATTTCCCAGTAAAAATGCAAATAAATAAAATGAAATATTTTTTAATATCAAGTTAAAATAGTTTTGCCATTATTTGACACGTGATTTTTGGAATTCTGGAAGACAGCAATAGCGCAAAAGAAAAATATTAATAAGAATATTTTTAGAATAAATTCAGTATGTGAAAAGGAGCTATACAAATAAAACTAATAATAAATTGTATTAAATTTGTGTACTTAAGCATTTAGAGAAATGCAATATCACAGAAATGTCATGTCATAGTTTACGGTAGAGCACAGAAGATGACAATCATACATTTCAGGGGCCGAATTTAAGAGGAAATTAAAAAAATACTAAAAAATATATTTCAAGTGTTGTGTTTATTGCAAATACTTATTATGTGTGTTTTTTAAGTCAACTTTAAAACAGGGTTATTTTTTTCAATAATAAATATTAATAAAACAATCAAAGGATTTACAAGCAAATGAAAAAATATTGATCATAACTGACCATTTAATTACGGCCAAAAGAGTCAGCAATAACATGCATATGGTTAAATGAAAAAAAAAAACATATGTGGGTTATTTTATTGTTGACTTTAATCTCTTTGGTCTTTTACTCTGGCAGATTCCATATGCCACATTTGCAATTTTATTTTTAATGTTTTTCCGTAAAAAAAATATGTATATATTTTGTAGTTGTAAACATTAGTTTGTTCTTGTTTAATTAAGAGGGCCCCTCAAAAAAATATTGTAAGTTTACACCATTTTATAATTGTATTTCATCCAAATGTTTGGTATTTGGGTATCGATTTTCCTTCTATAGATGCCTTCTATATCCTCACAGGACTAACATATTGAGTTAAAATGCCAATGTAAGGAGATTGCAAATAAAAAGTGTAACATGTGAAAAGTTTACGGTTAATTTTTATACTTGGGTGATTCAAACGGTCTGCTATTAGGTAGTATTGTCACAAATTCTTGTCGTGCTACAAACAAAAAAAAGTGTTATTTTATGACAAACCAATAAACATAGTTCAAAAAGTCTAATTGGTTTATAACTTTTTTTGTTTGAAACACAACAAAAAATTGTTTAAACTAAAAAAATATTTTAGGACATTATGACAATACGACCTAATAGGAGACCGTTTGAATCCCCCAACTATCTATATATATATGTATATAAAATAGTAACGTTACTGACTGACTGACTGATTCATCATCGCACAGCCCAAACGACTGAAGCTAGAATCGTGAAATTTTAACTGTGGGTTCCTCCCTACCCAAAACGATCCACTAAGAAGGGATTTTTGGAAATTCGAACGTTTATGGGGTAAAACGGGTAAATCCGGTAACCTTATATCTTCAAAACTAATAAAGATACAAAAAAACTTAAAATTGCATGTTACTCGATTTAAAAAATAAGCTGACAGGAGTTTCATACTTTTTCGAAATTCGAACCTTTTAGGGGAGAAAACGGGTAAAAACTGTATTTTGGTACTTTTTTTGGCACCCTATGTATCTTTTAAACCAATAAACGTAGAAACAAATTTTAAATCGTATTCTTTACTTATCAAAAAATAAAAATATAAGTTTGGTACTTTTTGGAAATTCGATCCCTTAAGGGATAAAAATTGTTTTTATTTTTGGTACTTTTTCATAAAATATGTTTTACTATAATTTGATATAGACATACGAATATTTTATTATGAGCTCCCACCACAATACAGAACATTATATGAAGGGGATAAAATTGGGAAAATAACATTTTATTGGTACTTTTTTTAAAACATATTTATTCTTGGGCACATTAACACAGATTTTAATCGTTTGAGACATGTCTGTAGCATAAACATTTTTTGCAAAAATGTAATATTTTTAAATTTCAAACTTCATGGAGGAAAAGGGAAATTGGTACTTTTGTTCTAATTGTAACTTTTTAATATTTTAAATTATTTCACTTATCCACATTAAAAGTAACTGATATATATCTAAGTGAAGTTAGTGTTAGAAATAGGGGATTGTATTTATGTAGGTACCAAAATGTGAGAACTGAACTATAGGTACTTTTTTATTCTTCTAATGGTACTTTTTGAATTTTCTATAACAATGGACTTAGAAACATGAAATTAAGCATATATGGTCCTAAGTGAGTTAGAATTCTAGGGGGAGACTTTATGGTACTTTTTCTTTATTCGAATGGTACTTTTTGTAATTTCTTCACCAATGAACCTTATATGAACCCGGAATCCACAAATGCCAGCTTTTTGGTACCTTTTCTATATTCTAATGGTACTTTTTGAATTTTCTATAATAATGGACCTAGAAATATGAAATTAAGCACGTATGCTAAGTAAGTGACAATTCTAGGGGGAGACTTTTTGGTACTTTTTATTTATTCGAATGGTACTTTTTGTAATTTTTTTCACCAATAAACCTAGAAACATGAAATTAAACATATATGGTCCTAAGTGAGTTTGGATTCTAGGGGTAGACTTTTTAACACTTTTTCATTAATCTAATGATACTTTTTGAAATTTCTATAACAATGGACTTAGAATCATGATTTCTTCAAAAACCTTAAAATTTCAAATTCACAAAAGGTGACTTTAGTGCAGTGGTGTTCAAAAATAAAAATGAAGATGTATTGGTGAGAGAGCTACCCAGCAAACATAATATCAAAAACTTAAAATAATAACAAAATGAAGAAAATTTAGATTTAGAATTTTTGTCAAATAAAAGCAATTTATTAAATGAATATAATTTAAATTTTAAGGAAATGAAAGAATATACATTATACGACCGAAATACTCTCAAATTTTTTATTTATTTTTAACTTTGTTTTTTTTGTGTTCAATTCTAATTGAAACGCGTGCGAGTGTTTGCTATGCTTCATCCAAAAACCAACCAACAACAATGCTTATTGAATTTCTCAAAAAATGAGACGTTTATTATGCTCTTTAAAAGAGCGTAACAAATGTGTTTAAATTTTTTAAACAATTGTTGTATGGGATGAACATCACTGCTTTAGTGGTAACGTTCTTTTGCATTTTCTATAATAATGGGGGACTTAATAGTTCTATTTCTATAGACCTTTCTTCTAATTGGGGTGGCGAAGAGCACCCCACAGCTAGTCAGATATATTTCTAATATTAATTATGAGTTTTTCATTATCTATTCAAAATATCCCTAAAAATAAGCAAATTGCTAAGTATTCCTTCAATTTTCTAGTTCAAAATGTCCCTTTTTTATTTAAAATATTTTATTTAAAATCACTAATTTAATTTTAGTTTTAAAATTTATAAAATTTTCCAAAGGCCATCCTAATGTACCTCAATATGTTTGTATCGTTTTGTTGCGGCCAGCCAACCCAAAAAGTATGCCACAGTAATTTTATTTTATTTACGTTTACAATTTTTTTACCAACAAACAAACAAAAACAAAATGTAATTTTGTTGGCATTTGCTGTGTGTGTGTGTAAGTATTTTGTTGGGCCATTTTAATGAGCTTAAACAAAGTCATGACCCTGTAGTTCCCCAGCAGTTAAGCAATTGGGCAATGTATTCCTTATATACAGTAATTGGTCACTAATGTCTGATCACTTGGCTGACACCACTTTATATATTTTGGCACATTTGACACGTATGTAGTGCAGAGAGAAGTCAGTTGGTTACTTTATACATCCCATGTAATCTAGATTGAAGTTAATTGTCACTGAACTGTCTCTAAGTAATCTAGAGTGTAGTCACTTTAAACATTTATTAGTATTGCACTTTTTTGTGACCCTTATAGACAGTAATTGTCACTAATGTCTTATCATTTGGCTGACTTCAATATATATTTTGGGTCATTTGACACGAATTTGCTCTTTTTAGTACAGAGAGAAGACACTTGGTTACTTTATATATCCCAGGTAATCAAGCCTGAAGTCAATTGTCACTCAAGTGGCTCTAGGTAACCTAAAGTGTAGTCACTTTAAATGTTTATTTCGTACTGCTCTTTACAACTTGTGTTGATGTAATTCTCATCCAATTTATTTTCTTTTTGCTTATCTATACTGAAATCTCAAGTAATCCAGCGTAAAGTCAATTTTTTCTTAAGTGTCTCTAATTAACCTAAAGTGTAGTCACTTTAAACCTTTATTTTGTACTGCTCTTAAGAAAGTAGTTATTTTACCCACTAGAAGTAATCTATTGGAGAGTTGTCAGAGGAAGGTTCTTTTACAAGCAATCGGTTATTGGACTGTCTATGAGGTGTCTTTTTAACCGACTATTGACCTCAAATAGTCAGCTAAAAAGACACCTCATAGACAGTCCAATAACCGATTGCTTTTAAACAAACCTTACATGTTAAAATAACTAGTTATGTAGCTGATCAAGTACCCAGTTAGGTAGCTAGTAAGATAACTGACTCTATGTAACGGGTATGTGAATCAAATGCGTTGACTACTTTGGACCAGCTATCGGACAGTCTCAATCTAAAAGAGTCAATTAATCCCTTATTTAATACTTGTACGTATCGAAATAACTAGTCACGTAGCTAGTTATGTAACTATAGTTGTCACCTTAAATGATAAGTGAAACCAATAGTTCGGGACGGTTTCCTAGAACTGCTGGTAGATAATTTCACCACTGCTAACATCTTCAGCGATATCACGAGTTACTTTAACAAGTGGCTGTCATTGAAAATGGCAATTGACTCCATTGGGGTCAGTAATATCACCAGTGCGATATAACATGTAACTTTAACAAGTGACAGTCATTGAAGGTGCCAATAGACCCCCTTGGGACAGTGATTTCGCCAGTTCTAAGTAATGTTGTAGTGGTTAAAGTGCTTGCCTACAAAACCAAGCACCCTAGGTTCGATCCCTGGCAGATGACGAAATATTTTCATCATGGTTTTCGAGTTTTTAAAATTAACCCCCCTTTAAGCAATCCATCCAAGAAGACCCCTGACCCCCCTACCCCTGGAAAAGAGGATAACATCATGATAAAGGTCAGGCAGCTCGCCACCACCCCCTGGGAAAAAAGGTAGGAATCAAAGAATTAAATTATCAAGGTTCCGCACCACTACACCAAATACACAGAGGGCGTTGTTTCTAGGCAACGACAGATGGCAGCAGCATTATCCTAGACCAGCTACAGCAGACCAATCATCTACTTAGTTGGAACAACAACCGATTAACGAAACTGACAGAAGGCAAAAATAACAATAGGCTGGATCTTATGGCAACATCCTGGACCCGCTAGAGCAGACCAATCACCTACTTAGCAGGAACAACAACCGTTTAACGAAACTGATACAAAAATAACAACAGTCTGGTTCTAATGGTAACATCGTACATGAGTGCAATCTTACATGGGAAATATGCGAAAAAACAACTGCAAACAAATCGTATAAGATGGAAGATGCTTTGTGGAAGCCAAATGCTCCCAAGAGGTTTAATGGAGAAAAAAAAAGTAATCAATGAATTCAATGGTCACTAGATAACTTCTCATAGCTATGGAGACACAGCTATCACCAGTCCTAAGACATCAACGAATTCAAAGGACACAGCATTGAATTCAACGGACACAGCATTGATTTAAGGGTCCATTGCCTCATGCTGAACTAGCGGGTACACATTTTGCAAGTGTCAATGTAAACCCAATACTAAGTTATTTGGCTGACTGCAATTTAAATATTTTTGTCCATTTGAAGCATTGTTGTGTCCTTGGTAATGCTAAGGACAATTGGTTAATTTACACTTAAAGTAAACTATCACGTTAGTATGCCTAAAGAATTTACAAAGTAATCAGTTTGAATATTGTAAAGTCAAGTGACATTTCTCTTTAGTGATAAAAAGTGCCAATTTAATCATTCCTACGCCAACTTCGAGATAAAGTGTAAAACCGAACTATCCTAGCTAGAAAATCTATCTGACATCAGCCTAGTTTAGGTTCCTGCGCCTAGACACTGGCAATTAGCTCAACAAAAACTTGGTAATGACTTGCATTCACTCAATAACTTACTTTTCAATGTGTATTACATACCGTCTGCATTACTTGGAAGCAGTCGTATGCTGACTTATTTACTTATTATGACTAAAAAATGAGGGATTTTTTTAAATTTTTTAGCTTTTATTTTGAAACATTTGTACAATAAAAAGTATTGGCTATTGTTAGCTATAACCTTTTCCCATCTTTCTGGCAACATATGGATTCCGAGCCAAAAGAACTGCTCATCTTTTGAGGCCAATCACGAATCAAGCCAATGTGGAATAATCTGTTTCAAAGTGTATCTCAGAGAGCGCATTCTGGCAGCGATCGAAACAAATAGTAGTCGGAAGGGGCAAGGTGAGGACTATATAGGGGTGAGGCAAAACTTTTCAACTACTTCATTCTAAATTGTTTTAACCAGGTATTGCATAATGTGGCCGATCGTTGTCATGATTGAATATTACAGTTTCATGTCTAGTCGCAAATTCTAGGCGTTTTCCAAATGTTCTCTTCAAACGAATTTGTGTTCGGTGCAGGTTCCTTGTCTGTCCAGATTTTAGTAGCTCATAATAAATTTGGTGTCGATTTGTCTGCTTGACCGGGCTTCATATTCGATCTATTATGCTTCGGGCTATCTAATGGATCCATTTTTCATCACAAGAAATTATTCGGTGCAAAAATGATTTTCTTCAAGCATAATTTCGGACATACAAAATTGTATTTCAAGGTCTCTCGGCTTTAATTCGTATGGTACCCAATTTCCCTGATTTTGGATGAATCCTGCTGCTCGCATAAGTTTTGAAATTGATGCTTGATTATTGCCCAATGTTTTTGCAAGCTCTTGCTGAGTTTTACAACGATCTTCATGAAGAAATGCCTCCGATTCTTGGTCTACCAACTTTTTTAGCTGGCCTGGGCGATGTTTGTCTTCCGAGTCAAAATCACCACTTCAGAATCGCACATTGAAACCACTGGAACACATTCACCATAAGCTTTGGCGAGGAATCGGTGTGCGTCAGCGGCACTTTTTTTCAAATTAAAGAAATGACGCTTTGTTGGCACAAAATTCAACTTTTTCGAAGCAAAAAAAAAA
This sequence comes from Calliphora vicina, assembly GCF_958450345.1. Classification (NCBI taxonomy): domain Eukaryota; kingdom Metazoa; phylum Arthropoda; class Insecta; order Diptera; family Calliphoridae; genus Calliphora; species Calliphora vicina. The sequence continues at coordinate 76,998,749 of NC_088784.1, forward strand.
CCTTTGTTTACACTACAATGTTCAATAACTAAGTGAGAACTAATGACAAATGTCTGGGTCTTCATTTTCTAAGTTATGGATTTATGAATGGACATATACTGGACGATCTGAATTATCGTGAACCAGACCACCTGTTAGCGATAGTTTGGATCTAGTATTTCTTACACTAGGATACAGTCTTGATCTAGTTTCACCGATTATCATCGATCGCATCTGCTCGATTGCTTGTAAACAGCGAACTAACACTTAAAACAAGCAAACCGAATCGGATACTAACTCAGAGGAACCAATCAGAAGCTGGTTCTGTAATGGTTCCCTTACAATTTTAATAATATGGGGCATTTCATGTCAAGTGAACCAACTTTTGAAATCGATGTCTTCCGATCGGGATGAAATTTGCACCAAGGTTAGCTCTATTGGATAGTAACTCAGACACAATTTTTCAACAACATCGGTCGAGAACTCTCTGAGTTATAGGGGGTAAAATTTTGACAATTTGGTCAAACAGGGGTTTGTTCTTATCCATGTAACTTATTACCTATTGTTCTTAGCAAAATGTGTCCCAAATAGTATAGATAGCTATTTCTTCGATCTTTCGAAAAAAAATATTTAAAAAAAAAAATAAAAAATTTTTAATATTTTTTTTCCGAAATCAAAAACTTTTTTGACTTTTTTTTAAAATACGCCCCTTTTTTTTTTTTTTTTTTTCTTAAAATAAAGTTTAGATATTTTCCTTGAACACCTACTTGGTCGCTTAGTGGGATGCGAGTGGGATATCTATCAAAATAAATATTTTGTAACTCAAAACATAAAATTTTTGACTTTTTTTGCAAAATCAAAAACTTTGTTGACTTTTTTTTTTCAAAATGGACCCTTTTTTAATCTTTTTTTTTAGGTCAAACAAAAGCTTAGATATTATCCTTGAAGACCCTTTTGGTCGCTTAGTGGGATGCGAGTGGGATATCTATCAAAATAAATATTTTTTAACTCAAGACTTACAATTTTTGACTTTTTTTTTTGCAAATACGATTTTTTTTCCAAATGGGCCCTTTTTTTAAAATTTTTTTTGTAGTCAAAAGAAAGCTTAGGTCCATTCCTTTAAGATATTTTTAGTCCCTTAGTGGGATGCGAGTAGGATATCTATCAAAATAAATATTTTGTAACGCAAGACATACAATTTTTTAATTTTTTTTTGCAAAATCAAAATTTTTTTCCAATATGGGCCCTTTTTTAATTTTTTTTTTTTGCTCAAAAGAAAGCCTAGGTCCATTCCTTTAAGATATTTTTAGTCCCTTAGTGGGATGCGAGTGGGATATCTATCAAAATAAATGTTTTAACACAAAAATTGTATGTCTTGAGTTACAAAACATTTATTTTGATATATATCCCACTCGCATCCCACTAAGCGATCAAAACCATCTTAAAGGAATAGGCCTAAGCTTTCTTTATAGCAAAAAAAAAAATTACAAAAAGGGCCCATTTTAAAAAAAAGTCAAAAAAGTTTTTGATTTCGCCAAAAAATCAAAAATTGTATATCTTGAGTTACAAAATATTTATTTTGATAGATATCCCACTCGTATCCCACTAAGGGACCTAAAATATCTTAAAGGAATGGACCTAAGCTTTCTTTTGACTAAAAAAAAATTTTTAAAAAAGGGCCCATTTTGAAAAAAAATTCGAATTTGCAAAAAAAAGTCAATAATTGAATGTCTTGAGTTACAACATTTTTATTTTAATAGATATCCTACTCACATCTTCCTTAGTGACAAAATAGGTCTTAAAGGAAAAGACCTAAGCTTTCTTTTGAGCAAAAAAAAATTTTTAAAAAAAAGTCCCATATTGGAAAAAAATTTCGATTTTGGAAAAAAAATTAAAAAATTGTTACAAAATATTTATTTTGATAGATATCCCACTCGCATCCCACTAAGGGACTAAAAATATCTTAAAGGAATGGAGCTAGGCTTTCTTTTGAGCAAAAAAAAAAAATTAAAAAAGGGCCCATATTGGAAAAAATTTTGATTTTGCAAAAAAAAATTAAAAAATTGTATGTCTTGCGTTACAAAATATTTATTTTGATAGATATCCTACTCGCATCCCACTAAGGGACTAAAAATATCTTAAAGGAATGGACCTAAGCTTTCTTTTGACTAAAAAAAAAATTTTAAAAAAAGGGCCCATTTGGAAAAAAAATCGTATTTGCAAAAAAAAAGTCAAAAATTGTAAGTCTTGAGTTAAAAAATATTTATTTTGATAGATATCCCACTCGCATCCCACTAAGCGACCAAAAGGGTCTTCAAGGATAATATCTAAGCTTTTGTTTGACCTAAAAAAAAAGATTAAAAAAGGGTCCATTTTGAAAAAAAAAAGTCAACAAAGTTTTTGATTTTGCAAAAAAAGTCAAAAATTTTATGTTTTGAGTTACAAAATATTTATTTTGATAGATATCCCACTCGCATCCCACTAAGCGACCAAGTAGGTGTTCAAGGAAAATATCTAAACTTTATTTTAAGAAAAAAAAAAAAAAAAAAAAAGGCGTATTTTAAAAAAAAGCCAAAAAAGTTTTTGATTTCGGAAAAAAAATATTAAAAATTTTTTATTTTTTTTTTAAATATTTTTTTTCGAAAGATCGAAGAAATAGCTATCTATACTATTTGGGACACATTTTGCTAAGAACAATAGGTAATAAGTTACATGGATAAGAAAAAACCCCTGTTTGACCAAATTGTCAAAATTTTACCCCCTATAACTCAGAGAGTTCTCGACCGATGTTGTTGAAAAATTGTGTCTGAGTTACTATCCAATAGAGCTAACCTTGGTGCAAATTTCATCCCGATCGGAAGACATCGATTTCAAAAGTTGGTTCACTTGACATGAAATCCCCCATATACCAAACTATACACAGAGAAAACAGATTCGTGATAGCAACCGAATTTGTTGCCAATCGAATGATTCTACCTTAGTAACCGAATTTTACAGTTGTGGCTAAAAAATTTTAGAAGGGCTAACTAAAGTTTGGCTGCATAAACCGAAATTCTTCTTATCAACTAACTTTCTGTTGGCAGAACCGAAAAATTCTTCTACATGTTTTATTTTTTTGGACATCACCCTAATGTACATGAGCCGCTGTGAATTATTGGCAATAACCATTTCTTTTGGTCGATGTACTCGTTTTTATGATGAATAATTACTTTCATATTTATTGAAATTCCTTTTACATTTTGATGATTTTATCGTTAAGCTTGTGGGTTTTAAGGTTTTTAACTTTATTGATAGAGATTTTCAGGGAAATTTGCCAGTGTAAAATACCAAAAAAAACTCAGTTTTACTGATCGTACTAGTATGCTATAATTCTGAGAATGACGAGTTAATAAAAATAACTTCCAAAGGCTTATTTCTACATTTGAAATGATGAAAATGTGGTACACAGGATGTTGATTTTTTTTTTATTCCAGGGTTTTAAAATCTCTCTCATTGAAGGATAAATAAGAAACTACGAGTATCTCTGGAAATTTAAGGCAAACTAGTCAGAATAATAAATGTAATAAACAAAATTGAATTATTAGATTAGCATACTTTCTAGAGCTTTATAACTGAGTTCATTACACGAGTACAGTTTGATATACCTTAGCCAAGTAGTTTACATGATAATAACAAAGATATATTGATTATTTCAACCTTTAACAAAACCATAACTGATGATGAACTCAATTACCTCACGCAGTCTCCAACATTTTCAAAGAAAATCAAAGAAAAACATTAATGAAATAATAATATAAAAGATTTCATTCGTTACAATATTAACAAGAGATTGTGGCCTATTTATAAATATGACTCGCTTGTCTTTCCCTCTCAAGTAAATAATTTTATTTTAAGCAACACACTTGTTTCCACCCACCATTTTCCTTAATCTGTAGTATGGTTGTCTGAAGTAACCAGACTTTTAACTGAACACGAACAAGATGCTGAGAAACAGAAAATAAAAAACAGAATGAAAAAACAAGAATTTGCTAAAGAGTTTCTGTGTTCAAGCTTATTGACAATCAATGCAGTTTTATTTTCTTTAGCGAAAGCTGAATGGATTTTTCATGTCCAAAAATTAATGGACAGAAATGATGCAATACACATCTTTCTTTATAGGTAAATTGGTTTTTATTATTTTTTCAATTAAGACTGCCCATAAAAAGCGAAGGTAAATGGTGTTGCACTTCGAAAGGCACCTGTTTGAAGAGTTTAGTAGATCAAGAGAATAATTATAACAATTGTAAGCAAGAACAAATTGCAATTGATCATTTATCAAGTATCTGAAGTGATCAAAAAAAGGATCTTCTTATGTGCTCCCAATAAATATGTATATCACGCCACGTTAAAGTGTATAATGTATTCAAAAGTGTATAATGTATTCAAACTAACTCTCACCCCTCATCGCGAATCAAAATTGCATATGAAATATGTTTCTTTTTCCAATTATTTGTTCATCTGCTTTGTTCAAGTGAAAAAATTTCCCATGTTGTGAAACTTTTGGATGGAATTTTGTAAACTGTTACGAACAAACTCAACAATTGTGAATGAAAAGTTCATGGGAATATCACGATAGGGAAATGGATATTTCATGGGAACATAAATTTCACATGTTATTGCCGATAGGGGTGTCTGTGTCAGTTCCGTTTACTCTAAATTTCTACAAATGATCATCGACTTTGTATAATTCTCTCAGATGTATACACGAAATACTGGCTATTAACATTAAAATATTATAGAGGAAAATATATAAATAATGCAAACGTCGACAGAGTACAAAAATTTAAATATCTCGGGGTCACAATTAATGAAAAATGGGACAGTTCAAAGGAAATACGATGCTGAATTGAAATAGCGAGAGATGCATTTTTCAAATACCAGAAAGTACTCTGCAGTCATGACATCAATATTGAGACGAAGTTGCGCTTCATTAAAACACATATATGGTCACTTCTTCTATATGCTTCAGAGGTATGGACAATAAAAGCCGTAGATGTAAGGAAACTGGAAGCTTTTAAAATGTGGATTTATCGCCGTATCCTAAAAATTCCCTGGACACACCTAATTCAACTGTTCTTATAAGGATAAAACGAGAAAGAGAACTTATACAAACAATAAAGAGAAGAAAAACATCATACTTGGGTCATATCATGAGAAACCCGAAATATAAACATCTTCAATCCATAATTCGAGGTAATATTGAAGGAAGACTCTACAGAGGAAGAAAAGAAACAACATGGCTTGATAACATACACATGCAGACTGGTATCCGAGATGTGGGAAATCTTTTGAGCAAAAATATTTAAAATTATTATAAAATACAATAAAAAAAATGATCTAATTGTAAAGGTCGCTAACATTCGGAAAACGAATATGCAAATAAAGAAGAAGAGAGGAAAATACACGAATCAAGCCAAATATTATAGAGAAGTAGAAGTATCACACTTGTGATCCTATTTTAACACCTAGCCTTATTCCGACATGAAGACGTGTTAAGCTGGGCCTTAATTTGCACTTTTTGTACCCTTCATTAAAACATATGGCTGGTATATTGATTTTGTAATTCCGTTTGTAACATTTCGAAATATTGGTCGTAGAACCAAAAAGCATATATATTCTGGATCCTCATAAGATTCTAAGGCGATCTAGCTATGTCTGTTTTCTGGCTGAAAATATCCAGAAATACTCTCTGTTGATAAGTTTTGTTAATTGGTATTGAAAATGGGCAATATCGGTCCATGATTTCAACTAGCTCCCCCCGGAAAAGTCATAAATATGTGAATTATGAGGCAATCATGACAAAATTTTGCACAAGTTACTTCTAAGTACTATGAAATTATACTGTAAAATATGGAAAAATTGGACAAAAATTTTCCCAAGTCCGCATACAAGAAAATGACTTGAATATTTATAATTGTCTTATAATAAGAAATATCGTGATGAAATTGGACATAAACAAGCTTTATATTGGGTGTATGACTTTAAAATAAGGGATTTAGAGTAGATGACGTATATTTTAAACACGGTTTTTGTTTTTAATAACTTATATGTCATTTTTAAGGGTTATTTATTCTCACTTAGTTATTGAACATTATAGTGTAAACAACAATGTTTTTTTTGCTTTGAAAATGTCGAATTTTGTACCAACATAGCGTCATATGTGGGAAGTGTGGCTTTAATTCTTTAATTTGAAAATAAGTAACGCTATTGTTCACCGAAGCTTATGGTGAATGTGTTTCATCGATTTCAACGTGCGAGAGATGATTTGTGCATTTCAGAAGTGGTAATTTTGACACGGAACACAAAGATTGACCAAAACATTTTAAGATTAACAATTGAAGGCATTACTCCATGAAAATTGTTGTCAAATTCAACAAGAGCTTGCAAAATCATTGATAGCTACTCAAGCAGTTTCAAAACGTTTGCGAGCACCAGGATTTATCCAAAAGCAGGGAAATTCTGTACCATACGAATTAAAGCCGAGAGACATTGAAAAATTATTTTGAATGTTCGAAGTGATGCATGAACGCTACACAGAGAAAACAGATTCGTGATAGCAACCGAATTTGTTGCTAATCGAATGAATCCACCTTAGTGATCGAATTTTACAGTTGTGGTAACAAAACATTAGAAGAATGAACAAAAGTTTGGTTGCTTCAACCGGAATTCTTCTTTATCAACTGACTTTCTGTTGATGGAACCGAAAAATTCTATGAGTGCAACCGAATCATTTGATTGGCAACAAATTGGGTTGCTATTACGAATCTGTTTTCTCTGTATACAAAAGAAAATCATCATGAAACCGTAATATTCCATCATGGAAACGATAGGTAGCTGTTGCAATACCTGTTAAAAACTATTTATAATGAAGTGGTTGGGAAGTTTCGAGTCTTTTAGTCCAGGTCTTGTCCCGTCCTACTACAATTTGTTTCGATCGATGCATAACGCTCTATCTGGGATACGCTTCACTTTAGAACAGAGTATCCGAAATTGACTTGATTTGTTCTTGGCCTCAAAAGATGAGCAGTTCTTTTGGCTCGCAAACCATATGGGTAATTCCACGAGAATGACAACCACGACTGAAAAACTTTTTTCAAGATGATCAGAATAGGAGAAAACACTAAAATTGTACTATGTGAAGGTATTTAGAGCTTATTACAACATTTTAAGAGCAAAAATAATAGTTTAAACTGACTATATTTAATTTGTTAATTTAATTAGTATGATTAAGGCTAAGAGTGTAGCGAAAATTAACATGTAGTATGAAATTAATTGTACTCTGATTGTTTTTTTGCTATTATCACCTTGTTTTTTGTAACCAAATACATATATATTGTTTTACTATAAGAGAAAAATCTGTTGCGTACGATATGTCACGTACGATATTAAATTTTATTTATTATAAAAATCATCCAAAGATTGGATTTTAGAGGAAAAATGTTCGGTTTAGTGTAAGAAATTAATAGAAAAAATAACGACTCTCGCGATTCATAAATTTTATCATATTTTTATATGTACCGCAAAATTACTTCCGTTTTATGTCACGTGCGATATACCCTAATTTCGCTCGATATTTTGGACATTAATGTTTACTATTTTTTTACCTCTGAATGGAACATAAGGACCAAATTATTTTTCAGATACTCTTATTTTTGCGAAATCCATTCCACTCCATATTCGTACAAGTGTCACGTACGATGACATGGAATTGTCAATATAATGGTGGGTATACATGATTCTGCACAGCCGAATATAATACTTTTGTTTGTATTTTTTGTTTTAAATATTGCTACTTTGACCCAAAACCCGAATTTTCAAATAAAAAAGATGATGTAGAATAATTGTAGACCAATTTTTTTGCAAAATAATGTATATACAAGTACTTGTATATCTGATAAAACACTATTCGCCCACTTCTAAATAATGCAATCGTTAGGTAGTAGTCATTGAAAAATTATGTTATTAAGTAATTGCAAGTTTTTGCTACTTTAAAATTAAATTCTTCAAAAATAACTCGATACAGTATTTATATTTATGTGAGTTTATATTTTTTTGTTGTTCAATATTAAGCATTATAGCAATAACGAGCATAATAATAGCTTGTTTACCTGATACCATTTATGTGGGTAAGTTTGACATAAATACAGCAGATTCCCAGCAAAAAAAAAATCTGCCAAAGGATCAAAAACCTTTAGGTTGTCCTATGCGGGTAGAGCTCAAGAGTTAAGTTATTTTTAAGAAAGATATTATTTTTGCCTTGAAGTGATGAAAATGTGAGACGCTAAGAAGTACTTCTTAATTTTCTTTTTTAATGGGTTTCATTTTAACATACAGGCATTTGAAAGTGTATTGTAGCAATCATATATATGATAGCAGTAATTATGTACATGTTTGTGACAATCATTTGTATGATGAAGGATTTACCATACTATATTGTTCTCGACTTATGGATATCATAATCAAGAACAAACTATTATGATATAATAATTCACAATGAACATCATTGTCATAAACATATATTTATTCACTACATTCATATATATGATTGCGACAATCATGATAATCTTAACTTTATCATATTATGTTTACCGCAATCATGGACATAATTACAGTCACCATAATATTGTTAAAAAAAACTGAAGAATTGCAACGATGTAGTTATGTTATTTTTAAGAAAATAAATGTTTGCCTTGAAGTGATAAAAATGTGATACGCTAAGAAGTACTTCTTAATTTTCCTATTTTTTGCTGGGTTTCATTTTAACATACACGCTTTGTTAAGTGTAAACTTTAATGTATTTAAATTTTTAAAACACCAATATTATTTAATTAATATGTATTAACAACAGACAAGAGCATTAAATAACATAAATATGTATATAAAACCGAAATACCAAGGTTTATAGATTAAATACACATATTATGTATTTTTTTACTCCCAACTTTGTATACATTTTAATATGTTTGTACTATATAATAGACGGTAATAAATTTATAATTATAATAAACTTTATTATAAATGTTTAATAATAATTAAAAACCGAGCGATAAAACCTTGTTTAACAAATTTTAACGGATTTTTAATATGTTTATACGAGGATAGCAATGAAAATTGCAGTCAGATTAAAGAATAAAATTCATTGAGAAATTATAAACATAAGTTGATAAATATAAGTTACTATATCGAGTTATATTGTAAAAATTCGAAGTAGAGATTTTAAAATTAATAAAAAAACACATAAAAATATATTTGTCAATATCCTAAAAATTAAACGTACTATCACCGGTAAATTTTTAATTAAGTATTTGAGAAATTTTCCAAATTTTTTTCAGGAAATTTCCAAAGAAATTTTAAAATTTTCTCGGTTTTAATAAATGCTAAATGAGGATTAAGAAGAGAGCTATATTCGGCTGTGCCGAATCTTATATACCCTTCACCTAATTATATTTAAAAATAATTTTTTTTTTTGAATACTTTTATTTAAACAAAATTCAAATTTTTTTTTAAAAAATTGTGTTTTAAAAAGTTTTTTGAAATTTTTTTTGGAATTTTTTTTTTTAATTTTTTTTTAGATTTTAAAGAAAAATTTTTGGAATAAAATTTATGACAAAAAAAATGTTTGATGAAAAAAAAATTCGGGTTAAAAAATATTTTTCCCTATTTTGACCCATTGTAGGTCCATCTTACTATAGCCTTATATACATCGTTGCAATGGACTGAAATATCTATCATTAGATATCCATATTGTCTATAGTAATGACTTAGTAATCCAGATATATGTAGATCAAAAATAGGGCAAAAATCTAGGTTTTCCTGCTTTTTTATCTCAGCCATTTGTGGGCCGATTTTGTCGATTTTAAATGACAACGGAGCCAGAAGAATTCCCGATATATTGATATATGAAGCTTGTATGTAAGTAATTTGGGGGCTACGGAAAGTTGATTTCAACATACAGTCGGACAGATGGACATGGCTATATCGACTTCGCTATCTATAACAATCCAGAATATATATACTTTGTGGGGTCGCAAATGAAAAATGTAGAAATTAAAACCGGAATGACAAACTATGAGTGGTAAGTGTATAAACACGCAAATTTTGGGTAGGGATATATATAAAATTGACTGAAAAAATTTTTTTTTAACGAAATTTCAAAATACATATTAAATGAGAATTACAGTGCAAAATTTAAACGTTTGTACCTATTATTACCTACTTATTAGAAAATAGGCTACGAAATGTGTTTTTAAGAAATAATTTCAAACAGGTCCGTCCCCATTTTAAGCCATAATAGTATCAAATCAAAATTTCGGTTTAAAAAAAAATTAGAAAATATAAAATCTGGTTAATCGATGTGAGAATTATAAAACCTAATTTTGCAAAATTTTTTTTTTTTTAAAAAATATTGCTATTTTTACACAAAACGCGAAACTTGAGATTTAAACCAATACCAAATGCCTAGTTTCGATTGAAATCTCTGTTCTGTATTTAGACAAATTAAAAATATTTCAACTGCTTTTCCGAAGAAGTATAACGCAACTTTCGACAATGGGCCGATTTCGGGAAAAGTAACAATTTTTTTAAGAAAGTCTGGAGTCATAAAATAGTTTTCCAAATGATAGAGTGATTAATCTCTTAAAACTTTAAAAGCATATAAAATTTTATGAAAATGAACGAATTCACTTAATTGTGAATAAATTCGAAAAGAATCCATCGATTTTTATGATCGATATTTTGTTGCTAAAACATGTGGTTTTGCGATAAAGCAATAAACCTGAACAATTTATGCAGTTTTCGATTTTTCATGATTTTCTTAAAACAAAAAAATTTCCTATTTTCACATAAAAAATATATTTTTTGCTTAAATTTGTTTTTATAACTCCGAAACTACTGAGCCGATTGAAACGCAATATATATGTAAAAATGTGTACATATCAGGGGAAAATGTTTTTAAAATTCAATCATTCGAAAGTAGACCATTAACTACTCAATTTTATGTATATCAAACAAAAAAGGAAAATGTTGTGAAAATGAGCGAATTCACTTAATTGTGAATAAATTCGATAAGAATCAAACAACTTTTATGATTTATATCTCATTTTGTTGCTATTATATGTGGCTTTGCGATAAAGCTATAAACCTGTACAATTTCTACTGTTTTGGATTTTTCATGATTTTTTTTAAAACAAAAAAATTTGCTATTTTCACATAAAAAATATATTTTTTACTTTAATTTGTTATTATAACTCCGAAACTACTGAGCCAATTAAAACGCAATATATAAACGGATTAAAGGTAAATCTCAGCTTTTCTAAGTTTACTTTAATAATATCGGATTAACCGTTATAGTGTTATAATTCATTATGTGGAGAAACGTCTAAAAAAATACACAATTTAACTTAATTTTTTTAAAAAAAAAAAACTCTCCATAGAATTTAAAATTTGGACCATATTTGTACTACTGGAATCACTATACATCAAAATAGGTTTAAAAAGCCTCTAAAATTTTTTCGATTTTGTTGTTGCCCTGTGTTATTTATTGACAATAAAATATTTTTCTAATATAGGGTTTATATGGGGGGCCCTATCGTGTCTTCAACAGACAGATAGACTGGCGAAAAGATAGACGCATATAGCTAGATTCTTTTAGAATCTTATGATGACCCAGAATATATAAAAGGACGTAACCACACATAAATTCAAAATCAAGTATTTGACTGTTTATGGTTCTATTTATCAAAGTACATGCTGACGACCCCTGCGATCAAAAATGATAACTTTATTAAAGAAATTCAAAAGCAAAAAAAATTACCAAGAATATTTTTTGATTTTATAACGTTTTTTGCTTCTCCTCCTGTAAAAAAAAAAACTAAAAGTTTTTTTTTGCATTTAAGGTGACGATATATACTAATGTGGACAAATATTTTAATGTGTTACAAACGGAATAATAAAATCAATATACCCTCATCTTATTTGATGGAGGGTATAAAAATATGGCCGCTATCAACTGACAAAATTCCGAAATCCTTATTGGAAGACCCTTTAGAATCACAAATGTTTATTTGAATTTGTTAACAAGTGCTGTTAACACACACACATACGTGCCAATGGCAAATGTCAAAAGTTGAGTACAATTTTCACAGCATCAATAGAACACAAATAAACATAGTGTGAGTGTTTGACTGACTGTCTGACTTACATATTTAATCAGATTTGTTTACTTTTCCAGACTGTTGCTCATCTTTTTTTTAAAACTGTTTCAATAGCTAGTTAAACATTAATTTGAGAAACAAAATATCTATAATAGGCCTTAATTATGCCTAGAATTGTTTTCTATTCGACAAACCGGGAAAAAAGCTTTACCATCACTAAGCGCTAGAGAAATTACTAGTGAAAGGTGGTGTAAAGGGTAGCAGTTGCCTGTTAAAACAAGTAAGGAAGTATGGTCGGTCAAGCCAGACCATATAATACCCTACAGTAAGTAAAAGAGCAAAAACATTTTTCTTTTAAAATTTCAATAATTTATATTTTTGAGTGATTTTCGGAACTGGGCCTTATATGGGAGCTATTACCACTTATGGACCGATCACCATGAAATTAGGTCGTGTGATTTATGTCTATATGAAAGTTATTTATGTTGAATTTTGTGGGTATACCAACATTTTTAAGAGATTTATGCACGTTAAAGTGATTTTCGGAAGCGTTTCTATATGGGAGCTATAACTAATTATGGACCGATCGTAACAAAATTTGGTGACATGAATTTTGTGTATATAAAACTTATTTGGAGCGGAATTTGTGGAGATACATATATAAATTAAACATTTATGATCGATAAAGTCCAATTTCGGTAGGATATTTGTATGGGAGCTAGGTGAAATAATGGACCGATTTCAGCCAGTTTCAATAGACTTGGTCCTCTGCGCACAAGCTTTACATGGACAGCCTGCCAGCCAGCCAGCCGACCAGACGGACGGACATCGTCCGTCCGATCTAAGTCGATCGGTATACTTTAAGGTGGGTGTTAGACTAATATGTTTGGGCGTTACAAACATCTGCACAAACGCATTATACCCTCCCCACTATGGTGGTGTAGGGTATAAATACTGCGAGAGAGTAGCTAAGTAGCTGCTAAAACTGCAGGGTATTCTTTAAAGATGTCAGCATAATATATTTCTTGTTTATCATGTACCATAACAACTGATTTTTCCTTATTTTTTTATTTGTTTTTTAAAATAATACTTTTCTTGAGTGTAACAACTTCAAATAAAAAGTTATGGCACGATTTATGTTATGCAGTAGTTTAAATAATATAAAACTAAAGAACACTTGTGATTTTTTGATTTATATGATTGATTTTGTTTTGCCAAAATGTACGTGAAATAACTTATTTGAAACGTCTTGGAAATAAGTAGTAAATTTCATTTTTTTCAAAAGCACATGCTTAGAAATTCTGTTATTATACCTCTTACCATTAGTGTAAATAAAATTGCCAATTCGTTTTTCGCCAATTTGTAATTTTTACAATATTTATTGGGAATTCTAAACAATCTGGATCTTTATATTTGGTATATGACTTAAAGATAAGGGATTTACAAAATGCATTTCTGATATTAAAGAAACATAGCCAAATAAGCTAATATTCTGTTGAAGTTTTTTTAAAATTAATTTTTAAATACTTGTTTTACTTACAAAAGAAAATATTCCAAAACAAAATTGTTTCACTTTAAGCAAAACTTACCTGCAAAGAAAAAGAAAATAATATTACTTAGTAGAGTTTAACAATATACTGGTTTTTTAGCTTAAAAATAAATAAAATTAAAAAATTTATTTAAAATTTCAATGAAGAAATTAAATCCTTGAAAAAAGTACCAAAAAAATCCCAAAAATTTAATAAAATATTTTACTCTGCCTAAAACTAGGTTTTAGTTATTTTGCTCTAGTCATCCCTAAACTATGCTCTACAATTTTAAAATTGTAAATACATAGACAATAGCAATTTGGTGTTTAATTCTAGATGAGTTTCTTTATGTTGAACATTTCAATTATTAATATTTTTTTTTTGGCACATTTAGCATTTCATTTTTACTCAAACTAGTTTGATTTGCAATTGTTATGCAGTAATAGATTTTTTGATTTATATATGCTTCCATTGTTCATTGCATTTCAATTACAATTTCAATGTGTTTATACTGCAACAATTCTACGATTCAGGTAATAATTCAATGGAATTATTTTTGTAAATGTTTTAGATGGATTTTTGCGGTTGCCAGCCAAGTGATTTGGATATTTTGAAAACTTTTATAGAAAACTTAACTTAAAAAATTGCAAAAATTCATAAATTTATTTTCTTTAAACATAAAATTTAATTTTTAAAACGTTTGAAAGAAATTTGACTTAAAAATGCGGAATTTTGAAGACTACATATCTGTCAATTATTCTCACTTAGTTACAATGTGTATAAAAAGTCATGGAAATATAACCATATACGGACCCACTACGTGATAAAAGACCAAAAAATAAAACCCTTGTCTCCCAGATTTGCCCAAAGTTATGCACTTTTTTTGGGGCCTAGCTGTCATTTTTGCAAAAAGTGATCATTTTCTAGGGCTCATATAAAAGTTGTAGCCCTTGTCATAAAGAACAAAAATTGTGAACATATAAAATCAAAAAAACTTCATCTTCAAGATGAAAATCGCAAAAAAACTTTAAAAAAATTGGAAATAAATTTAGAAATTCATTTTTTTAAAGCTGCCTAAAAGTATGCTTTAGTTTTTAATAATTCAATTTAATTTTCTTCATTTTCTTACTAACTTATACCTAAACGGTGTTAAGAATCATTCCTAGACAGTTCATATGTTCCAGAAAGTTGTTTACTGAGATCTTAGGTTAATTTTTGTAGTTGATTGTTCCCCTGAATTTTGAACGCTTTGCTACCTATGGACCTGAATAGGAGAAAAAGGTTTTTTTTGCGATTTTGATCTTGAAAATTAAGTTTTTTTGATTTTATATGTTCACAATTTTTGTTCTTTATGACAAGGACTACAACTTTGCCTCAGATAGTAAATCAAAATTCCGAACTGTTTGCAAGATATGAGTAGAAGATTATTTTAACCAGCCGAATCGACACCAAAGCCAAATAACCATGGTAAGGTAATTCTCTATATTTGGTGGGAGCAAAAGGGTTTTATCTATTATGAGCTTTTGAAATTTTATAGGGAACCTGTACCTAACACAACTGAGTCGTTTGAAGCGAGCATAGGCCGCAAAATGCCCAGAATATAAAATAGTAGTTTTTTAATGATTTTTTTTTTCAAAAGAAAATGTATCAAATTTTAATGTATTTTAAACAATGTCAGGCGGCTTTTATTGATTTTTGTAGAAAAAGTATAACAATTTCGGTTTTCCCAAAAAAGTAGTAAAAAAGTACTTTTTAAAAAAAGTAGTATTTTAATGAATTAACACAAATTTCTTATTAAAATTAACTTGTTATCATTGTAAATATTAAACTTTTTTGCATAAGTAGGGAAAATACTACTTTTTGTAAAAAAAGTACTATTGTCTTAAAGTTTATTTCAGGTAGCTTTTAAAGTTTTTTATAGAAAAATTCTAATAAATTCGGGTTTAAAAAAGAAGTAGTAAAAAAGTACTTTTTAAAAAAAATTAGTATTTCAATGAATTAACATAAAATGTTTATTAAAATTAACCTATTATCATGATAAATATTAAACTTTTTTTTATAAGTACAATAATTTTTGTAAAAAAAGTACTTTTGCCTTAAAATTTTATTTTTAAAAAAAAAATTATAAAAAATTCGGTTTTCAAAAAAAGTAGTAAAAAAGTACTTTTTTAAAAAAATTAGTATTTCAATTAATTAACATAAATTTCTTATTAAAATAAAAACTTTTTCGAAAAATACTACTATTTTTAAAAAATAGTACTAATGCCTTAAACAATTATTTCATGCTGCTTTTACAGTTTTTTTGGTAGAAAAAAGATGAAAAATTCGGTTTTCAAAAATAGTAGTAAAAAAGTACTTTTTCAAAAAATTAGTATTTCAATGAATTAACAAAAATTTCTTATTAAAATTAACTTGTTATCATGGTAAATAAAAGCTATTTTCGAAAAATACTACTAATTTTAAAAAATAGTACTATTGCCTTAAAAGTTTAAAACAGCCAATTTTTTGTAGAAAAATAATAAAAAAATCGGTTTTCAAAAAAGTACTTTTTTAAAAAATTAGCATTTCAATGAATTAACATTAATTTCTTATTAAAATTAACTTATCATGGTCAATAAAAACTTTTTCGGAAAATACTACTATTTTAAAAAAAAGTACTATGCCTTAAATAATTATTTCAGGCTGCTTTTACAGTTTTTTGTAAAAAAAGATAAAAAATTCGGTTTTCAAAAAAAGTAGTAAAAAAGTACTTTTCAAAAAAATCTGTATTTCAATGAATTAACATAAATTTCTTATTAATATTAAATTGTTATCATGGTAATTATTAAACTTTATTGTATAACAACAATACTTTTACGGAAAATACTACTTTTTGTAAAAACAAGTACTATTATGAAAAAGTCGGTTTTCAAAAATAGTAGTAAAAAAGTACATTTTAAAAAATTATATTAAAAATAAATTACTTATTAAAATTAACTTGTTTTCATTGTAAATAATAATTTTTCGTAAAATACTACTATTTTTTTAAAAAAAAAAAAATATTTCAGGCTGCTTTTACAGTTTTTTTGGTGGAAAAATGATGAAAAATTCGGTTTTTAAAAATGTAGTAAAAAAGTACTTTTTAAAAAATTAGTATTTCAATGAATTAACGTACTATGAATACTACTATTTTTGTAAATGTACTATAGCCTTTAAAAAAATATTTCAGGTTGCTTTTACAGTTTTTTTTGTGGAAAAATTATGAAAAATACGTTTTTCAAAAAAAAGTAGTAAAAAAGTACTTTTTTAAAAAAGTAGTATTTTAATGAATTACTGTAAATTTCTTTTAAAATAACCCTGTTTTGTATAAATACAATACTTTTTTTCGGAAAATACTATTTTTTGTGAAAAAAGTACTATTGCCTTAAAAGTTTATTATGAAATTAATGTAAGAGAAATAAAATGTTGTTATTTTATAGCAAGTTTTCTTTAAATAAAATTGAATTTGTTATAAATAGTGCAGCTATTGTTTTTGTTGCCTTTTCATATTTATTAGTCCATCAAAGACTCAATTTATTTTGGTTGACTGGCTGGCTTTTTGAACAGCACTTAAAATGTCCATTAAGTTTTACAATAAATATATATATACTTTGCAGGATCCTACAACATGCAGCCATATTTAGTTATTAAAAACTAAGGAATTTAATAAATAATAAAAAATATGAATTTCCTTGAAATCAAATAATGAAAATAAAAATTGTTTACACAAATTTACTAGTAAATTTATTATGTTTTAAAAACGACATTTAATTAAATTAACAATTGATTTTACACAAAAATTGTATTGTTAAACATTACTAGGAATTAGGGAGGGAAATGCATAAATAATTTAAAATTTTATTCTAAAATGGACAAATAAGAATTATTCAAATTTGCCATAATTATAACAACATTTATGCATAAATTAATAAATCATTACAAAGTTTTACTAATTGCTGGTGATTTTAAAGTTAATAATATTTAAATTTCAGTAATAAATGGAATATTCAAAAACTACTATTGAACTGTATGGTGGCTGTTTGAAATCTTTAAAGAAACCATAACAACCTTTACGCGATCTTAAGATATTTGATGACATAAATATAATACGTATGTACATAATACAAAACACCAGGACATCTGGAGCATAAAAAAGGATTCAATAGATATTTTCCTTAATTTCTGGTTGTTTTTTTTATTTCTTTGTTTGTTTGTTATTATTCGCTTTTCTTGGTATGCGTTTGATATCAATACATATAAAATTTCATAAATCAACATTATGACAATGTTTACTGATATGGAAAGCAAAAAAATGAAAAGGAAAATGGAAAATAAGGATAAAAAAACTATATATACACATAAATATGAGCTCAAGAATATAGACTACAGGACAAAATGAAAAAAAAGGAGACATGAAATGGAAATTTTTTTTCTGCTCCCTGTTTTGAAACCAAAAGTAAACACCAGGGATACAAATATTAAAGTAAAACTGAATACACAGACAGATACATAAACTCACGCATTCACACTTATACTCACACACACACACATCATATTCATTTCTTCCTTTGCTTTGTTGTGAAAGTTTCCTTTTTTACAATATTTAAACATAAAGGAAATATACACCGTTGTATGTATGTATGTATATATCAATAAATATGAAAGTGTGAGAAGCATAAAAACACAACAAAAATGTAATTTCATGGAATATGAATTTAAAAAGGAAAAACTAAGATATATGCATAAAATAGAATTAAATAATAAATATTATAATTATGGCTAAAATATATAACAAATAAAGAAAGACTAACAAAATAGCAGGTTTTTCCTTATTTTTCTTAAAAAGTACTTTTTAAAAAAATAGTACTTTTTGCAAATATTTGTTTTTTATTCAAAGTTTGATTTAAATTTTGTTACTTTTAATAAATTAAATTATGAAATCTACATTAACAAAAAGTTACTAAAAAGTACTTTATTGAAAAATTATTAATTAAATACTTTCTTAAAGTTTTCAAAAATCAAATCTAATGAATATTTAATATATTTCGCTCTATTTACAGCTTAGTGCAGAAAAATAATAAAAAACATGATTTAAAAAAAAAATAGTAAAAAAGTACTTTTTTAAAAATAGCATTTTTATGAACTAAACTCAATTTCTGTGCATCTTGCTGAATGAAATTTTAATTCACAATTTAATTTTGGAAAAGTTACAAAGATATAGTATTATTTTAAATATTGTAACAACAATTTTTCGCATAATTTTCTCACAAAAGTTTGGGTTTTAAATAAAATCAACTTGAAATTATTATTAAATTTTTACTGTAAATTTAGCAAAATAAATTTTTCTACTTTTTGTAAAAAAGGGATTAAATTAAAATAGTGCCTTTGTAAGCAATTCCTGTAGTGACAATTATTTTAAAACACATTAGTTCAATGTGAAAAAAACGACTATCACATAACATGTCCAATTAAAACAAAAAGCTGAAAATTTACCAATGAAATTTAAACAAATTTGTTAAAAATAGTAGTTAATTTTAATACAATTTAATGACCAAATATGTATATAAAAAATTGGAGTTTTTAGCTATAAAAATATATCAAAAGTTGTTTTAATAAGATAATCTCTCAAACATTTACTATTGCCTTCCTTGGTGATGCCTAAATGTAGGCAATGCTTTTTATAAGCTTGACTTTATGCTTGAATGTATCCTATTCAATGTTTTCTTTAAAGTTTTAGTAACTTTTCCTTAAAGAAAAACTTAATAACTTCAAATTGTAAAGAAAAATAAATAATAAAACAAATTATCAAAACAAAATATGCAAAAAAGAAAGGCATAGAAGAAAAACTAACAATATCCATAAAAGTACTTTTTTTTCATGGTGGCCTCAGCAAAAAATAACAGCAAATAAGTTAACAAAAAATTATAGGAAATTCAGCTCTTTGTAAAATAATAAATATTTATACAAAATACTCAAGAGTTTAAAATGAACGCCACAAAAAAATAAACTACATAAATATGGATGTTTGCTTATTAAGTAAAGAAAAATCCCAAACAAGTAAAGAAAAAAAATCCCCCAAAAAAAAACACAATAAATTAACCAACTAAAAGGAAGTAATGAATGTGAAAATATGAAAGACTTAATTAAAGTTGGGTCAGGTAGATTTTATATTTAATCCGCACTTTCATTAAGACAGGGGAAATGGGAAAAAAGAAAACACTTTTGAATTTCAAAAATCCAAAATCCAAATAACAATTCTAGTAACTAGAGAATTATCCACAAATGACTATCTTAAATAAAATCTTAAAATTACATTTAATTATTTATTAATATAAATATGTAATTCACTTAAAGAAACAACCTATTTAAAAAAAAACAGTTGCCTTTAACAGTTTTATTAAGAACTATATAAAGGAAATTAAAAGGAAATGAATTCTTTTAGCTTTTCCTAAGATAGGCAATGAATTGTTTATACATAAAAGTAAACTAAAAATAAATCGAAAGAACCTTTCCCTTACTGCAATAAAAGTTTAAAAATAATTATTTATATTGAGTTAGATAATTAGGCCTCTTACTTTGTATTCAGACTTTTTCTATTTTTAGTGAGAAAAAGGATTGAATTAAATTCATAGTATTCGATGTTAAGATGCTTAAAGCTCAGGCATACAGAGGAGATTCTTAACCTTGACTAAAAACAGTAAAAACAGATTGTTATTTATTAAACTATTTACATCGGCATTAAACTAAGTATAACTTAATGATTGTCTATCCCCGCAAGGTTATCCTTAGGAGAGGATAACGGGAGTAACGACCAGCAGACCCTAGACCCTAGAGAGGATACTGCCCTTAATTAGGGATCCATCCACAAGGATACCCTTTAGAGATGCGTAGTCGGAAGAGTGATGATTTCGTGGATCCCTAGTCAAAACAAGAAGAAAATCCAGACGTGACGGTATCCAAATTGGATGGTCACCTGGTCACCGTCTGTTTCCAGATTAGGAGCGGCTGAAACAATACTTGGCGGATAGGTTAAAAACGCAAACCCCCAGAATCAAAAATATGGATAACAGAAATCCAATGTTACCCAGTACCGCCCAGTAGTGGGCGTGAAAACTGTCTCTCAGTCGACGAGATCATACTACTATAACTCGATAGTTACAGCTACAAGCAACAAAATCAATAAGGAGCATTGGAACATTGAGAATCCTTTTCGAAGAAACTCCAGAGTTGCAAGGTTACCACCCACAATGCCAAACGTTTCATCAGGGTCAGTTCTTGGTTGCTCCAATAGTGTAGACGATAGTACGCAGGACTATCAATATGAGGTTGCGGGTTCGATTCCCGCCAGAGACTCTGGGTGTATCTGCAGATGAGCAAAACGCCTCGAAATTTGTTTTTGAAAAAACAAACAAAACAAAAAAGTCGGCCACAGCCAAAAGAAAACATAAGTGAGATTGATAGTGTACCAGAAAACCCCAGTTTAAATTATTAAACCAATACATGGAAAGCAGAGAAACGCAGGAAAAAAAAACTCGAAAGAGAAAGGAGAGGAAAGTTGCAGTGATCATTTCCGCTAAAGGAGAAGCATCCTATGCCGATATATTGAAGATCATTAAATCGAATCCAAATCTGAAAGACCTACTAGAATGCGTGTCTCGTATAAGGAGAACACTAAAAGGAGATAATTTCCGCTTAAAGAGAAGCATCCTATGCCGATTTGTTGAAGATCATTAAATCAAACCCAAATCTGAAAGCCCTAGGAAAATGCATGTCTCTTATAAAAAGAACTCTAAAAGGAGATAGGCGTTTCCGAAATAAAGGAATTGGACATCAAGAGTCTCAGAAAGTGGCACTCAGACTCAGAGCTGAGTCGAAAAGCTCTCGAAAAAGGGAAAGTCAAAATCAGATGGGTGGTATGGCAACTAAGGGAAAAACTACTGTTAAAGAAATGCTTCGGATGGTTGAAGAATGCGTGTCTCGTATAAGAAGAACACTGAAAGGAGATATCCTGTTGGAAATTCAGAACTATAATATGAGAAAAAAATTTAAAAAAAAACAGAACATTTGGAAAAATTGGTGAGGCAGCAGGCAAACATTAGAAACCACAGGCAGGACACAATAATTGAATGTAGAGATATTGATGATATTACCACAAAATCCGCTCTTAATAACCAGCTAGAGGTTTCCGAAATAAAGGAATCGGATATAAAGAGTATCAGAAGTGTTTATGGTGGCACTCAGTTTGTAAATATTAGATTATTAGATTAGCAGAGCTCTGTCGAAAAGCTTTCGAAACCGGGAAAGTCAGAATCGGTTGGGTGGTATTCCGACTAAGGGAAAAGCTACAGCTAAAGAATTGCTTCAGATGCTTGGAATTTGGGCAAATTTCCAAATCGAATTGCAGAGTTAGTGGACATATAGCAAGGGACTGCACTTGGAAACTAGAATGTATGTTCTGTAACCAAGAGGAAAACGTGGATACAGACCACGCAGAAGATGTCCTGTTTTTTAAACAGGCACTTAACAGAAAGCGAATAAGCGATTAGTACAACTAAATCTCAACTATTGTCAGGCGAAACAGGATCTACTCTCGCATATTATCTACGAAACTCGTGTTGATGTTGCCATTATTAGTGAGCAGTATAGAGACATGAACAATACTCTATGGGTGAAGAACTCAACTGGTAAAGTGGTTATTTGGGCATGCGCAAACAGAGCAATAGAGGAGATATCTGAAAGAACAGAAGACGGATTCATAACCGCTAAAATTAGAGGCATACATATCTACAAATGCTATGATGATCCAAGCACAACAATTGTGCAGTTCGAGCAGAGAGGCTCGGATCATCACAATCCCAAAATTATATCAGGTGACTTCAACGCGTGGGCTGTTGAACGGGGAAGCCGAAATACTAACACTATATTGATTCTACTCGAGACTTTTTCCGGTCGAAACCTAGTACTGCCAAATAATGGTAATACACCAACATTCAGTGCGAGAGGAAGGAGATCTGCCATTCATGAGTAGTTGCTTGGCAAGAGATATGGAACAATACACCCGCAGTGATCACCCAACTATTATATTATCAATTACTAACATAGATTGCACCAATTTCCACAGAGAGAGATTTAACAAGGAAGCATTCATTCAGGATTTCGTTATCAATTCGGATCTAAATGGTACAGTTTCGGAGACGACAAAGCAGGTTTCAACAAAACTTAAAAGAGCATGTGATACTGCAATGACAAAATAATCATCCGCCGAACTACTGGTGGAATTCGGAAATCAGGAATATCCGGGCGGGGTGAGAGAGTCAGAACGAACGAACCCAACGATTTAGAAACCGACCAGAATTCGACGAAATGTGTCGTGAATACCAATATGGAAGAGGTGAATAATAAATAATCGCATAATAATTAATCATTATTAGGCTACAGCTATATTGCTAGGTATTAGCAAGTCATTATCGAGTTTTTGCTGGAATGCTAAACATTTAGAGCTAAGACAAGATTTTATTTCCCTATTTTTATGACAGGATTTTCCAATCTAACACAAGAAGAGCCGTATTATGGCTAGAATGTTATTAAAAACAAAAACATTGAATGAAATACAGTAGTGGCAGCAGCTAAAGTACGTGATTTGGATATCGCGACTACTTTCGGCTCCTTTTTAAGCATATGCTTACAGAAGGTATAGATGTACATGAAAGTACGCCCCTAAATGTATACTACAAATATATGTAGTTGAAACAATTTTTATATCAATGTTAATAAATACGAATGTATTTATGTCTAATGCTACGTGCTATGGATATGTTTTTTTTGCGATTTTATCCAGTCTATAGTGAATGTTATCAACGTTGGCTGCCATGCTACCACTAAGATGCCAAAGGGCATTTTTCACTATTAAATATTAGTACAAAATACAGAATCAAAACGAAAAGAAGGAAACTACATTGGAAAACATAAAAAAAAATATATATATATTTTTAAAATGCCACACAAAATGCAACATTTTGTTGTTTGTACAAAAACAAATACAAATGCATAGCTCAACAGTACGTGCATTGGGTGAGATAAAAAAATAAATCCTTTGAAACAAAAGTCGAAGTCGAAGTCGAAATCTCTTTTTACTAAACCGAAGTAATTTCAGTAGATAAAATGTATTTCTTTCTTTTTTTTTCCCCGAACTGTTTCAGAAACAAATAAAATATCAGCTACTACTTGCAATTTTCTGGGTCAACAAACTCCCAGCCATGTGTGGAGTTTTTGAATGGAAAGCGGAAAAACAAAAGCAAAAAAAAAACACAGAAAAGAACACATCAAGAAGAGCAAATAATGATTCCTGTGGGAATGATGATAAACATTGTTTTTGTTCTAGTCTTTGTTGGAGAGATAGCATTTTTTATGCACCATTCATTTGTTCATTCATAGAAATCTACCATATTCGCCATTGTGCAAATAAACAGAAGATGAAAAGATTTACAATTTGCATTTTTTTACTTAAATAACTATCTTCTTGGGTTGGATTTTATATTTCGATTGAAATAGGGTTTTAAAATTTTAAATTATATTTAGACAATGTTAGTACTAAATAAATCATATCCAGTATGTTCCCTGTTTATACTATGTCTTGACATCGCTTATTTTATATCATGTACCAATGCATAGCTTGATATAAATCTGTCTGTCAGTCTGTCTTGATTGAAACATATCACGATTTATGTTTTTATTTTCATTATTTCATTAAGTTGTACAAATATACGATCTGAATCTATAAATATGACCGATATTTAGTTTTGCAAAATTAAAATATAATTTATATTACAGATGCATATAAAAAATGGAATTACTGCCTAATTACTCCTATTATATTGATTGTAGCGATTGAAATATTTAAAGTAAACCAACTTTTAAACTTTTAATACACATATCCATGCAAATGGAGTTTTCTGTATTTAGAAAAACAAACTGCATATAATAACTACTCGTACAACTAACCAAATACTAATCGATACATTTGCCACAAACAAAATATCTAATTCACAAACTGCAATCACCCTTTAATTACAATAGAGTATTACTGCAGAGCTTAGAGTTCGTGGTATTTAAAACTCACGCTCACCTATATATAAAATTACACTCTCATCTACACTTCATAATATTTATAAAATTTTAAATTGGTTTTACAAAAATATAGAAATTAATATTATTACAATTACTCAAAATGCACACATTCAGTTCAAGATAAAAGCCAAATACCAAACAAACACACTTAGTTACTGGTACCGAAACACTGCCCAAAACCAACACTTAGTAAAACTGCAATACAGGAAAATATTGACATAACCATGGCATGCCATTGGTGCGGTGGTTACGATACGTGTAATTGTAAATATAAACCACAAACATACACTCATTTGGAAACACATATGGTTATTAATATTAAAAATACTGCAAATGTAATATACATCAGGACTTCTATAACATTAGTTAATCAATAGGCTAGACATAGACTAGACATAGACTAGACATAGACTAGACATAGACTAGACATAGACTAGACATAGACTAGACATAGACTAGACATAGACTAGACATAGACTAGACATAGACTAGACATAGACTAGACATAGACTAGACATAGACTAGACATAGACTAGACATAGACTAGACATAGACTAGACATAGACTAGACATAGACTAGACATAGACTAGACATAGACTAGACATAGACTAGACATAGACTAGACATAGACTAGACATAGACTAGACATAGACTAGACATAGACTAGACATAGACTAGACATAGACTAGACATAGACTAGACATAGACTAGACATAGACTAGACATAGACTAGACATAGACTAGACATAGACTAGACATAGACTAGACATAGACTAGACATAGACTAGACATAGACTAGACATAGACTAGACATAGACTAGACATAGACTAGACATAGACTAGACATAGACTAGACATAGACTAGACATAGACTAGACATAGACTAGACATAGACTAGACATAGACTAGACATAGACTAGACATAGACTAGACATAGACTAGACATAGACTAGACATAGACTAGACATAGACTAGACATAGACTAGACATAGACTAGACATAGACTAGACATAGACTAGACATAGACTAGACATAGACTAGACATAGACTAGACATAGACTAGACATAGACTAGACATAGACTAGACATAGACTAGACATAGACTAGACATAGACTAGACATAGACTAGACATAGACTAGACATAGACTAGACATAGACTAGACATAGACTAGACATAGACTAGACATAGACTAGACATAGACTAGACATAGACTAGACATAGACTAGACATAGACTAGACATAGACTAGACATAGACTAGACATAGACTAGACATAGACTAGACATAGACTAGACATAGACTAGACATAGACTAGACATAGACTAGACATAGACTAGACATAGACTAGACATAGACTAGACATAGACTAGACATAGACTAGACATAGACTAGACATAGACTAGACATAGACTAGACATAGACTAGACATAGACTAGACATAGACTAGACATAGACTAGACATAGACTAGACATAGACTAGACATAGACTAGACATAGACTAGACATAGACTAGACATAGACTAGACATAGACTAGACATAGACTAGACATAGACTAGACATAGACTAGACATAGACTAGACATAGACTAGACATAGACTAGACATAGACTAGACATAGACTAGACATAGACTAGACATAGACTAGACATAGACTAGACATAGACTAGACATAGACTAGACATAGACTAGACATAGACTAGACATAGACTAGACATAGACTAGACATAGACTAGACATAGACTAGACATAGACTAGACATAGACTAGACATAGACTAGACATAGACTAGACATAGACTAGACATAGACTAGACATAGACTAGACATAGACTAGACATAGACTAGACATAGACTAGACATAGACTAGACATAGACTAGACATAGACTAGACATAGACTAGACATAGACTAGACATAGACTAGACATAGACTAGACATAGACTAGACATAGACTAGACATAGACTAGACATAGACTAGACATAGACTAGACATAGACTAGACATAGACTAGACATAGACTAGACATAGACTAGACATAGACTAGACATAGACTAGACATAGACTAGACATAGACTAGACATAGACTAGACATAGACTAGACATAGACTAGACATAGACTAGACATAGACTAGACATAGACTAGACATAGACTAGACATAGACTAGACATAGACTAGACATAGACTAGACATAGACTAGACATAGACTAGACATAGACTAGACATAGACTAGACATAGACTAGACATAGACTAGACATAGACTAGACATAGACTAGACATAGACTAGACATAGACTAGACATAGACTAGACATAGACTAGACATAGACTAGACATAGACTAGACATAGACTAGACATAGACTAGACATAGACTAGACATAGACTAGACATAGACTAGACATAGACTAGACATAGACTAGACATAGACTAGACATAGACTAGACATAGACTAGACATAGACTAGACATAGACTAGACATAGACTAGACATAGACTAGACATAGACTAGACATAGACTAGACATAGACATAGACTAGACATAGACATAGACTAGACATAGACATAGACTAAATATAGTGCAAAATATTTATATTTATTTCTTTTTTTAACTACAATTTAAAATGTTTCTATATTTATGTGTATAGTACAGTTTTTGCTAGGTTACAGTTCCTTTTCCCACATACAAAATAAATATTTTGTAGCATACATAGAGGCGTCACAAAAAAAAAAATGGAAAAAAAACATTCTATAACAACATTTTATTGGCCAACTAAACGTATCATTTCTTTTGGCGCCTAAAAACTATTTTTACCTCATATTACTCTAGCACACCAACATCAGGATTGGTGTAAAATTGAAACTATTTTTGTAATATATTTTGTCAAAAAAGTGGAAAAAGAAAGTTTTGTTTTTTTTCTATATTTTTTGCCACTCTAAACATTCACGTATGTGAAGGCACTTACACGTACATGTGAGTTGTCAGACGACGACAGCAAAGTTTTGTTTGACAAAACTTTAGGTGTATAAAACTATGTCAAGTTAAGGAAAAATGTTGTGTTCTTTTTTGATAGAAGATTATTTTTTATTATATGTTTTGTTTTACACAATATATAACCCTTTTGGAGAGGGGTTGTTTTTCTGGAAAACTATAGAAGTAGCAGCTTCGTGATGCCGAAAAATATGCTTTAGTTTTTATATATAATAAATATTTGTGGTCATGTTGTTGTTTGTAATTTTAGCTATTAGGATTAGTGGCGTCAGCATAGTTTTAGGTTTTGTTTTGCTGTTGTTGCTGGTCACCAGTAAGTAACATGACCCTCATTTAGATGATTGATGATTGCTGCTGTGTTTTGTCTATAACCACATAAAATTACATAATTATGCTGACATTTTCAAAATGTTAAATAAACTAAAAACACAACAACTACTCTAACTACTACTGCTAATATAAAGTATTGTGTTGTATTGTAATTGTAATTGAGAAAATGGCTATGCGAGCATGATTGTGCGTGCTTGCGTGTGTTTATGTTCCTGATTTGTTTATGTCGTTGTTTGTCATCATCAGCCATTGTAAACAATCAATACTTGAGTAGATTAGTGTGTGTATGTGCGTTTTTATGTACATTAGGGTGGTGCGGTTTGTTTGGTATTTTGCAAATAAGTAAACTTTAGTTTGAGTTGGAAAGGTTGTTAATATTTGTTGGGTGAGCCAGCCCTAATGTACACATGTGGTCAACATTAAGTGTAGAGTTAATATTGTATTCTTAATACAGTTTTGAGGTTTTATAATTGCAGAACAATGAAAACATGACTATGCTTTTAAAATTTGAAGTATTAATAATGCGATAAAAAGAAAAAAGTCTATAGTTATCAGGGCCTCGTGGTTGCGCTTTATTTTCCAATTAAACAAATCGCAAATCTTACAAATGTAGAATTTTGTTCCGGCCAAATCAAACAAAACTCTTTTAATGAAATCGTGTGCTATGGCAATTCGCCATCGAGACCATACGAAATGATGTTATATTATCATTTGTTTGCCAGAACATTGGAAATACATGGCTCATTTTCCAACCAGAAAATAAAAGCTCTCACAGGTCATACAAGTGATATTTTGAGCTGCTTAATCAGAATGTTAAAAACACTTACCATAGCAGTATTTCATTTATAAATACTTCATATAGCAAGCAACTTACCTGGAAATAAAAAAAGAAAAGAATAATTAAAAACTCGTTAAATGTATACAAATGTGATTAACATTTAAATATCAATGATATTGTATTAATTTTCAATTATAAAGCTTATTTTTTGCATTAGGATGGCCCTTATATACGATTGATCCCACTGCACAATGGAGCAGAATCAAAATTTTTTGAAATTAAATCTGGCATTTCTAAACCGCTGCACAGTGGTATGAGAATAAAAAAGAGGAAAATAAATCTGTAACTTCTAAACCCTTACGCCGATTTGAATGAAATTTCACATGCGCAAAGAGGAAGTGTAGTCGAGTTTAAGTTTTGAATTTGAACCTCATGACCCCACCCGGAGCGGGATCAGGGGTTCCCAAAGTAGGACACCTCGGGTATGTTAAATTTTTAATGTGATCCTATTTCTTCGTTTGTGTTTCGATTTAATAAAATTACACGTACAGAATCTCCTCGTCGAGCACTACATGAAACTACATACACTACATAAAAAAGCTATCAATTATCTCTTATAGCTTAGGAGATATTCGCATTTAATTTTCAACATTTTTACCCACCCTACACAAGTTTTTTGGTGACCGCGGTTCCAAATATTCTCCGATATTATCCATTTTTCTTTTATAGGATTAACAATAGATCTATATATCAAATAAAGAAAGAAGTGTTTAAAAATCATGACTGAGTCCATAGTTACATGCATTTGAATATAAAAAATTAAAAAAGGTGATTTTTCGCAATTTTTTTGGGAAAAAAGTACTTTTATTCTTTTTAAGTTATCTAAAAATTTTCTAAGAGGATGTATAATGAATTTGTACTTTATGAAAAGCTAACTTTACGCCAAATATTTTAAATGAAAAAAACATTTATAATTTTTGATAGCGACGGGATCAGGTCCATTCAAAAAATGCCTATTTTTTATGTAAAATTCAACTTTAGGGCCAAAATTCTCAAATCGCATACTCGATATCAAAATGTAGTAACCTATTTTAGATGGCCCAATATGTTCTTAATCATTTTGAAAAGGGTTCCGATAACCCCTTCCGTGGTATGGATATTATAGTCAAAAAACGAAAAAATCCCATTTTTGGGATTTTTCAAGATTTTTTTGGGAATTGCGGGATTGCTGATTACAAATTTCAAAATTTGTTTTCATTTTTCCATTTTCAATAAAAAGATCTATATAAGTGTAAAATTTCATTGCAAAATATTCATAAATAAAAATTTTATTTCAATTTAAAAAATTTGTATCTATGCCAAAACTCATTAAAAAGCATTTTTTGTCATATTTTTCAAAAAAGTATTCCATGAATTTGTTCATTGTCAAAAGCTATATACATTATTGGAAAGTAGACAAAATCTTCTATCCATTGATATATAACATGTCTACATTATGTTTTTTACGTGGCAAATTAATTAGGGAAAACCTAACAACTCGCTGAGAATTTACCTAGCACTGTTATTTACATTCATAAATATGGTGTTATGTAAGCAACATGCTTTTTTATGAATTTCTATGTTAGGTAAATTATCTGCGAGTTGTTAAGTTTTCCCTAATTTATTTGACACGTTGAAAATTTCATTGAGTTTTGTTAATAAATAAAGATTTTATTACATATTACATATTTATTGAGTTTCTAAAACTAAAATTTGTATCAAAATTGCAAATATTAGGAACAATTTGATCCACTTGTATTCCGTGCTAATTTTTTTTGTTTAGATAAGTTAATTTTTGATCTTACAAAAAAAATTTCAAGTCAATATCTCAATTAGATTCATAAATATGCCACTTTTTAAAACTCCCTCCTTAAAGAAAGTATGCACATTCATACCAAAAAATTTTTATAAATTTTCGAATCCATTCGGTCCAAAAGTACGGCCTATATTTTTGAAAAAGCGGCAAAATTTTTAAATTTCGATTTTCAAATGCCTATAACTTGAAAATTTTAAGAGATAAATTCCACACGTTAGCATGTTTTTTCAAGAGCTTTCCAAAAATGAAATCGGATAGGAAACAAAAAAATGGCACGTGTTTAAGTTTTACATGTTGAATGTACCCTACTTTGAGCATCTGTAGGGTTAATTTTAATAACTTAAGCTCGAATACTCCTTGTCTACGCCGATGTCAAATTTTATCCCGATCTCACCATCCGTTTAGAAATGCCAGATTTATTTCCAAAAAATGTTGATTCTTCCCCATTGTGCACTGTGTGATGGAGAACAATTTTAAATCTTGGGAGCATAGAAAATCGAAAAAGTGCAAAATAAGAGCCAGCCTAGTGATATTTGAAACAAATATGAATTGAAATCTGACCTTCACTCTTATCTCCATCTAATATTGTACAAACTAATACAACAAAACATTGCTTAAAACATTTCATTTAATTTTCATTTCATTTAATCATACATTTATGGCTTAATAGTTAAACAATTTGTTTGCTCTTTCTCTTCTATTTAAATATTTAGTTTAGTATAGCATACATTTATGGGCATATTAGTTATAATCAATTGTATAGCATATTGTATGGCTTAAATTAAATTCTCTCAAAATGTTGGTGAAAATTAAATTATTATTTGTTTTCCTTAAAATTCTTTAACATATTAATTTAAATTTTATACCATAGTTGAAATAATTATTATAATTTTATAGAACTTTGTAATGTATTTGAAACATTTGCTGTTTTAGACACATGAATACACAAAAATATCTAGAGATATTTACTTAAACATACAGACAAACGAAAATAATTGCTAACCCACAAATATTTTGAAATAAAAACAATTAAAAATATTTCATTAAAATCTCACAAGATGTAGGCGTAAAAGATATTTATTTTAAGGGTGAATGGAGGTAAGAGGAAGTGTAACATCACAAGAATAAATATATAATTGAAAATTACTTAAATTAAATTCTGATTGTGCTGTTATGAGGGCAATCTGGCAAGAAATATTTATATATAGGGACGATACGAAAAATTTTGATTAACAAAAATGTCTTTGTGGAATTCGTTGATATAAATAATCGATTATTTGCGGCCCCTGGGATTTATAAGTTCCTACCAGTGATCTATATACAATAACCTTTTCAGCCTAACCCTCTGAAAACATTTTTCTTCAAAGTCTACAGCCCTGTGTATTTGTTTAATTTCCACAATGTTAACAGGCGATCAAATTAACTGAAGCCTATTATTAATTTGCAAAACGTTAGGCTTCTTTACTATAACTTCAATAAATTTCATTGATATTTAAATTTATTTATATTTAATATTTATAATTTGTAATAGTGTATCAATTTAATAATAATTTCCAAATAGTGTTTAAACTTCTTAATACTTAATTAATATAAGAACAGCATGTGAAAATTCTTAGAAATCATAGAAAATTAATGTGTATTAATGTAATAATACATATTTATAATTAATATTCTAATTTCTATAGAATTATTTATTAAGTTTCCTCCCATACCTTGTATTATAAATTCTTAGCAAGTTGTAGTCAAGTGCTATATTAAGATTACATTAATACAAAGCATACTTTTAGGGCTCTCTTAATACATAGTAAGCAAATAAATAGCTAGCATACTTTTAAGGTATGTATAAGGAGAAAACTTAATAAATTAGGAATATTTTCCAGCAACAGCAAAAAGTAATTTGTTAACATTTTCAAAATAAATAGGAGACAAAACTAATCGTTGCTAGTAAGAGGATATAATGTAGACTTCTTAATACAAATCTTATTAAATCAAACATAATTTACACATCTATAGTTATGGCAAATATGATAAATATTTGATGAAGAAAACAAATCACAGTTTTATTATACCCTTCACCTTCGTCAGACGGTAGTATATATAAGTTTGTCATTCCGTTTGTAATTTCCACAATATAATTTTCTGACCCTATAAAGTATATATATTCTGGATCCTTATAGATAGCGGAGTCGATTAAGCCATGTCTGTCTATATTTCTGTCTGTCTGTTGAAATCAATTTTCTGAAGACCCCAGATATCTTCGGGATCCAAATCTTCAATAATTCTGTCAGACATGCTTTCGAGAAGTTTCCTATTTAAAATCAGCAAAATCGGTCCACTAATGGCTGAGATATGAGGAAAAAACCAGGACAACCTCGATTTTTGACCTATTTTTGGATATTTAATGATAGATATTTCAATTACCTTTACAGCGACGCATATAAGACCATAGTAAGTTGGACCTACAATGGGTCAAAATCGGAAAAAATAGTTTTTAACCCGATTTTTTTCACCAACAAAAAATTAAAAACAAAAATTTTTTTTTAATATTTAAAAAAAAAAATTTAAATAATTCGAAAAAAAAATTAAAAAAAAATAAATTTTGTTTATTTAAAAATATTTAAAATTTGTATTTTGAAGTATAATTTGGTGAAGGGTATATACGATTCGGCACAGCCGAATATAGCTCTCTTACTTGTTTGATTTGTTAATGTTTGCTTTTGCAATATTCTTGTAAGAGCGATTAGGCTTTTGTGAGTAAATATCTGTTCACAGCCAGCAAAATCGCTTAATACATGACTGAATTATGAGCAACGAATTAGGTTCTCATAAAAATGTTAAATTTGTTGTTTAAAGAAAAGTTGTAGAAGAATTTCGTAATCAAAATCAGTGGAATTTTTAAGAAATTTTTTCTTCAAATGAAAATTCCCATCAAAAACCTGGTAATGACAAGTCATTACTGATTAATGTTACTGTATTGTCTAATACAAGCCACTTATATTACTTAGAAAGGCCCATACCTTCGAGTTTAGATAGAATCTTGTTCAGGTTGATGATGTTGTGTACTCATAGAATCAACTTTCTGTGTACATATTACTTTCATGGGCCAAGTAGAATGGTTTGTTCCTTAATCCGACGAATACCGAAAAGGTACTGGTTG
Organism: Calliphora vicina; assembly: GCF_958450345.1. NCBI lineage: Eukaryota > Metazoa > Arthropoda > Insecta > Diptera > Calliphoridae > Calliphora > Calliphora vicina. The sequence goes on from NC_088784.1 coordinate 77,032,698, forward strand.
TAAGAAAATATAAAATTCCTGACTTCAGGCCTCCTAAATTGGATGGAATTAATCTGGAATTTTCGACAGAAGCAAAATATATTGGTGTAGTTTTAGATTCTAGACAGAGATATCAATGAGTCATACAGACTCCCGCACCAATGCAGCGTCTTTCAGGCAGAGATCTTAGTGATCTGGAAAGCCACGAACTTGATAAGGGCACACGCTACAACGGGGTCTGAAGTGACAATTTATATTGATAGTAACACGACAATTAGGACATCGAGCTATAGAAGCATTATTAGAACTACAGAATCAGGTTGTGTTGGATACTAGGGCACTGTACAAAATAGCTCATAAATAAGATAGGGTTCAGATCTGGATTATAGTAAATAGCAATGACCGAGTGGTAAAATCCCACGTATGTAACTTTTGTAGGTTAATCTTCGAAATATACCGTGACTCTACAAATAAATCCTGGAACAGTAGGAAGGATTACAGAGAGTCAAAGGCTATCTGACCCATAGAGGATGCAAAAGCAACCAAAAATACTAATTGGTTTGGATAAGAGAAGTCTCAGATCATTAGTAGGCGTTATAACTGGTCACTGCTCCATTGAAGCCTTCATCGGTAAATGCAATAGTAGAACACAGAACTTTTGTAGGATGTGGTAGAAAGAATAGAACACATTTTGTGTATTTGTCCTAGATTGCAGGGTCTCATGGCTAGGAAATAGATTCCAAGATGAACTTGCTAGATATGATATGGTCAAGCTTCTAGGATTTATCAGAGGAAGAGGCTAGCTATTTCGAATGACAGTCCCCCGGGCTATACTTATTTTCGTTCCTTTGGACCCGGATTTCATTTTATTTTTGTCTCATTAGGACTATGCTGAAGGGTATCATAATGGATCTTCGACTGGAAGTGTATTTTTTGGTAGACACGTCTTCTAATCATAGGAAAGCTTTGAGAAAAAAAAGATAGGGTCACAAACGTCATAATCAAAACACACCTCATTCTCTCAGGTTATCTCCCAGTGACTAGCTTGTCTTAAGATCACTGAGGCGATGAGGTCTACTCTTCAAACCAGTCTGGAGACTATGCTGCAAATATTCTCCTTTGATATATGCGCTAGAAACACTTCTGCTAATTCGGATCCAAGACTCAAAAAGTCAGGCGGACTGAAGCATGACCATACTGAACATGGCTCCAGAAGAATGAACCGCAAACGCTGTAATTCGGCAACATAGGATCTCACTCTACTCTAACGCTTCACTCTACTCTAACGCTTCAAGAAATGTTACTGGTTTTAGTGTTTTTCTGTTGATCTTGATATTTGGTTATCTCTCAGACTGCACGTTTTGCAAGCGGAAATTGTTCGCCATAGTTTCGACTGAGCAACGTGGAAAGTCTTGTAGCAATCAAAGCTTGTAGGAAACCTTTGAGAAAAGAAAGGGTCACTAAACGTATATTGTACACAGCGGTTAAAATCAAAACACACTTCATTCTAAATACAATGTGAAGTGACTAGTCTGTCTCTGAGGTCTACTTCTCAAATCAGTCTGGAGACGACGCTGAACATACTTCCCTTCCCTAGATATATTCGTTAGCAACACTTCTGTTAAGTCGGATCTAAGACTCAAAAATTCAAGAGGACTGAAGCATAACCGTACTGAACATGGCACCAGAAGAATATACCGCAAACGCTGAAATTCGGCAACATGAGATCTCACTCTACTCCAATGCTTCAAGGAAGAAACAGGTAACTTGTTCGAGTATTTTCTGTTAATCTTGACCTTCAGTTATATCTCAAACTGCAAGTCGAAATTGTTCGCCATAGTTTCTAATGCGAACAGGAAATCAATCTATAGTTGACGACCATGGATATCGACGACGTTGAAAGTCTTGCAGCAATCAAGGCTCTCAGTTCCCACGTGCTGAAGTTGAAATATCTAATGGATTGTAGACATTCCCTAACCCAGCATGGACACCATTATGTACATGAGGCCATCAGTGGGTTCTTGATCGGGTTCGTTCTTGATCGAATCTGTGACATAAAGTCACATTTACATGCGCTTTTGTTTGACATACCGAACATGATAGATGAATGGATATTCAAAGACTCGGCACACCGGAGGTCTTCAATTGGAACTTGTAGGATAACCAGTATGCTTTAGCCCTCTCTGACAAGAGGAAGGACTATGACTCTTTTGGCTCTAAGTGGGGGGTTGGTCAGACTTTTTATTTGTATAGTTTATCCACGTAATAACTAATACAGAAGTTAGAAGAGGATGAAGAGCTGCAAGAACTGGTGCAACACCGATCTACTAGACCTCAGACTTCCCAATCTTGACAGGCTAAGATATCATGATCTGGGCTGTATCAGGGCAGTGTCGCTGACGGATCTAATTAGCTACGTGAAGAACACTAGAAAGTTCTCTCGCGATCCACACTTGCGTTCATTCTAAGCAGGGTGATTTTATTTGATTTCTCCGTTTCAATTAAGAGAAATGGGCCTAAAGGCTTCCGAGTGTAATTGATAAATGGAAGCGACCCTAACCACCACAGAGTTCCAAAGAATTCCGACAACACTTGACTTCTTTGTCTACTAATTACTTTTAAAATAAACCGTAGTTTGCAGGACCATGTTTATTTTTACTTTGTCTCACATTCCGACATTATTTTTATTTCGCTCAATCACCAATTGATTCCTTTTCTGGCACAAAAACCGTCATCTAGTACATTTAACGATAAGTAAATTTATGTGCTTTTTTGTATTCTTTCGACTTTAAATGCCTATATTTTGATTGACAATTCAATACTGAGAAATCCACCAACATTTTTGTTTTCCCCAAGAAACCAACTAAATTTCTTTACACAGAATTTTGGAAAAATCATGATAATGATCTTTAGAAAATGTTTGCGTTTATTTCACAAAGGATATGTGTGTATTTGACTGTCTACAAGTACTTCTACCTTGTGACATGTCACTGCAAAACATGCAATCCCACAACTGACCCATCTTCTATTGTTTTATGTTGTATGGCTGACTTTAGCAGCTGGAACAAAAATAATCACATACCTATGTGTTTGTATGAAGTTTTGTTAGGAAGATCCCAGCAGTTGTAGGAGACTATCCCGAACTAGTGATTTTAATACGTTACATAACTAGCTACGTGACTAGTTATTTTGATCCTATTTGATTACCAGGAGAACGTCGGATATCTGGTCCAAAGTAGTCATCGTATTGGATTCATATACTGGTTACATAGTGGCAGTTACCTTACTAGCTACCTATCTGGTTACTTGATCAGTTACATAACTAGTTATTTTAACATGCATGAATGCAAATTTATCTCTAATAGTCAGTTAAAAAGAAATGTCCTAGACAGTCCAATAACTGATTCCTTGGAAACAAACCATCCTCTTACATCTATCCAATAGATTACTTTTGATAGGTAAAATAATTACTTTCTAAAATGCTTTACAAAATAAACGATTAAAGTGACTTCACTTTAGGTTACTTAGAGACTCTAAAGTGACAATTGACTTCACGCTGGATTACATTAGATTTCAGTTTACATAAGCAAAAAGAAAATAAACTGTATGAGAATTACATAACGATGCCTTAATATAAAAAGGCCCTAACTGGTGTTTTTTTTTTGTAAGTCCAGATTTTTGTTTATTTCGTTAAATGGTCCGATCATATATCACAATTAGCCAAACAAATCTGGACTTAAAAAACAAAAGTAACAGTATAAATGCGGGAATTTTGTGTGTAGAAAAACTATGAATAAATCAGTTTGGAGAGTTTGTAATTTTTTGCCTCTTTTTTTTAATTCTCAGTATTTCAAATATTTGCACCAGCCAAATTGTTTGTGCCTAGAATTCCATAGAACAGAGAATATGACTATAGGGCTGACTCATCAACCTAACAGATTGTAGCGGCTCTATTTCTCCCATTTAACTATAAAACAGAGTTAACCCAAAAGAGACATGCTTTAAATGAGAATGTATTGATTTAAAAACAAGTAAGAGAGCTAATTCGGCTGTGCGGAATCTTATATACTCTTCACCAAATTATACTTCAAAATACAAATTTTAAATATTTTTAGGAAAACAAAATAATTTTTTTTTCAAACTAGTTTTATTCATTTTTTGAAAAAAAAAATTTATTGAATTATTTTAAATTTTTTCTTTAAATTTTAAATTTTAAAAACAAATTTTTGGTTTTTTAAATTTTTTTTGGTGAAAAAAAAATCGGGTTAAAAAATATTTTTATACGTCTTTGCAAAGGTCTTTGAAATATCTATCATTAGATATCCATATTGTCTATATTTTTGACATAGTAATCCAGATATATGTCAAAAAGAGGTAAAAAATTGAGGTTGTACTGGTTTTTTCCTCATATCTCTGCCATTTGTGGACCGATTTTGCTGATTTTAAATAGGAAACTTCTCGAAAGCATGTCTGACAGAATTATTGAAGATTTGGATCCCGAATATATCTGGGGTCTTCAGAAAACTGATTTCAACAGACAGACAGACGGACATGGTTTAATCGACTTCGCTATCTATAAAGATCCAGAATATATATATATGTACTTTATAGGGTCGGGAATTTATATTGTAGAAATTACAAACGGAATGACAAACTTATATATAACCTTCACACGAAGGTCAAGGTATAAAAAAAATTGAAATGAAAATTTAAAGCAGTCTTTTTATACCCTTCACCTTCGTGAGAAGGGTATATATAAGTTTGCCTTATAAATAGCGGAGTCGACTAAGCCATGTCCGTCTGTCTGTATATCCGTCTGTTTGTTGAAATCAATTTTCTGAAGACCCCAGATATCTTCGGGATCCAAATCTTTAATAATTCTATTATTATATTTAAAATCAGCAAAATCGCTGAGATATGAGTAAAAAACAATGACAACCTCGATTTTTGACCTATACTGAGTCATTAAAATATACAATATAGATATCTAATGATAGATATTTTAAAGACGTTTGCAACGACTTTTGGACCTACAATGGGTTAAAACCGGAAAACATATTTTTTAAATCGAATTTTTTTCACAAAAAAAAAATTTAAAAAACAAAAAATTTTTTTTTTTTTAAATTTAAAAAAAATTAAATTTAAAAAACAAAAAAATTTTAAAATTAAAAAAAAAAAAAATTAAAAATTCGAAAAAAACAGCTTTGGAAATAAAAATAATTTTTGTTTACCTAAAAATATTTAAAATTTATATTTTGAAGTATAATTTGGTGAAGGGTATATAAGATTCGGCACAGCCGAATATAGCTGTCTTACTTGTTTATAAAGCGATGAAAATCTGCTTAGTTGCATGCTATCGTACAGATCCGCCTTATGAATTTCATAGAAAAATATCGGAACTTTTCATTTTAATTAGTTTTTAACTCTTTTTTGAGAGCTTTAAAGCCGATTAAAGTTCGTGCTCCCTGTCTGTGTTTAGTGGTCATTGTTCTAAACTTTGCATGTAGGCGTGGATATGTTTGTGTTTTACAAAAGTTTTTCAGGTGTAACATTTTTACTAAAACCTTAAGTCACAAAATACCCCATGTAGGTTTTATAAAATGAACTATAAATACTCAGATACACACCTATAGTATGTTGTATCCATTTCCAAATACAATTGCTCCTATATTACGGTGACCCTTATTTTAAACTATTTGGATATTCGATGCTCCAAAATCCTATAATTGGCAAAATTGGAAAACGCTTAGAGGTTGCACAGGAGCCTGAATATATATACGACCCAGCAAAAAATGGTGCTTCCTCGGAAGCAGGTTTGTAAGCCACTTCGCATGAAAGATTACATGATTTTTATGTGGGATTCCTCGCGTAGAGGCTCTGCATAAGGAATCCAAAATAAGCATATTTCACAGCTTAAAATTAACCTGATTTCATCGAATTATATATGTGCAAACAATTGTGCACATAGATTTTAGAGCTGCTGAGAAGCAATAAAATCTTACAGACCCAGTGATTGCCTAAAAAGAAGCACTGATTTTTTTTAAGTTCTTCACCACCTATACGAATTGCTTAATGTATGCCTTCCAAAATCATTTTTGTAAGGCAATAATTTTAGAATGCAATTAATGCAGCAGTAGAAGATGCAGTAATCATATTTATTGCTTCCAAATCCAGAATATTTTTTGCTGGGGAATGTGGATATAAAAACTCGTATCTATATATATAAAAATTAAATGGTCCGTGTATGTAATGGCATCATGTGAGAACGGCTGGAGCGATTTGGCTGATTTTTTATTCGATTCGAAATTCAAAAATTCGTGGTAAAAATCGGATTTTTTTTTTGGAGTCCAGTCAACTGTAATAAAAAAAGCTCCCTAAAGATGCAGTACAAATTTAGATATTTTATTTGCAAATAAATAAGAACAGGCAGGTGTATGTGGCTTGGAGAAACTTGAAGAACTAACATTAGTAAATGCCACCGGGCGAAGCCAGGGCGGTCAACAAGTTTTAAATAAAATGTGCAACCTCTAAACGTTATCCAATATTGCTCTTATTTTCAGCATTTAATTTTTAGATGATGAAGAACAATTCTATGGATTTTTGACAAAACGACTTAAGTGTAATTTTAAAATTATCAGGGGAACGCAAAACTGTTGAATTGATCGATAATTATTTTATTATTTGACCTGAAAGAATTTCGAGAGCTATGTATAATTCATTGAGACAAATAATAAAGTTCTTCAAGAACAAATAATAAAATAATTATCAATCAATTCAACATTTCTGCTTTACTAAATTTACACTTAAGTTGCTTTGTCAAAAGTCCACAGAATTTATAACTTATGATCGTAGAATAACCAAAAACTTCACAATAAGAACCACCCTAATACCCAAACTCTATATAAAACATTCACCACAAATAAAATAAAAAAAAATTTGGAATAATAAAAAAAAAATAAAGAACAATTTTAAACATGACCCAGGTACGAAATAGTCATGATGCTGTAAGTCCAACCAACTTACAACTGACTGCTGAGTTATAATAGTGGGAAAAAAGCTATTCCATACATATTATCTTTACAAATACCACATAGATAAAGTCAAATACATTCACTCCATTCGCATACAAACACAGATTTTCATATCCCGTTTAGATTATAAGGGAATGCTGAAAAACAAGTATAAAAATTGCACAATCATGTACGCTCTCTGGCACACACATTTGTACTTTTAACATAAAGAGCAGCAGCATTTTAAATGAATGCTCATTGTTGGCAACAGATGCTACCAGATGACTCTTGTATGGTTTATTTAAAATCGTTGTATTGTGGTTTTTCCTCTTTTTTTTCTTTTTTCTTTTTGGGTGGAGGAGTGGGCTTTTCTCCACCCTGTTTTAACACTCTCCCGTAGTTTTCGTTTATATCTTTTGACGCTGTATCATTTGATAATGGCAAATTTAATACAATTGTCAGTTGTAGTTGTGTATATAATCGTGCTGATGAGCAGGAGGATGATGATGATAATGGTAATGAAGTACAAATGTAGGTGGTTGTTAGTGGTGGTGGCAGGCAAATGTGGCTTCGATGAAATTGTACACTCAAAGAAATTTGTAGCTTTTATTAGCATGAATGGCAAGTAAACATACAGTGGTTAATAATATAATAGAAACATTTCCAAATATTCAATTACTAGGTCAAAGGAAAAAAAAAAATTCCATATTTTAGTGACCCTTGAATTTTTGTTCACAGCGCACAGTGGAATGAGAAAAAAAAAGATGGAAATAAATCTGTAACTTCTAAACCCTTAGTCCAATTAGAATGAAATTTCACATGCGCAAAGAGGAAGTGTTGTCGAGTTTAACTTTTGAATTTCGACCTCAGGACCCCACCACGAGCGGGACCAGGGGTCCCTAAAGTAAGACACCTCGGCTATGTTCAATTTTAAAAATTATCCTATTTCTTCGTTTGTGTTCCGATTTCAAAAATCTTCTCATCGAGCACTACATAAAACCTCGTCGTAGCTATCAATTATCTTTTATAGCTTCGGAGATATTCGCATTTGAAAATTAAATTTTCAACATTTTTACCCACCCTACTCCAGTTTTTTGATGACCGCGAGTCCAAATATTTCCCGATTTTATCCACTTTTTTTTATAGGATTAACAACAGATGTATATATCAAATAATGAACGAATTGGTTAAAAATCATGACTGAGTCCAAAGTTACATGCATTTGAATTAAAAAGGCTATTTTTCACTATTTTTTGGGGAAAAAAGTACTTTTAATCTTTTTAAGTTATCTAAAAAATTTCTAAAAGGATGTATAATGAATTTGTACTTTTTGAAAATCTAACCTTACATCAAATATTTTAAATGAAAAAAAAAATTATAATTTTTGATACCGAGGGGACCAAAAAAATTTTTTATGTAAAATTCAACTTTACAGCAAAAATTCTCAAATCGCATAGTTGATATCAAATTATCATAATCTATTTTAGATGGCCCAATATGTTTTTAATTATTTTGTAAAGGGTTCCGATAACCCCGCCCCTAGTATGGATATTATAGTTAAAAAACAAAAAAAATCACATTTTTGAAATTTTTAAATACTTTTTTGGGAATTGCGGGATTCCTGATTACAAATTTCAAAATTTGTTTTCATTTTTCCATTTTCAATAAAAAAATCTATATAAGTGTAAAATTTCATTATAAAATATTCATAAATAAAAATTTTATTTCAATTTGAAAAAATTTTATTTATGCCAAAACTCATTAAAAAGCATTTTTTGTCATATTTTTCACAAAAGTATTCCATGAATTTGTTCATTTTCAAAAGTTATATACATTATTGGAAAGTAGATAAAATCCTCTATCCAATGATATATAAGATGTCTACCTTATGTTTTTTACGTGACAAATTAATTAGGGAAAACTTGACACGGAAGACACCGAATCATTACTTGCGATATAAAATGGATCCATTACGATAACCCGAAGCGTAAGAGATCGTATATGAAGCCCGAAGCCGAATCGACACCAAAGCCAAATATCCATGGGGCTAAAGTAATTCTCTGTATTTGGTGGGAGCAAAATGGTCCTATCTGTTATGAGCTGCTGAAATCTGACCAGATCACAGGGAACCTATAGCGATGCGGCCAGATATGAAACCGTAAAATCAATTCATGACAATGCTAGGCCACATGTTGCAATACATGTTAAAAAGTATTTAGAATAAAGTGGTTGAGAAGCTTTGCCTCACCCGTTTTATAGTCCAGACCTTGACCTGTTCGACTACTATTTAATTCGATCGAAGAAGAATGCTCTCTCTGGGATACGCTTAACTTTGGAACAGAGTATTCGATATTGGCTTGATTCATTTTTGGCCTCAAAAGATGAGCAGTTCTTTTGGCTTGGAATCCATATGTAAACAGAAAGAACTGCTAATTTTTTGAGGCCAAGAACGCATCAAGCCAATATCGGATACTTTGTTCCACAGTGCACAGTGGTTTAGAAGAAAACACATTTTTTATTTTTTTTTTGGAAATAATTCGGTATCTTGGGAACTATTGGAGATATTGCTAGGAAATTTCACATAGTTTGAGCTGAGGTGTTTTCGAGTTGATTTACGTTTCCTAGCGATAATGGGGGCCAGTGCGTAGCTCCTCAAAGTTGGTCAAAGTCGGGTCTAAAATTTTTTTAAAAAAATCTCCAAAAATCCATTTATGATCCGAATGAGCTTAAATTTTAAATATAAATAGTACTTGTGTTGGCTATCTCCATTAGTTGAAGAGATATTCAGGTTTATTGATTTATTCATTTTAATTTTGCTCGATCTTTTTATGGTTTTTTAGATATGGCGGACCTATGGAGGCTCGAAATTTATTTTTAAGATTTCAGCTATATTGACAATAAAATTCTAAATAAAATAAAAACAACTTGCTAACAGTTATCTCTTCCCTATAAAAAGTTATACGCATCCAAAGTTGGAACTTGTAAAATGGACTGTATTTTTTAAGTTTTTTCCCAAAAAAGCGCATATATTTTTTCTTTTTTAGAAACAAATTTTCTTCGGGACTATATAGAATTTTTATATGATTCGGAAAGATAACATAATGCAAAAGCGAGTAAAGAAAAATTTGACTCACTTAAGCGGACCTAGCACCCCCCCAGACCTATCCAAACTTGGGAAATTTAAAAAAAAAAAATTCGGTTCAAAGCCCTGATCTAAGAAGAAGCTTTATATTTGTATAATCCTATATATTTCTTAAATATTTACAAAGTCTTTTTACTATCACATGGTAAATAACGTGACAGTAGACACTTTTCTAAAAAAACTTAGTTTTTGGAACACATTTTCCCCGTTTTAGGAATTTCGTTATTTGAAATTAAAAAATGTCTAAAATTCGAATGCCATTGATTTAAGGACATCTTAGTCTACATTGGTTAAAAATTTTGTTATGATATCTTTAACTGTTAAAATTTTACATTATTTCAAATTGTATATTTTTATTCGTTGAAAATCACCATATTATTTTTTTTTAGTTTTTAAGTTAAATGAAGTCCCAAAACTTTATAATGGTCTTATATACATCGTTGCAAAGGTCATTGAAATATCTATCATAAGATATCCATATTGTCTATATTAATGACTTAGTCCAGATATAATTCAAAAATAGGTCAAAAATCGAGATTGTCCTGGTTTTTTCCTTATATCTCAGTCATTTGTGGACCGATTTTCTCGATTTTAAATAGCGACCGAGCCGGAAGAATTTCGGAGATATTGATGCATGAATCGTGTATGTAAGTTATTTGGGGGCTTCAGAAAGTTGATTTCAACACACAGACGGACAGACGGACATGGCTATATCGATTCCGCTATCTATAACGATCCAGAATATATATACTTTATGGGGAAATTACAAATGGAATGACAAACTTATATGTATATACCCTTGCACTCATGGTGAAGGGTATAAAAATTACCCAAATAACGGTGCCTAATAATTCAAATTACGAAGGTGGGTCAAAAAAATTAGTGCATTTTTGAATGAAACACTGGTTTTGGGATAAAAAATTATTTTATTTTTTCATATAGTCGGCTTTATGGTATGCCTTCCAAAAAGTATGATTTATCGAGGTCAATTCTCTTTCCGCCGAGACATTTCTTTAAGTTTCGAAAAAAGAAATAGTCACTTGGGGCTAAATCCGGGGAAGAGGGAGCATTTCGTAGACTAATCCAGTGATTTTTGCCATGATTGTTAAAACCGCGGCAGCTATCTTGCAGAAAGATTTCTCACACCCAGATGATCATTCATAATTGAAACCACTGAGATATGAGAGATGCCTATGGCTTTCACAATCTCTCGCACTTTCAATATCCTATCGAGAATTGTTTCGGGTGTAGAGACATCAACAGGGTATCCAGAACGTTCGGGCATCTACCGTGCTTGTACGGAAATTCAGAAAACCACATTTTTACCATTTAAATTGATGGTGCTGAGTTCCCATAGTATTTATCAAGCTTAGCACAGGTTTGAGTGATGCTGATGCTGACAAAATTCACTTCTTTCCAATTTCCCCTCAAGTCACGAGGTAGTTTGCTTCATTGGCTGTCGAACACGAACTAAATGACGCAGCTTGTTCAAATTTTGATTGGATTCAACCGAAAGATGCCTGTTTAAAGGAGCAGTGTTCTCCTATCAGTTAAAAGCCGGGTAATTCAGTTACCATTACTGTTTATCCGTTTCGTATCGGTAGCCAACTTTGTGTTTTAGTCTTCTTTCCCGCATAGTTTTGATTAAACTAGAATGCTTAAAAACGCTGAAATTCACTATGTAGCTTAGAAATATATCTTTATAAACTTTGATTTCAGTTACAAACATCTATCAATTTTTTGTTGAGAGGCCACCCTAATATCGTGTTTGTATATTGAATGCTAGCTAGTGACTGTAGCATATAATTTACGACTTATTGAGTAAATTTTAAAATTGCACTTGTTCATTGTCGACATTAACTGCAACTGATTGTATAGAAGGTTTATTTCACCAAAGCTCTCTTGTTTCACCAACTTTTATACTTATTTTTTTTTTCCTCCCCACAAATACTGTTTCAATGGCCAGAGCATAGTGTGTTTGATTTTGACTTTCGATGGTCAACGGAAATGACTAGAAAATTTGATTAAAACATTAATGATTTTGCCACGGTTTACCATCACCACCACCCACCATTATTGGGAGAGACTTTGCTTTGTAGTGTTTTTGGTAGATGCTCCTAAAAGTATGCTATGTAATTATTTAAAGCTAAATGTGAAAATATGGTGAAGATAAATTAACTATTATACTAAAATAGCTAATTTATTGTAATAAATTACATAATCTAATTAAACTATTAAATGATTTTTAAATATCCTAAGAGAAAGAGAACTATCAACTAGTCACGTGACTAGTTAAATAGTGATAGGGACGGTATCCACACCATTTCAATTTAAAATTGATAAATTACTAAATTGATATTGATAAAATCTCAATTTAGCAATTTGAAATCAAGAAATCCGAATTAATATTGATAAATAATAATTTAAATTAAAGTAGGAGAGCTACAAGTAAGAGAGCTATATTCGGCTGTGCCGAATCTTATATACCCTTCACCAAATTATATTTCAAAATAAAAATTTTAAATATTTATAGGTAAACGAAATTATTTTTTTTTTCCAAAGTTGTTTTTTTAATTTTTTGGAAATTTTTTTTTTGAATTGTTTTTTTAAAATTTAAAAATTTTTTTTTTTTGTTTTTTAAATTTTTTTTTTAAAAAAATTAGCAAAAAAAAAAACTTTTGGTAAAAAAAAATATTCGGGTTAAAAAATATTTTTTCCGAATTTTAAATATTTTTAAGTAGATAAACAAAATAATTTTTTTTTTCAGTTATTTTAAAATTTTGGAAAAAAAATTTTCGAATTATTTTTTAAAAATTAAAAAAAAAAAAATTTTTGTTTTTTCAATTTTTTTTTTATATTTAGCGAAAAAAAAACTGAATTGTTTTTTAAAAATTTAAAAATTTTTTTTTAAAAAAAATTAGCAAAAAAAAAAACTTTTGGTGGAAAAAATATTCGGGTTAAAAAATTTTTTTCTGAATTTTAAATATTTTTATGTAGATAAACAAAAAAAATTTTTTTTCAAAGTTTTTTTAAAAGTTTGAAAAAAAAATTTTCGAATTATTTTTTATAAATTTTCAAAAATTAAGAAAATTTTGTTTTGTATTTTCAATTTTTTTTATATTTAGCGAAAAAAAAAACTTTTGGTGGAAAAAAATATTCGGGTTTAAAAAACATTTTTTCCGATTTTGACCCATTATAGGTCCAACTTACTATGGTTTTATATACGTCGTTGCAAAGGTCTTTGAAATATCTATCATTAGATATCATCCATATTGTCTATATTAATGACTTAGTCCAGATATAATTCAAAAATAGGTCAAAAATCGAGATTGTCCTGGTTTTTTCCTTATATCTCAGCCATTTGTGGACCGATTTTCTCGATTTTAAATAGCAACCGAACCGGAAGAATTCCGGAGATATTGATGTATGAATCGAGTATGTAAGTTATTTGAGGGCTTCGGGAAGTTGATTTCAACAGACAGACGGACATGGCTTAATCGACTCCCTATCTATGATCCAGAATAGGGTCGGAAAATTATATTGTAAAAATTACAAACGGAATGACAAACTTATATATAACCTTCTCACGAAGGTGAAAGGTATAAATAAAAAGCAAATTAATATTGTTACGATTTTGCTTTAGCTATTTGATTTTAAAGGTCAGTAACGACTGCCTGCAAAATTCATCATGTTTATAAACATGTCCATCAGTAAAAGCCTCTACTTATCAACAATGTTGATAGCATGCAGTGATTAGTATTGTTTCTAAGTATAGCAACTCTAAATGTTTAAGCTCTAGAATTCGAGTATTCTAGTTTTGTCCCTTAAGATTATTGTAGAGATAGAGCTTTCAAGAAGCATCTAGATGGTAATGCTGCGTATATAAATTGGTAGTGAGAACATCAACCAGTCAGTCTAATTTGAAGCATGAAGACACATTAATTGCCTTAAAGTGTGCTGTATAAGTTGTGAGTTAGTTTATCATAGGCGCTGTTAGAGTTAACATCAACTGCATTATTGTACATTTTATACTACTAAACTGCCTTTATTTGCAATCTAAAGTATCCGGTTTATTTAAAAGAAATTAACCACCCTTTTTAAAAGGTAAAAACCTAACAATATGGAGAAAAAAACAAACTGAAATTGAGAACTCAATTAAGTTTTTATTTTATAAATATCAATTATCATTTTCTGAATATTAATTTCGATTGCTCATTTTTAATTTGTTTTTATCACAATATTAAACATGTTTATTCCCCTAGTTGATGATATAAATTTGAAAAAAAATGAAAAACTTTATTTTAAACCACTAAAAATCTATACAATAGGGAGTTTCATATTAAACAATACATAGCTAAATACATAAATGTATTATATAAATTGTTCTCTATCATTTAATTTAAGTTTTAATAAAAACTGCTGCACACAACAAGTGCAATAAGGAGAAAAACAATCATGTATGTAGAAATAAGTAAAGAAAAAAACTATAAAGCAATATTATAATTTACAACCATGGCAACCATGTAACCAGATGCAAACTGTAATGAGAGTGAAAATACAAAATTACACATACACATGAAAACACATTAGGATGGTCCCTATTTTCAATTAATGTAAAATTTTAACGGTTATAGACATCACAAACAAAGTTTAGAACTAATGTAGATCAAAATGTCCTTAAATCAATGGCATTATAATTTTTGACATTTCTTGTTTTCAAATACCGAAATTCCTAAAACTGAGTTCTTTTAGAAAAGTGCCTACTGTGACGCTATTTACCTTGTGATAGTAAACAAAACTGTGTAAGTGTTTAAACAACATATAGGGTTATACAAATATGGAGCTTTTTCGAGTATAGGTCCTTTTATTTTTTAGAATTTTTTATTCAAACCAAATTTTTTTTTTTAAATTGTCAAAGTTTGGAAGTCATAAATAAATTCTCTTTCCGGTTCATATAAAAATTGTGTATAGTCCCGAAGAAATTTTTTTTCTACAAATGAAAAAATATAGGGACTTCTTTGGGAAGAAACGTAAAAAATGGGGCCAAATTTGGATGTAACTTTTTATAGCGACAAAATAAATGTTAGCAAGTTGGTTTTATTATACCCTTCACCTTCATGAGAAGGGTATATACAAGTTTGTCATTCCGTTTGTAATTTCCGCAATATAATTTTCCGACCCTATAAAGTATATATATTCTGGATCCTCATTGATAACGGAGTCGATTAAGCAATGTCCGTCTGTCTGTCCATCTGTCTGTTGAAATCAACTTTCCGAAGCCCCCAAATTCTTCCGGTTTCTATTTAAAATAGAAAAAATCGGTCCACAAATGGCTGAGATATAAAGACATAATTTTTTCCTTATATCTCAGCCATTTGTGGACCGATGTTTTCATAGTAAGTTTGACCAACGATGGGTCCAAATCGGAAAAAATATTTTTTAACCCGAATTTTTTTTTCACCGAAAGTTTTTTTTTTGCTAAAAATTTTAAAATTTAAAAAATTTTTAAAAAAACAATTCGAAAATTTTTTTCCCAAAAAATGAAAAAAATTAGTTTGGAAAAAAAATAAATTTAGTTTACCTAAAAATTAATTTTAAATTTAAAATTTTTATTTTGAAGTATAATTTGGTGAAGGGTATATAAATTTCGGCTCAGCCGAATATAGCTCCCTACTTGTTTTATTTAGAATTTTATCACCAATATAGCTGATATTTGAAAAAAAAAATGCGACCCTCCGTAGGCCTGCCATATCTAGAAATCCTAAAATATATCGATCAAATTTAAAAAAAAAAATAAATCCAAATATCTCTTCAATTAATAGAGACAACCTATTTTTTGTAGATCTTCTCAAGGAGTATTTATATTTTAAATTTCAGCTCATTCGAATCATAAATGGATTTTTGACGTTTTTTTTTTAAAAAAATTTGACAACCAAGGTGACCAACTTTGAGAGGCCACGAACTGGGCCCCCTAAACACTAGGAAGTTGAACAACTGTAAATCAACTCGAAAACACCTCAGCTCTAACCATGTGAAATAATATCTCCAACAGTTCCTGAGATGCCGACTTGTTTCCAAAAAAAAAAAAACTTCTCTAAGCCACTGTGCACATTGGGGTAGATCAACATTGTTATACCCTTCACCATGAGTGGCAATCGTATATATAAGTTTGTCATTCCGTTTGTAATTTCTACAAAGTATATATATTCTGGATCGTTATAGATAGCGGAGTCGATATAGCCATGTCCGTCTGTCCATCTGTGTGTTGAAATCAACTTTCCGAAGCCACCAAATAACTTACATATACGATTCATAAATCAATATATCCGAAATTCTTCCGGCTTGGTTACTATTTAAAATCGAGAAAATCAGTCCACAAATGGCTGAGATATGAGGAAAAAACCAGGTCAACCTCGATTTTTAACTTTTTCACCTATATCTGGATTACTAAGTCATTAATATAGACAATATGGATATCTAATGATAGATATTTCAAAGACCTTTGCAATGAAGTATATAAGACCATATTTTTTAACCCGAATTTTTTTACCAAACATTTTTTTTTTTATATTAAAAAAATAATTTAAAAAACAATTTCGAAAAAAACAACTTTGCAAAAAAAATTTAATTTTGTTTATATTAAAATATTTAAAATTTTTATTTTAAAGTATAATTTGCATGTTTGGAAATAAATCTGGAATTTTTAAACGGCTGTCCGATCGGAATAAAATTTGACGTGGGAGTATATCAATCAGATTCAAAAATATGCCACTTTAAAACTCCGTCCTTCAAAAATATTGCACTTTTTATATATTTTTTGAAGACCTAGCCGAGCGCTTTCCAAAAATTAAAAAAAATCTTTGAAAGCGGATGGGAAACAAATGGCACGTGTTTAAAAATTTTCCTTGTCGAAGGTACCCTACTTTGAGCTCTTATAGCGCCGCCCTGGAACATTTGTAGGACGCATTTTAATAACTTAAACTTGAATACTCCTTGGCTAAGTCCACATCATTGGACCTGCCTTTTAGAAACGACAGATTTATTCCAAAATACTAAAATATACGAGGTTGGGTCAATAAGTCTGCGACTTTTTGAATTTCCCGGCTCTTAACTGCTCCTGTCAACAGGTATCTATCAATGGACTCCAGTTAAACTTTGAACAAGCTGCGTCATTTAGTTTATGTTTGACAGCAATTAATAGCATTATTTTTTGCAATTTCAATGGTAAAAAAGTGGTTTACTAAATTTCGTTGTGATCGTGCACGAACGGAAAATGTCGATCATTCTGGACGCGCAATTGAGATCTCTACACCCGATACAATTGGAAAAAATGTGTTGGTCGATTGGAGATTGAAAGTGCGAGAGATTGTAGATGGCTGCGTTTGCTCACAATCGGTTTCACAAAAGTGTACACACATGTGCGGTTACTATGGCAAAAATCAATGAATTAGGCTACGAAATGCTCCCTATTCTCCAGATTTAGCGCCGAGTAACTATTTGTTGTTTCCAAACCTGAACAAATGTCTCTGCAGAAAGAGATTTGACTACAACGATGAAATCATATATCAAACAAATACCTGGATTAAATTTTTTGTTGGAAAATATTGCTCTTGTGAACCAAATCTCAAAACTTCGAACAAAATATGCAACCTCTAAACGTTATCCGATTATTGCTGAAAATCCCAAAAGTTCAAAATAAGGGCCACCTTAATATAAATATAATATATACTGTGTATATGAGTGTGTGTATGTATATTTAAACAAGTTTAATGGAAAAAAATAAGCAAAAACGTACAAATAAACAAATGAACGTGCTAAAATGTTCAATATAAGCACAACAGCAAACACCACATATACAAACAATATGCTAAATACGGTACCCAGTAGTCCATGGAACTAGTTTTCCATTTCCTTGGGTCACTAAAAACCATCACTAGTTACACAATAACCTACTTGCAGGTCTTAAAACCGGCCAAAGAGAAACAGTCGAACAGGTGCATTGTTTCTTCATTTAATAGCCAAATTTTTAAAATTTGAGTCAAAACCCATAACCATAGAGAAATACACATAGAGCACAAACTACCAAAATTACTACACAGAGAAAACAGATTCGTGATAGCAACCGAATTTGTTGCCAATCGAATGATTCGGTTGCACACATACCATTTTTCGGTTCTAACAACAGAAAGTCAGTTGAGGCAACCAATATTTAGTTACCCATTCCAAAATATTGTAGCCACAACTGTAAAATTCGGTCACTAAGATCATTCGATTAGCAACAAATTCGATTGCTACCACGAAAGTGTTTTCTCTATGTAGAAATAATAATCACACATACGAGTGTTATTTCATATAGTTTTTATTTTACTAATATATTCTCAGCC
This sequence comes from Calliphora vicina, assembly GCF_958450345.1. Lineage (NCBI taxonomy): Eukaryota > Metazoa > Arthropoda > Insecta > Diptera > Calliphoridae > Calliphora > Calliphora vicina. The sequence continues at coordinate 77,051,213 of NC_088784.1, forward strand.
CTTACGTTTTTGACAACTGAGTTAGGTCTGTGAAAGTAGAATTTCCGATCTATGGGTATTTATTAATGCGGAAAACTTGCATTTTCCTTTCGTTTTTCCTGGTAGACTTAATTTTTGTGGGAATTTTTAATCACCCCTATCGGCAATAACATGTGAAATTTTGTTCCCATGAAATATTCATTTCCCTCGAAGGGAAAATTGCTATCGGGAATATCATGATGAACTTTACATTCACAATAGTTGATTTTGTTCGTAACAGCTGTTTATTGTTTACAAAATTCCATCTAAAAATTTCACAACAAGGGGAATTTTTTTCACGTGAACAAAGTTGATGAACGAAAAAAGGAAAAGGGAAAATATTTCATGTGAAATGTTGATTTGCGATAGGGGTGAATGTGTCTCAAATTTATCAGAGTTAGAGCCAGTTTTTGACTTCGTATTTAAATATGAAATATATTTAAGTTCTATTTAAATACGAAAATGAGTTTCTCAGTGCTTTTTTAAATGATACTTAAATGGCCAACGTTGGCCATTTAAATTCTATTTAAGTTTCATAAACTACCATATGTTTTTGACAGCTGACTTTTGTTGTTTAGTTTTTTTTTTCGACTCTATTGTAGTGAAAAAAAACCAAACAGCAGCGCGCTGCAGCGTTTTGCTAAAAAAAAGCGTCTTGCAAAAACTACAATTCCGATGCGGGGCAATTGGAGCTTCTTTTGTGCATTTTCCTACCAATAGCTGTTTTAAGCAAAACTATCGATAATTTTTTGATATTTAGTTGTGCTGCCATACTTTTATCTTATTTAAATATGACAAATTATGTAGCACTGAAAAACTCAAACTGTATTTAAATACAACTTAATTTTAAGTAAAAATTAAGTAAATACGTATTTAAATAACAAGTCAAAAACTGGGCATTAGGCTATTATAACAAGTATTAGTATGTCTCTATTTGTATGATAAAAGAAAATACTAAACTGAAACCCATACAAAATTAACATCCAAAGAAGAGAAAGTAAATTTCCTATTTAAAAGCTTAACGTGAAAATCCTGCAATTTTTTTTTGAATTCACCCTATTGTTTATGTATGTATCATTGCTTGGTATTTTGTTGTTGTTATGTTTTATGCTTACGTTTTTGTTAGCATATATTTAGGGGCTAATTAAAATGTTGCGTTGGTTTTTAATACTAAAAAATATTTAAACAAAAACACTCTCACACACACACAGTACATTGAGACTGGGGAAAAAAAAGAGAAAGCATTAGTGATAGTAAGAGCAAAAGTATGTTTTAAAAACTGTTGAGTTTATATGCAAAATTTAGATGACGACGAACGTGTTCGTTCACCACATTAAATACTTTAATTAGCATTCTTAGTTTTTGTTTTGGTTTAAATGAATCATAGACGACATACATACGTATGTATGTATGTAATTTAAGGAGGTCCTAATTTTTGTCCTATTGATGTAAATACTTATAGATTTTCTCGATCACTGCCTTTTAGTGAAATAACAAGTTACAATTTTAAAACATCATAGATATAATCTTTTGAAATTAATTTTAAAATTATTTATTTTTGAAGGATATGAGTTCTACCTTTTAAATATAAAAGGATCTGTTAAAAAGTCGAAAGTCATGTTTTCACAAAAATATGTATAACTCAATAATTTTTTAATAAAAAATAATTTTTTTTTAAATATTTTTATTAAAACAAAATTAATTTTTTTTTAAATTGATTTTAAATTTTTTAAAATTAATTTTAAATTTTTTAATTTTTTTTTTTTTTTTTGGAAAAAGAATTTAGGACAAAAAAAAATTTTAATGAAAAAAAAATCGGGTTAAAAAATATTTTTTCCGATTTCTTCTATACATACATCGTTGTAATGGAATTTGAAATATCTATCATTAGAAGATATCCATAGAGTGTCCCTTAGAATTAAATTTTTTGAAATGTTGGAACGGTACCCGCTGAAAACTTTCGTAATGAACTAAAATACCACCAAAAAATTGTTAGCTTGTTCTAAGAAGGCCGACTTTCGATTTAATTTTGAGGTGCATTTACAATGGGAAAAAATGCATATTTTTCAGTTTTTTTTTAATTTTTGCCATAAAATAATTACTTTAGCAATTTAATTTAAAAGAATCGAAATGTGTACGTAATTGTCGTTCTAATAAGATATAAAAGACAAAAATTGGTTAAAAAATGTTAAAGTTATTAAAAAATCGCCAGGCCATTTTACGTGTCTCAGGCCACTAGAACAAGAAATGTAGGAAAAAAATTAACATATTTTGAGAAATATTAAAACAAAAGTTTATTCTTACTTAAAATATATCCATATTTACTTGCATATGAGTTTTTAACTTCATAGGATACAGTTAACCTATTCGAAGGTATAAAAAAATATTTTTTTTAACGGAGTTTCAAAACTCCAATTTCAAAGTTTTAAAAATTTTGTTAAACAAATTGCAGAATTTTTTGATCATCACATGGGGATTTATTGACAATATAATAGGGAATAAAAATATGAAAAAATTATGAAAATATCTCTTATAGTTTTTCCGTACGTGCGATTTAAATTTTGAGATTTTCGAGAAAAACCAATTATTTGGCAATTTTCCTTACTGTTATAAATTTCAACTAAAACCTTTTCAGAATATTATAATCCAGATAATTCAAAATATACTCTGAAAGCTTTACTAAAATTGGAAAACCTTACACCTTAAATCGTGAAGGTCAAAGGTGAAATTGTTCAATATTTTGAATTTCTAATTTAAAGAGCGAAATGTTGTATATTTTTGGGCCGATTTTGATGAAACTTAACAAAAATATAAGACAAAGCCTAGTATTTACAAAAACAGTAGACAAATTAAAATTAACCCTATACAGAACTTGGGCTTAAAATGAACCAAAACTTCTAAAACCATAACAAATTATGATTTTAAATTGCAAAAGTAATTTTTTAATGGCAAAATTTTTACAAAAACTAAAAAAAATAATTTTTTCCCCTTGTAAATGCATCTCAAAACTTCAGAGGGCTTGCGGCAAGTCTTAATCTCAACCGATTTACCTAAAATTTTTTCAGGATGATTTTTTTACTAATGTTCACCAAACTGGGGGGTGAGAATGGCCAAAATCCAACTTTCGTTTATTAAGGGCCACCCTAATGTATATAAGAAATGGGGAAAAATATTTTTTAACCCGATTTTTTTTCCATTAAATTTTTTTTTGTCATAAATTCTTTTTCCAAAAATTAAAAAAAGTTTTAAAAAAATTTTTTTTTTTTTCAAATTGTTTTTTTCCAAAAGGTTGTCCCGGTTTTTCCTAAAATCTCAGCCATTTGTGTGCCGATTTTGTCGATTTTAAATAGCAACCGAGTCGGAAGAATTCCCGATATATTGTTGTCTGAATCATGTATGTAAGTTATTTGGGGGCTACGGAAAGTTGATTTCAACATACAGACGGACATTGCTATATCGACTTCGCTATCTATAACGATCCATAATATACTTCGTGGGGTCGCAAATGAAAAATGTAGAAATTACAAACGGAATGATGAATTTATAGATACCCTTGCCACTCATGGCGAAGGGTATAAAAAAAATTCAAAAGTCGACTTTTTAAAAATCTAAAAAATCGCATTAAAGAAGTCAAGAATTTAGTCTCCTTACTAATTTTGCGAAGAGTATGCAACATAATTTGAGGAATTTAACTATTATTGATACAAATATTTATTGAATGTTCAGCCTTTTTATTACAATCGATCATAGTGCAATGTGTAAAAACTATGACAACTAAATATTAAAATAATTTTTTATAAATGTTCAAAAATTACCATTTTTATAATAATTAACTTTTTGAAATTATATTAAAACAGCTAAAAAAAAACAATGCCAAAGTTTAATAATTACAATTTTATAAAATGTATATAGAAAACATGTTTAATTCTTGCTGGTTTTATTTTTTTGTTCAGCGTTTTGTTTTTTTCGATTACTTTTGCAAACAATGGCAATTTAGTACGTGACAAAATGGGAATTTTTTATGTTGCAACCAAAAAAATTAAATAAAATACTAAAATAAAACAGTTATTTAACAATGTTTGTTATTCCACAAAGGAGTATACATACATATAAATACATATGTGTGTTTGTAAAACCATAAAACACATACATAAATACTGCAAAAAACCCCAGCAGTTCTGAGTTGATTACTAAAGAAGTAAAAATAGAAGTTTAGATGGCAATTTTCACCATTTGGTTGAGTCCAATTTAAAAATTGGATCACTGCACAATTGGTTATAATCGGTTTTCTTCAGCTGCACTTTTTTTAAAATTAAAGAAATAAAGCAAAACTTCCCGCATATGACGCTTTGTAGGCACAAAATTCGACATTTTCGAAGCAAAAAAAAACTTTGTTGTTACTAAGTGAGAATAATGACAGATATGTACTCTTCAAAATTTCATATAAATTATTTTAAAAACAAGTAAGAGAGCTACATATATTCGGCTGTGCCGGATCTTAAATACCCTTCACCAAATTATGCTTCAAAATACAAATTTTAAATATTTTTAGGTAAACAAAATTTATTTTTTTTTCTAAAGTTGTTTTTTTTTTCATTTTTGGGGAAACATTTTTTTGTCGAATTGTTGATTTTTAAATTTTAAATTTTTTCGAAAAAAATTTTTTTTTTCAATTTTTTTTTAGATTTTTTTTTTTTGGTGAAAAAAAAATTCGGGATTAAAAATATTTTTTCCGATTTTGCAAAGGTCTTTGAAATATCTATCATTAGATATCCATATTGTCTATATTAATGGCTTAGTAATCCAGACATAGGTCAAAAATCAAGGTTATCCTGGTTTTTTCCTCATATCTCAGCCATTTGAGGACCGATTTTGCTGATTTTAAATAGGAAACTTCTCGAAAGCATGTCTGACAGAATTATTGCAGATTTGGATCCCGAAGATATCTGGGGTCTTCAGAAAATTGATTTCAACAGACAGACGGACATGGCTTAATCGACTCCGCTATCTACAAGGTGGCGCAAAAGTAAACTTCCGATGTTTTTTGGCTGTAACTAAAAAAAAAATTAAAAACTTTGATTCTTCTTGTGGATTATTTTTATTTGGTCTTTTAAATTCTTTTACATCAAGTCGAGCATATGATGTCATGTAAATGGCCGCCGCCACAGTTGATTGTCATTTCAGCCCTTTTTATGGCATTTTCCATCACTTTGGTCAAATCTTCCGGCGATAGATCCTCACATTCTTGACGGATATTGTCTTTAAGAGCTGCAAGAGTCTGAGGCTTGTTGACATAAACTCGCGACTTCAAAAAGCCCCACAAAAAGAAGTCTGGAGCGGTGAAATCAGGCGATCTTGCTGGCCAGTGCAAATCGCCAAAACGGGAGATTAGGCGCCCGGGAAATGCATCCTTCAGCATATGGGTAGTGACACGTGCAGTCACGTGCAATCCCAATTCATCAAGTTGCGGCAAAAAGAACTCGTTGATCATTGCTCTGTAGCGCTCATCATTCACAGTAACCGTTGACTCCTCCGGCGAAAACAGCACACCATACAGTGACTTTGAGCGGGTGTAATGGCTCTTCGTGGGTTACATGCGGATTTTCAGTGCCCCAGAAGCGTAAATTTGGCTTATTTACGTACCAGCTAAGATGGAAATGGGCCTCATCACTCATGATTATTTTTGATGAAAAATCATCTTCCTCTTGGTGGTGATTAAGGATGGCTTGAGCGTATGTTAGACGCGATTGGCGGTCAGCAGCTAACAGCTGATGCACCGTCTGGAATTTGTACGGAAACATCTTCAAATCTTGTACCAAAATTCGCTGTAAAGACCGTCGACTGATACCCATTTGCGTGGCACGTCGTCTGGTCGATGTCGACGGCGCTTCCATGACATCCTCGGCTACAGCAGCAATATTAACTGCAGAAAGGCTACTCCGGGGTCTGCCACGCCTGGCAGCATCTCGTGTTGTGCCAGTCTCTTCGAGGCGAGCGGCTAAACGTCGCAGTGTTTCACCAGTAGGCGTTGGACGGGCAGGAAATTATTGGTCAATTAAATAGTCAGCAATATTCCGCGTTCTGGAGCAGTGTAGCGTAACATTGTTTATTAACGTGTATTTCGCATGTGTTTACTACACAAATGTCAAAACAGAACTGACATTAAAGGCCAATCGCAAAATTTATAGCATTTTCTGATAGGAGGATTACTTTTGCGCCACCTGTTATAGGGTCGAAAAATTATATTGTGGAAATTACAAACGGAATGACAAACTTATATATGTATAACCCTCTCACGAAGGTGAAGGGTATAAAAACCCGCTTTCAAAAGATACGCCATCCATTGTAAATCCAGAATTTTTAAGTCATATACTCAATATTTAAGGACTAACTACTTTACTCACCACTAGTATTATGAGGCCAAGGAAATTTTCATAATGACTTTAAAAAACAATTCGGAATAATAGTTTAGAGACTAGTTATTTTACATACCCCTAGTAATCTAAAGTCGAGCCATCGTATTTGATTAACACTTAGTAGAAAGGAGTGAAGTCGACTTTGAATAATTTGATGTTAATTTAATAGCTAGTCGCAGTTAGGTAGCATTGACTTCTATGGACCAGCTATCAAATAGACCTCTTGTAATCTATGTAGTGTCCCTAAATGATAGGTAAAATCATTAGTTCTGGACACTCATCCAGAACTGTTGGGATCTCAATGCATGTATGAAAGTGTATGCACGTGACGTATACATGAATGTGTAAGGTGGTAGTGGTTTGTTGCACAATGTGCTAAAACGTATTAATGTGCAAGTGTTACCGCAAAAATTCATTTTCAACATATTGTATGTAGATCTGTAGTTCGTCTGTCCGTCCGTCCGTCCGTCTGTCTGTCTGTCCGTCCCTCCATCGTTTTGGTCTATTTTTAGTTATAAACATTTTGTTGCTGTTGCTTTATTTTAAATTAAATATTGGCGAAATAATTTTATTTAAAAACAAACTGAAATTACATTAAATATTTGCTAAATGCTTACATTTGAAAATTAAACAATAAGCAGCATTATTTGTTAAACAAAAATTATTTTACTACTCAAAAACTATTCAAAAATTTGATAAAGTGTATAATAATAGTACTCGTAGCAAAATTAAATTATTTGAAAAACTACATTTCAACACTAATAAAAACTAATTTTGTTAAAAAGTATTGTGTTTTTTTACTATTTCAAGGAGTGTGGATCGATTTAGTAAGAACCAGAGACCGAAAATAACGGGTTCAATTTCATTTGAATGGTAAATTCTCATTCGCAGCCATTTAAAAATAATTTTTTGTGATATATCACTGAGAGAATGATTTATTCGAGAAAATTTTAGGTTTGGGGTTGAGAGAAACACAAACATTATGACAATATGACCAAATAGTAGACCGTGTGAATACCCCAATTGTTATTAAATAACATCTTCAGCTATGAGGCTCATTTCTGACTGAACGGGTATGGAAACAAGCTGAATTGTCGATTTTGAACAGATCACAATTCTCATGAGACTCAATTACATCCCGAAAAAATTACTGTTCGAAGACGCCATCGTTCATTTGTCTTTAAATGCGAAACCGGTGTGCCAAAATCACCGTGAATGGCGAACTCTACAGTCAAATAATTCGGGATTTTTTCATTCCTCATGTTATTGCAAATCATTTTGGGAAGAAATGGTTCCAAAAATTGTTTAATGCGATCTTGAAACTAAGGATTTATCCTAAAAATTGGAAAATTTCTCAAATAATAATGATACCAAAACCGGGTAAAGATTTAACCCTACCATCTTCTTATAGACATATTAGCCTACTCCCTTGTTTGTTGAAGCTATTCGAGAAAATATCCCAAGAAAATATCATACCTTTTTTGAATGACGGAAATATTATCCCAGTTCAGCAATTCGGTTTTCCTGAACATCATAACAGCATTGAACAGGTCAATCATTTAATTGAAGAGATTAGAAAATCAGATATTCATCAAAATTAAGCCTTGATTCATCCTGTATTAGACCGTTTTAAAACCAATTTCAACGTATGGAATTCAATTATGAGGAATGTCTAGCAACATCATACACAGTGAAACCAATCTATAATTATTAGGAAAATTACACGGACTTGGAAATGTCATTGGTAAAGGAATCTATTTTATAACTTCAAAGCCATTTCAACCCACTGGCAAGACTTCGTGTGCAGAGCCAAACCCGATCAAATCTCCGTAGAGCAGATCTACCACCCCGATGAGTGTCATTTGTCCATTAGAGAGCAACTAGTTTTAATTTTATTTATAAATATTGAAATTACACTTTTTATGACCTTGTGAACAAAATTATTATTTTAAATTAACAACGAACTTACCACTAAAAACATAAAGGATTTGATTAAACCATTTTATTAATGTTTAAAAGACATACCTGAAAGTAAAAAGAATTTTATATATTAAGAAACAGCTCAAAATTTTAAAAAAAAAAGTAAGAGAGTTATATTCGGCTGTACCCTTCACCAAATTATAGTTCAAAATACAAATTTTATATATTTTTAGGTAAATAAATGTTTAAAAATTTTGTCTAAAAAAATTTATTAGTAAAAAAAAAATTATGACAAAAATTTTGTTGGAAAAAAAATTCGGGTTAAAAAATATTTTTCCAGATTTTAACCCACTGTAGGTCCAACTTACTATAGCCTTATATACATCGTTGCAATGGACTTTGAAATATCTATCATTAAATATCCATATTGTCTACATTAATGACTTAGTAATCCAGATATACATAGATAAAAAATAGGCCAAAAATCGAGGTTGCCCCGATTTTTCCTTATATCTCAGACATTTGTGATGCGATTTTCTCGATTTTAAATAGCAACCGAGACGGGAGAATTCCCGAGTTATTGATGTATCAATCATGTTTGTAAGTTATTTGGGGGGTACGGAAGGGGTACTATTTTGATGATGGGTATTAAACTTACAATAGTTTCATACATAAATGACAACTAGATAGGTAGCTGAGAACAAAAAACCTAATTCATGAGAATGTTTAGCCCATGATACAATAATTGTAGAAGGTAGAATCACTAGGGAGAGTTTTCAATATTTAGCCCTATAAAGTCAAATTTTGATTTTGATTTTTTTCATATTTTTTTTATATTTTCTTTTGTTTGACGTTACAAGAATTGTATAATTGAGAATTTATTTTCTACTGAGTGTACCTTATATTGTTGTGTCATGGTTTAGCCTGTATTTTGTTATGGTATCACACATATGTGTGTAAAGAGAGCAATTTTGTTTAATTTTTTTCATTGATATTTCTCCCTCCTTCCGTTACAAGTATTTATTGAATGGTTTCATATTTCTAATCTTCATATTACTAATCAATAGAGACTCTATATAATTTCAACTATTTTCATGAAATTTATAGTTTTTGATATTTCCTACCATTTAACAATATTTTTATAATTTTTATAAAATTTTAAAGTTTTTTTATAGAAATTTCTTGCAAAAAAAAAACTTTTTCCAATCAAATCCATCATCACTCATATTTTTGATTATTATTTCAAATAAATGTATGGGAAAAAAACAACATTCTGTCACTGGCACATGTGTGTCTTTATTATTTGAAATTTTTTTTATATCGTAAATTGCATGTGCTCTTTCCCTCTTTCGCTCCCTAAACTCTAAAAAGCATTTTGAGGGCTGTAAAATACAAAATATGTAGTTATGGCACCCTGGCATTTTGTTGTTCAAACAAAAGAAAATGAAAAATAAATAACTTAAATAGAATAAAGTAATTGGAAATAAAGAAAAAAAAATAAAAATTCATTTATGTAGACTACATTCATACATAGAAAGGGAATATAGGGAATACTTAGGAAAACTAAAAAAAATTCACAGTCGACACTGTAGTCGAGGCAATACTAGACGTTATAGTCGAATTTATAGTCAGCGCTAAAGTTGGCTCTACAGTCGATTATATAGTCTATACTATTATCGTCTCTATAGTCAAGAATAGACTACACTATAATCGATAATAGTAGAGACTAAAGTCGCCTCAATACTAAACAGTAGATGACACTATAATAGACGAGACTATAGTAATCGCTATAGTCAGCAATATACGACACCATAGTCAACCTTATAGTCGTCTCTACTATAGTCAACAATAGACGACACTATAGGCGACAAAAAACGAGACTATAGTCGCCTTTATCAGCAATATACGACACTATAGTCGACGTTATAGCAGACTCTATAATCGAAGCAATAGTAAACGATATTGTCGATAATATAGTCGTATAGACGAGACTATATTCGTCTATATAGCATTCTCTATAGTCAATTACGTCAATAGACGAGACTATATTCGTCTATATAGCATTCTCTATAGTCAATTACAAATGACGCTATAGTCGAATGGGACCATAGCCATCACTACAATTGACTATAGAAAGAATAGATGACAATAGACAAGACAAGTCAGCAATACCGTCGAAAATAGTCGAAAATAGTCAAAAATATTCGACCTTATAGTCGACACAATAGTCGTTGCTATAGTCAACACTATACGACCAAATAATGTACCATATAGTTGTATCTATAGTCGACGCTATAGTAGAATCTATAGTAGACGCTATAGTAGAATCTATAGTCGTCGCTATAGTCAACAATATACAACGCTATAGTCGTGGCTATAATCAACAATACGGTCGACAATAGTCAGAAAGACAGTAGACAATATTCAAGAATATTCCACCTTATAGTCGACACAATAGTTGTTGCTATAGTCAACAATAGACGCTGTAGTCGAAAAACTATGGACGATAATATACAAGACTATAGTCGTCTCTTTAGTCAACAATAGATGACAATATACGAAATAGACGACGCTGTTGATGACAACATAGTCTTCTCTATATTCGGTTGAATATTTGAATTATTGTCGACAATATAGTCGCCTCTATAGTCGACAATAGACGAAGCTATATTCGTCGTATCTATAGTCAAAAATAGAAGAGACTATAGTCGTCGCTATAGACAACAATAGATTAGACTATTTCGACTCTATAGTCAACAATAGACGAGCCTATAGTAGCCTCTAATTCGATAATATAGTCGTCGCTATAAGCTGCAATATTCGTTGCTATAGTCTACGCTATAGACAATACTATAGTCTCTATATTGGATAATATAGTCGTATCTATAGGCAACAATAGAAGAGACTATAGTAGCCTCTAATTCGATAATATAGTCGTCGCTATAAGCTGCAATATTCGTTGCTATAGTCTACGCTATAGACAATACTATAGTCTCTATATTGGATAATATAGTCGTATCTATAGGCAACAATAGAAGAGACTATAGTCATCTCCATAGACAACAAAAGATTAGACAATGTCGACTCTACTATAGTCAACAATATAGCGGGCTATAGTAGCTTCTATAGTCGATACTATAGTCGTCGCTATAGACGACACTATAGTCGTCTAAATTTTTTATCTTTATAATCAACAGTAGACGAAGCTATGGTCGAAACTATAGTCATTTAAATATTCGATATTTATAGTCAACAACAGACAATACCTATAGTCGACAGTAGTCACCAATAGTCGACAATATATATTCGTCTATATAGTCAACAATATACGAGATTATAATCATTTCTATAGTCAACAATAGACGAGAATACAGTATCCTCTATTGTAAATAATAGACGATACTATGGTCGTGTCTATAGTCATCAAATGACTTGACTATAGTCGTTTCTATAGTCAAAAATAATCGAGACTGCTGACGTCAATATACAACACTATAGTTATTTCTATACTCGATACTGTAGTCGTCTCTATAGCCAACAACAGAAGAGACTATAGTCATTAATATATGAGACTATAGTCGTCTCTATAAACAACAATAGATTAGACTATGTCGACTCTATAGTCAACAATTGACGAGACTATAGTCGCCTCTGTAGGCTGCACTATAGTCGTCTAAATATTCGATCTTTTTAGTCAACAATAGACAATAACAGTAGTCAACAATAGTCGACACTATATTCGTCAATATAGTCAACAATATACGAGATTATAGTCATTTCTATAGTCAACAATAGACGAGAATATAGTCTTTTTTATTGTAAATAATAGATGATATTATGGTCTTGTCTATAATCATAAAATGACGTGACTATAGTCGTTTCTATAGTCAAAAATATTCGAGACTCTTGACGTCAATAGACAAGACTATAGTTATTTCAATACTCGATATTATAGTCGTCTCCATAGTCCACAATAGAAGCGACTATAGTTATTAATATATGAGACTACAGTCGTCTCTATAGACAACAAAAGATTAGACTCTATAGTCAATAATAGACGAGACTATAGTCGTCGCAATAGGCTACGCTATAGTTGACTAAATATTCGACCTTTATAGTCAGCAATAGACAGTAACTATGGTCGACAGTAGTCAACAATAGTCTACACTATATTCGTCTATATAGTCAACAATATACAAGATTATAGTCATCTCTATAGTCAACATTAGATGAGAATACCAGTCTCCTCTATTGTAAATAATAGACGATGGTCGTGTCTATAGTCAACAAATGATGTGATTATAGTCGTTTCTATAGTCAAAAATAATCGAGGCTATTGACGACAATAGACAAGACTGTAATTGTCTCTATACAGTCAACAATAGAATACACCTTAGTCGACCTTATACAGGACTTAAGTCGTATACAGTCAAAATAGATGAGATTGACACTAGTAATGCTATAGCATAGTTTGTAGTCGACGCTATGCTATTTAGCTATTTCTATAGCCACAAATTTATTTACTAAATCTTCAGATATTTCCATAGCAGTAAATCATTGCTATAGCTATTTATATAGCTATCGAAATATTTAAATAATTATTAGCTTTTTCTATAGCTAGAAATAGAGCCAGTTTAAATTTACAAAATCCTTCATGTTCAAAACGAAGATATACTTAAAATCATTGCCAAACCATCCTTACAAAACTAGGAACTTAAAAAAATCACTCCTTTCCTATCTCACAGAAATAACTAGTTACATGTAAGGATTAAATAATCAATTGATCGTTAGAACTTACGTTCGGCATAAAACTAAAATCGATTTGATTACCACGGAACTGGTGACATTCTTACTTCGTTTAAAGCTATAGCCAACTACAAGAGGAGCTGCATATAATTGTGAAAAACAGCATAATCATCAACGGGATTAATACAGCTTAAACCTAAAAGAAATATTCTTATATTTTGATTGATATTCATTGAAACGGAAGTTTTGAAACATTAAAACTTTCCTAGTCAACTTGCATAGCAGCACCCACTACCAACAACTACAGCTGCTGCTGTTGTTACTCATATTCAAACAGCTCATACATTCATGTAAACTCTAGTGCATCCGCACAAACATGTGTTGAATTCTTTTTCAATAATAATTCAAAATGCATAACGACGAGTAGTAACCTCATACTACATGGTTTACTCGTAACAATGAATATTCTTTCCCATATAAATTCTCACACACATCCTCTTACGCATCCAGTTGTATAAAAATTATGACAGTTTTTATTTGCTAACTAGTCTTTTCATATGGCTCTGCTCGACATCTCAATCTGTTGACAATGTTTGTGGGTTTTTTCTTTTTTTTTGTTTCATATCGCTCTATTTCCATTTGTGTGAATGTTTTAGTTGCTTGTGATTGTCAGTCAGAGTTTTATATGATTTTAATGTAATTTTTGGATTCTGAAAATATTTCAATCAAAGTCATCAACTTTATATTGTCACAAATGGCTACAAACTATAAATTTCCCAATGGAATTTTACTTTGATGTGATATAGCATTAGAAATAGCTAAAGGATTCTAGAGCTATAGAAAAAAGCTTGCTGTTTATTGAAGTTTCCTTTAACTATGTATATAAATAGTTATAATAATATTATAGCTGAGGATTTTGTAAAGAAATTTGTTGGTAAGGAAATAGCTAAATACTATAGTGTCGACTATAGTCATTGACTTGACTATAGTCTCGTCTATTTTGATTATACAGACAACTATAGTTAACTATAGAGAGGGCTTTAGAATATAGTCTACTATAGTGACGTCCATTATCGACTATAGAGTAAACTATAGCGACGACAATGGCCCTAGTCGACTATAAAAGTCGTCGACTATAGCGTCTAGTTAGACTATTTGCTGACTATTCATGATAGTCGATACTTTAGTACTATGGAAGCGACTATAGTGTTGACTATAGAGTCGACATAGCGTCGTTTATTGTTGACTATAGCGACGACAATATTATAGAATATAGAGGCGACTATATTGTCGGCAACAGAGTCGTATATTGCTGACTATAGAGTCGACTATAGTCTCGTCAATTGGTAACTATAGCTACGACTATAGTGTCGACTATAGCATCGTCTATTGTTGACTATAGAATCTACTGTAGCGTCGTTTATTGTTGACTATTTTTTCGACCATAGCACTATTTTACTACTATTGTCTTCTATTGTTGACTATAGTGTTAGCATTTTAAGCCATTAAATATATAAAAATGATTGCTGGAGTATCTCCTTGTTTTGAACATGATTTCAATCATTTTTAAAATTTAATAATTCTGAAATTAAATTTACTTTAATTTAGAAAATTAAAAATTCGGAATTTACAATAGATGGCGTATTTTTTGAACGCGGTTTTCGGAATTTTGATTTATTCTCTGAGGCAAAGTTGTAGCTCTTGTCATAAAGAACAAAAATTGTGAACATATGAAATCAAGAAAAATTCATCTTCAAGATCAAAATTCAAAAAAAAACTTTAAAAAATTCGTTTTTTTACATTTTTCCCCTGTTCATGCCCATAGGCAGCAAAACCGTTCAAAATTCAAGGAAACAATCAACTACAAAAATGTACCTAAGATCTCAATAAATAACTTTATAGAACATATGAACTTCCTAGGAATGAGTCTTAACAACGTTTAGGTAGGTCAATATAAGTTAGTAAGAAAAAACTAAAGAAATTAAGTGTTTTGGGCCATAAACTAAAGCATACTTTTAGGCAGCTTAAAAAAAATTTAATTCGCAGTTTTTAAAGTTTTTTGCGATTTTGATCTTGAAGATGAAGTTTTTTTGATTTTATATGTTCACAATTTTTGTTCTTTATGACAAGGGCTACAACTTTGCCTCAGAGTAAATCAAAATTGCCTCAAAGAGTAAATTAAAATTCCGAATTGTTTGCAAGATATGAGCCAGAGAAAATTATCACTTTTTTGCAAAAATTACATCGAGGCCTCAAATCTTTGGGGGCCCATAAAAAAAGTGCATGACTTTGGGCAAAACTGGGAGAGACGCGGGCATTTTATTTTGGTCTTTTATCACGTAGTGCTGTCCGTTTATGGTTATATTTCCATATATGCCAACAAAGCCTCATATGCGGGAAGTTTTGCTTTACTTCTTTAATTTTAAAAAAAGTGCCGATGAAGCACAGCTGTATGGTGAGGACAGAGTTCGCCCAGGCCAGCCAAAAAAGTTTGAAGACCAAGAATTGGAGGCATTATTCCATTAAGAATGTTGTAAAACTCAACAAGAGCTGGAAAAATTATTGGGAGCTACTCAAGCCGCAATTTCAAAACGTTTGCGAGGAAATTGGGTACAATATTGCGAATTGCAGCCGAGAGACCTTGAAATACGATTTTGTATGTCCGAAATGATGTTTAAACGCTATAAGAGAAAATCATTTTAGCACCGAATCATTACTTGCGATGAAAATTAGATCCATTACGATAACCCGAAGCGTAAGAGATCGTTTGTGAAGATCGGTCAACCAGCCGAATCGACTAAAAAGCCAAATATCCAAGGCGCTAAGATAATTCTCTATATTTGGTGGTAGCAAAATAGTCCTATCTATTATGAGCTGTTGAAATCTGAAAAGACCATTACAGGGAACATGTACCGAAAGCATTTGATTCGTTTGATGACAGCATTTGCCGAAAAACGCCCAGAATATGCGGCCAGACATGAAATTGTAAGATTCCATAATTGCAACAATACTTCTTAAAAACTATTTAGAATGAAGTGGTTGGGAATATTTGCCTCACCCACTTTATACTACAGACTGTGCCGCGTCCGACTACTATTTGTTTCGATCGCTGCAGAACTTTCTCTCTCTGGAATACGCTTCACTTCATAACAGAATATCCGAAATTGGCTTGATTCGTTAATGGTCTTAAACGATGAATAGTTCTTTTGACTCGGATTCCATATGTTGCCAAGAAAATGGGAAAACAATGGCTAATAATAAATTTATATTGTACAAATATTTCAAAATAATAGCTAAAATTTTAAAAATTTACGCATTTTAATTCATACACCAATACAATTGTTTAAACATTTTTTATTCTGAAATGTATTTGTATAATTCTATTATGTCTTTGACTTTTTGTAATTATGAAATTTATTTATCCCAGAAATGGTAACTTAAAATTCCCAGATTTTTAATAAACATGCAACAAGTTTAATTTTACAACCAAGTGGTTGAATTATATTTTTAATCAAATAATAATTTAATGTAAAATTTAATCAACTTAAGCAAATTAAATATGTTGTTTATTTAGTTATTAAAATGTATGTAGATGTAGATGTGTGGATTTGTATTTGTATTTTAGATACTCATACACAAAATAAACTTTTAAGCTGGATGGCGCAAGTACAGCACGTACTTAAAAATGTGTATGAAACAAATAATCACAACAAAAATAATGCTCTGGCACTAAACTAAATTAAACATTAATTACAGAGAACAGCATACAAAAAAACAAAAAATAAAGAGACACACACAAATAGAAAGAGAGAAAGGACACCAAAAAAAAAACCAGAGAAAAAAGCAACAAGGCAAATGAATTGACTTTAGTTACATTTGCATATTAAAGCTACTAAAGCCAACAACGGTCATATACATACTAAGTATGTGTATATGTTATTAGGGTGGTCCTTATTTGGGACTTTTTGAATATTCGAGGCTCCCAACGTTATTATTAGCAGCAAATGCTGAAAATTTCAGCAAAATCGAATAACATGTAGAGGTTCCATATTTCATTTAAAGTTTTGAATTATTGAAAAAGTTCAATTAAAGATAGTGTTTGTATTTAATTTACCCATAGATGTTTAAGTATAAAAAATTTAAAATAAGGACCACCTTAAGGTTTATACTACACCTCGTACAGTTACATTTATAGGATTATAAATACTAACACACACTCACTGACTCACACACATAAAATATAATCACATATTGTACATTCATTCATTCACAATACATCCTCGCTCATACATTTATTCATTTATGGCAACCAAATAACAGAACAAAATAAAAAATACACTCGCATAAAAATACAAGGATGCTGTTTCCTTAATGCCATTAGGTGCGTCTGAATGTAAGGGTAACGACTATTAGTGAGGCCCCAAAACAGAATTACAATAGTTACAACTCTATCAAGCATGAATACTGAAAAGTATTTAATTCATGACCTAAGTATAAATATTTTTGAGACAAATCCAACAGATATTAAAAATTTCTAACTTTTTATTTTTTTAAAATTTCGTTTATTTGAAACCAAAACAGCAAATGTGAGAAAAATCTAAATTAACTAAATTTTAAATATTTTTTTGTGCCACCCCAATGTGCATCAAATATTAAAAAAAATATAATACTAAAATAATACATAATTTATTTAAATGTGAATGTATGTTTGTGTTCATACTCATACACTTAATTTGTAAAATTTTAATCATGTTAGCAGAATGTTCATCTCGTATGCATGAGAACACATTAGGGTGGCCCTTAAACTGGACTTTTTCTATAGAAAAAATGTCTCTTTACTAGAGACTTTTTCTATAGAAAAATTGTCTCTTTAAAAGAGACTTTTTCTATAGAAAAATTGTCTCTTTAAAAGAGACTTTTTCTATAGAAAAATTGTCTCTTTAAAAGAGACTTTTTCTATAGAAAAATTGTCTCTTTAAAAGAGACTTTTTCTATAGAAAAATTGTCTCTTTAAAAGAGACTTTTTCTATAGAAAAATTGTCTCTTTAAAAGAGACTTTTTCCATAGAAAAATTGTCTCTTTAAAAGAGACTTTTTCCATAGGAAAAGTGTCTCCTTATAAGAGACTTTTTCTATAGAAAAAGTGTCTCCTTATAAGAGACTTTTTCTATAGAAGTGTCTCCTTATAAGAGACTTTTTCTATAGAAGTGACTTTTTCTATAGAAGTGTCTCCTTATAAGAGACTTTTTCTATAGAAAAAGTGTCTCCTTATAAGAGACTATAGAAAAAGTTCTATAGAAAAAGTGTCTCATTATAAGAGACGTTTTCTATAGAAAGAGTGTCTCCTTACAATAGACTTTTTCTATAGAAAAAGCGTCTCCTTATAAGAGACTTTTTCTATAGAAAAAGTGTCTCCTTATAAGAGACTATAGAAAAAGTTCTATAGAAAAAGTATCTCCTTATAAGAGACTTTTTCTATAGAAAAACTGTCTCTTTCGTAGAGACTTTTTCTATAGAAAAACTGTCTCTTTCGTAGAGACTTTTTCTATAGAAAAACTGTCTCTTTCGTAGAGACTTTTTCTATAGAAAAACTGTCTCTTTCGTAGAGACTTTTTCTATAGAAAAACTGTCTCTTTACTAGAGACATTTTCTATAGAAAAACTGTCTCTTTTCTAGAGACATTTTCTATGGAAAAACTGACTCTTTACTACAGACATTTTCTATGGAAAAATTGTCTCTTTACTAGAGACATTTTCTATGGAAAAACTGTCTCTTTACTAGAGACATTTTCTATGGAAAAACTGTCTCTTTACTAGAGACTTTTTCTATAGAAAAACTGTCTCTTTACTAGAGACATTTTCTATAGAAAAACTGTCTCTTTACTAGACATTTTCTATAGAAAAACTGTCTCTTTACTAGAGACAGTTTTTCTATAGAAAAATGTCTCTACCAAAGAGACAGTTTTTCTATAGAAAAATGTCTCTACCAAAGAGACAGTTTTTCTATAGAAAAATGTCTCTACCAAAGAGACAGTTTTTCTATAGAAAAATGTCTCTACCAAAGAGACAGTTTTTCTGTAGAAAAATGCTCTACTAAAGAGACACTTTTTCTAGAGAAAAAGTCCTCTACTAAAGAGAAAATATTTCTATAGAAAAAGTCTCTTTTAAAGAGACAATTTTTCCATAGAAAATGTCTCTAGTAAAGAGACAGTTTTTCCATAGAAAAAGAGACAGTTTTTCCATAGAAAAACTGTCTCTTTGGTAGAGACATTTTTCTATAGAAAAACTGTCTCTTTGGTAGAGACATTTTTCTATAGAAAAACTGTCTCTTTGGTAGAGACATTTTTCTATAGAAAAACTGTCTCTTTGGTAGAGACATTTTTCTATAGAAAAACTGTCTCTTTGGTAGAGACATTTTTCTATAGAAAAACTGTCTCTTTGGTAGAGACATTTTTCTATAGAAAAACTGTCTCTTTGGTAGAGACATTTTTCTATAGAAAAACTGTCTCTTTGGTAGAGATATTTTTCTATAGAAAAACTGTCTCTTTGGTAGGGACATTTTTCTATAGAAAAACTGTCTCTTTGGTAGAGACATTTTTCTATAGAAAAACTGTCTCTTTGGTAGAGACATTTTTCTATAGAAAAACTGTCTCTTTGGTAGAGACATTTTTCTATAGAAAAACTGTCTCTTTGGTAGAGACATTTTTCTATAGAAAAACTGTCTCTTTGGTAGAGACATTTTTCTGTCTCTTTGGTAGAGACATTTTTCTATAGAAAAACTGTCTCTTTGGTAGAGACATTTTTCTATAGAAAAACTGTCTTTAGTAGAGAGTTTTTCTATAGAAAAATTGTCTCTTTAGTATAGAGTTTTTCTATAACAAAATTGTCTCTTTAGTAGAGAGTTTTTCTATAGCAAAATTGTCTCTTTAGTAGAGAGTTTTTCTATAGAAAAAATTGTTCCTTTAGTAGAGTTTTTCTATTGAAAAAGTGTCTCTTTAGTAGATAGTTTTTCTATAGAAAAAGTGTCTCTTTAGTAGATAGTTTTTCTATAGAAAAAGTGTCTCTTTACTAGAGACTTTTTGTATAGAAAAAGTGTCTCCATATAAGGGACTTTTTCTATAGAAAAAGGGTCTCCTTATATCCTTATGAGAGACTTTTTCTATAGAAAAACTATCTCCTTATGAGAGACTTTTTCTATAGAAAAACTCTCTCCTTATGAGAGACTTTTTCTATAGAAAAACTCTCTCCTTATGAGAGACTTTTTCTATAGAGACTTTTTCTATAGTCTGTAGATAAAGTTTCTCCTTTACTGAGAATCTTTTTCTAGAAAAAGTGTCTCCTTTACAAAAACATTTTCTCTAGAAATACTGTCTCCTTGGCTGAGACGTTTTCTATACAAAATGTGTCTCATTTGCTAAAGCTGTAGTTTTTTTTTTGCACACAATCTAGGAGCTGTCTACTGTGCATATTTGAGAATTATGTTGCTGTTAAATGTATGTGTGCAAGGGGTGTGTGAGAGTTAAACAAAAATATGGCAAATTGTAACTCTATGCTCTGCAGAGCTCTGTTAGTACAAATATGTACAACATTAGAAAGGAGAAAAAAAAAACAAATAATATTTATTAAAGCCTAAAAGTATGCCACTAGGAACATTTTAGAGAGACAGTTCGTTTTTCATAATAATTAATTCATTAAAGCCATTTGATGTCAAGTTGTAAACACTAGCATAACTCCCATATTTTCTGAAATTGAAAATGGTAATTTTTGCCACCAAAAAACTTTTAGCTAAAAAACAAAAAGTTAAATAACTTAAACTTAATTGAGATGTTTAAGCTGGCCACACTGTAGATTACTAGGGGTTAGTAAAGCGACAGTTGACTCTATACTCGTTTATTTGAAATAGTTAAAGAAGAATTACGTATGATACAGAAAAGATAAAGAGGATTAAGCCAAGGAATTCAAGTGAAAAGTACTTGAAAATCTAATATTTAATTTTTCAAATGAATGGGTGTAGGATGTTTAGAAACGACACAACATTGTTTAATTTTTTAATCTCAAATTATATTAAATTTTCCTACTAGCATTAAAATATAGCTGTCTCTCTGTGTCTTTTGTTTGGTATAAAAATTCATATTTAAAGAATTAAAATAATAAATACTGAATAATCCAAAGTTTGTGCAGTTAAAGAGGACACTAAATTAAATAAACTTATTAAATAAATTTTAATTCCTAACTATTGCATGCAACAATTTTAGCAATTATTTAATAGTTTTGTCATACAAAACACACAAACATAAAAAAGTTTTGTGTTAATTTTAATTATTTATTAAGAAATTTACTAGTAGGATTTAAAAAAGTGTGACTTGCAGCCATTAGCATTAACTATAGGTCTTAATTGAAAATATTCTCAGTTAAAAATTCAATCAAACTTAATTTTATGGTTTAATAAAACTTATAGTTCGTTATGGGCGAACAAGCAAGGAAGATGCCGAACTTTCTGGATGCCCAGTTAAGGTCTCTACACCCGAAACAATTGAACAAATTCACGATATCGTGTTGGCCGATCGGAGATTGAAAATCCGGGAGATTGTTGAAGCCATAGGCAGCTCACAAAGATCAGTGGTATAAATTTTGAACTATCACTTGGGTATGAGCAAGCTTTCCCAAGATCGACCACAAACTTGTACAAATATAGACAGATTTCAAGGTGCAAGTGGGAAATTTCAGTTCGATTGATCCCACTGTGCTTTGTTTAGACTTTTGGGATTTCCTTGGTATTCAAAATATTTAGCCAGTGATTACAATACTCTTTTTTTTAGCATGTCACTTCTATTGTGTTTTGGTAATTGTGGTTTTTTAGCTAAAGTATTTTTATATACAAATTGTTATTGTTATTTCGCTTAGTTTTTCTTTTATTTTTGTTTTTTTGCACATAGTTTTTATTTTCAGTTTAATTTTTATTTATACGAGTGTGTAATTTATATTTATTTGTGGTTGTTGCCTGAAATTGTTTACAAAATGTTTACAAATAGAATAATGGGAAAAAATACATTCAAAATACAAATACAATATATCGCGCTCATTTGCAACTAGAGGGTCATAACTCCAAAGGTGAATAATTTAAGTGAATTTTATTATCCTTTAAATTGAGTAAAAATATTGTTATGTTTCTGAATTTTTAGCAATAAAATATATTGCTCTTTAACAGCGAAAATAGCGTAAATTTTAGTTAAAATAAAAACCCAAATTTTAAGTTATAACGTTTTTATCGCAACTGATTTATTTACATCCAACAAACAGTATGTGGTCTGAGGCTTTTTCTAATAACACAATACATATTTGTAAAATAGTTGCAATATAATAAATATATAAGCGTTTTTTTTTATTTTAGTTTTTAAATATACAAAGAATTTCAGCATTATCAAAAAAAATCCTACTCTTTCATGTTTTAAAATACATAAAATGTTGCATATTTAAAGGCTTATAATAACCCAAAAATTTAACATCAAATAAAAAACCAAAGTATACTTTTTATAAATACAAAACTGTTGCCTACTTAAAGGCTTTCAACACTATACTAACAAAGGAGAACAGGAAATCTGTAATAATATGAAATTCCATTAAAAAGGCTTGAAAAACAAAATAATCGGAAATAAGAGCCAATCAATTAGATTGTGTAAAATAAAATAGAAACTTTAAGTCTTCCAACGAAATAGTTAGATTTTGGTAAAATGTATTTTTGTATTTTTTATAGAAATTTCTAAAAATTTAAATAAAGCAAAAATTTTGTTATAAATACTCCTGTTGAATAGGTATAAATCAATTAAAAATATTTTTGCCATACTCAATATTCTAAAAAAATAAAATTATATTCACTTACATTAGGGTGGTGCTTAAATTGGACTTTTTAGGTTTCAGCTACTTGCCAGATCTCATCTCAAAAGTGTTTCCTCTTTGTTAGAGACTTTTTCTCTAGAAAATTGTGTTTTTGTAGGAGAATTTTTCTACAGAAAAAGTGTCTCTTTCAAGGAGACTTATTCTATAGAAAAAGTGTCTCTTTCATGGAGATTTTTTCTATAAAAAAATTGTCTCTTTCATGGAGACTTTTTGTATAGAAAAAGTGTCCCTTTCATGGAAACTTTTTCTATAGAAAAAGTATATCTTTCATGGATACTTTTTCTGTAGAAAAAGCATATCTTTCATGGATACTTTTTCTATAGAAAAAGTGTCTCTTTCATGGAGACTTTTTCTATAGAAAAAGTATATCTTTCATGGATACTTTTTCTATAGAAAAAGTGCCTCTTTCATGGAGACTTTTTCTATAGAAAAAGTGTCTCTTTCATGGAGACTTTTTCTATAGAAAAAGTATCTCTTTCATGGAGACTTTTTCTATAGAAAAAGTATCTCTTTCATGGAGACTTTTTCTATAGAAAAAGTATCTCTTTCATGGAGACTTTTTCTATAGAAAAAGTATCTCTTTCATGGAGACTTTTTCTATAGAAAAAGTGTCTCTTTCATGGAGACTTTTTCTATAGAAAAAGTGTCTCTTTCATTGAGACTTTTTCTATAGAAAAAGTGTCTCTTTCATGGAGACTTTTTCTATAGAAAAAGTGTCTCTTTCATTGAGACTTTTTCTATAGAAAAAGTGTCTCTTTCATTGAGACTTTTTCTATAGAAAAAGTGTCTCTTTCATTGAGACTTTTTCTATAGAAAAAGTGTCTCTTTCATGGAGATTTTTTCTGTAGAAAAAGTGTCTCTTTCATGGAGATTTTTTCTGCAGAAAAAGTGTCTCTTTCATGGTGACTTTTTCTGTAGAAAAAGTGTCTCTTTCATGGAGACTTTTTCTATAGAAAAAGTGTCTCTTTCATGAAGACTTTTTCTATAGAAAAAGTGTCTCTTTCATGGAGACTTTTTCTATAGAAAAAGTGTCTCTTTCATGGAGACTTTTTCTATAGAAAAAGTGTCTTTTTCATGGAGACTTTCTCTATAGAAAAAGTGTCTCTTTCATGGAGACTTTTTCTATAGAAAAAGTATCTCTTTCATGGAGACTTTTTCTATAGAAAAAGTATCTCTTTCATGGAGACTTTTTCTATAGAAAACGCATCTCCTTTGTTAACACTTTGTCTACAGACTCTATAAAAATATTTATCTTTTTCTATAGAAAAAGAACCGTCCTAATGAACACTCAATCGATATTTTTCTAGTTTAATCTAAAAGCTTAAGTGCATACTATATTAAACTAAAAACAAATGATTTAAAATAATAAAGAGAAAAACTATCTAAACCTACATATGTGATAAATATCAGCAACAAAAAAAAATACACACCAGCATCCACAGCAACTAGACAAAAACCAAATTATAAATAAATATTTGTAAATTTTATGCAAATTCCTATAACTAACTTAGCAAGAAAACAATAATACTACATCTATTAAAATATTGCAATTAGGTTGCGCAAAATCGGATCAGTATTGGGGAAAAAGTATCTCTGTTAGAGACATTTTATATATAGGAAAAGTGTCTCTATTAGAGACATTTTATCTAGAGAAAAAGTATCTCTATCAGAGTGACTTTTTCTATAGAAAAAGTGTCTCGGTTAGAGGCATTTTATTTATAGAAAAAGAGCCCCTACTAGTGTGAATTTACCTATAGAAAAGGTGTATCTGCTAAAGATACTTTGTCTATAGAAAAAGTGTCTGTGCTAGAGTGACTTTATCTATAGAAAATGTATCTATGCTGGAGAGACTTTATCTATAGAAAAAGTGTCTCTGCTAGAGAGACTTTATCTATAGAAAAAGTGCCCCTACTAGAGTTACTTTACCTATAAAAAAAAGTGTATCTGCTAAAGATACTTTGTCTATAGAAAAAGTGTCTGTGCTAGAGTGACTTTATCTATAGCAAAAATGTCTCTTATAGAAACTTTACCTATAGAAAAAGTGTCTCTGCTAGAGAGACTTTCAATAGAAAAAGTGTATCTGCTAAAGAGACTTTATCTGTTAGTGTCTCTGTTAGAGACAGAAAAAGTATACCCTTTATTTGAGACTTTTTCTAAATTTTATTTACTGTCAGTGCCCCCAACACAATCACAGTAAAGGTTTATTACTTATCTGCAATAGTGTTTGTGGTCATATGTATATTTTATTTTGTTGTTGCGGTAGAGCATGAATGAATAAATAAAATTGCAACAATAAAGAGTAACAATCACTAATACAACTAGAATTAATCTCACAAAGGAAGGGACAGTAGCTTACAATGGGATACGTTTACTACATATACAAATTTTTCTTAAAGAAAAAAAATTTTTTCTAACTAGCAAAGCAGTCTCATGAAAAGAAAAACATAAATATTTAACTTAATAAAAAAAACCCACTTTTTGCCCGCCACTGTACGTACACTTTAGGCAAAATCACTTGCTTTTTCTTTTTTTTTTTTGTACATATTAGAAAAAAAGTTATTTGTTCTAATTTTTTGTTGCTATTGCTTTGTTAGCTGTGGTGGTACTAGCCAGGAGGAGTGTAAATGTGATTGTATTTGTATGTGTATATGGATTTGTGAGAGTATATTTGTTTGCATACGTTTGTTGTGTGATTATATACACATTTTTATCTTGGCAAATAAATATTTGCATAAATTTATATTCAGATATTTACAAAAATAAAAAAACAAAAACATATTTCCTTTCAACATTGTTCAGATGCAAATTATATCTCTTTTTGTTTTTGGTATTAGTTACAAAGTAAATAATTAAAATTGATAGATTTTTAAGAATTATAAACAATAAGCATAATAAATATTCCAGGAAAATGAAGCCTTAAAATAGGCTATGGATTTCAGAAACTATATAAACAAACACCACAACAAAATTCAATACAAAATATTTAATTAAAACCTGCAATAAATTAAAATCTTTTAAAATT
This sequence comes from Calliphora vicina, assembly GCF_958450345.1. Taxonomy (NCBI): domain Eukaryota; kingdom Metazoa; phylum Arthropoda; class Insecta; order Diptera; family Calliphoridae; genus Calliphora; species Calliphora vicina. The sequence continues at coordinate 77,077,230 of NC_088784.1, forward strand.
TTCTCTCAATATCGATTATGTTTTTATTACATTTTTGCAAGCTCTCAAACTAGTTACATAATTAAGTGTAATTTTGCTGTAATAAATAACATACAAAAAGGTTTTTCTTTAAATCTAGACTAAACTCTTAAAATTAAATATAAAACTGAAAGAGACCAAAAAATTTTAGCCAAAATTAATTGTATTCCTTTGTTTTCTAAAAATGTTTAACAGCCAGCTGTCATTTAAAACAATAGTTAGTCAATGCTCCAATGGTGATGCTGATGATGGCATTAGTTGGAAAGAATTTAAAAAACTAACAATGGTGTTTCATTGTTAATAGGAGGACAATAGCTGCTAAAGGACAATATCTACCGCCAATCGTCACATTTATATAAAAAGGCATTTTGTAGAAATAAGTTCTACTAGAGAGGAAACACTATTTCAATGGAAAAAGTCTTTCTAGAGGAGACACTTTTTCTATAGAAAATTCTGTTTAAAGACGTGGCTTTTGTATGGAAAAAGTCTGTCTAAAGACGTGAATTTTTCTATAGAAAAAGTCTGTCCAAAGACGTGACTTTTTCTATGGAAAAAGTCTGTCTAAAGATGTGACTTTTTCTATGGAAAAAGTCTGTCTAAAGATGTGACTTTTTCTATGAAAAAGTCTGTCTAAAGTCGTGACTTTTTCTATGGAAAAAGTCTGTCTAAAGACGTGACATTTTCTATAGAAAAAGTCTGTCCAATGACGTGACATTTTCTATAGAAAAAGTCTGTCCAAAGACGTGACTTTTTCTATAGAAAAATTCTGTTTAAAGACGTGACTTTTTCTATAGAAAAAGTCTGTTTAAAGACGTGACTTTTTCTATAGAATAAGTCTGTTTAAAGACGTGACTTTTTCTATAGAAAAAGTCTGTTTAAAGACGTGACTTTTTCTATAGAAAAAGTCTGTTTAAAGACGTGACTTTTTCTATAGAAAAAGTCTGTTTAAAGACGTGACTTTTTCTATAGAAAAAGTCTGTTTAAAGACGTGACTTTTTCTATAGAAAAAGTCTGTTTAAAGACGTGACTTTTTCTATAGAAAAAGTCTGTTTAAAGACGTGACTTTTTCTATAGAAAAAGTCTGTTTAAAGACGTGACTTTTTCTATAGAAAAAGTCTGTTTAAAGACGTGACTTTTTCTATAGAAAAAGTCTGTTTAAAGACGTGACTTTTTCTATAGAAAAAGTCTGTCCAAAGACATGAATTTTTCTATAGAAAAAGTCTGTCCAAAGACATGAATTTTTCTATAGAAAAAGTCTGTCCAAAGACGTGAATTTTTCTATGGAAAAAGTCTGTCTAAAGACGTGAATTTTTCTATAGAAAAAGTCTGTCTAAAGACGTGACTTTTTCTATAGAAAAAGTCTGTCCAAAGACGTGAATTTTTCTATAGAAAAAGTCTGTCCAAAGACGTGAATTTTTCTATAGAAAAAGTCTGTCCAAAGACGTGAATTTTTCTATAGAAAAAGTCTGTCCAAAGACGTGAATTTTTCTTTAGAAAAAGTCTGTCCAAAGACGTGAATTTTTCTATAGAAAAAGTCTGTCCAAAGACGTGAATTTTTCTATAGAAAAAGTCTGTCCAAAGACGTGAATTTTTCTATAGAAAAAGTCTGTCCAAAGACGTGAATCTTTCTATAGAAAAAGTCTGTCCAAAGACGTGAATTTTTCTATAGAAAAAGTCTGTCCAAAGACGTGAATTTTTCTATAGAAAAAGTCTGTCCAAAGACGTGAATTTTTCTATAGAAAAAGTCTGTCCAAAGACGTGAATTTTTCTATAGAAAAAGTCTGTCCAAAGACGTGAATTTTTCTATAGAAAAAGTCTGTCCAAAGACGTGAATTTTTCTATAGAAAAAGTCTGTCCAAAGACGTGAATTTTTCTATAGAAAAAGTCTGTCCAAAGACGTGAATTTTTCTATAGAAAAAGTCTGTCCAAAGACGTGAATTTTTCTATAGAAAAAGTCTGTCCAAAGACGTGAATTTTTCTATAGAAAAAGTCTGTCCAAAGACGTGAATTTTTCTATAGAAAAAGTCTGTCCAAAGACGTGAATTTTTCTATAGAAAAAGTCTGTCCAAAGACGTGAATTTTTCTATAGAAAAAGTCTGTCCAAAGACGTGAATTTTTCTATAGAAAAAGTCTGTCCAAAGACGTGAATTTTTCTATAGAAAAAGTCTGTCCAAAGACGTGAATTTTTCTATAGAAAAAGTCTGTCCAAAGACGTGAATTTTTCTATAGAAAAAGTCTGTCCAAAGACGTGAATTTTTCTATAGAAAAAGTCTGTCCAAAGATGTGAATTTTTCTATAGAAAAAGTCTGTCCAAAGACGTGAATTTTTCTATAGAAAAAGTCTGTCCAAAGACGTGAATTTTTCTATAGAAAAAGTCTGTCCAAAGACGTGAATTTTTCTATAGAAAAAGTCTGTCCAAAGACGTGAATTTTTCTATAGAAAAAGTCTGTCCAAAGACGTGAATTTTTCTATAGAAAAAGTCTGTCCAAAGACGTGAATTTTTCTAAAGAAAAAGTCTGTCCAAAGACGTGAATTTTTCTATAGAAAAAGTCTGTCCAAAGACGTGAATTTTTCTATAGAAAAAGTCTGTCCAAAGACGTGAATTTTTCTATAGAAAAAGTCTGTCCAAAGACGTGAATTTTTCTATAGGAAAAGTCTGTCCAAAGACGTGACTTTTTCTATGGAAAAAGTCTGTCTAAAGACGTGACTTTTTCTATGGAAAAATTCTGTCTAAAGACGTGACTTTTTCTATGGAAAAAGTCTGTCCAAAGACGTGACTTTTCTGTGGAAAAATTATGTCTAAAGACGATACCTTTTCTATGGAAAAAGTCTCCCTCACGGAGACGCTTTTTGTAAGGACTATAAGTAAAGTCTCAGCCTAAGAGACACATTTTCTCTGGAAATACCCTCACCCACAGTCTATTGCTATAGAAATCTTAAAAAGTCTGCCAGCATCAATAAATGTGTTTATTTGCTGGTTTTGTTCACCACATTTGTGTTTAAATCAAAGAAATCTTTAAAAAAGTTTTTTATTTTTTTTTTGAAAACAAGAAACGAAAACAAAAAAATTACATTTAATACTGCTTCTGTGTGTCTGTTGGCCAAATGATAAGAAAAATAAATTAAATGAAGACAAAAAAAAGCAGCGAAATATAAAATAAGAGAAAATAAAAACGAAAATTTTTCAATTTGAGTGGAAAAAAGCCAGCGTCACTGAGACAAACGAAAAAGTAATTTAAATTTTCATTGAAACTGGAGCAATAAAAGAAAAGAAAACATTTAAATTCGTATTTATAGGCAACTGTTTAAATTTAAAGAGTAAACATATGTTTATTGAAGTTTTTCTTTGTGGTTAGAAGTGCTAATTGATCTTAAATTAGTTTTGGTATTTTTGCTCATTCGCCACTTTCCAAAATGTAATTATGTTGTGTAATAAATTTTCTCGTTTTATGTCACCAAACGAAATGACTGTGGCTAAAACTAATTGCGGCAAAGACCGTGTCATAATTGTCTTCCGTTCGCTAATTTCAAAACTGTGCGCCAAAAGATGATATTAAAACAAAAAACAAAAAAAGAACGGGAACGGGAATGTATAAAACAGAAAGTACTAAAGAAGAAACAGAAATTATTATTTTCATATCCGTTTTCCGTTTTAATAATTAGAGTGCGCTGCTTGACAAATTACACTGGCATGCGGACATAAATATATTTACATGTTTTTTTAGTGTAGATGTTTAATAATGCGGTTATGTGTTTAAATTCTACGAATATTTTTCCAACTGGTCACATATTCCTTACTTACACAAGAAAACCATTAAACGAGTTCAAGCTAAAGATTTTATAAATTCCCTTGTTAAATGTAGGACTTCACTACTGTTTTTCGTCTGTTAACTGAAAAATATAAAGTTAAGAGTGAATGCGAGCTTGTGTTCTAATATGATTTAAGTGTTTGCGTGTTCCATATACATGCGTTATCTCATCTCTTCAGTTACATTATCAGACTCTTCATAAATTGAAGAGTCAAACATTTAAATATGTATAAGCGAGTGTTCACAATTTACCCACCATTTAAGAGTTTGAGTGAGAGTGTTATTGCATTAAATTATGAAAAATTTCAGGACTTCAATTGATATAAAATTCATTGTTTATTGATGTTTGACTTTATAGATTTTATATTCTTGTTATATTTTTTTTTTTCATTTTAGTTCCCCATTGACCCAATATCCTGCCTATGAATATTTTTGTCTCTCTCCACTCATCCGTCAGTCATAATTGCTTGTGATGTGATAAAAAACTTTATTTTTTTTAATTTTTATTTAGATTTCAGTTCATCGAAATGTTTGATGATGGTTAAAAGCTTTCGTGTGGAAATGTTGTGACCATCACAAAGTGATTTGCTGTTAAATGTGTTAATTTCATTATAAAGTTGAAAATTTTCGCCCAAAAATATATTTGTCAGTCAGTTTTGTTTGATGTGTGACACTGTGATGGGGCACAATAATTGTATTAATTTTATGGAATTCATTTAAACCAAAAATAGATGTAAAATTTTAAACTATATAAGAGATACTTATTCCACAGAAAAACTGCCTCTTTATTACTATAGGACTTTTTCTATAGAGAAACTGTCTATTTAAGAGATACTTTTTCTATAGAAAAACTGTCTCTTTACTAGAGACTTTTTCTATCGAAAAACTGTCTCTTTACTAGAGACTTTAACTTTAGAAATACTGTCTCTTAACAGAGACTTTTTCTATAGAAAAACTGTCTCTTTAAAGAGAGACTTTTTCTATAGAAAAACTGTCTCTTTAAATAGAGACTTTTTCTATAGAAAAACTGTCTCTTTAAAGAGAGACTTTTTCTATAGAAAAACTGTCTTTTTTTATAGAAAAACTGTCTCTTTAAGAGAGGCATTTTCTATAGAAAAACTGTCTCTTTAAGCGAGGCTTTTTCTATAGAAAAACTGTCTCTTTAAGAGAGACTTTTTCTATAGAAAAACTGTCTCTTTAAGAGAGACTTTTTCTATAGAAAAACTGTATCTTTAAGAGAGACTTTTTCTATAGAAAAACTGTCTCTTTAAGAGAGACTTTTTCTATAGAAAAACTGTCTCTTTAAGAGAGACTTTTTCTATAGAAAAACTGTCTCTTTAAGAGAGACTTTTTCTATAGAAAAACTGTCTCTTTAAGAGAGACTTTTTCTATAGAAAAACTGTCTCTTTAAGAGAGACTTTTTCTATAGAAAAACTGTCTCTTTAAGAGAGACTTTTTCTATAGAAAAACTGTCTCTTTAAGAGAGACTTTTTCTATAGAAAAACTGTCTCTTTAAGAGAGACTTTTTCTATAGAAAAACTGTCTCTTTAAGAGAGACTTTTTCTATAGAAAAACTGTCTCTTTAAGAGAGACTTTTTCTATAGAAAAACTGTCTCTTTAAGAGAGACTTTTTCTATAGAAAAACTGTCTCTTTACTAGAGACTTTTTCTATAGAAAAACTGTCTCTTTAAGAGAGACTTTTTCTTTTTAAAGAGAGACTTTTTCTATAGAAAATCTATATCCTTAAGATAGACAACTTTATAGAAAAACTGTCTCCTTTAAGAAAGACTTCAACTGCTTTTCTTACATTTAAAAGTTTTATCTGAAATCTAAAACAGAATGTCCTAAGTATTTTTAATTTATTGTTAAAACATTTTCCTTCTATTTACCTTGGTATATTTTTTAAATATGTTAATTGAAAGGGCTTATTCTTTATATTTAAGCTTAATTTATACCTGAAGTTTAAACCCCTATCATAAATTACGTTAAAATATCTCTGCATTTCCACCAGTATTATTATGTCTCATTAAAGTTCTCTGTTCTAGTTAAAACCTTAAGTTTTTAACTACTTTTTATTCTGCATTATTTTTTTTTTTTCTTCTTTATTTTTGACTTTATCTGTTTAAGAGTTGTTATACTTTTCATCTGATCCCATGTATTCAAACTACTTATATATTTTGTTCTATTTAACTGAAAATAAACACAGGGATACTGAGCAAAGGTGAACAAAAAAAAAGTACATTTCAGACAGTTTCATTTAAAAATATTCCCGAAGCTGCTGCTGGTTGTTTTTTTCTTACTCTTTTACCTTCATTCATTTATTTCAGTTTTTATGCATACTTATCCTTTAGTTAAACTTTAGTTTACTTACACGTTATATAAAAACATAGAGAACAGCACAGGTGGGTGGGTTGTTGCAAGTTGGACTAAAAACAACAAAAATAACGAACCAAACGATAACAAAATATTTACCTGAAAAGAAACCAAAAAAAGGAGAGAGTATAAGAAAAAATCAAATTAAAGTTTTACTCTTGTTGTTAGCAGCAACTGCTGCTACTGCAGGTTGCTCTCTAAACTATAGTATTGAATAAAAAGAAAACATTTTACAGTTTTTTTATCAGTTAAATATTCAAAAAAATACATATACATACGTATATGTATATATGCTCTGTGTAAATCTCCATACTGCCACCAGCCCACAAAGAATATTAAACAACTTAAAAACAACTAAAAGAAAAACGCAAAACATGCACTTAAAGGCAATAACCAAAAAAAATATACAATCAAAAAAAGAGAATCCAAAAAAACGATTGCCTACTTTAAGGCCGTTAGAATTGTTACAAACCAAAACAACAAAAAACCCTGTTACAAAAAACGGAAGGTCTATGAATGAGAATGAATGCTGCTGGTGAGCTCGTCGTACAACTGCTATAAACTAAACTGAAAAAAAAAGTAAAACAAAATACAAATATATTGTAAAATCCTTTTTACAAATATGGCGTAAAGCCAACTATTTTATTATCTATAGATAGTTTTACCCACACAGACACATGTTTCTTTCTACATACATACATTTGTATATGTATGTATTAAACTACAACAACAAAATACCATTATATGTGTTTGAATATGTAACTATTTGCTTTAAGTTTTATACTTAAACAAAAACCAACAAAAAATTAGTTTTAAAAAGGGAAAATTCGATAAAAAAAAATACAAAAAATAATGGATTTTTATCATAATTTGTTTGTGTTAAAGTAGGGTACAGATGTGATTAAATAGATCTAAGGTTATGTTGGGCTCAGTTGGTTGTTATCTTTTTGTATTTGAAAATTAAATTTTTCAATGTAGTATTGAAATTTGTCCACCTTCCTGTTTAGCTTAGAACATTACAAAGTTTATGGTTCTAGCTTCTTATATGAATACCCTAAAAGGTATGGATGTAAAACTATCTAAATTATAAACAATAAATGGAATTTTGTCCAACAAGGACAACGGTTACAAATTCCCATCTATGGCCACAAAAACTGCATATTTTTTCAACCTTTTTATTGAACAATCTCAAACAAATTTAAGAATTCATCTTTAGGGTTTTATTTTTATTCTCGTTTGAGAATACACATTTTCCATAGTGAATTTTTCCATAGAAAAACTGTATCTTGAAGAGAGAATTTTTCTACAGAAAAACTGCCTCTAGAAGAAAGAATTTTTCTACAGAAAAACTGTCTCCGGAAGAGAGACCCTTTCTATAGAAAAACTGTCTCCTTAAGAGAGACTTTACATAGAGTGAGACCATACATAGACTTGGAGAGACTTTTTCTATGGAAAAACTGTCTCCTTAAGAGAGACTTTTTCTATAGAAAAACTGTATCCTTAAGAGAGACTTTTTCTATAGAAAAACTGTCTCCTTAAGAGAGACTTTTTCTATAGAAAAACTGTCTCCTTAAGAGAGACTTTTTCTATAGAAAAACTGTCTCCTTAAGAGAGACTTTTTCTATAGAAAAACTGTCTCCTTAAGAGAGACTTTTTCTATAGAAAAACTGTCTCCTTAAGAGAGACTTTTTCTATAGAAAAACTGTCTCCTTAAGAGAGACTTTTTCTATAGAAAAACTGTCTCCTTAAGAGAGACTTTTTCTATAGAAAACTGTCTCCTTAAGAGAGACTTTTTCTATAGAAAAACTGTCTCCTTAAGAGAGACTTTTTCTATAGAAAAACTGTCTCCTTAAGAGAGACTTTTTCTATAGAAAAACTGTCTCCTTAAGAGAGACTTTTTCTATAGAAAAACTGTCTCCTTAAGACAGACTTTTTCTATAGAAAAACTGTCTCCTTAAGACAGACTTTTTCTATAGAAAAACTGTCTCTGTAAGAGAGAATTTTTCTATAGAAAAACTGTCTCTGTAAGAGAGAATTTTTCTATAGAAAAACTGTCTCTGTAAGAGAGAATTTTTCTATAGAAAAACTGTCTCTGTAAGAGAGAATTTTTCTATAGAAAAACTGTCTCTGTAAGAGAGAATTTTTCTATAGAAAAACTGTCTCTGTAAGAGAGAATTTTTCTATAGAAAAACTGTCTCTGTAAGAGAGAATTTTTCTATAGAAAAACTGTCTCTGTAAGAGAGAATTTTTCTATAGAAAAACTGTCTCTGTAAGAGAGAATTTTTCTATAGAAAAACTGTCTCTGTAAGAGAGAATTTTTCTATAGAAAAACTGTCTCTTTAAGAGAAAATTTTTCTATAGAAAAACTGTCTCTTTAAGAGAGAATTTTTCTATAGAAAAACTGACTCTTAAAGAGAAAATTTTTCTATAGAAAAACTGACTCTTAAAGAGAAAATTTTTCTATAGAAAACCTGCTCTTAAAGAGAGAATTTTTCTATAGAAAACCTGCTCTTAAAGAGAGAATTTTTCTATAGAAACCCTGCTCTTAAAGAGAGAATTTTTCTATAGAAAACCTGCTCTTAAAGATCTTAGGATTTTTTTCATAAAAACTCTGCCTCCATTGGAGAGGCTTTTTCTATTGAAACCTATAAAGAGACTGTCTCTTTTAGGTAGCGTTTTTCTATAAAAAAAAATATCTTACAAGTCTTTTTAAAGTTTAAACAATTTTACAACATTTTAAATTCTATGTAACACTATATACTTTACTTTATTGGCCAAATGTTATAGCAAATTCGTTAAAGCCGTTTATATCATGCTCACAATCCTCTCAGTTACAAGCAATCAGTGGCAGGGTACAAAGAAAAAGCAAAACTAAATAAAACTACTAAGCGCCTGATAACATACTTTTTATTTTGATACAACAACAAAAAAAAATAGGAAACAGCATAGAAAGCGCAGATAGATATGCAGTACATTTGCACAAACCTATTAACAGTAGAGTAAACACCATGGGCTGGTTTTGGTGAGTTAGAAATTACAAATTTTATGTTTAATTTTTATTATTTCAATTCTCGCAATCGTTAGTAAATTCAGGAAATTGCTCAATTTTGTTTCGAATACTAAACAGTGTGTAAAGTTTTAAAATCATTTATTTTGCTCCATTGTGCATTAGTTTCCAATATTGTGTTGTGGAAGCACAAAAGCTGTAGTAGTTTTTCACATATTTTCTTGCATCAAATAGTTATAAGCAAAACTAAACAGCTTAAATGTAAAACCAATGTAATGTTTACAATTTCTTTTTTTCTCACTCTCTATACATTTATTTTGCAATTGCTTCCTTCACACATGTTTGTTCATTTAAAATGGAAAAAAAAATGAGAAAAACTTTTTGTAAAAATCCAAGCAAGAGTTTTTTTTTGCGGCTGTCATGAATCGTAAATACCTTTCCTGGCAGTAGAGACTGTATGTCTATATATCTGTTGTTATATTATGGATTCATTAGAGAGAACTGACGTTTCCATTATGGAACAGGAATTCGTTTAGTAGGTAACTGCTTTGGATTGGCTGGCGCAGCTCTATTTTCCTAGAATTTAATGATGGCTTTTGACTGCTTTCTCACGTATATCTGGAACGATATTTCTGCTTAAGTCTCGATCTTTTGGGGAATATTGGCATAATATAGTTGTTTGTCAAATATTTGTCAATTCATAGCATCGAGTTGGTCACTTGTCTTCCTGAGAACTGACCCTAAAGTAGCATTCAAATTGCAAATCTCGGTTTTTGTCATGACATTGCAAAGTTCTTGCTGGGTTATTTTTAAGCTAGTGTACTAGAGTACTGTTTGCTGGGTTTCTTTGGCAACTATAATTTTATTTAAAAAAAAAAACTTTTCAACCCTATGATGATGATTATGATGTATTTTATTTGTATTTAGAATAAAAATAAATTGAAATCACTACCATGATGATTTATTTAAATACAGACAAATATTTTTTTTTTGCTTTTTCTCTTATTGACAAGTAGAGATTTTTGTGGCAAAGGAAATGGGGAAAAAAATGTACAAAAAAAAACTGAAAATAAATCAATAATTTTATATTGCAGAAGAAAAAAAATGGAAACAAATTAAAGATATATTGAAAATGTCTAGTTTATGAAATGAAATCTATTTAAACAAGTAAGAGAGCTATATTCGGCTGTGCCGATTCTTATTTACCCTTCACCAAATTATACTTCGAAATAAAAATTTTAAATATTTTTAGGTAAACTAAATTTTTTTTCTTCCATAGTTTTCATTTCCGACCCTATAAAGTATATATATTCTGGATCCTTATAGATAGCGGAGTCGATTAAGCCATGTCCGTCTGTCTGTCTGTTGAAATCAATTTTCTGAAGACCCCAGATATCTTCGGGATCCAAATCTTCAATAATTCTGTCAGACATGCTTTCGAGAAGTTTGCTATTTAAAATCAGCAAAACCGGTCCATAAATAACGGAGATATGACTAAAAAACCGGGACAACCTCGATTTTTGACCTATTTTTGATCTATATCTGGATTACTAAGTCATTAATATAGACAATATGGATATCTAATGATAGATATTTCGAAGTCCATTGCAACGATATAGATTAGGCTATAGTAAGTTGGACCTACAATGGGTCAAAATCGGAAAAAATATTTTTCATCAAAAAATTTTTATTGTCTTACATTTTTTCCAAAAAAAAAAAAATTAAAAAAAAAAATTTTTTAAAAATTTTGAAAAAAAAATTTTTTAAAAAAATTAAAAAACAATTTAAAAAAAAAAATTTGAAAAACAATTCAAAAAAAATTAAATTTCGTTGACCTAAAAATATTTAAAAAAATTTATTTTAAAGTATAATTTGGTGAAGGGTATATAAGATTCGGCACAGCCGAATATAGCTCTCATCATGATTTTTAATTTTTTGGAAAAAAAAATTTCGAATTGTTCAGGTTCAACTTATTATGATCTTATATAAGTCGTTGCAAAGGTCTATCATTCATTCTATCTATCATTAGATATCCATATTGTCTATATTAATGACTCAGTAATCCAGATATAGATCAAAAATAGGGCAAAATTCGAGGTTGTCCTGGTTTTTTCCTTATATCTCAGCAATTTGTGGACCGATTTTCTCGATTTTAAATAACAACCGACCCGGAAGATTCCGGAGATATTGATGTATGAATCGTGTATGTAAGTTATTTGGGGGCTTCGGAAAGTTGATTTCAACAGACAGACAGATGGACGGACATGGCTTAATCCACTCCACTATCTATTAGGATCCAGAATATACGTATATACTTTATAGGGTCGGAAAATTATATTGTGGAAATTACGAAGGTGAAGAGTATAAAATAGTAAATAATAGGTGTATGACTTAAAAATGCGGGACTTTTTCTAAAGTTTAGCTTTTATTTTGATACATTTGTACAATATTAATTTATTCAAAGTATTGGCCATTGTCAGCTATGACCTTTTCCCATCTTTCTGGCAACATATGGATTGCGAGCCAATAGAACTGCTTATCTTTTGAGGCCAAGAACGAATCAAGCCAATTTCGGATACTCTGTTCCAAAGTGAACCGTATCCCAGAGAGGGCGTTCTACATCGATCGAAACAAATAGTAGTCGGACGGGCCAAGGTCTGGACTATAAAGCCGGTGAGGCAAAACTTCCCAACCACTTCATTCTAAATACTTTTTAACAGATATTGCAACATGTAGCAGAATCGAAATTTTTTGGAAATAAATCTAGCATTTCTAAACGCCTGGTCCGATCAGGACCTTGGCGTAGCCAAGGAGTATTCGAGTTTAAGTTATTAAAATGGGCCCTACATATGCTCCAGGGGCGACGCTATGGGGGCTCAATGTAAGGTACCTTCGACATGTAAAATTTTTAAAAACGTGCCATTTCTTTGTTCTCATCCGATTTCAAAGAATTTTATATTTTTGGAAAGCGCTCGGCTAGGTCGTGTGCTATTTATCTCTTATAATTTCCTAGTTATAGGCATTTCAAAATTGAAATTTTAAAATTTTGCCATATCTTGGTCCGCATTTTTAAAAATATAGGGCGCACTTTTGGACCGCCCTATATTTTAGTTAGACAACTAAATTACCAACAACATACAAAAGATTTCAGAGCAATATCAATTACGAATCCAAAAATAACCATTTTCAATTTAAAAATTCAAAAAATAGTATATTTTTGCTGTTATTTGGAAACAAAAAGGTGACTTAACTCTTTTTTGATTAAAAAAAAAAACTTTCTTTAAGACCATATAACAATTTTATGTTTTTCTGTAAGTTATCTTTACGTAGAATATTTTGATATAAAAAATATGTTCCATTCTTCAAATATGTCGCCCCTACGTCCTTCGGAAATTGACCTATGTTTTTTATCAAAATTTCAACATTGGGCCACATGTTCTAAAATCCCAAAGCTGGGATCAGAAAACCGAAAGCAGCTTTGGAAACCTTGATATGTTCCTTATTTATCCCCAAAGCATTTTCCCAGCCCCTAAGGAAATGTGAATCATATGGGCAAAATTGTAAAAAATATAATTTTTGGGAATTTCGCTTTAATTTTTAGGAATTGCGGGATTCCCTTTGACCTTTTGACAAGTTTTTTTACAATTTGTTATTTAGAATAACAAATTTAAAAAACGTTGAAATTTTCATTTAGTTTTGTTAATAAATTACGATTTTATTACATATTACATATTTATTGAGTTTCTAAAACTAAAATTTGTATCAAAATTTTAATAGGATTGCAAATATTAGGACCAATTTGATCCACATTTATTTCGAACTTATTTTTTTGTTTAGATAAGTTAATTTTTGGTCCTACAAAAAAAATTCAAATCATTATCTCAATTAGATTCAAAAATATACCACTTTTTTGACAACAATCTTCGTGAACTTCAAACTTTTTTGGCTGGCCTGGGCGATATTTCTCTTCCGCGTCAAAAATCACCACTTCTGAACCTAACAAACCATCTCTCGGACGTTGAAACCGATGCTACATATTCACCATAAGCTTAAGTGAGCAATCGATGTGCTTCAGCGTCACTTTTTTTATACCCTACACCACCATAGTGGGGAGGGTATAATGCGTTTGTGGAGATGTTTGTAACGACCAAAAATATTGGTCTAACACCCACCTTAAAGTATACCAATCGACTTAGAATCACTTTATGCTGGCTGTCCATGTAAACCTTTTGCGCAGAGTACAGGTCGCAATTTTGAAGATATTTCGATCAAATTTGGTAGGTATAATTTTTTCGGCCCAAGGACGAAGCCTATTGAAACTGGCTGAAATCGGTCCATAATTTCACCTAGCCCCCATACAAATGTCCTCTCGAAATTGGACTTTATCGGTCATAAATGTTTAATTTATATATGTATCTACACAAATTTCACTCCAAATACGTCGCATATATACAAAATTCGTGTCACCAAATTTTGTTACGATCGGTCCGTAATTAGTCATAGCTCCCATATAGACCCGCTTCCGAAAATCAGTTAAACGTGCATAAATCTCCTAAAAATGTTGGTATATACAAAAAATTCAACATAAATAACTTTCATTAAGACATAAATCACACTACCTAATTTCATGGTGATCGGTCCATAATTGGTCATAGCCCCCATATAAGGCCCAGTTCCGAAAATCACTCAAAAATATAAATTATTGAAATTTTAAAAGAAAAATGTTTTTGCTCTTTAACTTAGTGTAGGGTATTATATGGTCGGGCTGATCGACCATACTTTCTTACTTGTTTTAAATTAAAGAAGTAAAGCAAAACTTCCCGCATATGACGCTTTGTTGGCACAAAATTCGACATTTTCGAAGCAAACAATATGTTGTTGTTTACACTATAAATGTTCAAGAACTAAGTAAGAATAAATGACAGATATGTACCCTTTAAAATGACATATAAGTTGTTAAAGACCAAAACCTCGTTCAAAAGATACGCCACCTAATACAAATCCCTCATTTTTTAGTTGAGTTTTCCATCGAAAAACTTTAAATATTTGTATAATTTTAAAATTTAATTGTTAACAGTCATATATTGTCTGCCTAGTTTATCTTCATTTACCAACATTTTCCTTATAATTATATAATTTCTAAGAATTTGTGCTAGGGATCCATCAGTGCCATTGCAAAATTTTCTCTTGTTTTTTGTCTACAACATGTATGATAGAAATTCATATTTTGCTTACATTGTATGTACTTTAAACAAGTAAAGAAAAGTTTCATCTTTTATAATAAACAATCCATCACTTAGAGTGAAACAATTTATTATCTTTGCCTTCAATCTTGTCTCCAAATGGGAGTGTGTGCAGGCAGCAACACTTTATCTTTATATCAATACATACCCTAAATATAGTATTTACTGTGTGAAATCGATAAATATTACAATAGCAAACAATAGCACATACTAAACAACACAAGAAGCTTCTTCTTTACCACATTCATACATTATTAGGGTGGCTCTTACTTAGCACTCTAGGAGGATTTTCGATGCTCCCAGGATCTAAACCCAAATGCTTAAAATTTTAGTAAAATCGGATAGAAGTTGGACATTCTAGTTGTAGATAGAAGAGTAGATATGCCCATCCATCCGCCTGTCTGTTGAAATCAACTTTCCGTAGCCTCCAAATCACTTACATGCATTATTGATACATCAATATATCCGCTAAAGTCCAATTTAGAATCAAGAAAATCGGCCAACAAATGTCTGAGATATTAGATAAAAAACTTCAGGTTTTTTAACGAAATAATTTTAACAACTTTAAGACCAAAATCAAAATTTCCTCGAAATCCTCAAATTTCAAATAGGTCTCCACGCTAACCCACAATAACTACAACCGTTAAAATTTACATTTTTAATTCTCGTTAAGCATTTATTAGAAATGAAAATAATTTTTTAATTTTTGGAAATTTTGTTACAAAAAAAATTTCTAAATGTAAAATTTGCAATATCTTGGAAGGATAAAAAGAGCCGCCCTACTACATATGTTGCTAAAGTACATACAGAATAATACAAATTGTATAGACATTCATCTTACATCAATTTATTCACTTCATCGTTCATTCACTCACTCGTTCATTCATTCATACATAAATAAATAAACACCCAGCCACCACCCAAGATACAAGATGGAAACATTTTCTTTGAAATTCATTTAGTAAATTTGGTAGAAACTAATGTATTGCCATTACCACCCACCAGTATCAATACATTATTATGCTACACTAACTACAACAATACGAGAAACATCAGTGAGAAGTACAGCAGCAATAATATTTAGAACAACATATTAACTTCATCTTTCTTTGCTGCCTAAAAGTATGTGGGTAAAAAACTATTGTCTTAAATTAAACACAAACAAATACTAACAAACACCCCAGTAGTTCTGGCTAAATAGGCCCTGACTAATGATTTCACTTATCGTTGGGGTCACCACTAATTATTTATGTGACTAGATATTTTTAATATTACAAAAACTAAACTCCGGAGTATATCACTCTTAGTAAAAATAGACTCTCTAGTAGATAACTATTTTCTAAAGTTTACAACAAAAAAATGTAAACTAGCTACACTCTAGATTACTAAGAGACACTAAAGTGACAATTGACTTCACCTTAGATTATCTGGGATGTATAAAGTAACCAATTGAATTCTATTTGAGTTACAAAGATCCAGTAGTCTATTTCTGGTGAGAAATATTTGGCTAAAACAGAAAAAGTTTAAACTGACCACACTCTAGATTACTAAGAGACACTAAAGTGACAATTGACTTCACCTTAGATTACCTGGGATGTATAAAGTAACCAATTGACTTCCATTTAAAATACAAAGATCGCATTGATCACAAATGATCAAATGAAAAACAAGTAAGAAAGTATGGTCGGTCAAGCCCGACCATATAATACCCTACACCAAGTAAATGAGTAAAAATATTTTTCTTTTAAAATATCAATAATTTATATTTTTGAGTGATTTTTGGAAGTGGGCCTTATATGGGAGCTATGACCAATTATGGACCGATCACCACAAAATTAGGTCGTGTGATTTATGTCTATATTAAAGTTAACTATGTTGAATTTTGTGTGTATACCAACATTTTTAAGCGATTTATGCACTTTAAAGTGATTTTCGGAAGCGGGTCTATATGGGAGCTATGACTAATTATGGACCGATCGTAACAAAATTTGGTGACATGAATTTTGTATATATAAAACTTATTTGGAGCGAAATTTGTGTAGATACATAGATAAATTAAACATTTATGACCGATAAAGTCCAATTTCGAGGGGACATTTGTATGGGGGCTAGGTGAAATAATGGACCGATTTCAGCCAGTTTCAATAGGCTTGGTCCTTGGGCCGAAAAAGTAATATGTACCAAATTTGATCGAAATATCTTCAAAATTGCGATCTGTACTCTGCGCACAAGGTTTACATGGACAGCCAGCCAGCCAGCCAGCCAGCCAACCAGACGGACGGACGGACGGACGGACGGACGGACGGACATCGTTTAATCGACTCAGAAAGTGATTCTAAGTCGATCGGTATACTTTAAGGTGGGTGTTAGACTAATATTTTTGGGCGTTACAAACATCTGCACAAACGCATAATACCCTCCCCACTATGGTGGTGTAGGGTATAATAATAAATTGGAATCAGCCAAGTAATTAGACATTGGAGTAAATTACTGTCCAAAAGGGACAGTCTAAACTTGTTGTTTAACCTTCAAGTTTGATAATTACACTGACTTTTTTAGAAAGTATTTTTACTAATGTCTACAGTTCTTTGACTTGACTTCAATTTATATATTTTTTTGCCATTTTACTCTTATGTGTTCTCTGTAAGACACACAGCAGTTAAGTGGCTACTTTAGACACCCCAGGTAATCTATTGTAGAGTCAATTGTTATCAAAAATTACTGTCTAAAATGGATAAATTACTACTGTTAAAAATATTGAATATCTTTCAGTTTTGAAAGATATCCTTTTTAAAAAAATATTTCAAAGTCCGTTGCAACGATGTAGTATATAAGGCTAAAGTAAGTTGGACTTTTAATGGGTCAAAATCGGAAAAAATATTTTTTAACCCGATTTTTTGTTTTCATAATTTTTTTTTTTTTGGAATAAATTCATTTTCCAAAAAAAAAAAAAATTTAAAAATCTTTATTAAAAAAAATTAAAAAAAAATTTTTAAAACTATTTCAAAAAAAATTTTAATTCTGTTTAAATAAAAATATTTAAAATTTCTTTTTTGTTTTCATAAAATTTTTTTTTTGGAATAAATTCTTTTCAAAAAAAAAAAAAAAATTTTAAAATCTTTATTAAAAAAAAATTTTGAAAACTATTTCAAAAAAAAATTTAATTTTGTTTAAATAAAAATATTTAAAATTTTTTTTTGTTTTCATAAAAATTTTTTTTTTGATGAAAAAAAAAAAAAATTTAAAAATCTTTATTAAAAAAAATTTGAAAACTATTTCAAAAAAAATTTTAATTTTGTTTAAATAAAAATATTTAAAATTTTTAAGTATAATTTGGTGAAGCTCTCTAAAGCACCGAAAACGAAATTCCATACATTTGCACCGAAAAAGGTTCTTTTCAGAAATCGGCAACGAAAATTGGGAACGAAACGGCACCGATCAGTACCGAAAAACCTGTCATTTGGGGCCGGAACGAAAACAACTTCAAGTAGGTTGTTTTCGGTGATGTAGGAACGAAATTATTTGAATTATTTTTTTATTTCAAATTTAAAGAAAATCAAAATGAATAAAAGAAATAAATTTTCTTTATTGGAAAAGGAAAAAATAATAGATTTTGTGAAAAATTATGAAATCCTATTTAATGTGCGACATCCAAAATTAAAAAATAATTTCGTTTCTCTTTTATGCCGAAACGCATCCAACTGAAATGAAAACAATTCAGAAACAAGACGAACACCAACGTTTTACAGTTTCAGTTTTCGTTATCGGCTACGGTTACGGTGTATACGGAAAACCAGCTTTACTTGTTTACCAACAAATCGTCATATGCCGGAAGTTTTGCTTTACTTCTTTAATTTGAAACAAAAGCTCCGTTGAAGCACACCGATTGCTCACCAAAGCTTATGGTGAATGTGTTTCATCGATGTCAAAGTGCGAGAAATGGTTTGTGCGGTTTAGAAGTGATTATTTTGAGATGAAAGACAAACATCGATCAGGCCAGCCAAAAAAGTTTGAAGAACAAGAATTGGAGGCATTACTTCATGAAGATTGTTGTAAAACTCAACAAGAGCTTTTAAAATTATTGGGAGCTACACAAGCAGCAATTTCAAAATATTTACGAGCAAAGGATTCATCCCAAACCAGGGGAATTTGGTACCATACGAATTGAAGCCCAAAGGCCTTGACACACGATTATGCATGTCCGAAATTATGCTTGAACGCTATAAAAGAAAATGGTTTTTGCACCGAATCACCGACAATATCCTGAAGCGTAAGAGATCGTATGTGAAGCCCGGCCAACCAGCCGAATCGACACCAAAGCCAAATATCCATGGTGCTAAGGTAATGCTCTGAATTTGGTGGGAGCAAAAGGATCTTATATATTATGAGCTCCGAAAATCTGGCCAGACCATCACAGGTAACCTGTACCGAACGCAACTGATTTGTTCGAAGCAAGTGTTGGCCGAAAAAGCCAATAATATGCGGCCAGGCATGAAACTGTAGTATTCCATAATGACAAAGCTAGGCGACATGTTGCAATACCTGTTAAAAACTATTTAGAAAGAAGTGGTTGGGAAGTTATGCTCACACTTATAGTCCAAGCCTTGCCCCGCTTGACTATTTTTTGTTTCGATCGATGTCGAACGCTCTCTCTTTGACACGCTTCACTTCAGAACAGAGTATCCGATATAGGCTTGATTCGTTATTGGCCTCAAAAGATGAGCTGTTCTTTTGGCTCGGTATCCATATGTTGCCAGAAATATGGGAAAAGGTCATAGCTAACAATTGCCAATACAAATAAATTTATATTGTACTAATGTTTCAATATAAAAATAATTTAAAAAAAAAATCCCGCATTTTTAAGTCAGCCCAATAGCAAGTTACAAAATGCCGATGATTAGATGATAGCATGATACAGAATGACTGCAGCAAGCAATAACTTGCCACATATTGACTAAACAAGCTATAAATGCTAAATATTGACCATACGATGTTAAAGCCTGCTAAAGATTGACTATTTTAAGATATAGCATGTTAAGGATGGGCTGTATGAAGCTTTAGCATGCAAACGATTTACTATATCAGGGTGTCACATACCAAAAATCGTCTGTAGCAAACTATTTCATGCTAAAAATGGAATATAGCAAGCTATAGCATCTTAAATTTTGACTATAGCAAGCTATAGCATCTTGAACATTGTCTATAGCATGCTATAGCATCTTAAAGATTGACTATAACTAGCTACATTGACTATAGCTAAATATAGCATCTTATACATTGACTATAGCTAGCAATATCATCTTAAAGATTGACTATAGTAAGCTATGCCATTTTTAAGATTTACTATAGCAAGCTATAACATCTTGAACATTGTCTATAGCATGCTATAGCATCTTAAATATTGACTATAACTAGCTACATTGACTATAGCTAAATATAGCATCTTGATCATTGTCTATAGCATGCTATAGCATATTAAAGATTGACTATTACTATCTACATTGACTATAGCTAAATATAGCATCTTAAATATTTACTATATCTAGTTATAGCATCTTAAAGATATAGCAAGCTATAGCATCTTAAACATTGACTATAGCATGCCATAGCATCTTAAAGATTGACTATAGTATGCTATGGCATTTTTAAGATTTACTATAGCTAGCTATAGCATCTTAAATATCGACTATAACTAGCTATAGCATCTTATACATTGACTATAGCTAAATATAGCACCTTATACATTGATTATATCTAGCTATAGCATCTTAAACATTTACTATAGCATATTAAATATATACTATAGCTGGCTATAGCATCTTAAAAATTTACTATATCTAGCTATAGCATCTTAAAGATTGACTAGCTATAGCATCCTATACATTGACTATATATCAAGCTATAGCATCTTAAATATTGACTATAGCCAGCTATAGCATTTAAAGATTTACTATAACTAGCTATAGCATCTTAGAGGTTGTCTAAAGCTAGCTATAGCATCTTAAAAATTAACTATAGCTAGCTAGAACTATATCCAACTAAAGCATACTAAAAATTAACTATAGAAATAATCTAACAAAGTCTCGATTTCTAACTTCATTGATAAATTCTTCAATAAACTTGCCACTTTTGGCATAAAAAGACTATTGTTTAGTTATAAAATAAATAAGTTATGAATATCATTAAACACTTTTAGAAATTGCATCTTTCTAATAACAAATTTAGTACAATTTTTAATACTTTTAACAACCTTTTTTGTTTAGTTGTTTTAGTTCAGAAATTCAATTGTCTAACCCCCAGCACTAATCTAGGAATTTCAAATCATATCAATCTAAACATCACCAGCATCATTAATATAATGGCACAGTGGGACTAACTGGAAAATTTTTTTTATAGTAAAGCTCTTGAATATTGTAAAAAAAAGGAAGACAATTTGTTTAAATGGAAAGATGTTTGCATCTTTCAAAGAAGGCTAAAAAATATAGGCAAAATATTAACTATTGTATGTTTTCAAGTTAAAGCAAGCTAAATATTGTTCATAGCATGATTAATAGTAACTATAGCAGAGTCTCTGGCGGGAATCGAACCCGTAACCTTCAGATTAATACTTCAGCATATTATCTTCTGGTCTATCGGGGCACTATTGACTGTAGCATCCAATTTCTGCCGAATTTGATTTAGATTTTATAAAATCAACACACATTCATAGAAAACTACAAAATTATGATGGTTTATAGAGCAAACCAAATAAATATTGTCTATCAAATTAAAGCATGTTAAATATTGTTCTAAGCATGCTTAATATTGGCTATAGCCAGCTATATTGACCATAGAAATTCTAGCAAGCTGAATGTTGACTATAGCTAGCTATTATAGCTTGCAAATTATTGTAAACAGCATGCAATTGAATATAGCTAACTATAGCAAGTCGGTTATTGTCTATAGCAAAATATATCATTCTAATTATTTATTATAGTGAACCATAGCATGCTTAAGTTTTAATATATCATGATAGTTGTATACTATAGCCAGTTATAGCATGCAAAATATTGAGCTATAACTAGCATTTCCTTTAAATATTACTTCGTACCACTGTCTATGTTATATATTGTATGTATATGTCTGACAATGATGTTTCGTAATCAAAATATAATATTGTTAATGTTCATCATTACAAATCATTGACCAGATTTAAGTGTTCATACATTCACACAGATGATATGTACGATTACAACTAAAGAGAAGTTTGGTTCTTTCACCCTGCGAAAGATGAGACTCTAAACATAAATACACAATATTAAGAAGGGTTGGTAAAGGATGACTGGGGCTGGACTAAAATAGTATAAGATAAATTTTCTCAACTTAAAATAATGATTTTGATAATTTTCGATAATAAAGTCAGGGTGAGTGAGTTAGAGTGTGTGTGTGTTTTTAAGGGCAAATGTTCTTTATAAATATTTCATCTTAAAGATACAGACATGTTTTGTGTGCTAAAACTCAAAACCACTTGAATTTTATACTTAAAGTATATTTGATTTCCAGTTTAGTTATATTTAGTGGAAGTTTTTGTAAGTCATTTCTGGGCTAAAGCTATGATCTCTTAAGCGGGGGGTGGTCATTATTTTTAGTTAAGTGTTCAGTTAGTGTTAAGGAGTCGTAGGGTTGGCCTGGCTTCTGATTTAAATTTACTGAGTTTTTGATTGTTAATGTGGCGTGCAAACATCAATGGATTTTGCTTTGTTTTTGTTTAATGTTTTAGAAACTATTTTGGCCTAAATGTAGGTATTAAATTTGAAATTATTTGCTAAATCTTATATTTATAGAAGAACTAAGACTATAGTCAGCTATAGTATGTATAACAAGAGCATAATAAGCTAAAGCATGTCTAAAATTTAATATTTCAAACTATGGCATGATTTTAACTGAATATATTAGGCTATAGCATGCTAAATATTACCTATAACAAGATATAGCACACTATAGAAGGACTTTATCCAACCACTTTATTCTAAAGATTGATTTCAGCAAGCTTTATTAAGCAAATGATTGACTATAATAAGCAATTATTTGATTACTATTGAATATAGCAAGTTATAGCAAGCTAAATATTCTCTATAGCAAGCTATAACATGCTAAGGATGTAAAATAGCTAGCGAAAAAAATGCTGATGTTTGTCTATAGTTATACATAGTTCTAACATGAGAGCAAATCTTAAACTTTGCCAAAGATTATCTCAAGCAAGCTAAAACATAGTCAATAAGCCATTTTGATGGAATTCAAGCGGAAAACAAGTGTAATTCCAGCCTTGAATCCAGTGTGAAGCTGTGGAATTATAGTTTTATTATAATTTATATCAATAGCATTATCCAGTAAAAAGGAAACATAAAATCAAGCCACGTGTTTTTTGTTTCAGAAATATTTAAATATTTAAACTAGCATTCAAGTCTAATTCCAAGAAAATTTTCAAGTGCTTGAATTTTTTCGTCTATAGCAAGCTAAAACATAGCCAATAATCATTTTTGCTGGAATTCAAGTTGAAAACAAGTGTAATTCCAGTCTTGAATCCAGTGTCAAGCTGTGGAATTATAGTTTTATTATAATTTATATCAATAGCATTTTGCAGTAAAGAGGAAACATAAAATCAAGCCACATATTTTTTGTTTAAAAAATATTTAAACTTGCATTCCAGTCTAATTCCATGAAAATGTTCAAAAGCTTGAATTTTTAGGTCTGCAGTGCTTACTGGGTAATAATGTTTGACTATATCAATTCACAGCCTGCTAAGTAATCACTATCAAGCTACAGCATGTTTAGGATTGGCTGTAGGAAGCTATAGCTTACAAATGATTTACTATAGCTGGGTGTGGACTTACTAAAATACGACTATATCCAGGTAAATAGCTGAAGATTGACTATTTCAAGGTATGGCATTAAGATTGACTACAGCTACCTATAAAATGCTATATTAAGCTAAAGCATGCTAAACATTGACTATATGAAGTCATAAAATGCTAAAGATGGACATATCATGTAACAACATGCAGGTGAATGAATATAACAAGTTATAGCATAATCGAGATTGACTGTAATAAGGTAAGCTTGACTACAGCAAGCTATGACATGCTAAAGATTGACTATAGCAAGTTATTCCTTGCCAACCATTGACTATTGGAACTCATAACATGTTAAAGATGACTAAAACAAGTTACAGCACATTTTGATTGACTACAGTAAGCTATAACATGCTAAAGGCTGACTATAGCATACTAATGATTTGCTATAGCAAACTATTGCATGCCAAACACTGCCAGTAGCGCGATGTTTCGTACTAGGGATTGATTATATCCAACTATAGTATTTTTAAGATTATCTAAAGCTAGTTACAGAAAGCTAAATACTAAATTTAAATAGCATGTTAAAAACACGCTGGACAATATATTTAGCAAGCTTCAGTGCTAAAATTATGCTATAGGCCAACTAAAGCAAGTTAATACATGCTAAATATTGAATATAGAAAGCTAAAGCATTTCAATGATTTACTATAGCAGGCTGTAGCATACTAAAGGCTGACTATAGCTATTACATGCTTAGGATTGACTATAACATTCTATTGCATGCTAAAGAACGACTATATTAAACTACAACATGGCAAATCTTGACTATACATGCTAAATATTGAATATAGCAAGTTGTAGCATCTTAAAGGTTGACTATAGCCAGCTATTACAAACTGAGGATTGACTATAACATTATATTGCATGATAAAGAACGACTATATGAAACTACAACATAGCAAATATTGTCTATAACAAGCAATAGCATCTTAGAGATTAACTTAACTAGACATAGTCCTTTATATCAAACAAAATCATGGTAAATATTGCCAATAGAAAGCTATAGGTAGGTATTGTTTGATAAATGCTGACTATAGCACATTAACGATTGACAACAGAAAGCTATAGCATGTTAAATAGCAACTATATGAAACAATAACATGGGAAATGTTGACTATAACAAACTATAGCATCTTAAAGATTAACAGAAGCTAGCTATATCATGGTGAAGCACGAATCCTGGTAAAAAATGTGGAGGGGGGAAATAAAGTAAAATTTATATAAAATTTTTCGTTTTTTATATTAAAACTTTTCGGTTCTTTCCTGGATCATGGTAAAGGGCTATATCAAACTAAATCATGGTAAATATTGCTAATACAAAACTATAGCAAGCTACTGTTTGATAAATACTGACTATATCATATTAATGATTGACTATAGAAAGCTATAGCATGCTAAATATCAACTACTATCTATAGCATTCCTAAAATATCCTACAGCTACAGCTTAAATTTCATAAATTTATGCAATTAAATTTTAAAACAAAATGTTTCAGGCCTTGGGAAACTCCAGTTGTAAATTTCATTATAAAAGAGCCAACTAAAATATACTAAAGTTTTTTGTTTTGTTTTCTTTTTTTTTCGCAGGAAATTCCATTAAATGTATGCCAACTGAAATGTGTCATGTGCCAACAAAACAAGAGGTCATAAACTACATTCTAGAGCAAAAAACAAAAAAAAAATCAATACCAAACGGAAACCCCCATAAAACAGGGAAAACCTACAAAACCTACAAATTATTAAAAAGGAAAACAAATTTAATAAAAATAAAATAAAATTCTTTAATAAATTATTTACAATAAATTTCTAAAAAATGAAAAACTACCAATTAAACATGTAATTATAACTGAATATTTATTGTAACAAAATATTTGTTTAAAAAAAAAATAAAATAAAACTAATCATTAAAATTCTTTTATAATAAACTTTGCCATAGTTTAGTTTAAAACAAAATTAAATATTGTACATACATACAATATATAAAGTAAATTTGCATTTTACATGTCTAAATTGCATTTTAGTTGCAATATTTTCTTTTTTTATACCCTTCACCTTCGTGAGAAGGGTATATATAAGTTTGTCATTCCGTTTGTAATTTCTACATTTTTCATTTCCGACCCTATAAAGTATATATATTCTGGATCCTTATAGATAGCGGAGTCGATTAAGCCATGTCCGTCTGTCTGTCTGTCTGTCTGTCTGTCTGTCTGTCTGTCTGTCTGTCTGTCTGTCTGTCTGTCTGTCCGTCTGTCTGTCTGTCTGTCTGTTGAAATCAGTTTTCTGAAGACCCCAGATATCTTCGGGATCCAAATCTTCAATAATTCTGTCAGACATGCTTTCGAGAATTTTGCTATTTAAAATCAGCAAAATCGGTCCACAAATGGCTGAGATATGAGGAAAAAACCAAGACAACCTCGATTTTTTACCTATTTTTTACCTGTATCTGGATTACTAAGACATTAATATAGACAATATGGATATCTAATGATAGATATTTTAAAGACATTTGCAACGACGTATATAAGTAAGTTGGACCTACAATGGGTCAAAATCGGGAAACAAATTTTGAACCCGAATTTTTTTTTAAAAAAAAAAAAATTGAAAAAACAAAAAAAAAATTTTTTAAATTTAAAAAAAAAAAATTTTTTAAATTAAAAAAAAAAAAATTTTAAAATTAAAAAAAAAAAAATTTTAAAATTTTAAATAACAATCGAAAAATTTTGTTTTACAAAAAATTCAAAAAACAACTGCAAAAAAAATTAAATTTTGTTTACCTAAAAATATTTAAAATTTTGAAGTATAATTTGGTGAAGGGTATATAAGATTCGGCACAGCCGAATATAGCACTCTTACTTGTTTATTTTGCTTTTGTTGCAAGTGATGTTTGATTTCATGTTAAATACTTTATTATGCCACCATGATTGCTACTTTCCCTCGACTCCTTCCTCCTGGCCTATGGCTGTATGGAGCACTAAAACTTTTAGATTACAAATTTTCTTAAAGAGAATTTTACAATTTCTGTTTTAGTTTTAGTTTCATGCTCGTTCAACGACTTCAACTGCAAGTCTTCTATATATTTTTGTAAGGCTGCAGTGTGTGCGTGTGATTTTTAAAAGTTATAACGTCTTTCAGCGCATCTAGCGACAAGTTGAGTACGAAGGACCAACAAGAAATTCAAGGCAAATAAGTTTTAGAAAATAAGAAGTTTTATTTGGAAATATGAATTTCATGACATGAACTTGAAGCATAAACAAACTTGATTTTCTATTATTCTTGAAGAGAATAATACAGAGATTTCATGAAATCTTTAAAATGTTCTAAATTTTCTTTCATCAGCTATAGATTTCAATAGTTTTCTAGAGAATTATATAGAAAAGTTTAGCAGGCTGGTGATTTGTATGAGATATTTGTAAAGTTAATATCTATCACAGACTTTTTAGAAAAAAATTGACTATAACAAAACTATAGTATGCTTGACAAGAGACTATAGTAATTCATAACATGCTTAAAATAAGCTATAGCTTGTTAATGATTTACTATAGTAGGCTCTAGTATGCTAAAACTTGACTATAGCTAACAATTTCATTCTATAGGACTATAACAAACTACAACTTGTTAAAGATTGACTATAGCAAGCTATAGTATCTTAAGATTGAATATAAAATGCTTAAGAAGCTCTATATAAAACTACAACAAGCTACAGATGAACTACACAAAGCTATAGCATGCTACAGTTTTACTATAGCAAGCTACGTCAAGCTTATGATTTACTGTAGTTGACTGTAGCAAGCTAAAGGTTGAATAGAGCAAGCTATTGCAATCTAAAGTACTATAACAAACTACAGCATGCTACATATTAACTATAGCAATTGACATTTACAACTAAGTAAAGCTATACTATAGCAAACTAAACAACATGCTACAGATTTACTACAACAAGCTATATCATGCTACAACTTGACTATAGCAAGCTATGATATGATTACTATAGCAGGCTGTAGCATACTGAAAGTTGAAAACAATCTTTAGCATTGTACAAATTGATAATAACAAATTATAGAATGCTAAAAATGAACTATAAAAGCTATTTCATGCTACTGATTGTCTACAATATGCTAACGATTAGCCAAAGCATGATAAATATTGTCAATGAAAAGTTAAACGGGGACAATATAAAACTACAACATGAACAAATTGGCTATATCATGCTAAAGCTTGACTTTAGAAGATTTCAGCATGTTCAAAGCTAGCCTCTATATTCTAAAGAAGTATGTCAAACTACAACTTGCTAAAGATTAACTACAAAATGTCAAAGAAGGTCTATACAAAATAACATGTTACAGACCTGCTATAGAAAGCTATTGATTATAGCTGGTTGTTGTACGCTAAACATGCTAAAAATTTACTATAAATAGCTATAGAATCTATAAAATGTTTAAAAATACGGTATTTATAACAGATGGCGTATCTTTTGCACTCAGTTTTTGATTTTAATAACTTTTATGTCATTTTAAAGGGTACATGTCTGGCATTTATTCTCACTTAGTTTTTGAACATTATAGTTTAAACAACAAAGTTTTTTTTTGCTTCAAAATCAACCAATTTTGTACCAACAAAGCGTCATACGCAGGAAGTTTTGCTTTACTACTTTAATTTTAAAAAAAGTGCCGCTGAACACACCGATTGTTGACCAAAGATTATGGTGAATGTGTTTCAATGCGCGAGAGATGGTTTGTGGGAGAGATGGTTCGCATAGGCCAGCCAAAGACCAAGAATTGGAGACATTACTCCATGAAGATTTTTTTTAAAACTCAACAAGAGCTTGCAAAATTATTGGGAGCTACTTAAGCAGCAATTTCAAAACTTTTTCGAGCAGCAGAATTCATCCAAAGGCAGAGAAATTGGGTACCATACGAATTGAAGATGATAGACCTTGAAAGACGAGTTTGCACGTCAGAAATAATGCATGAACGCTATAAAAAAAGTATTTTTTTCCACCGAATCATTACTTGCGATGAAAAATGGATCCATTACGATAACTCGAAGCATAAGAGATCGTATGTGAAGCTCGGCCAAACAGCCGAATCGATTACTAAAATTCGACCAGACCATCACAGGGAACATGTACCGAATGCAGCTATTTGAAGCGAGAATTGACCGAAAAACGCCCAGAATATACAGCCAGACATGAAACCGTAATGTTCCATCATGACATCGCTCGGCCACATATTACAATACCTGTTAAAAAGTATTTAGAATGAAGTGTTTGGGAAGTTTTGCCTCACCCGCCTTATAGTCCAGACCTTGACCCATCCGAATACTATTTGTTTCGATCGATGCAGAACGCTCTCTCTGGTATACTCTGATTTGAGTTAATTTCCATTTTTGCACTGTTATTGTAAATTTTAGACCTTAAGGTATGCTCTTCGCAAGTTTCATTAAAATCGGCCCACAAATTTATAATATTTCACTATATTTCATTTAGAAATTCCAAACGGTTAAGGGTTAACGTTGTCCGATTTTAGTAAAACTCTCAGAGAGTATTTTTAATTATCTGACTTTTAATATTCTGTATAGGTTTTACTTAAAATTCATAACAGTAAGGAAATTGGAATCATTCGCTAAAATATGGCCAAAAAAATTGTTTTTGCCGAAAATTGCAAAATTTAAATCGCAGGTACGGAAAAACTATAGGAGGTATTGTCATAATTTCTTCATGTTTTTATTCCCTATTATGTTCTCAATAAATCATAATGTGATGATTAAATAATTCTGAAATTTGTTTAACAAAAATTTTTAAAAATTTTAAAATGGAGATTTAAAACTGCCGTTAAAATTAAAATTAAATTTTTTTGGTCATACCTGCGAATAAGTTAGCGGTATGCTATGAAGACAAAAACTCATACACAAGAAAATATGGATATATTTTAAGTAAAAATAAGCTTTTATTTTAATATATCTCAAAATATCTTAATTTTGTTCCTACATTTCTTGTTCTAGTGACCTGACAATTTTTTAATAACTTTTTTGACCAATTTTTGTCTTTTATATCTTAATGGAACGACAATTACGTACACATTTCGATTCTATTAAATTAAATTGCAAAAGTAATTATTTAATGGCAACATTTTTAAAAAACTGAAAAAAAATTGCATTTTCCCACATGTAAATGCACATCAAAACTTCAGCGTCGTTGCGGCATCAGTTAACGTTATCCTATCATCATAATATTTTACACAACGTATTTCTACAATACATAGAACTATTCTGTCAAAATTCGCACTCTAATGGCTAATATCTTGAAGAAATTTATATTGTTCAAATGTTTCAAAAACAAGTAGCTGAGAGAGCTATATTCGGCTGTGCCGAATCTTATATACCTTTCACCACATTATACTTTATAATACAAATTTTTAATATTTTTTTCAAAATTTAAAAAAAAAAATTTTTTATTTAAAAATTTTAAATTTATTAGTGAAAAAAAATGTATGACAAAAAAATTTTTTTGGTAAAAAAAAAAATTCGGGTTAAAAAATATTTTTTTCCCGATTTTGACCCATTTTAGGTCCAACTTACTATGGTCTTATATATACATCGTGGCAATGGACTTTGAAATATCTATCACTAGATATCCATATTGCCTATACTAATGACTTAGTAATCCAGATATAGGTAAAATCAAGTAAGAAAGAAAACAAGCTATTTTCGACTGTGCCGAATCTTATATACCCACCCTTCACCAAATTATACTTCAAAATACAAATTTTAAATATTTTTAGGTAAACAAATTTTTTTTGTTTCCAAAGTTGTTTTTTTAATTTTTTGGAAAATTTTTTTTTTTTCAAATTGTTATTTAAATTTTAAAATTTTTTTTTTAAATTAAAAATTTTTTTTTTTAAATTTGAAATAAAATTTTTTGGTTTTTTATTTTTTTTTTCGTGAAAAAAAAATTCGGGTTAAAATTTTTTTTTCCGATTTTGACCCATTATAGGTCCAACTTACTATGGTCTTATATACGTCGAGGTCTTTGAAATATCTATCATTAGATATCCATATTGTCTATATTAATGACTTAGTAATCCAAATCAAAAATAGGTTAAAAATCGAGGATGTCCTGCTTTTTTCGACATATCTCAGCCATTTGTGGACCGATTTTGCTGATTTTAAATAGGAAAATTCTCGAAAGCATGTATGACAGAATTATTGAAGATTTGGATCCCGAAGATATCTGGGGTCTTCAGAAAATTGATTTCAACAGACAGACAGACGGACATGGCTTAATCGACTCCGCTATCTATAAGGATCCAGAATATATATACTTTATAGGATCAGAAAATTATATTGTGGAAATTAGAAACGGAAAGACAAACTTATATATACCCTTCTCACGAAAGTGAAGGGTATACAAATAGACCAAAAATCGAGGTTGTCCCAGTTTTTTCCTCATATCTCAGCCATTTGTGAGCCGATTTTGTCGATTTTAAATAGCAACTGAGCCGGAAGAATTCCCGATATATTGTTTTATCAATCATGTTTGTAAGTTATTTGGGGGTTACGAAAAGTTGATTTCAACATACAGATGGACAGACGGACAGTCGACTTCACTATCTATAACGATTCTGAATATACATATATACTTTGGGGGGTCGCAAATGAAAAATGTAGAAATTACAAATTTATGTATAATACAAATAATGGGGATTTTTTAATCCCCATTATTTGTATTAGTTACATTTTAAAAATTTTGTTTAATTCTTAATAAAATAAGCTATTTTGCTAATAAATTGCTTTTTCAGTGACAAGATTCGATTACTTTTTCGGAGCACTGTATTATTTATTTAATTAAATAATTTTACTTTTCCTCAAGCTCATTACGTTGCTTTCAATGCTAATCAATTGTGTTGTCTCTAAACTCGAGGTACGACATTATTTGTTCCCCCTTATTTTAAAAAAATCCAGCTTAATGCGAAACATTAAGGTAAAATAATTGGGTGAAAGCTAAAAAAAAAAATGTAAGAAAACAACAGTATAAAGTAATTTCGATAAAGCTTAAAATGGCTGCACACATTTTGTCGTCTTTTTCTAGTCATTATCCCACACAACACAGGAAAACAGGAAAACATTGGCAAGAACTGTGGGACAGATTAAAACAAAACATTACATTACAAAAGTGCTTCCAAAGAAGCTAAAAAAGAAGTACGATCTAATACTATGCATGAACCGTAATATGGCTACAGGAAACAAATTTGAAATTTAATTTCAACTATAGCAGACTAAAAGGAATTTGCCAAGCAAAACAATAGATGTAAGTCTCGTGCAACTACATATGGATCAAATTCGAAAAAAGAGCCACATCCATTCCATCAGTTGCTGGTTTCTCACAACTTTTTAGTTAAAAAGATCATGCTGTTTACATTATTTAAGTAATTTAAAACCTTATCTTTGCAGTTTTCTATGAAATTGAAGTGTCTAATTCCTGTGTGCTGTGCCACTGTCTCTCTTTATGCTCATTAGCGTTTTGCCACTAAGTATTTAAGTGAGCTCCTGTTTTAAGTATAAAATAAACCATAAAACTTGAATTACTAAACACCAAAGCGCACACACACGTTTCAAAAACGAAACAGATAATCTAGATACTAAAAAAAATCTAGAAGCGAAAAAGAGGGATACAATAAATACCAACATTAAACAACAATACAGAGGAGTCAGCAAACCAGTAAAATGGCAAGAAAAGATAAACATACAAACATCTATACATATAATATTGAATTTCGATTAGAATATTTTTGAGAACAGATACAAAAAAAAAAAAAAAACACATTATCAACCAAAAACAGCACAACAGCAACTATAGCAACAGTAACATGAAAATTCTTAATATTTCCTACTCGCAATTTTCACACCTTCCCAAAGTGTACAAGGAAAATGAAAAAAGAAAAACATTGAAAACAAATTTAAACAATTTTCTGCCAACAGCTAGAAAAATAAAAAGAAATGGCAACTATTTAGTGTGACAGCAAATAGGGTTGGCAAACAGGTGAGAAAAAGATAAAATTCAAATTGATGCTGATTCGTTTTACTTTTGCAATAGTGTTGCCTTAACATCCAATACATATAAATACCAAGCATTAGGGGGCTCAGAAAGATAGGTGGTTATTGAATCAATTTCAGATTAAAATTTTGTTCATACTTGATATCCTGCAGCTTGCTCTCTAGCCGCAGCAGGGTGAATTTTCTGAGAACTGAACACCTATGAATTTATAACCCTTACTTAAGCACTATTGAGAATGATATCTTATGAAGTACACTTTCATTTTGGTTATGAAAAAAAACCACGTTATTTAGCCGCCAACAAACGCGCTCATCCTAATGTATTTAAATAAGATTTTGTGTAAATTATAAGTCTAATTATTATTTTAGTTAAAGCTAATTTTTTTAATAAAGTATTTAAACAATCAATAATTAAAATGATTGAAATATCCAGAAAAATTGTAAAGGTGTATAAGAAATGCGAAAGGCAAAACAAGGTATGAATTATAGATACAAATTAAATAAATATTAATCATACGTCACCAAACGTTTACGCCTGAAAATAACGATAGATATTTAAATTGCAAATCACACAGTACGTATGAGTGTTATTAATTAAATAAATATTAAGCATACGTCACCACAATAGACGTCACACAGTGGTATGAGAAAAAAAAAAAGAGGGAGATAAATCTGTAACTTCTAAAGCCTTAGTCCGATTTGAACGAAATTTCACGTGCGCAAAGGGGAAGTGTTGTTGAGTTTAAGTTTTGAACGTGGACTTCATGAGCTGGGCCAGAGCTGGGCCAGAGGTCCCTAAAGTAGGACACCTCGAGTATGTTAAATTTCCTATTTCTTCGTTTGAGTTTTCAAAATTCTTAGCGAGTTGTTAAATTTTCCCTAATTAATTTGCCACATAAAAAACATAAGGTGGACATGTTATATATCAATGGATAGAGGATTTTGTCTACTTTCCAATAATGTATATAACTTTTGACAATTAAACAATTCATGGAATACTTTACATGGAATTATGACAAAAAATGCTTTTTATTGAATTTTGCATAGATACAAATTTTTCAAATTGAAATAAAATTTTTATTTATGAATATTTTTTAATGAAATATTACACTTATATTTTTTTATTGAAAATGGAAAAATAAAAATAAATTTTGAAATTTGTAATCAGGAATCCCGCAATTCCCAAAAAAGTATTGAAAAATTCCAAAAATGGGATATTTTCGTTTTTTGGCTATAATATCCATACCAGGGGCGGGGTTATCGGAACCCTTTACAAAATAATTAAGAACATATTGGGCCATCTAAAATGGCTTACTATATTTTGATATCGACTATGCGATTTGAGAATTTTTGCCCTAAATTTGAATTTTATAGAAAAAAATAGACGTTTTTTAAATGGACCTGGTCCCCTCGGTATCAAACATTATACAGTTTTTTTCATTTAGAATATTTGATGTAAAGTTAGCTTTTCAATAAGTACAAATTCATTATACATCCTTTTAGAAATTTTTTAGATAAGTTAAAAAGAATAAAAGTACTTTTTTCTCAAAAAAAATAGCGAAAAATCGCCTTTTTCAATTTTTGCAATGTAACTTTGGACCTAGTTATGATTTTTAAACCATTCAATCTTTATTTGATATATAGATATAGAAAATGGAGAAAATCGGGAAATATTTGGAACCGCGGTCATCAAAAAACTGGAGTAGGGTGGGTAAAAATGTTGAAAATTTAAATTTCAAATGCGAATATCTCCTAAGCTATAAGAGATAATTGATAGCTACGATGATAGGATAATTTTTAAAATTGACTATACCCGAGGTGTCCTACTTTGGGGACTTCTGGCCCAGCTCCTGGTAAGCTCATGACGTCCAGATTCAAAACTTAAACTCGACAACACTTCCCCTTTTGCGGGTGTGAAATTTTATTCAATCCAATCTAACCATATAGAAGTTACAGATTTGTTTCCCTCTTTTTTTCTATACCAATGTGTGTCGCTTACGATAAAATTAGTTTACTGTGAAATATAAACATTGACTTACGATAAAATCTTACCCCCTATATTTTTGATGTTATTAACAATTTTGATATTCTGAGAACCCTAAAACATCAGTCGGTCCATAAAATTTTAATTTCTGCAATAAAACAAAAATTTTAAAAATGTCGCTTATGGGCTCGATATATAAATACCAAGTATTAGGGGGCTCAGAACCAATTTCAGATTAAAAAGTTGTTCATATTTGCACGCAGAGAAAAAATAAATGCAGTTGATTGCTGTAACCATTTCAAAATTTTTACAATTTTTAAAACCTTATTATGGTCACTGTAATTATGTATATGATTGTACATATGTATGTTATTTGGGGACTACGGAAAGTTGATTTCAACATACAGACGGACGGACTTGACTATATCGACTTCGCTATCTATAACGATCCAGAATATATATACTTTGTGTAGAAATTACAAACGAAGTGAAAAACTTACATACACCATTGTCACCCATGATGAAGGGTGGTATAAAAGGTATAAATAATTTTTGGTTAAAATCAAAACCATCTTGAAGAGACATTCTAATATTTTTCGCATTGAAATAGGTCTAGGTTTCGCTGAAATTGGCATTTGAATTGATGGCCTCTAAAAAACCACTTTTGTTTTTACCGCTGGCGAACCTTGATTTTTTGCAATTATCTTAAAAACGAAAAATTTAACAAAATCAATCTTAGCCTTAATTATAGGGCCACCTAAGAATTATAAGTCAAGTCTATTGTCGAAATAAAATTGTTTAATTTTGAAATTTGTTTCACTTGAAATGGGTTCGTTTTTTTTTACCTTTGACCTTCACGATTTAAGGGTTAACGTTTTCCGATTTTAGTAAAAGTTTCAGAGTATATTTAGAATTATCTGGACTATAATATTCTGAATAAGTTTTGCTTAAAATTCATAAGAGTAAGGAAATAGAGCCCATTCGCCAAAAAATTTCCAAATAATTGGTTTTTCTCGAAAATTTCAAAATTTAAATCACAGGTACGGAAAAACTATAAGAGATATTTTCATAACTTTTTCACATTTTTATTCCCTATTATATTCTTAATAAATCCCAATGAGATGATCAAAAAAATTTGAAATTTGTTTAACAAAATTTTTAAAAATTTGAAAATGGAGTTTTGAAACTGCCGTTAAAAAATTTTTATTTTTTTGTTCATACCTAAGAATAGATTAACGGTATCCTACGAAGACAAAAACTCATATACAAGTAAATATGGGCATATTTTAAGTAAAAATGAGCTTTTATTTTAATATTTATCAAAATATATTAATTTTGTTCCTACCTTTCTTGTTCTAGTTGCCTGAGACACGTTATTGGCCTGGCGAATTTTTAATAACTTTAACATTTTTTGACCAATTTCTGTTGTTTATGTCTCATTAGAACGACAATTACGTACACATTTCGATTCTTTTAAATTAAATTGCAAAAGTAATTCTTTAATGGCAAAATTTTTACAAAAACTGAAAAAAATGCCTTTTTTCTCCTTGTAAATGCATCTCAAAACTTCAGAGGGCTTGCGGCTTAACCCCAACCGATTTACCTCAAATTTTTTCAGGATGATTTTTTTACTAATGTTCACCAAACTGGGGGGTGAGAATGGCCAAAATCCAACTTTCGTTAATTAAGGGCCACCCTAATATACATATATAGTATGTCTTTAGGCGGTAAAATGTATTAGGCATTTAATAAATTCTCTCCAATTGCAGATTTTAAATTTAGCGCATTTTCCGGTTAATTACTCTACATGTTGATTTATTGAAGAAAATTATTTGCCTAAACGTTTTTAAAATTTTCATTTCCAAAGTTTGGTATATATATTTCCAAGAAGATATAAGGAGAAATGAAATCAATGGCGTTTTCTTTTCTGACATAAATGTTGCCTTCATTCTGCCTTTTAACCTTTTTTGGGTTCTTTTCTTTAAACAAATGTAGTTTTGTAAGCTTATAACGTCTTCTTTTCAAATAATGTTGCCCGATAATATGCTTCATGTTTTATCCTCAATTTTATCAAAGTATTAAAAAGGCAGCTAGTTCTTGTTATCGTTTTTAAGTTTATTTTGTGTTAAATGAAATAGTGATGGTATTTTTTGATTAGAATATTTTGAAGCTACATAAAAGAAAATTGCATAAATGGCAATGATTTTTATTATTTTGCGATTGTTAACCTTTTATAAATGGTACAAAATACGTTGGCAACATTTTGTGACGGAAAAGAAAACGCCAGAAGACATTCACTCGATTCTTATTATGCTGAACCCACATGATGAACATGAGGACTTTCGCATGGCGAGAAAAATCAAGACTCAAAGACTAAGTAAGTAGTCATATTAGATACTTACCATAACCAAAGTTAATAAACGTTGTATGCATTTCATATTTCAGATATTTGATTGTACATACCTGCAAGAAAAAACAGAAAGATAAAAATGTGATTAATTTAAAATTATAAATAACAGAAGTTTAAAAAAGGTTTCCGATTTAAATAAGTTTAATAAGTTTGACATTTGGGCAATGTTCAGGATGTATAATTTGGAAAGCATCATTCGATTTTAACGACCTTTGCAACACCATAGTAAGTCGGACCCACAATGGTTCAAAATCGGGAAAAAAATTTTTTAATTATCTTTGAATTTTTTATCACCAATAAATTAAAAAAAAAAAATTTTGAAAACTTAATCTTTTTTTCTACAAATATTTTTAATTTTTAAAGTTTAATTTGGTGATTTGTATATAAGAATCGACACAGCTTACTTGTTTTCAACTAAAACTTTATTTCGCCAATTTTTCTTTTTTCAAAATTTCGTTTTTACCAAACATTTTATATTCTACTAAAATTTTATTTAAATTTGTTTTCTTTAACAATTTTGAGACAAATTTTGAATGTTTATATATTTTTATTATGCGAAAATAACACGCAGGTGTTGGTTGTCACTGGGCTAAAAATATAGAAAGAAATAAGAGCTTGGAATACATATTTCTGATGGTTTTTAATACGAGTATAAAATACAATTTAACAAATCTACATGAGCTTACCCAGCGGTTCTGGGGTGACGGTCGCTGAACTCACAACAAAAACGGTGCAAGAATATGAAAATTTAATAAACAATTTTTTAACTTACGTAAAATAAATAGTGGCTAAAGTAAAGGGTGATTCATTTAAAGAAATCCCTGATATTTAGTTTTTAAAGATATATTCATTCAAATGTTGGCCGAGATTACGCTGTAGATGGTCCATTCGGAAGGTCCAATTTTCAATCATACTTTCCAGCATTGCTACCGGAATCTCGCGAATAACGCGAGTAATGGTGGCCATTAAGTCTTGAATTTTAGCTGATTTATTAACATAACACCATCGAAATCCAGAGATGTGATATCACACGTTCTAGACGGCCAATTGACAGGTCTGGAACGCGAAATAAGCAGCCCAAATCCCACTCTCATCCCACTAAGCGACAAAATAGGTCTTAAAGGATAAGACCTAAGCTTTCTTCTGAGCAAAAAAAAATTAAAAATGGAAAAAAAAATCGATTTTGCAAAAAACATAAAAAAATTGTATGTCTTGCGTTACAAAATATTTATTTTGATAGATATCCCACTCGCATCCCACTAAGCGACAAAAAATATCTTAAAGGAATGGACCTATGCTTTCTTTTGAGCAAAAAAAAATAAAAAAGAGCCCATATTGGAAAA
The DNA here is from genome assembly GCF_958450345.1 of Calliphora vicina. Taxonomy (NCBI): domain Eukaryota; kingdom Metazoa; phylum Arthropoda; class Insecta; order Diptera; family Calliphoridae; genus Calliphora; species Calliphora vicina. Next base: position 77,115,361 of record NC_088784.1, read on the forward strand.
AAATTTCGAATTGGCAAAAAAATCTAAAAAATTGTATTTCTTGAGTTATAAAATATTTATTTTGATAGATAGCCCACTAGCATCCCACTAAGGGACTAACAATATCTTAAAGGAATTGACCTAAGCTTTCTTTTGACTAAAAAAAAAAATTATAAAAAAGGGCCCATTTAAAAAATTGGAATTTGCAAAAACAAAGTCAAGAATTGTAAGTTTTGAGTTAAAAAAAATATTTATTTTGATAGATATCCTACTCGCATTCTACTAAGCGACCTAAAGCGTCTTCAAGGAAAATATCTAAGCTTTTGTTTGAGCTAAAAGAAAAAAGAAGGGTCCATTTTGAAAAAAGTCAACAAAGTTTTGATTTTGCGAAAAAAGTCAAAAATTTTATGTTTTGAATTACAAAATATTTATTTTGGTAGATATCCCACTCGCATCCCACTAAGCGAACAAATAGGTGTTCAAGGAAAATATCTAAGCTTTATTTTAAGAAAAAAAAGGCCCATTTTAAAAAAAAAGTAAAAAAGTTTTTGATTTCGGAAAAAAAATATTAAAAAATTTTTATTTTTTTTTTAATATTTTTTTTCGAAAGATTGAATAAAGAGCTATCTAAACTATTTGGGACACATTTTGCTAAAAACAATAGGTAATAAGTTACATGGATAAGAAAAAACACCTGCTTGACCAAAATGTCAAACTTTGACCCCCTCTAACTCGGAGAGTTCTCGACCGATCTTGTTGAAAAATTGTGTCTGAGTTACTATCCAATAGAACTAACCTTGGTGCATCCCGATCGGAAGTCATCGATTTCAAAAGTTGGTTCACATGACATGAAATTCCCCATATATATAAGAAAACTGACTACACTTTAGATAACTTAGCGACAATTGACTCTACCCTAGATTACCTGAGATGGGTAAAGTAACCAATTGGTTTTAATTTGTTTTGCATTACCTGACAATTAAGTGTATACAAATTTAAGTCAGTTAATAGATTTTTGGTTATTATTCGAACTTTTTATTTTATATAATTTGTAAGTAAATTTTAATTAGGTTTAAGTTAATTTTTATTATAATTTATTTGTAATAATTCAAAGAATATCACTGAATACTAAAATTTTAGACAATTTAAGTTAGTTATTAAGTAGACATTAGAGAAAAATAAGACATAAAAGTAAGACATTGTCGCCATCACAATTGAAGGGTACCTAGTTACAACTGTAATAAGTGTAAAAGTGTGTATTACATGTGTTAAACTAATACAGATTCCAAACACGTGCCTGTAAATGTAGATACCTTAACTAAAAGGGGACCATATTAACAATAACAGGCAGTTGTTTCTTCCTCAAACAAATCTATACAATTATGTATATAATTCTCTTATTTTAAAGTATATTAGATGAGTACATTTTACATATTAAAACATCAGCAACAAAATAGTTTTAAGCTTCTTTATTTATCTTATATATGCTGTCAAGTCTATAAGAAAACAAAGAAGTTTATTGGTCCCACTGTAACTTAAAGAAGTCTCTGCAGAGACAGTTATTAAGCCAGCTAGAAATACACAATGTTACATAAGTCTTAAAATGTAGGTACGAATGTATTAGCAAAGGTTTTAAATGTGTTGTACGAATAATCGTTAGTTAGCTCACATCTTCATTAATGTCATTGCATGAGTGTAAATGTAATGTAAATATGTGTAATTACGTATTTATGTTTACAAGTGTAAGACCTGGGTCTGTGTTTGTGTTTACAACATATGAAATGAGTTTTTCTTGACAGACTTTCCACCTTAATAATTAATGTATGTAACATTAGGTAGGCCCTAATTTTGCGCTTTTTATATTGCTCCCAAATTCAGAAATTTATATCCTTCGGGGCAGTATCGGTCTAGGTGAAATAATACCAAGTAAACCTTATTATTTTGTCGTTGAAAAAATGATAACCTTTGAACCAAATGAGATAATAACAAGTAAGAGAGCTATATTCGTAAGAGAGCTATTTTTGTTAAAATGTTTGTTACAATAACAAAACACATTAAAATTTACACTCAAATTACACGCTTGTACGCACATACAATTTTCTGAAAATAAGCGAATTCACTTAATTATGAATAAATTCGAAAATAATCCATCGATTTTTATGATCGATATCTCATTTTGTTCCTATTACATGTGGCTATGCGATAAAGCAATAAATCTAAACAATTTCTGCCGTTTTCGATTTTTCATGATTTTTTTTAAAACAAAAAAATTTTAATTTTCATGTAAAAAATATATTTTTTTGCTTGAATTTGTTATTAGAACTACGAAACTACTGAGCCGATTGAAACGCAATATATATGTGAAAATTTGTACATAGCATGGGGAAAATGTTTTTAATATACAATCAATCGAAAGAAGAACATTAACTTGTTAATTTTATGTATATCAAACAAAAAAATAAAATTTTGTGAAACTGAGCAAATTCACTTAATTGTGAATAAATTCGAAAAAAACCAATCGATTTTTATGATCAATATCTTATTTTGTTGCTATTATATGTGGCTTTGCGAGAAACAATTTCTGACGTTTTCGATTTTTCATGATTTTTTTTTAAGCAAAAAAATTGGATATTTTTACATAAAAAATATATTTTTTGCTTCAATATGTTATTATAACTCCGAAACTACTGAGCAGATTGAAAAGCAATATATATGTAAAATTTGTACATAGCATGGGGAAAATGTTTTCAAAATTCAATCAATCGAAAGAAGAACATTAACTTGTTTTTTATGTATATCAAACAAAAAACTAATATTTTGAGAAACTGAGCAAATTCACTTAATTGCGAATAAATTCGAAAATAATCCATCGATTTTTATGATCAATATCTCATTTTGTTGCCATTATATGTGGCTTTGCGAGAAAACAATAAATCTGAACAATTTCTGCAGTTTTCGATTTTTCATGATTTTTTTAAAATAAAAAAGTTGGATATTTTTACATAAAAAATATATTTTTTGCTTGAATTTTTTATTATAACTCCGAAACTACTGAGCCGATTGAAACGCAATATATATGTGAAAATTTGTACATAGCATGGGGAAAATGCTTTCAATATTCAATCAATCGAAAGAAGAACATTAACTTGTTTTTTATGTATATCAAACAAAAAACTAATATTTTGAGAAACTGAGCGAATTCACTTAATTGCGAATAAATTCGAAAATAATCCATCGTTTATTACATGTGGCTATGCGATAAAACAATAAATCTAAATAAATCTGCCGTTTTCGATTTTTCATGATTTTTTTAAAACAAAAAAAAATTGGATATTTTTACATAAAAAATATATTTTTTGCTTCAATTTGTTATATAACTCCGAAACTACTGAGCCGATTAAAAAGCAATATATATGTAAACATTTGTGCATAGCATGGGGAAAATGTTTTCAAAATTCAATCAATCGAAAGAAGAACATTAACTTGTTAATTTTATGTATATCAAACAAAAAAATAAAATTTTGGGAAACTGAGCGAATTCACTTAATTTTAAATAAATTCGAAAAGAATCAATCGATTTTTATGATCGATATCTCGTTTTGTTGCTATTATATGTGGCTTTGCGAGAAAGCAATAAATCTGAACAATTTCTTACGTTTTCGATTTTTTATGATTTTTTTAAAAAAAAAAAATTAGCTATTTTCACGTAAAAAATATATTTTTTTTTGCTTGAATTTGTTATTATTTGTACATAGCATGGGGAAAATGTTTTCAATATTCAATCAATCGAAAGAAGAACATGAACTTGTTAATTTTATGTATATCAAACAAAAAACTAAAATTTTGTGAAACTGAGCGAATTCACTTAATTGTGAATAAATTCGAACAGAATCAGTCGATTTTTATGGTCGATATCTCATTTTGTTGCTATTATATGTGGCTTTGCAAGAAATCAATAAATCTGAAAAATTTCGCACGTTTTCGATTTTTTATGATTTTTTTAAAACAAAAAAATGCTATTTTCATGTAAAAAATATATTTTTCTGCTTGAATTTGCTATGGGGGGGGGAAATGTTTTCAAAATTCAATCAATTGAAAGTAGCACATTAACTATTCAATTTTATGTAAATCAAACAAAAAACTAAAATTTTGTGAAACTGAGCGAATTCACTTAATTGTGAATAAATTCCAAAAAAAAACCAATCGATTTGTATGATCGATATCTCATTTTGTTCCTATTACATGCGGCTTTGCGATTAAGTAATAAATCTAAACAAATTCTGCCTTTTTCGATTTTTCATGATTTTTTTAAAACAAACAAATTTTTTATTTTCACCTAAAAAATATATTTTTTGCTTCAATTTATTATATAACTCCGAAATTGCTGAGCCGATTAAAACGCAATATATAAATGGATTAAAGGTTATGTAAATTTAAACTTTTCTAAGTTAATTTTAATAACATCAAACTAACCATTTTTGAGTTATCATAAATTATGTGTAGAAAAGTCTAAAAAAAATCACAATTATTTTTACAAAAAAAATTAAAAAAAAAAACTTCTCCATAGAATATAAAATTTGGACCACATTTGTACTACTAGAACCACAATACATCAAAATTGTGTATTGGTTTAAAAAGCCTCTAAAACTTTTTCGATTTTGTTGCCCCATGAAATGAGTCCTTGAAAAGGTTTCTACTCTTTTAGATGCCTAGTTATGGTTGAAATTTGGGGAACAATCCATTCTATGGGTAGGAAAATAAAATATTTTTTACAATTTTTGATTTTTTATGTTTTTTTTAAAGGCTTTTATTATACCAGAATAGATAAAAATTTTTTTTTTAATTTATTTTTTAATTTATTTTTAAATTTTTTTGTAAAATATTCCAGAAAAAATGTAAAATTTTTTTTTAATTTATTTTTAAATTTTTTTAAATATTGCTTACAATCCGTAAAAGAAGGTATATATAATGAGTTATATGTCATAAATTGCCCAAAAATGCATGAAAACACATTTTTGTAATCATGTCTTTTTACAAAATTTCACCTCTAGCTAAAAATGGGCAAGGACCGGCTGCTGGAAATTTTTGCATTAGGTAAAGGAATAATCAATGAACTTATTTTGAAAATATGGCAAATATAGAAATTGATAGTTTATTTTAATTTCCCTCAAGTTGAGAAATATTGAAAAAATGGATAGTTGGTAAATATCGATTTACCTGGACAAACACAAAGCAAATAGTACAATTTTCTTTTTTATTCTTTTCTCAATAAATAGATCTATCAACAGAATCAAAAATAATGGCGATCCGTTATATAGTTTTCGAGATATTGTATCTGAAAGCGGACAAAATTAAATAAAAATGTTGTGTTTTTTTTTAAACACTGAAAATCAGTCAACTTTGAATGGCTATATCTTCTGAACCAAAAATCTGATTGTAATAATAGTAGCATATTTTAAATCGATAATTTCCTGTGAAATAGCTTTATTCAATATTTTTTACGGCCACATAAAATTTTTGATTTTTACAACTTCACTTGTTCTACGGGCGCAACTGTTATCCGAAGAGAACACCAATTTTCATAAAACATTATTATCATTCTCACATGTTATTGATAGATAGTATATCCATGCATGGTGATTTGGCAAGACAAACTGAATAAATGCCAGCCATTTCGACAAATGTAGCTTCAATAATATGAACGCTATCAACTGTCAAAATTGGAAGACCCTTTATTTATTTGCAACGTATAAATGATGTTATAGAAATTTGTCTGCCACAGGTTTATTTATAATTTTAAAACGAAAATTCCTTTTAATATAACCTTTCTTAACAAATAATTTTTTTGTTAAAAAATCCCAATTTTTCATTTATTAATTCATAATAAAAACACAACACTATGTATTTTTAAAATAAGTTTACATTTCTTTCACACCTTGCTTTATTTCAAAAATAAAAATTTGTAGAATTTTGTTTTTTTTTTAATTAAAAAACAGTTTGCTTACAATAATATTAAAATGTAGGTACTGACAAAGAATTTATTAAATTAAATTGTATTCATAAAATAACAGCCACACAGCGTATGAGCATTATTTTCATTTAAAATTCTCATAAATAAAACACACTCATACGCCACCAAGCTTTAGACAGGGAGGGGGGATTGAATTGTATTTAATTTAGATCTATTTTGAGATTAAATTTTACATTGCAATAAATTCTTTTGAAATTTATTTTTTGTTACTTTGCTTGGTTGCTTAATAAATATGTTTCAACACAAAAAAAGAAACACTTTGCTTTTTGCCATTAATTTCAGGTAGAGGAACATACAAACAAACAGCCACCCCCTACATCTGCCTTTAGAAATTGTTTAAATAATCATACATGTGTGTGCTTGCTTGCAGGTATAGCTTTAGATTGTTTCTGATTTTAATAAGCTTTTCAAACCACTACACAATTTTAATGTATTGTGGTTCCAGTAGTACAAATTTGATCTCAATTTTAAATTCTATGGAGTTTTTTTTAAAAGAAATTTTAAGTAAAATTATAAATTTGTTTAGATGTTTCTCCAAATAATTAATGATAACTCAAAAAGTTTTTGTGCGATGTTATTAAAATTAACATAAAAAGTTTAGATTTACACAACCTTTAATCCGCGTTTCAATCGATTCAGTTGTTTCGGAGTTATTATAACAAATTGAAGCAAAAAATATATTTTTTATGTGAAAATAGAACATTTTTTGTTTTAAAAAAATCATGAAAAATCGAAAACGACAAACATTATTCAGATTTATTACTGTATCGCAAAGCCACATATAATAGGAAAAAAATGAGATATCGATCATAAAAATCCATTGATTCCTTTTGAATTTATTCACAATTAAGTGAATTCGCTCAATTTCACAAAATTTTAACTTTTTGTATGATATACATAAAATTAACAAGTTATTGTTCGTCTTTCGATTGATTGAATTTTAAAAACATTTTCCCCATGCTATGTACAAATGTTCATATATATATTGCGTTTCAATCGGCTCAGTAGTTTCAGATTTATAATAGCAAATTGAAGCAAAAAATATATTTTACAAAAAAAATATAAAAAAATTTTGTTTTAAAAAAATCATTAAAAATCGAAAATGGCATAAATTTTTTAGATTTATTACATTATCGCAAAGCCACATGTAATAGGAGCAAAATCAGATATCGATCATAAAAATCGATTGGTTTTTTTCGAATTTATTCACAATTAAGTGAATTCGCTCAATTTCACAAAATTTTAACTTTTTGTTTGATATACATAAAATTGAGTAGTTAATGTTCTACTTTCGATTGATTGCATTTTAAAAACATTTTCCTCATGCTATGTACAAATTTTCACATATACATACATATATTGCGCTTCAATCGGCTCAGTAGTTTCGGAGTTATAATAACAAATTGAAGCAAAACATATATTTTTTATGTGAAAATAGCTAATTTTTTTGTTTAAAAAAAATCATGAAAAATCGAAAACGGCAAATATTGTTCAGATTTATTACTTTATCGCAAAGCCACATGTAATAGGAACAAAATCAGATATCGATCATAAAAATCGATTGATTCTTTTCGAATTTATTCACAATTAAGTGAATTCGCTCAATTTCACAAAATTTTAGATTTTTGTTTGATATACATAAAATTAACAAGTTAATGTTCTTCTTTCGATTGATTGAATTTTGAAAACATTTTCCCTATGCTATGTACAGATCACCTATATATTGGGTTTCAATTGGCTCTGTAGTTTCGGAGTTATAATAGCAAATTGAAGCAAAAAATATATTTTTTACATGAAAATAGCAAACTTTTTTGGTATAAAAAAATCATGAAAAATCGAAAATGACAAAAAAATTTCAGATTTATTGCTTTATCACAAAGCCACATATAATAGCAACAAAATGAGATATTGCATAAAAATTTATTGATTTTTTTCGAATTTATTTAAAATTAATTGAATTCGCTCATTTACTTGTAGCTTCTTGAAACAAGAATCCCAGTATGTGTGACTTGCTTAAAAGTTCGCAACAAAATTCCTCTTGTTAGAAACAATTGAAATTCTATTATTATCATTAATTAAAATATAAAATCACTTTTAATTCATAGATATATTTCCGCATAGTTTTTAAAATAAATATAATTTGTATAGTTTATTTTTCTCCATTTTTCTGTTTACAATGAATGCATTTTTTTTGTATTGAATGGCGTCAGTGCACAAATTACATTATTTATTGTATAATTTATTTGCAACATACTGAAAATATTGATTTAATGCGTAAATTTTTATTGTCCCACGAATTAATTGATACTTTAGACAATGCAAAAATGATAGAAAGAAAGAAAAATAAAAGCGGCAAAAATATATTTTAAAAAGTAAGAAATTACAAATGAATGTGGAATGTTGTCATACAATTTATGAGTTGTTGATTTCTTCTCAGACTTGTAATAAAAAAATTCCATTTAAAAATATATATTTCAATATAAAAATAAATGTGGTTGATTAAAATCACTAAACAATTGTAAACGAGGGTAGCAAATGTAAGAGGGATATATTTGATACATTCTTTTGATGAAATCATGAACCGATATTGGCCATTTTCAATACCAAACAAACCTAATCAACAGAGAGTATTTGTGGAAAATTTCTGTTAGCTAGCTCCTTTCGTTTGGGCCCTATCGTGTTTTAAACTGACATACAAACGGACGGATATAGCTACATCGTCTTAGAATCTTATGAGGAGCCAGACAGACGGACGGACATAGCTAGATCATTTTAGCTTAATTTTCTCAATATTTGGTTGTAGTCTTTCGTAACGATTAATCAACAGAGAGTATTTGTGGAAAATTTCAGCCAGGGCAAGCTGTTTTAAACAGACAGACAAACGGACGGACATAGCTACATCGTCTTAGAATCTTATGAGGACCCAGACAAACGGACGGGCATAGCTAGATCATTTTAGCTTCATTTTCTCAATATCTGGTTATTGTTTTTCGTAATGATTAATCAACAGAGAGTATTTGTGGAAAATTTCTGTCAGCTCCTTTCGTTTGGGCCCTATCGTGTTTTAAACTGACATACAAACGGACGGATATAGCTACATCGTCTTAGTATCTTATGAGGACCCAGACAGACAGAAGGACGGACATAGCTAGATCATTTCAGCTTCATTATCTCAATCTCTGGTTATTGTTTTTCGTAACGATTAATCAACAGAGAGTATTTGTGGACAATTTCAGTTAGCTAGCTATTTTCGTTTGGGCTCTATCGTGTTTTAAAGAGACATACATACATCGTCTTATGAGAACCCAGACAGACAGATAGACGGACGGACATATTTAGATCATTTTAGCTTCATTTTCTCAATCTCTTTAAATTTTCAGTTCAAATTAAGTTTACTTGAAAATTATTTTGAAAATTAATAGAAGCCTCGTATTTTGTTGGTGGAAAAATATCTGTCGACTCGCCAGCAATTAACAATTTAGACTACATTGTTATTCACAAAATATGAAATTATTTCATATTAAAACCAAACACAATTGAAGCCGTTCGGTTTCTTTGTAATGTTTTAAAGCAAAAAAAAACATAAATAATAATTGAAAAACTTTGAGTATGTGTGAAACTTTAGAACACTCACATACAAACCTATATATTAATTAATTGTTTTTCAAAATTTTTTTTATAAATTTATGATTTTCTTTTTTAGTGTCTAGAAGTACATACAAATGTATAAATGAATGATCATGGCCAGGCACAATTGGCCGTGTCAGTGAGTATTTATTGGTTGTACAAATCAATTAAAAAAATACATATATGAGGCATTTCATGTCAAGTGAACCAACCAACTTTTGAAATCGATGTCTTCCGATCGGGATGAAATTTGCACCAAGGTAGTGGATAGTAATTCAGATACAATTTTTCAACAAGATCAGTCGAGAACTCTCTAAGTTAGAGGGGTCCATTTTGAAAAAAAATTTCAGCAAAGTTTTTGATTTAAAAAAAAAACTCAAAATTTGTATGTTTTGAGTTACAAAACATTTATTTTGATAGATACCAAACTCGCATCCCACTAAGCGATCAAATAGGTCTTCAAGGGAAATATCTAAGCATTATTTTAAAAAAAGATCAAAAAAGTTTTTGATTTCGGAAAAAAAATATTAAACATTTTTTTATTTTTTTTTAAATAAATTTTTCGAAAGATTGAAGAAAGAGCTATCTAAACTATTTGGGACATATTTTTCTAAGAACAATAAGTAATAAGTTACATGGATGAGAAAAATTACATGTTTGGCCAAAATGTCAAATTTTGACCCCCTCTAACTCCGACAGTTCTTGACCGATCTTGTTGAAAAATTGTGTCTGAATTACCAATAGAACGATTTCAAAAGTTGGTTCACTTGCCATAAAATGCCCCATATATTTATTCTTCCTTTTACATGGGTTTAATTATTCATGCTATTGAAATATTTTTGATGTTGTAAATATGAAAAAGCTTTTTGTTTGCTAAAATATATTGTATATACATAAGGTTGTGCCTTAGATTGGACTATTCCAATTTTCGTTGCTACCAATGTCTAAAATTGTACTCCGTCATCTAAAAATTAAATGCTGAACATTTTAGCAAAATCGTATATTCGGGCAACATATTGAAATATTGGTTGTCGAACCAAAAAGTATATACATTCTGGGTCTTCATAAGCTTCTAAGACGATCTAGCTATGTTTATCCGTCTGTCTGTCTCTCTGTTGAAAACACGATAGGTCCCTAACGAAAGAATAACATTTTCCTCAAATAACTTACTTACGTATTTAACTAGCAGAGAAAAAATACAAATCGTTTTACAGAGCTTATTTTGAAGTTAACAGTGCACTGTTAGGCATTTAACAGCACACAGTGGGGCAGAATCGAATTTTTTTGGAAATAAATGCGGCATTTCTAAACGGCTGGTCCGAGCGGGATAAAATTTGAATTGTTGGCTACGCCCAACTTATAAAAATTTTTTAGTATAAAAAAGTGCAATTTTTTTGAAGGACGGAGTTTTAAAGTGGCATATTTTTTGAATATAATTGAGATATTGCCTTGAAATTTTTTTGTAAGACCAAAAATTAACTTATCTAAACAAAAAAAATATAGCTCGGAATGAATGTGGATCAAATTGTTCCTAATATTTGCAATCCTATTAAAATTTTGATATAAATTTTAGTTTTAGAAACTCAATGAATATGTAATATATAATAAAATCTTTATTTATTAACGAAACTCAATGAAATTTTCAGCGGTTTTTAAGTTTGTCATTCTCAATAACAAGGTGTATAAAAACTTGTCAAAAGGTCAAAGGGAATCCCGCAATTCCTAAAAAATGGAGCAAAAATTCCAAAAATGGTATTTTTTACATTTTTGCCTATAGGGTCCACATTTCCTTCGGGGCTGGGAAACACTTTAAGGATGAATAGGGAACACATCAGGGTTTTCAAAACTGCTTTCCGTTTTCTGATCCCTGCTTTGGGATTTTAGAACATGTGGCCCAAAGTTGAAATTTCGATAAAAAAAAAATAGGTCAATTTCTAAAGGACGTAGAGCCGACATGTTCGAAAAATATGATATGTTTTTATACCAAAATGTTCTCCGTAAAGAATCTTTATAGAAAAACATAAAATTGTTATACGTTCTTAAATAAAGTTGTTTTTTAATAAAAAAAAGAGTTAAGTCACCTTTTTGTCCAAAAAACAGCAAAAATATACTATTTTTTGAATTTTTAAATTGAAAATCGGTTATTTTTGGATTCGTAATTGATATTGCTCTGAAATCTTTTGTATGTTATTGGTAATTTAGTTGTCTAACTAACAAAAATAATTCGAGTCCATTCGGTCCAAAAGTGCGCCCTATATTTTTAAAAAAGCGAACCAAGGTATGCCAAAATTTTAAAATTTCAATTTTGAAATGCCTATAACTAGGAAATTATAAGAGATAAATAGCACACGTAAGTTTTTTCAAGACCTAGCCGAGCACTTTCCAAAAATTCTTTGAAATCGGATTGGAAACAAAAAAATGGCACCTGTTTAAAAATTTTTTATGTTTCTTTTTAAAGGCTTTTATGATTTAAAATTATTACAGAAAAAATTAAAAAAAAAATTTTTTTTTTGAAAAAAAAAAAATTTGGTTGGTTTTTCACGGTCATATGTCATTTTGGAAACCATGTATTTTTTCAAAATTTTACCTCTAGCAAAAAATGGGGCAAGAACGGGCAGCTGGAAATATTTGCATTAGTTAAAAGAGTAATCAAAGAACTTATTTTGAAAAAATGGCAAATATAGAAATTGATAGTTTTTTTTTATTTTCCATCAAAGTTGAGAAATATTGAAAAAATGGATAGTTGGTAAATATCGATATACCTGGATAAATACAAAGCAAATACTACAATTTTTGTTTATTCTTTTCTTAATAAATATATCTATCAAAAGAATCAAAACTAATGACGATCAGTTACATAATTTTCGATATATTGTATCTGAAAGCGGAACAAATTACCTAAAAATTGTCTGTTTTTTTGAAAACTTTTTTTTAAATTTAAAAAATTTTTTCCAAAAAATGAAAAAAACTACTTTGGAAAAAAAACAAAAATTTTGTTTACCTAAAAATATTTAAAATTTTTATTTTAAAGTATAATTTGGTGAAAACTATATAAGATTCGTCACAGCCGAATATAATTATTTTACTTGCTACAAATCATTAAATTCAAAATGTATAAATTCATGTTTAAAATGTTTGTGATAAATTTATGTAATAAACAAATCAATTTTTAAACAAAAATGCCAAAGCTTTGTGTGGCATTTTTTGCCAAATATTTGCCTTAATTAAATATAAAAATTGAATTTGAATTCTTTATTATGAGGGAATTTAATAAAAAAAAAAACATTACTATTTTGATTGTTAGTTATTTCTAGTTAAATGAAAGAAAAATGCTTTTGAATAAAATATGAAAAAAACAAATAGTTTAAAATTTAATAAACAAAAAATATTGTACTCCTGTGATACCATTTATATAAAACATTTTGTCTGTTTTTAACATTTTTGAATAGTTGTCTGTCTGTTTATCGTGTTTATCATTTCATAAAAAAAAGTTTACACTGCAAAAAAATATTCACCCCTACTGGCAACAACTTGTGCAATTTTGTTCTCATGAACTTTTCATTCACAATAGTTAATTTTGTTCGTAACAGCTGTTTATTGTTTACAAAATTCCATTTAAATATTTCGCAATATGAGGATTTTTTTCCCGTAAACAAAGTTAAAGGAAACATCTTTCATGTGAAATATTAATTCAAGATAAGGGTGATTAAATAAATATTTTTGAATTTATTTAAGAAGATCCAGAAAAAGAAAATTATTGAGGCTCATAGGTTTTCCAAAAAGGTTTCCCTAGTTTTATCACTCACTCAGTCACTCTAACACAATGTTTTTCAAATATTCACTTCAATTTTATTTAATATACATGTCTTATTTCTCTCACTGTTGCATTGCCCGAGTTAATATGTTGGTTTAAAACCAAATACAAAGTAGCAAAAAAGCAAAAGAGAAACATATTTACTGAACAGCACGCGACAATAGAGACAAATAAATCTATTTTTATGGCACTTTAAGTTACAACAACTGTCTGTAACAATTGCCAAAAGGGCATGTGACATATATGGACTTTGGGTAACAACAACAACAAAAACAACCACATCAGCCATAACAACAACAACAAAAGACAACAATGTATTCAACACAAAAAAAAAATAACATAAAACATACAAAAATAGAAACAAAATGAAATAATACTTGCAACTGCAACAACAATCAAGTTAAAATAAAAATAAAAAAACAAAAAAAAACACTTCAAGGCATCTACTACAAACACATGCAAAATTTATGAATACAAAAACACAAACACACCTCTACCTCCACCCATACTTGTACAGAAAATAGCCCAGCAGTTCTGGTTGACTGACCCAGACTACTGATGTAACCTATCATGTAGGACCTCCCTAAATACCGATTTAACTAAGTGACCACTTAATTTAACCTGATGGTGTCCTAGAGGAAAGTCAATTAATTGATTTTTAATATATTACAAAGACTTAAGTCAATTGTCACTTTATTGTCTCTTAGTAATCTAGAGTGTAGTCATTAGAAACTTTTTTCCATGCTGATCTTTAGAATGTAGTTATTTTACCACCAAGTAATCCGGAGGGTGGTAATTGAGGTAAAATAACTAAATTCTAAAGATCAGCATGGAAAAAAGTTTCTAATGACTACACTCTAGATTACTAAGAGACAATAAAGTGACAATTGACTTCAGGCTGGATTACCTGAAATGTATTGAAAGTAACATAGCAAATACTGCACAGTGGGGGCAGAATCAACATTTTTTGGAAATAAATCTGGCATTTCTAAACGGTTCATCCCATCCTTATAAAATTTGACATGGGCGTTGACAAGGAGAAGTCGAGTTTAAGTTATTAAAATGGGCCCTAGAAATAATCCAGGGGCGGCGCTATGGCGGCTCAAAGTAGGGTACCTTCGACATGTAAAATTTATAAAAACACGTGCAATATTTTTGTTTCCCATCCGATTTCAAAGATTTTTATAGTTTTGAAAAGCGCTCAGCTCGGTCTTTTAAAAACCTATCTCTTATAATTTCCGAGTTATAGGCATTTCAAAATTGAAATTTTAAAATTTTGTCATACCTTGGTCCGATTTTTTAAAAATATAGTTTGAACTTTTGTAACGAATGAACTCGATTTTTTTTTTGTTGGTTAGACAACTAAATTACGAATGACATACAAAAGATTTCAGAACAATATCAATTATGAATCCAAAAATAAACGATTTTCAATTTAAGTATTCAAAAAATAATTGATTTTTGCTGTTTTTTGGGGCGAAAAGGTGACTTAACTCTATTTATACCCTACACCACCATAGTGAGGAGGGTATAATGCATTTGTGCAGATGATTGTAACGCCCAAATATATTGGTCTAACACCCACCTTAAAGTATACCGATCGACTTAGAATCACTTTCGACTAAACGATGTCCGTCTGTCCGTCTGTCCATGTAAACCTTGTGCGCAAAGTACAGGTCTCAATTTTGAAGATATTTAGACAAAATTTGGTACATATAGTTTTTTCGGCCAAAGAATCAAGCCTATTGAAACTGACTGAAATCAGTCCATTATTTCACCTAGCCCCCATACAAATGTCCTTCCGAAATTGGATTTTATCGGTCATAAATGTTTAATTTATATAAGTATCTCCACAAATTTCGCTCCAAATAACTTTTATATATTCGAAATTCATGTCACCAAATTTTGTTACGATCGGTCCATAATTAGTCATAGCTCCCATATAGACCCGCTTCCAAAAATCACTTTAAAGTCCTTAAATCCCACAAATTTCGCTCCAAATAAGTTTTATATATTCGAAATTCGTGTCACCAAATTTTGTTACGATCGGTCCATAATTAGTCATAGCTCCAATATAGACCCGCTTCCAAAAATCACTTTAAAGTGCATAAATCTCTTAAAAATATTGTTATACACACAAAATTCACCATAAATAACTTTCATATAGACATAAATCACATGACCTAATTGCATGGTGATCGGTCCATAATTGGTCATAGCTCCCATATAAGGCCCACTTCCGAAAATCATTCACGAATATAAATTATTGTCATTTTAAAAGAAAAATGTTTTTGCTCATTTACTTGGTGTAGGGTATTATATGGTCGGGCTTGACCAACCAAAGCTGAGAACAAAAAAACGGAAAGCAGCTTTGGAAACCCTGATGTGTTCCCTATTTATCCCTAAAGTATTTTCCCAGCCCCGAAGGAAATGTGGATCCCATGCACAAAATTGTAAAAATACCAGTTTTGGGATTTTTGCTTCAATATTTAGGAATTACGAGATTCCCTTTGACCCTTTGAAAAGGTTTTTTACATTTTGTTATTTAGAATAATAATTTTAAAAAACGTTGAAAATTTCATTGAGTTTTGTTAATAAATAAAGATTTTATTACATATTACATATTTATTGAGTTGCTAAAACTAAAATTTGTATCAAAATTTGAATAGGATTTTAAATATTAGGAACAATTTGATTCACATTAATTCCGAGTTATATTTTTTTGTTTAGATAAGTTAATTTTTGTTCTAACAAAAAAAATCAAGGCAATATCTCAATTATATTCAAAAATGTGCCACTTTAAAACTCCATCCTTCAGAAATATTGCACTTTTTCATACCAAAAAAATTGATTTAAAAATCACTAGTTCGGGACAGTCACCCAGAATTGATGGATAGTTGCAAGGCTGCAATGTTATACACAAATATGTATTCTGGTATTATGGCAAAACACATACATTTGGGTGGTACTAGTTTTGGACTTTAAGGATATCACAGGTCAACAGCAAAAAAAGGCTTCTCTAACCACTATATAGATTTGATGCATCATGGTTACCGCCGATATTAGTCCGATATTATTGAAGTAAAGTTAGAAATGTTGAAATTTACATAACCTTTAATCTGTTTATATATTTCTTTTTAATCAGCTCAGTAGTTTCGGAGTTATAATAACAAATTAAAGCAAAAAATATATTTTTTATGTGAAAATAAAAAATTTTTGTGTTTTAAAAAACTCATGAAAAATCGAAAAGGGCAGAAATTGTTCAGATTTATTACTTTATCGCAAAGCCCCATATAATAGCAACAAAATTTGATAACGAAGATAAAAATCGATTGATTCTTTTTGAATTTATTCACAATTAAGTGAATTCGCTCATTTTCACAAAATTTTAGTTTTTTGTTTGATATACCTAAAATTAACAAGTTAATGTTCTTTTTTCGATTGATTGAATGTTGAGAACATTTTCCCCATGCTATGTACAAATTTCTACATATATATTGCGTTTTAATCGGCTCAGTAGTTTCGGAGTTATAATAACAAATTGAAGCAAAAAATATATTTTTTATGCAAAAATATCCAATTTTTGTGTTTTAAAAAAATCATGAAAAATCGAAAACTGCAGAAATTGTTTAGACTTATTGCTTTATCGCAAAGCCACATGTAATAGGAACAAAAATAGATATCGATCATAAAAATCGATGGATTATTTTCGAATTTATTCACAATTAAGTGAATTCGCTTATTTTCAGAAAATTGTATGTGCGTACAAGCGTGTACTTTGAGTGTAAATTTTAAATGTGTTTTGTTATTGTAACAAAAATTTTAACAAAATTAATTCGCGAATCATTCACACAAAAAAAAATTAATTGAATGAAATTTGAGTCAATTCAAATGAATTTGTCAAAGTGAATTGCAATTGTAACATCTTAAATCAAAAAAGTTCAAAATAAGTCCCAACCTAATATACAATACTGGTGTAAACTTGATATTTTTTTGCGTTTAAGAGAGTTTTATGAAAAAGGAAAACACAAACACTGCAACACAATAAGGTAAACACATTCATTCACACTTGCACATAAGCTCCTTTACAAAGTGAGCGAAAACTTGTGTGTGAATGTGTGTGTGTATTTGCATGAGTACATGAGTGGGTGAGTGAAAACATGTGTAGGTGTATTAGGGTAACTCAATTGTGTGAAAACAATAAAAAATAAAGAGAAACCAAACTAAAATGAAAGTTTAGAATGTTGAATATTAGACAACATTGACAATTTTAAAATATATTCATTTGTCTTTCTATTAGGTTGGATAACCACCCTAGTGTTTGGGTATGAGTGCATGACCTTAGGTTATATTGCATACTTCAGAGCGACTAACAAAATATTCTCTTTTACTTTGGCATGTGTTTGGTTAAGTTGCTTGATGGTTGAATAATAAATGGTCGTCATACATATTTATATTTATTTATTTAAATTTTCTATGTTTGTAAAGCATATATTAGGGAGGCAGCACGTAAAATTAGGTGCTTAGGGTGGCATACATACCAGGTGAGTTATTTGAATTTAAAACATATTATTTATTTTAAAAACTCCCACCAAATTCAGAGACAACCTTAGCGCATCCATGGCGCTTGACTTTGGATTCGATTCGGCCCGGCTTCAAATACGTTCTCTTACGCTTCGGGTTATCGTAATGGATCCCTTTTTAATCGCAAATAATGATTCGGTGCCAAAATTATTTTCTTTTGTATTGTTCAAGCATTATTTTGAACAAGCGTTTTGAAATTAATACTTGGTTAAGCTCCCAATGAGTTTTCCAACTCTTGTTGAGTTGTACAACAATCTCCAATTCTTGGTCTTCAAACTTTTTTGGCTGCCCTAGGCGATCTATGTCTTCCATCAAAACCACAATTCTGAACCGCAGAAAACATGTCTTGAATGTTGAAACCGATGGAAAACATTCATCAAAAGCATTCGTGAACAATCTGTTTACTTCAGCGGCACTGTTTTTCAAATTAAAGAAGTAAAGCAATTCGTTGATACAAAATTTTAAATTTTCGAAGCAAAAAAAAACTTCGTTGTTTAATAACTAAGTGAGAATAAATTTTGGTGAAAAAAAAAATTGTAAAAAACAATTCGGCAGTGCCGAATCTTATATACCCTTCACCAAATTATACTTAAAAATTATTTTTTTATTATTTCCACATTGTTTTTTAATTTTATTAAAAACAGTTTTTTCCAATTTTTTTAAAATTTTTTTTAATTTTTAAAAAATTTGTTTTGGAAAAATATTTATGACAAAAAAATTATTTGACGAAAAAAAAATTCGGGTTAAAAAATATTTTTTCCGATTTTGACCCATTGTAGGTCCAACTTACTATAGCCATTTCTGTGCCGATTTTGTCGATTTTAAATAGCAACCGAGCCGGAAGAATTCCCGGTTCATGCATGATTGATGCATGAATCATGTATGTAAGTTATTTGGGTCTTCGGAAAGTTGATTTCAACATACAGACGGACATGGATTTATCGACGATCCAGAATATATATACTATGTGGGGTCGCAAATGAAAAATGTAGAAATTACAAACGGAATGACAAAATTATATATACCCTTGCCACTCATGGCGAAGGGTATAATAAAACTGCCAACAAAAAGTTAGATAAAGCTGGTTCGTGTCGTTCTCATTTAAATTAAAAAAAATATATTTTATATAATTTTTTTTATCTTTATATCCTTCACTATGAGTAGCAAGGGTATATGTCCGTTTGTATATTGAAAACAACTTTCCGAAGGCCAAAAGTAACTTATGATTGATTGATGGTATGTTGAAATCAACTTTCCGAAGGCCCAAAATAACTTATATACATGATTCATCGTCAATATACCAGAAATGCTTCCGGCTCGGTTGCTTTTTAAAATCGACAAAATCGGCACATAAATGGCTGAGATATTATGAAAAAACCGGGAAAACCTCGATTTTTGGCCTATTTTTGATCTATATCTGTATAACTATGGATATAGACAATATGGATATCTAATGTTAGATATTTCAAAGGCCATTGAAACGATGTATATAAGGCTATAGTAAGTTGAAACTACAATGGGTCAAAATCGGGAAAAATATATTTTAACCGAATTTTTTTTCAAAAATTCTTTTTCCAAGAAAATTTTTTTTTTACATTTAAAAAAAAATTCCAAAAAACTTTTTTTAAAAAAATTAAGCAATTTGGAAAAAAAATTTAAAAACTATTTAAAAAAATGTTAATTTTGTTTAAATTAAAATATTTAAAAAAAAAATTGCAAAAAACTTTATTTAAAAAAATTAAAAAACAATTTGGAAAAAATTTTGTTTAAATTAAAATATTTCAAAGAAAATATTTTTTAGTATAATTTGGTGAAGGGTATATAAGATTCGGCACAGCCGAATATAGCTCTATTACTTGTTGATGTTCGTTTTGTGTAAAAAGCCGATTAATGTTCGTTAATTAATCTAGAATGTAGTTTACAGTTCTTTTTATAAAGTTCAATTTCGAAAGTATGTAGTTATTTTACCTAACAGTAGTAATATATTATATCGACTAGTTACTATACGCATCCCAGGTAATGTATCATAGAGTCAGTTGTCACTGCCTAAGTTAATTTTATTGTTAATATAATTACATCAGTTTCCCAAAATCATTTAACATTTTTAGGACCTTTGTAAAGATATAATAAATCAACTGGATACTTTACACGTCCCTGGTAATCTATTGAAACGTTAAATTCAACTTCAATGTCCCTAAATAAGCTATTGTGTAGTCAGTTCAATGTTTTTTTATATAATACTTTAGGCAATAGTCATCTTTATACATCTGGAGTTCAATTTGTTATATGTCTCTTTAAAATGAAGTAAAGTGGAATTTCGACAACTTTTGTTTTGTCGTGTTCAACATGTGTACGCAATTGCAAACATAACAATCGATGATGGCCTACAGTAACAGAAAACAGTGTTATTGTTTTTATTAAAACTACTGCTACACCACACTGCTCTCTATTATTATTATTGTATTAATATTATGAAAACATTATGTGAACACATACGCGCCCTTTTGTATGCAACAAATATTGTTACTCTATAAACGGATGTTACAGTTTCTATTTTATCGTAACTATCAACATGAATGAGAAACAGTTATATATAAATGTGTTAGTATGCGTCTGTGTGTCTAACAGAGTGTATTAGTGAGAGTAACAAAATGCTGTTTTGCTAGAAAATAATTATGAATCGTAAACTTAGTATGGAAATTGAACGCATGATGCATGTATGCCCATGAATATGTATTTAAAACTGACCACTATGACAGTGTGCCCCCAGCTCCCTGCTGGTTTGTGTAAGAAAATGCAGTATGTCTGATACAGACACAAATACGTATCTATAAATATATAGGATTGTATGTTTCGCCTTTAGGAGCAAATGATTGTTAAAAATCGTCAAAGCAAATAAATATTTTAACGGAAAAATGTGTCTCAGGAAGACACTTTTCCATAGAAAATGTGTCTCAGGAAGACACTTTTCCATAGAAAATGAAGACACTTTTCCATAGAAAATGTGTCTCAGGAAGACACTTTTCCATAGAAAATGTGTCTCAGGAAGACACTTTTCCATAGAAAATGTGTCTCAGGAAGACACTTTTCCATAGAAAATGTGTCTCAGGAAGACACTTTTCCATAGAAAATGTGTCTCAGGAAGACACTTTTCCATAGAAAATGTGTCTCAGGAAGACACTTTTCCATAGAAAATGTGTCTCAGGAAGACACTTTTCCATAGAAAATGTGTCTCAGGAAGACACTTTTCCATAGAAAATGTGTCTCAGGAAGACACTTTTCCATAGAAAATGTGTCTCAGGAAGACACTTTTCCATAGAAAATGTGTCTCAGGAAGACACTTTTCCATAGAAAATGTGTCTCAGGAAGACACTTTTCCATAGAAAATGTGTCTCAGGAAGACACTTTTCCATAGAAAATGTGTCTCAGGAAGACACTTTTCCATAGAAAATGTGTCTCAGGAAGACACTTTTCCATAGAAAATGTGTCTCAGGAAGACACTTTTCCATAGAAAATGTGTCTCAGGAAGACACTTTTCCATAGAAAATGTGTCTCAGGAAGACACTTTTCCATAGAAAATGTGTCTCAAGAAGACACTTTTCCATAGAAAATGTGTCTCAAGAAGACACTTTTCTATAGAAAATGTGTCTCAAGAAGACACTTTTCTATAGAAAATGTGTCTCAAGAAGACACTTTTCTATAGAAAATGTGTCTCAAGAAGACACTTTTCTATAGAAAATGTGTCTCAAGAAGACACTTTTCTATAGAAAATGTGTCTCAAGAAGACACTTTTCTATAGAAAATGTGTCTCAAGAAGACACTTTTCTATAGAAAATGTGTCTCAAGAAGACACTTTTCTATAGAAAATGTGTCTCAAGAAGACACTTTTCTATAGAAATGTGTCTCTGGTAGACTATTTTCTACAGAAATGTATCTCTGGTAGACACTGTCACAAACACCAATCCCAAAACACATGTATTTATTCTACAGTGTTACTCAAAATCAAAAGGAAAAAAAATAACCAAAAATAAGCTTTAATACCAAAGGAACACTCGTCATAGTTATAGTTTAATAACAACAAATAACATTGATAAGCCTTAAAAATATAAAACTATAAAGTAATTTTGTTTCTTTTTTTGTTCTCAAAAAATACAAAATCACATTGAGAATAAATATTTTGTTCTATATAGAACTTTTTGCCCACCAACATCAACATGAATGTAAATATTTGTTAGTTGTAGTGGATTTTTATCCCGCTCTCCACCGACCGTACAACTATTATTATAAATTTTTATGAGAGAACATGCAAGAAAATAAAAAAAAAAACAAGTATATAAATAATAAAAAAACTATATAAACTGCAATAAAATGCATAAAATTTCAAGTATCACAAAAGCCTGTAACAGAACAACGAACGAATGAAATATAAAAAAAAAATGAAGAATAAAAATAAACTGAAATAAGGTCAACAATCGTAAATGTTTTTTAACACATACATATAACAGAATTACACATACACACACACACTAAAATAGTATAAGAAGAGCAACAAAAACAAAATAAAAAAAAATCCAAAAAAGTTTTGCATAAAAGTTAATCTTAAGAATGTTAAACAACGGAAAATGGGAAACAAAAATGACAAGTTTTTACGGAGAAAAGGAAAAACTCTGAATATGCATGGCATACTTTAAGGCGATGAAAATTTAAATAAACCATTGTATACTTTAAGAAGTTTAGTGCTTGTTATTAATGGAATTTAAGAGAGTGGAGAGTGTACAAGAGACACAAAATACGCAAAAATAAATATTTTTGCAAGGAATTTAACAATCACCACAGCTGTTCTAGAAGAAGAGGAATCAAAATATGTAGAGCTCTTACAAGTAGTAAGATTTATTGGAGTTTTTTTTTGGATATTTTTAAAATTGTTAGCTGTAAGTAATTAAGAAAACTAATAAAGACACATTCGTTTACCTTTCGGTTATAGATTAAAATTTTAACAAATTTGTGGTAAATACCTGCAATGAAAAGAGAAAGAAAATTCAATTAATTTAGATAAACTATATAAAAATATTTAACGTTTAAGTTTTAATTTTTTTTTTTTTGGAAAGTTGACCAAAAAATGGTATAACTAATGACATTCCTAAAATTAGATTTATACAAATTGCAACATTAAAATCTCATCATTGATGTTGCTCCCTATTTATACACATTCAGTACAAATATATGCATCGAAAAGACTCTTTTCTATAGAAATCGGTTTCTGTAAGATACTTTTCGGTAGAAATTTGGTTTTGGAAGATTTTTTCTATAGAAATCTGTTTCTGGAAGACACTTTTCTACAGAAATATGTCTCAAGAAGACATTTTCTACAGAAATATGTCTCAAGAAGACATTTTTTATAGAAATATGTCTCAAGACATTTTTCTATAGAAAATTGTCTCAAGAAGACATTTTTCTATAGAAATATGTCTCAAGAAGACATTTTTCTATAGAAATATGTCTCAAGAAGACATTTTTCTATAGAAATATGTCTCAAGAAGACACTTTTCTATAGAAATATGTCTCAAGAAGACACTTTTCTATAGAAATATGTCTCAAGAAGACACTTTTCTATAGAAATATGTCTCAAGAAGACACTTTTCTATAGAAATATGTCTCAAGAAGACATTTTTCTATAGAAATATGTCTCAAGAAGACATTTTTCTATAGAAATATGTCTCAAGAAGACATTTTTCTATAGAAATATGTCTCAAGAAGACATTTTTCTATAGAAATATGTCTCAAGAAGACATTTTTCTATAGAAATATGTCTCAAGAAGACATTTTTCTATAGAAATATGTCTCAAGAAGACATTTTTCTATAGAAATATGTCTCAAGAAGACATTTTTCTATAGAAATATGTCTCAAGAAGACATTTTTCTATAGAAATATGTCTCAAGAAGACATTTTTCTATAGAAATATGTCTCAAGAAGACATTTTTCTATAGAAATATGTCTCAAGAAGACATTTTTCTATAGAAATATGTCTCAAGAAGACATTTTTCTATAGAAATATGTCTCAAGAAGACATTTTTCTATAGAAATATGTCTCAAGAAGACATCTTTCTATAGAAATATGTCTCAAGAAGACATTTTTCTATAGAAATATGTCTCAAGAAGACACTTTTCTATAGAAATATGTCTCAAGAAGACACTTTTCTATAGAAATATGTCTCAAGAAGACACTTTTCTATAGAAATATGTCTCGAGAAGACACTTTTCTATAGAAATATGTCTCAAGAAGACACTTTTCTATAGAAATATGTATCAAGAAGACACTTTTCTATAGAAATATGTCTCAAGAAGACACT